>NC_140580.1:74590163-75790163 GCF_964204655.1 Triturus cristatus | reverse complement strand
AAGTAGAGAAGTCTACTGATGCATCCCCCATCAGCCTTTCAGTAGTCTCGAACACTGAAGCATGAAAAACAAAGTAATCCAAAGTAAGAGTCCCCCAGGTTTGCGGAAAGGTCACATGAACAACTGTTCCTTAGGCATGAGGAAGACCTGGACCAAAGCACAGCATAAAGTCCCAAAGCACAATCCAGATTAGACAAAACCCAACGACCTTATTTCTGCAGAGGAGGGGAGCAAGGGAAGACGGGCAGGACAGCGCCTACGTCAGCGCCCTCTAACTGCCCTGAAAAGAGCCAAAATGCCAGGAGAGCCACAAAGACGGCAGCGCTTACCTCAGCGCGATGCCTTGAAACAGTCGCAGGAGCGCTTTCAATAGCGCTGTCACGGGAACGAGTTCAGGTTCCCTCGAACAAGTCCAGATGCCAGGGTTTCCGACAGCAGAGACAGCCGTGCTTACCGCAGCGCGATGTCTCTAAGCAGGCTTCTCACAGACACAGCGCTTACCTCAGCGCGGTCACTGGTTTTAGTCAGGCAGCGTGGGGGATGCCTCCCGAACCATCAGAGGCGCTAGGTGACGATCCACCGCACAGGAACCAGGAAGCCGTGAATCCTCACGGCAAGCAGAACGGCCAGAAATACGCGCGCTGATGTCTCACGCTGCCGGGCGATAACGAGGAGGCCCCGCCCATCCAACGGCGGGGTGTCTGGGAGTCTTCCTCCCTATATGTTGGTAGGCACCTAGGCTCAGCGCCTGACACCCTTGGTTCCAACTTTCACACCGCTGCATCCACTGCGTCCACTGCGGCCCTGCCTGCTCGCTCACCCATTTGTCATCCCACCAGCCTCCCAGCTGCCCCTCCCTCCCACCTCCCCTTGTTAATGGCAGCCGCGCACAGCGAGCGCACCGCCTGTGTGCCGAAGGCGAGCCTAAGGCAAGCACATCTGCGCCCTTCCGCGCCTGGACTGTGCCCAGCGCCATAACCCCTGGCCCCCGCGAGTGACACGACACCAACCTCCTCCACAACCTCAACGTCAGCCGAATTACCACCTGCTTCCAGGCCACCCCGAAGCGCACCCACAGACCCTTCACCTGCCAAAACTGCAGCTTTACCAGCCAGCGTACACGTCCTGCCCCCCCACCAAGGCAGGCCACAACCATCTCAGATGTATACTTGTCAACCCTGCTCCGTCCACAGGCATGCCGTCGAACTCTGGGTCCTGCTCGACCCATCCTCCCCGGACATCGCCTTCATGACGGAGACCTGGAAGAACACCTCATCGGCACCCAAAGTTGCCATAGCCATCCCGGAGGGCTACAAGATCACCCGCAGGGACCGCACCAACGGTGCAGGAGGAGGAATCGCCATCGTCCACAGGAACACCCTCAGAATTTTGACTAGCACCGAAGACACGCTCAACACTGCCGAACACCTGCACTTCCAGATCCACACCGATCCCAAAACCACCCTCAGAGGAACCCTCGTGTACAGACCTCCTGGACCCCGACCACAGTTCAGTGACTCTATCACAGACGTCGTCAACTTGCACGCCTTGGCCTCCACAGACTACATCCTACTCGGAGACCTGAACTTCCACCTCGAGAACGCCAACGACAGCAACTCCATCACACTGCTGGACAACCTTGCCAACCTCGGTCTCAAACAGCTCATCACGACACCCACCCACTCTGCCGGGCACATGCTCGACCCCATCTTCTCCGCCAGCAACCACGTCACCTTCAGCCACACCACCGAACTCCACTGGACTGACCACCGCTGCATCCAGTTATCCTTTGAGAAAAACACCGCACACAACCACCTGCAACGAATACACCACCGCAGCTGGAACAGGGTCACCGAAGACCAGCTTATCACCACCCTCGCCCAGGACCCACCAACCAACCTCACCAACACAGCCGCCTGCAATCTCAGGCAATGGATCGACGACTGCGCCAACACGCTCGCCCCGATCAAGAAACCCTCAAACAGACGCACCGACAGAAGGGCCATCTGGTTCACCGCCGACCTCCAAACATCCAAACAGACCTGCTGAAGACTCGAGCAAACACCAAACAACCACACAGCCCTCAAGAAAGCCTGTCGCAGGCACCACCAACTCATCCAAACCGCCAAAAGGACCTCCTTTAAGGAAAGCATTGACAACAATGCGCACAACAGCAAAGAGCTCTTCAAGATCGTGAAGGAACTCGCTAACCCCAGACCCATATCCAACGAAATTCCGCCATCACAAGACCTCTGCGACTTCCTTATCACCTTCTTCCACCACAAGATCATAGACATCCACGAGATCTTCAACACTCAAACCCCGCCTACAGCTGCCGACATCGCAGACTCACCGCCCCCCCGGTCACACTGGCCTCCTGACCTCCTGGAACCACATCAATGATGAAGACACCTTCAAAACCATGAACACCATCCACTCCGGCTCACTGTCAGACCCCTGCCCCCACCACATCTTCAACAAAGGGAATTTCATCATCGCACCCCAACTTCGAAAGATCCTCAACAGCTTGTTCGAGACCGCCACCTTCCCAAAAAGCTGGAAACACGCAGAGATCAACGCCCTACTGAAGAAACCCAAAGCAGACCCTAAGGACCTCAAGAACTTCCGACCCATCTCCCTGTTACCATTCACGGCAAAAGTAATCGAGAAGATCGTCAACAGACAACTGACTCGATTCCTTGAAGAGAACAACACCCTGGACTCATCCCAGTCCGGATTCTGCAGCAACCACAGCACCGAAACCGCCCTCATCGCCGTCACCGACGACACCAGGATCCTGCTGGACAACTGCGAAACAGCGGCCCTCATCCTCCTAGACCTCTTTGCCGCATTCGACACTGTCTGTCACCACACCCTACGCACACGCCTGCACACCGCAGGGATCCGCAACAAGCCCTGGATTGGATCACCTCCTTCCTCACCGACAGAACCCAGAGAGTCTGCCTCCCTCCATTCCGATCCGAAGCCACCAAGATCATCTGCGGCATACCCCAGGGATCATCCCTCAGCCCGACCCTCTTCAACATCTACATGACAGCACTCGCCAACATCGTCCGATCACACAACCTCAACATTGTCTCATAGGCCGACGACACCCAGCTGATCCTCTCCCTCATCAAAGACCCCGCCACCACCAAAACCAACTTCCACGAAGGAATGAAGGCCGTCGCCGAATGGATGAAGAACAGTCGCCTGAAACTGAACTCGGACAAGACGGAGGTCCTCATCCTCGGATCCCCCCCTCCGCCTGGGACGACTCCTGGTGGCCAGCCTCGCTGGGAGCTGCACCAACACCCACCAACCACGCACGCAACCTGGGGTTCATCTAGGACTTATCACTGTCAATGACCAAGCAAGTCAACGCTGTCTCCTCCTCCTGCTTCAACACCCTCCGCATGCTTCACAAGATCTACAGATGGAGCCCCACCGGAACCAGAAGGACATTCACCCAGACACTTGTCACCAGCAGACTCGACTACGGCAACGCCCTCTACGCTGGAACCACAGCCAAACTTCAGAAGAGACTCCAACGCATACAGAATGCTTCCGCATACCTCATCATTGACATCCCCCGCCACAGCCACATCACTGCCCACCTGAGGGACCTGCACTGGCTCCCCGTCAACAAGAGGATCACCTTCAAGCTCCTCACACACGCTCACAAAGCACTCCACGACGCCGGACCATCATACCTCAACAAACGACTCACCTTCTACACTCCCAACCGCCAGCTTCGCTCCGCTGACCTCGCCCTCGCCACCATTCCACGCATCCACCAAATGACCACCGGCGGCAGATCCTTCTCCCACCTCACCGCCAAGACATGGAACACCCTCCCCATCCACCTGCGACAGACCCAGGACCTGCTGACCTTCAGGAGACTTCTCAAAACCTGGTTGTTCGGGCAGTAGCAGCCCCCCCCCCCCTTCAGCGCCTTGAGACCCTCACGGGTGAGTAGTGCGCTCTACAAATGATTGATTGATTGATTGATGAGGACATACCGCAGCAGTAAAACTTAATTTTTAGTCAACTATGGAATCAAACGCAAACCAGTTTACCAGCTTTCCAAATGCATCTATGTTATGTTATGTTATTTTGATTTGTATAACACACTAATCACCCAAGAGGATATCCAGGTGCTTGGGCAGGTGTGTAGGTTTGTGGTCTTCAAGGTGTTTATAGGAAGAGACAGGTCTTCAGCTTCTTGCGGAACTCAAGAAGTGAGGAGGAGGTGCTGATGTGTTGAGGGAGGTTGTTCCATGTCTTGGGTGTGATGTAGGAGAATGAGAGACATTCAGTTTAACTTTTGCAGATGGAGGGAATGTGTTAGTGAGGCAGAGAGTAAGTGTCTGGTAGTTTGGTGAAAGTGTATGCAGCTGGTCAGCATTTCTGGTCCTGTGTTGTGAATGGCTTTGTGTGTGTGCCTGAAAAGTTTGAATTGACTGCGCTTGTGAATGGGGAGCCTGTTAAGCTTCCTGAGGTGTTTTGTGGTGTGCATGGGAGGTCAAGTATGAGTCTTGCAGTGGTGGTCTGGAGTCTGTGTTGGAGTTGTTTGGTAATTCTGGCATAGAGAGTGTTGCCGTAGTCCAGCCTACTGGTAATAAATGGTTGCGAGACGGTACACCTGGTGTTCTGAGGCAACCATCTGAAGATTTTTCGAAGCATGCATAGCATGTGGAAGCAGGAGGTGTACACTGCATTGACTTGAGCTGCCATGTTGAGCTTGTCATCTAGGATGATCCCCTAGTCTTCTTGCGTCATCTGTGGGTATCGGTGTTGGTTCTAGCTCCAACGGCCACCAGGTGGAGTCCCATTGGGAGGTCTTGTTGCCAAAGACCAGAGCTTACGTCTTGTTGGAGTTGAGCCTCAGGCAGTTGGCTCTCATTCAGTCTGCTACCATGATCATGCAGTTGGTGAAGTTGGTTATGGTGGTGGTTGTTTTGTCCATAAGGGAGAGGTTGAGTTGGGTGTCATCAGCATAGAAGATGACTGTGATGTCTTGTGATTGGATGATATTGGTGTCATGTATACGTTGAAAAGGATGGGGCTCAGTCCCAATCCCTGTAGGACACTGCATATCAATTTCTTGGTCCATAATGTTATGGATGAAGGCATGACCCTTTGGGTTCTTCCTATGAGGAAGGAACAGATCCATTTGAAATCGGATCCTTGTATGTCAGTCTTGGGGAGTCTTCTGATTAGGGCGTTATGGGAGACAGTGTCGAAGGCCACAGAGAGGTCAAGCAGGATGGGGGCTGCTATTCTCCTCAGTCAAGGATGATTTATTGTCATTGGTGGCCGCTGCTTTGGTGCTGTGGTTCTTTCTGAATCCTGATTGAGTGTTCTCTAGAAGATGGTGAAGTTCGAGGTGAGTTGTGAGTTGCTTGTTGATGGTCTCCTCAATCACTTCCTCTGGACAGAGAAGCAGGGAGATGGATCGGAAGTTGTTTCGTTGATTCGGGTCGGCTGTGGGCTTCTTGAGGAGGGCGTTGATTTCTGCTAGTTTCCATTTATCTTGGAACGTGGCGTACATGATGGAGGTGTTGATCATGTGGGTCAGGGTAGTGCTGATTGGAGATGTTCCGGGGTTGGAGATGTGGTGGGGGTATGGGTCCATAACAATATTCATGTACAAAAATTTGGAGTCCTGAGAGAGGATTCTGGATCTGTTATCAAATCTCCTCTTCACAATCCAGTCCAGCAGCTATAGTGATACCAATGCCAAGTGCGTAAACCAACATTGAGACTACTCTCAATGTGTCAGTCTAGGACTCTCCTTCTACTTTAGGTCCTGAAGTGACTGTACCTCCAACATATCCACATGCCTCACTACCCATGTTGTACTGTATGAGTAGGTTGCACTTTACCCGGTACCTCATAGCTCTTGTTAGGGAGTTATCAAAGCATCTACAGAGGATACATTGGAGTTAACCTTGTATTATATCATGCAAAACATTCACAAATTATGAACCCCCGACCCTGTGGTATTTCCAGTATATCCAAGCAATAAGAGAGGTATGCACCAAACACCTGTGCCCACACTCCATCTTCATCACCATTATTACTATCATTGTTGTTATATTTATTGTTATTATTTCATTATTAAATGGCATTTTTAGAGCGCAGCCTCCATTCTCCAGGAGTGTCTTGGTGCTATAGAAACAATTTACACCGATGTGAATGGCAGGCAAGCAAATTACTTATGGACATCTATTGGGTAAACAACCACATTTTTAGGGATTTTCTAAAATATAGCAGATTTGGTTGGGCATGAATCATTCAGAGAAAGCTGTTACGTATTTGATCTTTTTGCTCTTGAAACGCTCTGCCACCCCAGTGTTTCTTCATATATTAGGGATCTCAATCCACAATTGCAAGCAAGACCACGGAGAGTGGTGAGGGCCTCCCTGCGTTGCAAGGTACTCAACCTTTGTCCAGGATAAACTGGCAGCTTGCATCCAATTGTGCTTAATTGCTGGTCTGCCACAGATGTTGATTAGATTCTGATTAGATTCTTGTTGACCACTAACCATTTAAGTGCATACATTTCGAGCTTCTATCATTTATGATGGGACTTTTTAAATTACTCCTGATCGCTATTGATGATTTCCTTTATTTTGATGTCATTTTAATCATTAAAATGTTATCAATTGCTAACAGAATTGTTCTTAACTTGTTTATTTCTCATACTCCGTTGTACATGTATCATATGTAATTTTCTCTGATGAAAGTCTTTCTGCTTTTGCCAGGCTACCAAGAATGAGCCATGGTTCCCTGACAGAAACATATTTATTATTTAATTAGAATTAGATTGATTTTGCTTTGGGGCACCTCAGCCATGGCTCACGTCAAGACTACAGCACATATAGTTTAACAATCTGGTTACTGTAATGAACTATGGCTATTGCTTTGACATAAGACTACAACATCAAAGACCAAGCTTGCAAAGCTTGATTATGTGCGGCTTACTCCTGGAAATGCAGGGTTAAGTAAAGTCACGAGTACTCCAACAATATCTTCTAACAGAAAATCATTTTGACTCTAACCCCTTATATGTCTCAAAGTCTTATGCATGAATAAATCAAAGTTAACATTAATAAGGAAGGAAAACTTAATTATTTCACCATTTAGTTACTCCAGTAGGTCACTTAAGACTAGTACTGACAAACTGCCAGTTTGTCGCACTCCCTGGCTGGTTTCACCAATCCTGTGCAATACAGGAGCAAGTTTCAGCTGTAACTCATGCTTAATGCACATATCCCTGCCAAGGGTAACCTGGCCTCAATGCCTTGATTAGTGGAAGGCCTTCTGTGTTTCACCAGGCAGGATGGTGGAACACAGCTGTTATTCTTCATTTCTTTGTGTGAATGTGCTGCAATCCGGCCAAGGATGAACGTGAATGGACAACAGAGAATGATGACCTGCTTGCCGTTCAACCTGCCATGCTGAGAGCTTAGCAGGGAGGGGCGGAAGTCAGAGAGACCAGTGCCCTTGTCCTCTTTCAGTCATGCTTCTCAAATATGGCAAAGGTGGTGCTTGTACCTCAAAAACAGCAGCCTGAATGCAACAAAGATTCAAGAGCTGAAATCCAGAATTGTGATCCTTTAACTTGATTTTGGATCCTGTGGCAGGGTCTGCAGTTGGCTTCATGGAACAGGGCAAGCATGCGGCCTTACCAGCCATCTGAATGACACGCTCACCTCCCAGATCGGGAAAAGGTCTCTGGAGCTTGACTGTCACCATAGAATTCACAGCCGACATTAGAATGAACTTCCATAGTTGCCAAAAAAGTCCAATTTCTCTTGTGGCACTGAAGAGCAGATGTTGTTTGGCAGATTCATAAGCTTAGAACTTTGGATCCTGTCTTGCGCAACCACAAGTGCCATAGCATACTGCTGATTAAAAAGCCAAGACTGGCTGAATCACACAAGACACAAGGCTCCCTCATAGCTGTGAACCTCCTTCCATGAAACCCCTGCCAGGGTTAGTCTTGGATTCGTTGAGATAAGTAATGCAATTAAATAATTAAGTTATGAGGGGGGCGTGGCCAAGATGGTGGACTGCTGAGACGGTTTTTTTGGTCTCTCTGCTCGGCGCAGCCGGGCCCGATTGCCTAGAGCCGTACTGCCGGTGTTCAAGCCCTTATCAGCACACTGCTAACCTGATGCTTCCTCTGGGATTTAGGGGGCTGGAACTCGAGTCCAGACTCACCCGAATTTTGACTGTCTGATCTACGGGGGCGGAGCAGAGCCCAGGAGAGTCTGAGACCTAGAGATCCCAGGACTAGAGTGGCCCAGGGACCCCGGATCGCCTCAACATACCTGGCCCTTCCAGAGCTCTGTTCCCCCCTCCGTCGACAGCACCTGGCTCCAGCCCACTACTCCGGCGCCGACGGCGGCCGCACCGTTAGCCACCCGATGGACCAGGGATGGAGCTGCTGAAGAGGCAGAGCTACGTGAGTGGGCCTGGGACCGGTCTCCCCTGGAGGAGGTTGTGGCCACGATAGGAGCTGAGCACTATGTCCTGGTCGCCCCAGGCCTGGTTCTCTCCTGGGGCAGATCAGAGCTCCAGACAGCAGAATCTGACACGGAGTGGCAGTGAGAGTGCGTGCCGTGGCCCAGGAGTGGCCCCATGTGACACCAATCTAATGTGGCGAACCTATATCTCCGGGGGCATTGCCTCGCCTCTTGTGCTGGGAGTGCTCCTCTGCGGCCGAAGATTTAGGAGCTGTGCAGTGGCCTCACTCCCGCCAGGTTGAAAGTAAGTTGAGAGGCAGCCAGGGGAGGTTGATCCGAGCCCTCTACAAGAGCCTGCGGTGCAGCTGAGTATGAGAGCTTTCTGTCTTTGCGCTCTCTCCCCCTCCTGGGACGAGTGGGGGTTGTAGACTGCCAAAGTATGGGTTAGGAGTGCTCCGTGGACACGGTTTTATGGGTGACTGGTACCTTGGACCTGGCTAAAAACCTGCGTGGGCCTTTTGGATCTTTCAACTCTGCACCTTTGGGTCCCTGACTGATCCTTGGAGCCCCCTCGGGGTGGTAGAGGTCCCACTGCCCCTACGCACACCATCCTTTGCCGCTCAAACTTTGACAGCCGATTGAGGGTCCGAAGCCCTTTTGGACTTATTTTGATGGTGGACCACTTCGAGTGCCTCTGGCCCGACCTATCTCTGGACCCCAGTCCGAGGCTGATGTCTGGGTCTGCATATCGCCTTCACCTGTTGGGAGACTTATAGATAAGTGTTGATATCCACCCTGCCTCCCATATTGCTCTGGCCCTCATTGATAGCAGCTTGAGTGCACTGCGCAGGGACTCCTCCTTCCTTACCTGACGCTCACTCAGCCGCGCACCCCCTGGGACTTACCCTGAATCCTGTGTAACCTTATTGGTTTGCTTGGTCTGGTGGCCCCTTCATTGTGAGACAGCACCACTATACGCCCTTGGTCATGGGTAAGGGGTGGGGGAAGAGAGATCGCACGCTCAAGTACATGTTACTCAAAGCTCCCGGGGCCCAGACCGGGGACGCTGCTGCAACTACGAGCACGGAGGAGACGCTAGACTCTGGTGATCTGGATGCCGCATGCGCTTTTTTCTCAAATCGCTGTTTACCTCCCTCCGAGAGGATCTTCAGTCCTTCAAGAAAGAATTTTCTAGCGAACTTAAGGTGGTTCAACGCAACATTTATTGCTTTGGAGACACTGGACCTGCAGGCCCATGCAGAGGACCTGGAGAACAGGTCACGCCACAATAACATTTGTATTAGAGGTGTCCCATCCGGGGCAGAGGGATCAGACATCACCTCGTTCATGACAGACCTCTTTAGATCAATCCTGGAGGCACACCCAGATATGGACATCAAGTTGGATCATACCCACAGAGTCAGCCCTAAGAGATCGCCCACAGCTCATCCACCTGATATATTAACGTGTGTCCAGGAGTTCCCACTAAAAGAACGTATCCTGCATAAGGAATAAGCACCCACTACAGTTTCAAGGCCATAGCCTGGTTCTCTATCAGGACCTAGCAGCATCCACCCTCTAGAAAAACCCTTTGCCCTGTCACCGCCCATCTTTGGGGAACAGGGGTGCCGTACTCATAGGGACACCCCTTCCGATTGGTCTTCCGCCTCAAAGGGAAGCTTCACCAGCTTCGATCATTGGCGGAGGCATGTCAAGTATTGGACCTCAAGGATCTCTCCCTAGAGGGGCTCCAGGATGAGAGACACACTCGTGACAATCGGAGGACATGCAGCTGGAGGAGCACACGATCATCCCCTGTGGAGCTTTTCCCAGACCCGATGACTATTGCAAAGGAGAGGCAGGCAGTCTTGGTCTCACTGGCAAGAGACCCAGCAGGCCCTGCAGCAACATGAAGCAGAATAATCCCACTTTTTCTCTGTTGCTTCCCTTTCTCCTTCACCTTCTCTATCCTTGCTCTTGAGGGTGGGTCCGGGGGCGGGGGGGCAGAGGGCTCACAGGCACTGATACCCCCTCTGCTGATTCTTCACCATAGAGCTTGACACCATGGACATTAACTAATTATCTATGCTTCTAAAGTTTTTATTATTGTTTGCCTGTTTGCCCATTGAGCGGTTTATTGTTCTGTATTGTTTGGACCTGGGGGCTGATTCTCAAGGTCTTTACCATTGTCCCTTTGGTCCTGGACTTTCTCTTACTCCCCTGCTTGTTTTATATAACTGGGCGGCACTGGCTCCTAGAGAAGTCCTTACAGTTCCTCATTTTCCCTTACTTTTATGATTCTTGCCCTCAATGTCAAGGGCCTAAACCACCCCCTTAACGGGAGCTCTATCCTCTCTCACTTAGAACAGTCCAGAGCACATGCACATGTCTGTTTGCCTCAAGAAACACATCTCCTCACCAAAGACAAGCACAGGCTCTGCTCCAAAGCCTTTCCCTAGCAATACTTCTCATCCCTCACTTCTAAAGCGGCAGGAGTGGTGATTTTGGTCTCCAACATTTTTTGAGGGAAAAGAGGTCCCAAACAGGCTGAATTAGGGGCAGGATGTTAGCATACTCTGTAACAGTGGGCTCCCACACCATCACTGTGGGTACCATATTTTCCCAACGAGGGGCAAGAGCCCTTTCTCCAATGGGCGATCATGGAGCTGTTGAGCACCCCGGATTGCTTGGCCCTTATAGGTGGGGATCTGAACTTTGTTTTTAATAATGAGATGGACAGCTCAGCCCAGTGTGGTTACCAGTCAGGAGCCATTTCCCCAGAGGGATCGAGGTGGTTGAGGGATGTAGGCCTAACTAATATCTGGAGGTCTATACACCCACTGTCCCGAGATTACACATTTTATTCCAATGCATACAAAACTTATGCTAGACTGGACTACTTTCTAGGCTCGTCTGAGGATACCTCTATAGTCAAGACTGTAGGGATTGAACCCCGCTCTCTATCTCATCGCTCTGCCATCATTGTCACTCTCAAGGTTCCACCCCCCTAGCCCATCTTCTAGAACCTGGCATCTCCGTGAAGCCTTATTGCAACGCCTGAGAATGTTGAACAACTTACCAAGGTGATGAAGGAATACCTAGCTATTAACAATACCCTAGATGTCGCCATCACTACCTTGTGGACTGATTTAAAGGCTGTGATCAGAGGGAAGCTAATTGCAATCTCAGCCGCAGACAATAGGCTACACCAGGAAAAGAGTGAATGGTTGTCAACTTTGGGATTTAGAACTTGAACGTATCTATAAGAGGACTGGTGCTCCCAGGATTTGGAGGCAGCTAGAGGCTGCCTGTGCCCAACTAGTGCGTATTGAAATGGACAGGGCGGAATATGCAGCACTCCACCTCCATCCCCGGTATTACCTTGGAGGTGACAGAAGCGGGTGTCTCCTAGCCAATAGGTTATGTATCCAACATCAAGAGACTATTGTCCAAGCGGTGGTCGAGAGTGGAAGGACGACCCACACATAGTAGAGACCTTTCAAGACTTCTATTGAGACCTCTATACAGCACAGATCGGCCAATGGATGCCCCACCCGCATCCCTTCAAGAAGCTTGCACTTCCAGCTTAACAGCAGAACAAGTGGCTGATCTGGATCACCCTATCCGGATCAATGAAGTCATCTCCAGTATAGCTCATCAAAAGCCATCTAAAGCCCCTGGCCTCAATGGCTTTCCCACCAACTTTTATAGAACCTTCTGCCCGATCTTAGCACCCCTCCTCACTAGACTGTTTAATGTGATAGGGGACTCTTTATCACTCCCCCCTCCATGTTGACGGCATCTATTTTTATAATTCCTAAGCTTGGGAAAGATAAAACCCAAAGTTCTTTGTATAGGCCTATCTCCCTCTTGTATGTTGACCTTAATCTTTTCACGGGCATCTTATCTGCCTGTCTAAATCCCTTCTTGCCAGACCTTATAGACCAAGTGGGATTCGTGCCCCAACGGCAATGCAGCAATAATACGAGACAGATTCTTCACCTCATCGACAAAGCCCAACATTATGACCAAGAGCAAATGTTACTGGCTATAGATGCTGAGAAAGCATTTGATTGGGTTCCCAGGCCCTACCTAGCAGTCACTCTTAAACACTTTGGGATTGGGGACCGCTTCAACGGGTGGATCCTTAGCAGCTACAATCAACCTACTGCTGTAATTCGGGTGAGTGGACACTCCTCAGCTTCGTTCCCAATTAGTAGAGGCACACAACAGGGGTGCCCTTTGCTGCCTCTACTCTTCGCTCTAGATATGGACCCTATGGCTCACAGAGTCCGGACTAATCCTATGATACAAAGATCTAAGAGGGTGGAGTTGGCAGAGTACCACTTTGCGGAATTCCACTGAGTTGGCTAAACACTCACCGAGGCTGGTGCAGACATACCTGTTCACGCTGGTGCTTCCATTCCCTGCCCGGGCTGTCCTTCTGGCTGTCTCCTCTCTCCACTCCAGGCTCGTCCGACTACCCAGGCAAAAAGTAACTCCTATGCTCTACATCACTCTTGGGAGGACTGCCAAGAGTGATGTAGAGCATCTGGGGAGCCGGACGAGCCTGGAGTGAAGAGTACTGGAGACAGCCAGAGGGAGGAGCACAGTTCGGGCAAGGCACAGAAGCACCGGTGTGACCAGGTAAGCCAGAAAGCCTGTGGCGGCGAATCTCCTCAGGGTGGGTGGCAGGGCAAACTCTGCTACGCCGCAGAGTCGGAGTTTTTATACTTAACTCCGCGTTCCCAGCGGAGCGCGGAGTTGGCAAAGCTCTGCATACTCCACTGGCGTAGCGGAGTTCTGTGCCCAGGGTTACAAAGATCCTATTCGGGGAGAGCACCATACTATTAGCCTATAAACAGATGATGTCCTTGCAACTCTGGAGGATCCCTGCACTTCCCTACATGCCTTTCAAGATGAATTAGATGGGTTTGGCCAAGTGGCAGGTTTCAAGGCGAACATCCACAAATCAGAAGCCCTTAACCTGACCCTTTGGCCACATATGTTAGAGACCCTACAATGGGCCTTTCCCCTTCAGTGGGCAACAACATCTATTTCCTATCTCGGGCTCCATATCACAGCTATGATCCCGGCAACAGTGGCTCTTAACTCGCCAGATCAAGTCTGACCTACATCGATGGTGGCCTTACTCTCTCTCCTGGCTTGGGTACATCGCAGCCATTAAGATGACAATTCTTCCCAATAAACTGTTTCTTCTTCAAGTTCTCCCAGTCGAGAGCCTTCTGGGACACTACGAACCCTGCAATGGAAGCTCAACCATTTTGTGTGGGCTGATAAAAAAAAACAAGTTTGCGCAGAGATCTCCGTTACAAACCCCCAATTGAAGGAGTTCTGTGGATTCCACATTTTTAATGCTACTATTAACCTACCCAACTCAGAGCCTTCGTGGAGTGGCCTCAGTCTGAGAAGCACTGGCTTTTCATGGATAAGGCCTTAGTGGGGCAGCCTTTGTGGAGAATTCCTTTCCTCCCCAAACACGCTCAACCCAAGATCCTCTATCTCTCCCCTATTATGAAATCTTCTCTGGCCGCCTGGGTTAAAGTAGTGATACAGAAGGGGCTTACCTCCTTTCCCTCCCCTTTGACATCCATAGTTGGGAACCCAGACTTCACTCCGGGCTTAAATAACCTTGTGTTTCACCTCTGGAACCAAGCGGGTTGCAGATCTGTCGGCCACTTGTTTGATGCGGAGGGTTCTGCACCCTTGAGTCCCTGCATGCACACAACACTCTACCGGAGTCTGAGCATTGGCAATACATCTAGATCCGCCACTGGGTGACAGACCCATCTATCCGCCCTGGAGCACAGCACCAGCTCACATCCTTTGAGCGATGGTTGCTCTCTAGGACCTCCAATACAACTCATTTCTGAGTTATATCGCTTAGTAAGCCCTGTGGCTGTACTGTCCAAATCTTCTAGCCAGAAATGCTGGTAGTTTGAGATAGGTTAAGAGCTGACGCAGAAGGAATGGAGGGATATCTATTACCGTGATAGGCATACTGCCCGCAATGTGGCAAGATTCAAAACATGCTGGTATCTTACACAAGTGCAATCCGTCCAGAACGCCTGATTGCTGGCGCCAATGCGGGTCTCCAGGCACATTATTCCATGTTTTATAGGACTGTCCGCCCCTCACGTCTTACTGGATGCAAGTTCCTAATGACATCGATACCCACTTTGATACACAACTGCTCTGATTCCCCGCCTACATCATCCTGGGCCTACCAGATGCACTTACCTTTTCACTTGAGTCCCATCAGGGCAGACAGATCGAACGGGTGTTAGGGGCTGCCCTGCAGAATATCTTAGCACATGGAGGCATAGGGCATACTCCGACGTACCAAGGGTGGCTGCACCAAATGTGGTACATACTAGGGATGGAATGCTGACCCTCACCATATCGAAACAGGGTGCCTCTTTCCCCAAACTATGGAGCCCCTTTTTGGAATATTTAACATCAGAGTTCCACGAACTCACTTATCGCAAATATCTATGACTTCTTAGTCTGTTTGAGGCCCTTCCTCTTACCACCTGCGAGAATCCTATTTATGGTTTGGCTTGATGAATGAGACGGTGCTGTTTTGTTTTTACATGCTGCCGGGTCCCAGGGTTGAAAGGGGTGGTTATGGGGATGTGACGTATTCTAATGTTGTATAGCCCGATAGTCCACAGGCCTTCAATTGCTAATGTTTATATGTTTCAAAACCAATAAAGAAATGTAAATGATAAATAATTAACTTATTGAAAGAGGAAATACATAAACAATGTAAGTCTGTAACTATGTTAAATGTGTGTTCACTAGCAATTTACTTCCAAAGGAGTATGCATTAAATTTCAGAAAACGATTCCTCAATCATCTATTTATTCTGTATTACATATGATACATGCTTGCAGATCATACATTTTGCAGAGAGAAAAAACGAAACAGAACTATTTGTAATATCTGAAATTCTTTCCATCTAAGGAACATCAATCCTTGTTGATTGCTAATGCTTATGCAATGCAAATGCGCATGTGCTTGGAGGAGGTGCTTGTCTGGACCCCCTGGGGTGTAACCAACCTCTTTTTTGGTTAATGCAATGACAGCTTCTGTGGAAATCTCTCAAGTGGGACAATAAGTGATCGTTATATGTTGACACACTTTTACATCCCGTCTGCTCCACCTAAGAATTGCATAATTCTTTGTGGGCAGCGAGGCGGGAGAAAGTCACAACTTCAAAAACTGGTGGGGAAGCTAAACTGCACTCATTTAAAATGTTACAATGTTCCTACCACAGGTAGATACCTTCTTTGGCTACATCTGGAGGAGCTCAAAACCTTGCGCCTGCCACACTGGGCTTTACAATGGAATGCCCTTGTGTTTCTCAGGGGTTTGGTTACTCCTTATAGTAGTTGCATGACTCTAAAGTCAGAAGAGCACTGCTTTTCTAAGGTGTCACACTGCAAACGGCATACTCCGGCAGAAGGACCTTCAAAGTTTTTGGTCACCAGCTCTGGAACGCGCTCCGCCTGGAGCTGGGATACCTTCCAAATTCAAAACAATTCAGGAAGAGGCTTGTCTTTTAAAACAGGGTATATAACAACAAACATTTCTCGCAAATCAGTAATTTGATGTAAGGTAATACATCCAAGATAAAAATACATTTGTCCCACAGACCAATGATTTTCAAATGTTATTATCAAAAATATAAATCATTTTTATAAATTCGTTTTTTGATATCACACGTATACATCAGAAAGGTATATACCAACATACTGTATAGAATCAAATGAACACATCTACCATTGAGGAGCCCCACTAACATAATGAACAACAAATAACATAATATGTAGATCAATTAATGAAACATAACAAAAGACAACAACAAATTTGTCAAAACAACTGGACCATAAACAAAAACAATAATACCAAACAAATACATACATACACCAAATTACTGTACAATGTTTGCTCAATGAGTTACATACAAATTTCAACAAAGAGAGAAAGCGCGGACGTGCGTTTCGGAAGTGGTATATACACAGGCAATTCCTTCATCAGGGCGCTGAGAAAACAACTGATTCAGTGGCAGAAGGCCATCTGTATACCATGCACTGTCACCGGATATGTAGTGCAGGGGCCTCTGTATCAATATACGTTTTCAAAAGGTTTTCTAGTTAGAATTGATGCTTGCTCTGCCAGTGGAAACTTCCCAATGTCACTTCTAAGGAAGATCCATAAACATCTGAGTCTGAGGGATTAATCCTAGAAGCGTCTAAAATTCCAATGGTCCAACTGGGCCCGCTGCTGAGTTAAAAAAGGATCACCTGGTCCCGTATGGTAATGCAAAATGTATGAACGTCTCAGCCGGGACTCCGGCTCCCTGGCTGGCTGGCAACAATATTAAGAGCTACATCCAGCATAAAAAGTAGAGGCAAACCACCATAGGGAAGTCATTTGTAATCGTTAGCATTCTCCGTGACGTCCCAAAGAGTAACAGGCCTCGGCGGCCGTCCAAGGTAAGTCTTTTAGAACAGCCTGTGCCCGTTGGCATACATGCGCTTTAGAAAAAAATGTATGAACTAACATGCTACGGTCTGGACAGGTGGGTAAGTCACTGGCAGATTGTACCTGTGTGGTGTAAGGTTAGGTATCTTTGAAAAATGTTGGAGATGTTTTTCTGATCTGTTCAGATCAGATGGTTGGTGTCTGCGGGAATTGCAGATACTTCTTATCTGCTCCCTTTGCATACTTACCCTCGAGCTGTGCCTTAGAACTGGTTCTCACACTTCTCTGTGCCCGGGCTTCGGAGTAAATACATTGTACCACCCCATGGAGTTACCATGCTAGACTGCTCAAATGGTTCTGTGTGTATTTTGGATAGGTTGTCATAGTCACTCACCATCTGTCTTGGTCTGAAATGTTCTACCAATACATGCCTCTGGGTATAAAGTGAGAACACAGCGAACAAGTATCTCTGTGCTATGCGTCATTGACACATTTGCCCCCTTACCTATATAGCTTTTCAGCATTTGGCAACTTGTGATTGCGCTTTTACTATCAAAAGACTTAGGAACTGGCTAAAAACGCAAGGCTTGCTGAAGAGTGTCACAATCCAAAGAACCCTGAGTCAGCTATGATGTACACATGATAACAGCCAGTGGGTACATGCCACTTATCACTTCTGGCTTATCTCTGTTAGGATTTCTTGGCAGCCTTTTGGTTGGCTCAGCCATTTCTTGACTATATTTAACTATCAGGTGTTCCTTCTTCTGTTGGTGTGTCAGGGCCTCTTGTGCTGCCATACTCTGATGGATCTGATGTTGGTACTTATGGGAATTTCACAAGCAATCCCTGAAGCCTGATGGGTGTTGGGTTGTTTGTGGTCTCTGGTGGGCACCAGAGCTCCCTTCTTTCTCTGGCATCTGAATAGGTTGAGATATCGCTCCTGTATGTATCTTCCACGATGGGACCTGCCACTCATTTAATCTTTCCTCTTGCAGTGAGAAGGAGTCACTCCTGCTGACCCAGAGTTGGCAAGGGTGGTTGGCTAGTGACCAATGGTCAAGCAGGTGTGGGAGTCCTAATGAGGACAATAACGATCCCCTCCAAATCTTTAATGCAAACATTTACTGTGCAACCACCTCTAACAACTCTGTATCAGCAAGTATGTGGCATAGATGTGAACACAGCTCTGTCGTCCTGCAAAAGGAAGGTGATACTGCAGAAAAGTAAAAATTAAAGGCCAGATGTATCATTTTGATTGGCAAACCAGTGATGTGGAATGTGCAGACTGGTTTGTAAATGGGGATTCAATTTGTAATGCGACCTATTTACTAATTGGTGGCATCATAAATTGGCCTTTTGCATGGGGTCACAAAACTGCCTGCCTAATGAATAATAATTAGACGGGTAGCAATTTGTGACTCCCAATGAATGGCTGCTATTGCAACAATGGAGGCATGTAAGGCATTATTATTATTATTATGCGGGATTTGTAGTGCGCACACCTACCCCGAGGGGTCCCCCTGTGCAGGAATAAACAGCAGAAGAGAGCCACAGTGGACAGCTAAAAAAGCCCTGTCTTAAAGTTCTTACGGAAGCTAAGTAAGGAGTGGCGGCAATTCCTGAGAGAGGCCGGAAGAGAGTTCCAAAGTTTCAGGCCCAGATAAGCAAATGAGCGTCCCTTCATCCGAACAAGGTGATACCTAGGTGTAGCGAACAATGAGAGGTTGGATGACCTCACCTGTCAGATAGGCACATAGGGTGCCACCAGACCTTGAATATATAAGGCGGCCTAACCATGTCGGGCCCTGAACATGTAGCACAAAGCCTTGTATTTAATACGCTTATCAATCTTAAGCCAATGCAGTTCATGAAGCAGAGGAGAGGCCGGGCATGTCTAGGCAGAAGAGTAGGCGAGCTGCCGCGTTCTGAATGATTTGTAAATGACAAATCGAAAATGTATCAGTGCCCAAGTACAGTACATTGCCGTAATCCAATATAGTTATCACCGGAGCTTGGATCACGGTTCTTTGGGTGGCCGGAGGTATTAGCCAAAGGATCATTTTGAGCCGCTTGTATAGCAGACCGCCTTCATGCATTTGCTTTGCAAAATAAGAAACGTTTTTTTTTTTATTAAGGAGCCTGTATCCATTAAAGGCACAGGTGTTGCCTAAAGAAAAAAAAATGTTTGTGAAAGCATAAGGGGAGCATGCAGTGGTAGACCAATGCAACTCCCCCTGAGGCTACTGAGACAGTTCATAAAGTGGAGCGGAGTTGAAATCACAGATCATTGATACACTCCTTTCTAAATCAGAATAATGCCTTCCCCTCTATGTGATTCACAAAGGATTCTCTGACTCATACAAGGGCATTTTTACATTAAGAAAAACACTTTTGTGGTCTCAACACAAATAGTATATTTTTTATCTGACCAAAAGTCATCAGATGTAAACATAGATTTAGTGGAGCAAAAAGCCAACAGCAACTTTGATCACCAGTTCTGCATCTGCTGACTATAGACAGAACTTTGAATGAAGCTCAATGTGGAAAAAAGCAGCAGAATTGTGATATGATCACATCATCCCCCATACTGATAGGAACTACATTGGCTCTCCTTGCCATCTCGCACCATCTTCAAAACCAGTTGCATCATTTACAAAGCCATGCGACCAGCACTCCCACTTATCTTGCAGACAAGCTCACCATCTTTGGTGGTTCTCTGCTCACTCCCTGCTAGGTCACATTCAAACTGAAGACATCAAAATGCATTAACTGTCCATAACCTAGCAACCTCTTCTATCCCTTGTTGACTTTATGCTTGTCTTTGACCATCTACAGTGCTCTTTTTGGCTAGGTTTACGCCATAGAAACACCATATCATATATGCGTGCACATAGCATACTCCAGTGCTTCTCACCCAGGTATGTGTCATTATGTACCTATTCTATTTTATTTCCCTCATTGCCTTGAATTATGCTAGTCTTGGAGCTTGTACAGCATTCCTCTGCTTTATAGGTCTCGCCTAACAGCGAGCATACACTGTTGCTGCAAGGGGTATTGTATGCACCACAGGGCTTGGAGCCCCGCCATAGATTTCAATTTGCAGGCTTGATTGACATTCATTGAAGCTGGCTAGTAATAGGCAACCATATGTATGACATCACTTCCTTTTACTGTTTTGGAGCATGGACGAAGTACTAATTAATTTAGTTTTTTTGTGTCTAATGGCGCCTGGCTTATGTGAACTTTTTGTTTATGCAACCCTTTTTTTTGTTTCGGCTTTTTTTATTTTTGTTTCCGATTGGTATGTTTTTTATGTCAGCATTGCATCAGCATTTTTAATGTTTCCACATGTTTCCACTATTTGCATCAACATTTGTTTTTTTCCCACAATTTTCCCATTCTGGCGCTGTACTTCAGAGAAATATATTTTGACCACATTTTTGGGGGGGTTTTGGATTGTTATTTTTATTATATAGGGTAGCCATGACCCGATCACAGCTGTGAAGCGCTTTACATGAGCACCAGTTACATTACACAAGTTCACATTTATGTATTTAAAAAAAAAATGAAAGTGATTTGCCCAGGATCACAGAATGTTGAGCCGACACCGAGACTCGAACCTGGTTCTCCAGGTCTGAAGTCGGCAGCTCTGGGTCTCCATGTCTGAAGTCAGCAGCTCTGGCTCCCAATCAGCACCAATGTCATTACACAAGTTTACATTGTTATATAATTAACTTTAATTTAATGTGATTTGTCTAAGAGCACCACTTACATTAGAGAAGTTCACATTCATTCAATTTTAAGTGATGTGCCCAGGATCACAGGATGATGAGTCAATGCCAAGACTCTCCTCCCTCCCATCCACTCCTTCTCCATTTGGGTTGTTTACCGCTTTCAAACACGGATCGCTCTGCTGTTCACTTGCTCACTTCCTTGCTCTCAATAACTGCAAGCATCAGCCTTTGCCTCAGAGCTGGCATCATCATTATGCCCCCAGGAAGCACTTCCCTAGACAGAACTGAGCAGCTGGAGCCTTGGCTATCAGGATCCTTACTTTGGTCAGCGCTGCAGCCTCTTCAGCCCTTCTTTGGCATTACGCCATGGCCTCAGCGTTAATGGCCTAGTAAGTCAAACTGGATTAGAAAGCGCTGTTTTCTGAAGAAAAAAGCATTGCCAAAACCAATAGGTCCCCCGTCTATGAGATCTATTGGTTTTGCCAATAAAAAGTGTTATTTTGCTATGACGCGGTCAAAGCTGGCCACTTGAAAGTATGTGTTTTAACTTTCAACCGTGCTATACAGTAGACATGCAGCTGGCAAAGAAACCATTGAAAATGGCAAATAGCTCTACTATTTGGCTTTTCAATGTGTTAAGCCATATTGTATAAGTATGTGGTTGCTGTGCAGCATAGTTAAAAGTAAAATTAAAAAATCAGGAAAATGCGACCTCCATTGACTGCATCATAGTATTTCTTTTCATACTTTCAGCCATGCTCCACTGAAATAAAGAAATACCAGGATTTGTAAAGCGCACAGCTACCTCCGAAGTGATGTCCCGGCGCTGGGGGCCGTCGGGAAGATTAAGCGAGCTATTGCCCAGAGTCACATGGTGCTGGGCTAACCTGCCGCCGGCACCGGGGATCAAACCGTGAACCCTGTAGTCCGGAGTCAGGCACCCTGGCTGCTGCGCCACACCTCTTCCACTGCAGGTGGGCTGCTGTACAAAATGGCTAAAAACACTAACAAAGCCAATAGCTTTCACATAGGCAGGACCTATTGGCTTTGCCAATGCTTGTTGGTTAGGTTAGCGCTATAGAAATATTAAAAGATGGTTTATTGTGGTACAGAAGAAACATTGTACCTACTGTTGAGCTGCAACAATAATTTTTCTTGAAACTCATGATTCTCCTTTTGCTGGTCATTTTGATATCATTACAAATGAGAAACTAATCAAAATACATTTCTGACGGGAAGGATTAAGAAAGGAAGTTGTGTGACATCTGCAGCAGGACCAACAATGGTAGAATGAAAACCATGTCTGATTTACATCCACTAGTTCCTAACCCACAATATTTGTGTCTTACTATATCAGTAGATGACAAAGTTGAAATACTCACTGATAGTAGATTCATTGAAATTATGGTGGTGGATTTATTCACAATGGTTGTGCACTTTATACCAGTAAAAGCAACAGAATCAGAACTAATGAGGTGTTTCTGCAAAATACTATGCCCCTCTATGGAATACCTTCAGTAATAATTTTGGATCGAAAGCAACAGTTTATCTCATGATTTTTGGGCCATTTTGCAAGATAACAGGATCAAAAAACCCTGCTCTCTTCTGCATAGCATCCATAATCTAATGGACAAACTGA
This sequence comes from Triturus cristatus, assembly GCF_964204655.1. Classification (NCBI taxonomy): domain Eukaryota; kingdom Metazoa; phylum Chordata; class Amphibia; order Caudata; family Salamandridae; genus Triturus; species Triturus cristatus. Next base: position 75,767,802 of record NC_140580.1, on the reverse strand, counting down.
AAGAGAAATTCAAGATTTGAAAGTTTTTTGTAATGCTGTCTTCTAGAACAGATATCCTGGGGACCACATTTGTAGTTGACAGAATTTTGTCATAATAATTCAGTTCACGTTTGGTGAATCATAGCCTATATTTTGCCATCAAGGGAATCATCCACGATGTACCAATATCTGTACTTTTCGTGGAGGAACAGTTGAGCACAATTTCTAATCTACATAAAGAGATTAAGATAGCATTGTTAAAAGCTAATGAACTGTAGAGAAAATATGCAGATAAGCATTGACATGAGGCCAAAACCAATCAATCTGGAGATGCAGTTTTGCTTTCTATTAAGCATTTGCATTAGCAAAGAAAACTACATCACCACCAACACTGAAGAATCACCCAGTCTTTCATGTGGCATTGTTTGAGCCAGTAAGGACTAGTACTTGTCTGGGGAGCCTCTTTTTTCTGTTATGGTGGATTCTAATCAAGAAAAGGAAGTTAAGAGCAGTTTAGATTTCCAGGTATATCGATATACACAGAAACTTTGTGGATTATCGAGATACACTACATATTGGTGGATTAGAAATTATATGTCCTGGAAGAAACAACCTGGAATCCACCTGTACACATTAATTAACATAGACTAGTGAAGAAATGGAACGTAACACAGATGTTTTCAGAGGAGATGAGGATTTGTTACAGGGGACCAATCAAGGTAGATGAACATTGACATTTGGTACACTAATGGTTTCTCACAATTTAGTTATTGACATTATATCTTTGAAATTTGATTCAATGTAATTAATATCAAAGGCAAAGTTATCCGATAAATGGTAAATAATTTAAGACAGAAGTCAAAATGGTGAGTGTCTGATATATCTTTCCCGAATCAAGATGGTGCTCATGTAATGAAGCTTTCATGTCAAACAAGAGAACAGATGTGAACTAGAGTGCAGCAGCCATCTTTGAACTTGAGTATTAAAGTGCTTACCTGGAAGGACTTCACTTCTGAATGGCTGCATTGTTGTCTGTCCGCCCAGTTTGAAGACTGAATAATGCTACAACTATTCTGTTAAATCCACTTGTTGGTGGAGTACAGCCATGAGCTTTTTTATAGACTTGAAAACCTTCCTCAAAGGCAGTATTGTTCGTGATACACTTTATAGAACAAAAGTTACATCCTTGACTTGAGTGGCACTCTTTTGTTCCTTCTGAAGACTTTGAATTACATATTAGGTTTGGCTTTCTGAACATATTGTGAACTGCATTCAATATTATTCAATGTAGCTGGAGGATACCTATATTACTACACGCGGAGGAGTCGGACATTAGACTAATACTTCCCATTATATTCTGCATGCAAATCATTTGTATTCAAGAAGCACAAGAAGCTGAAGAGTGTTACCCAGCTCTAAATTGTATATTATATACAGTATGTGTAGGAAATTGGGTCTTTGATTGAGTGGGATTGAAACCATGCTCAAGCAACCACAAAAGTCACTAAATTAACAATTGCTTAACCTTTTGGTAGATTGGCACAAAAGCAGTCAGGCTTAACTTAGAGGCAAAGTGTAAAGTACAAAACAGTCATTAAGTAAAAATACAACACAAGCAACATTCTACACCAATTTAGAAAAATAAAGAAAATTTTAATAAATAAAATGGCACACAAATGAATTAAATCCAACCAATAGAACCCGACTTATGAATTTTTTAACTTTTTAGTGATAAATAGCATCTAAAAGATCAAAGCACCAATCACGGATATCTGGTCGCGCAAGACTGGGGCAAAGCAAAATGTTCAGGTCGACCGCGATGGAGCGCGGTTCAGATGCACAAGGTGGGTTGGGCACGGTCTTAGCTACCCTTCGGACATCGACGAAATTTTGAAAAAAAATTCAGAAGAATGAAGAGTTCAGAGGAGCAAAGCAGCGGGCTGTGTCCGATGAAGAGTTATTGTTGCCAGTGAGCAGTGGAAAGGGACTTGGTGAAGCCGGGGACAATGGTGGGAAAAATCTCTCTGAGTGGGCGAAGCTAGATTTCTGGGCCAAGGAGATCATCAACGGGGAGCCTGTCACTGTCGAGCCCGGCAAAGATTTTTACGATTGGACCTGGAAATCGTTTTGGAATTCAAAATCATCCAGCTGGACAAAGCTGGAAGCCAGAGCTGAAGAGGGCGCCACAAGGCCAAATACCATCGCTTGTAGGTCTCACTGAACAGGATTTGATGCCACATACAAGAACGTAGCGGAATCTACAGCGAAGTCAGGGCAAACCACGATGCACCTTGGGCAGATAGGATGGCAGGTAGATCCAAATCGTCTGTCGATTATTGTGGCACTTTATGGTGAAAATGTTTCCAAGTCCAAACTTTTAGGGTTAGACAGGGGCAGCATCCATAACACAATTCCGAGTGTCCAGGACCTGAGGGGTACCCCTTTGGGGGTTTTGACTCACTCCAGCAGAGGCCAGGTGCAGGGTTCAAGATCTCTGGAGCTTGTTATGTCCCTGAAGCTCACACAGGAAGCCAGACAACCTGGTAGTCTTGGGTTCAAGGATATGGTCCTATCTCCTTCAAACAGCAAGGCAGGTCTCAAGCAGCAGGGCAGTCCTCTGAGGGAGAAGGTAGGCCTCAAGCAGCAGGGTAGTCATCTGGAATACAACACAGTCCTTCTGGAGTCCTACACTGGTCCATCAGTGTAATGAAAAGGTGGTTCAGGAGGTCCAATATTTATACCTGGTGCCAGCCTTGAAGTGGGGGGGGGTGTAAATCCTGGCTGCACACACATCTGGTTCTGCCAAAGCTCTAAGAAGTCTGGGGTGACAAAAGGTTAGTGTCAGGCTCATTTGTGTGTGTGTGCTGGAGGCATTCTTTTGAAAAGTAAGTGAGGCAGGGAACAGCACCGCCTACCCATCCTGGCAATATAGCTCATCCTGCCAGCAACTAGTTTGCCTTTGTCTCACTGTCTGGGAAGGATACACAAATGCCAACTGCCAAGCTTTTCACAGTAATGTGACCCAGGACACAGGCAGCAGGCACCAAATGATTAGGACAAGTAAATATCAGCTTTTTAAAAGTGGCAATTTCATAATTTACCATCAAAGGGGATTTTAAATTACAATTAATTTCAGTCCAAACTTGTCACCCCGATGTGTTCTCAATCAAACGTTAGCACTTAATGCATTTTTTTGTCCTCATATCTCCACAGATACTAAAAAGCCCCAACCAAATTCGCCCTTCCCAGGTGCTCAATATCGGGCTCCAATTCAGTCAAAGTTACTAGGTTATATGAAGTAGTCACAACCTCCCCAGTCTTTCTTGGGTGAAATGGAATAATCATTGGACGAAGAAAAGAAAAAAAGGAAAAAAAAATCTAGTTATAATTTTAACACATCCCAAAACCTGTCATTTCCATCTACTGCTTCTTCTGTCCCAGTCTTTATAATAGGCCACTGCTCTCTCCCAAGATTGCAGGGTAGGGACGGTAACTTGGGTCCAAAGCTTACAAATTTCTTTTCCTGCTAATAGGAATAAATAAAATATCAGGTAACAACACTTTACCTGCTGCTTATGATTTCCCTAATTTTGCTGTAATATCCCGAACATTATTAAAGCAGTGCTTACCTCAACATTAATTCCTGTGGAGAGCACAATAGTCTTACCCACAGCTAACCAAAATTCTTCCAATCTTCGACATGTGGCAGACAAGTGCAGATCATCCACCTCTCTGGCACCACATTGCTTACCCTTGATGTCACCATTTCCCTTATCTTTGCCAGCTTTTGTGGAGTCCAGTAAATTCTATGCAAGGTAAAAATAAATGGTTCTTTCTTAGTGGAGCAGGTTTAACCACCAAATAAAGTATAGTAATAGATAATTGCCATAATTCAACTAACTTTGCATCCAGCAAGTATCCATCCCAGGCAGTATATGGTACTTTCATCTTATCCTCCTCTGCCATTTGCAGCAATTGGTAGCGGTGCGCAACTTCTTTCTTCCTGGCCGATACTTCCGAGAGATCCATTTCCATATGTCCGGATTCTTTTCCCAACCAATTCTTGTTCTTAAGCCATGCATTTACTTGAAAGATTTTAAACCTGGATATGCCCCCCTCTAGCTTTTCACTCCAAAAATTCCAGGTTAACCTTTGCCAATCATCCACCAACTGTCACCACTTGGTGACATACCCTTGCTTCCGAGACTTTGCCAGGCTATCTATCACTCTGGAGTCCCAGGGGACTCCCAGATTGGGGATAGACTGCTATAATAGGGTAGCTGTCATGCCCCGCGGTCATGCCTGGAGACGCGGAAGGTATTTAAGGAGCATTGAGGGCTTCTAACGCTGCTTAGCGTTCTAGTTGTTAGCCCGTTTCCGTCTCGTCGTTGTATTGCCTGACTTCCTGTTTGATAGAGTTTCCTGTTTCCGGTTCAGAGGTCGTGGTTTCGCGGACTGTACGAGCCGTGCTGTTCCTTGTGCGGCAGTGTTTGTATTTCCCGGAGTTGTTGGGGGACAACCCTCTGGTCCATTTGCCCTGCTGCAGTCGCCCACGGTTCAGAAGCCTCTGTCAAGTAAGGCCTCGGTGTTGGTAGCTTGGTGCTACTCACGGGGCGGTTCTTTGTTTAGCTCCTTGTTTTGGTATTTTTGTGCTTGGTTTACTCGAATCCTGCGGTTAAGGATTCTCTCTGACTCTTCTGGCCAGAGTTATATTGTTTATTTGAAACTCTTCAGTTCCGTTCGCATTTCCTTACCCCCCACATTAGGCAGGAGAAACTAGCGTGGACCTTTGGGGTTGTACCATAGGTTACAGTGGTGCTTCATAAATAACACGGTAACCTTCAGTCATTGCAGGGGAATATTCGGGAGATAGTTGTTCACGCACATTCCTTATATTCTTTTTCATCCATATTCCCTGCAGCTTTTCGTTGTCATACTCACCTCAGATTATCTGTGGACACACAAAGAGACTAGCCTTCCGCCTATTCACACTCATCAGAAGATAGGGGTAAGCGCCACCATTACAGTTATAGATTGATGGTTCAGGAACGTAGTGAACATTGTTGTAATCATTGTGTATTCACATAGGGGTCTGGACGTCTACAATAAGATACATGCTGAGAATTCCCTAAGTCAAAAACAGCGTGGTAGGTGTATCTTCACTCACACAAGGTTAGACCGGAATAGGGGATATTAATGCACATTAACGAAGTGTCTTTGTCTTACAGCTGTGAAGTTCTGCCTGTTACCTAGAAGTGGTCCACCGTACGATCTGCCTTTTTTCCCCCGCCTACCCTTGTTTTGTTTCCCTGTTTTCCCTAGCGTCCTTCCTGGCTCTAGAGTCTGATAGAGCAGAAGGGGCGTGGGGGACGACAGAGGACTTCTCTTCAGGATTCCTGGCGCTTCTGCGGAACAGAACCACTGATCCTTACAGAACGCTAAGCCTGAAATTGATAGTTCTGCCCGAGCGCCATGGACCTGGGAGCAGTCACTCTTGCCGATTTAGCTGGCATGTTGGGTAATTTACAGGCGGAGACACAGGCTTTGTCTACCAGACTCGACTCTCTGCAGCACGGGCACGAGCCAGGAGCTGCTGGGGGGCGAGTCGAAACCGCGCCCTCCGTGATCCATGTCACTACCCCTACCTCCATCCCTTTGGCCCCTCCTGAGAGATTCTCGGGGGATGCTTCCAGGTGCGGGGCTTTCCTCAGTCACTGCCAGCTGCATTTTTCGTGTAAAGCCTCTTGCTTTCCCACGGATCAAGCCCGTGTAGCCTTTCTAGTGTCTTACCTCAGTGGAGCAGCCGCGGATTGGGCTATACCCTTGATAGATCGCGATGATCCCCTCTTATATAATTACTCTGCCTTTACAGGGGAATTTCGTAAACTATTCGACAGGCATACATACACCCATTCAGCTGACACTGAATTGTTAGCTTTGAGACAGGGTAACCAGGATTTGGTGGTTTACATTACCTCCTTTCAGAGATTAGTGGTCGAGGCCAATTGGCCCGAGGAAAAACGGAGCACTCTATTTTATAGAGGGCTCCGCGATGATCTAAAGGATGCCCTCTCTCAAATTGTGGACTTGCCCTCTGTCTGTACTGAGCTGATAGATTTAGTGGTTAGGATCGAACATCGTCTCCAAGAACGAAAACTTGAAAAAGGAAAGGGCGAACCACGTTTTGTGCCTGCTAAGGAGAAGAGAGTGGAAGCTGTGAAGGGTACAGATGACAGCGAGCCTATGCAGATAGGGTTAGTGAGAGGGCCGTTGTCAGCGGAGGAGAGGCAAAGGAGGAGAACGAATCGGCTCTGTTTATATTGTGGAAAGGCTGGTCATTTCCTAAGGACATGCCCAATCAAACCCAATACATTCAAGAGTTCGGGAAACTAGAAAGCCGGGGTTTCGTGGAGACGGGAGCCTTGGGCAGTTCTGGTCTAACAGTCTCCTCTACTGAACATGACATTACACCTATCCCTCACCTCTATGTATCAACCTATCTCTCTGTAGAAAATCTTGGCATTCACGTATCCACCATGATTGATTCAGGGGCTTCTGGGAATTTCATGGATGAGGAATGGGCAAGGAGTAATCTAATCCCCTGTGTCGTGAAAGACGTTTCCACCAAGGTCTTTACGATAGATGGGAGCTCGCTTGTCTCGGGGCCAGTGACTCATAAGACAGTTAATCTCCATATGCACATACAACCTGATCATCACGAGGTCCTTGAATTTGACTTAATTCGGTCGCCGCAAATACCTGTTCTCCTAGGCATTCCATGGTTACACACGCATAACCCCATTATTGACTGGAAAGAAGCGACCCTCACGTTCCGCCCACATACACACAGTAAGGCTCAAGTGGCAGTGATCCAGCATCCGCGTGAGATTGAAGTGGCCAACCCTGTACCCGAATTACCTGCTTGTTATGAAGACTTGTACACAGTTTTTGATCCCAGGGAAGCAGAGATTCTTCCTCCGCATAGGGTATATGACTGCAGAATAGACCTTGAGACTGGAGCCAGGATTCCGTGCAGTAGAGTCTATGCCCTTACGGAGAAGGAGAACCTGTATCTCAGGGAATACTTGGATGAAATGTTGGAGAAGGGGTTTATTAGACCGTCTAGATCACCTGCCTCTTCAGCCCTGTTTTTCATTCCTAAGCGTGAGGGGGGCTTGCGGTGTTGTATTGACTATAGGAGACTGAATACTATCACCATCAAAAACCGTTATCCCTTGCCTCTGATCGCTTCCCTCCTTGACAGAATACGCAACGCCAGGTATTTTACTAAACTAGATCTGCGGGGCGCCTACCATTTGGTACGGGTCAAGGAGGGAGACGAATGGAAAACGGCCTTCTGCACGAAATACGGATTATTTGAGTATTTAGTGATGCCCTTTGGGCTTTGTAACGCTCCAGCAGCATTTCAATTCTTCATCAATGAGGTGCTCTGGGATATGCTGGACGTTCATGTCATCACGTACATTGATGACTTACTGATCTATTCCTCTTCTCTGTCTGAACATATGGGTCATGTCCGAAAGGTGTTAGAACGTTTGCGTGATAATAATCTGTACTGCAAACTGGAAAAATGCTCCTTCCATACGCAAGAAGAGCCCTTTTTGGGATTTATTGTCACGCCCCAAGGACTCCGTATGGATCCCATCAAGGTCAAAGCAGTCCTTTCGTGGCCGGCGCCTGGTTCGGTCAAAGAGCTTCAAAGGTTTTTAGGGTTCGCCAATTTTTATAGGCGTTTTGTTCAGAATTTCTCGGAATTGGCACTTCCTCTCACTGCGCTATTGCGGAAGGGGAGTTTGTATGTATGGTCTGCTGCAGCTGAGTCCTCGTTTCAGCGCATGAAAAAGGCCTTCACATGCGCTCCTGTCTTACGACATCCTGATCCGGCCTTGCCCTTTGTGGTGGAGGCGGACGCCTCGCAGGTGGCAGTAGGAGGGGTCCTGAGTCAAACAGATCCAGAGAGTGGCGAGTGTCATCCTGTAGCTTATTTCTCTCATAAATTCACTCCGGCTGAATACAACTATGCTGTGGGTGTGTCAAGATCTCTTACCTTGTGCCAGAGTTTTTCCACAGAAGCAGATGATAGCTCCCAAATCCCCAACGCGGTTGCCAAATCAGAATTTCTGAACTTGACACTCACGAGGGGGAAAGGGGAATTGGATAAGAAAAAGAGAGACTGCTGCTCGTTTAGGAACTGCCCCACCTCTTCTATTAGAAATCTTCTAAAGGAATTTCTTCATCAGGAATTTGATTGTGAAGAAATCGGGCTGGACCTGCAGAGGATGAAAGAACAACTTATGCCTCAAATAACATTGCCCTTCTAACTCCCTTCTTCACCCTCTGGGAAACTGGTGGCTACCTGAGGAACACTGCAGACTAGCTTCTCTCTTACTGGTAATCTTTGACTTTAATGACGTCCAGAATATACCCAAAATAAGATATAACCAAGTCTCTTCAAGAATTGGAATAGCTGAGAATTGTTCAAGTAAACTTCAAAGGATACAGTTCCAGCGGAGTAGTTCTCACAAGAATATTCGTTTTACTTATCTCTGGTTGATTTGGTAGTTCAAGAAATGATAGTCTCTTCAGGGAATTCTTCGAACTACAAGACCTCTTCAAATCCTGACGAGAACTTCTCTCAGGAAAAACGCCAATTCAAAATTAAATAGTTACTGGGAACAGCGTTCCCGATGTGCACATCCTTTCCGCAACAGCGGAGAAAAAATTGTGAAGAAACAAGGTGAAATTTCTCTTCAGAACAGGAACAGGAAACGAACGTTGCTCTCAGCCGTGAACTTCAGTTGAAGTGCGCGGTTTGTCGGGAGCTCGCGCTAGAGATTCGCTTGGGCTCGAGACCTTAGTCCAGAGACTAGAGCGCTCTGATTTCGCTCGAGAGTTGCCGCCATCTTGGATTTCCTCTTCGCCGGTTTCAGCAATCAAGAGGAGCAATCTCTGCATTAAGATCCATAAGTGCTGCAATGCTCTTCCATACCTGGAACGAGGAATCATTCTTCTTCTTCTTTTCTTAGGGGAGGGGGAACTACGGCTACTAGTGAGTTCTTGACAGTACCTCCCTCTAAAGATCGCCCCACCAACCTTGGCTTGTTAGGGTGAGTGTCATGAAATTGTTTCACTAATCTAGCTGCGTGAACATTATCTGCTGATTCCCAAGATCTTTCTTCGGGGCCATAACCTTTCCAGTCTATGAGATAATGCAACTTTCCTCTCTTAACTCTTGAGTCTAAGATTCTTTTAACTTCATATTCTGGATGAGAATCTATTGTGACTGGATTCGGTGGGGTAGTCAGTCTGACATTAGTTGGACTCTTTTTTAGGAGAGAAACATGAAACACTGGATGAATTTTCATTTGAGGAGGTAAGGTAAGTTTAACTGTCACTGGATTGATAATCTTGTTGATCTTAAAAGGGCCCAGAAATCTAGGTGAGAACTTCCTGTTTCCCTTGAGATGTAAATGTCTAGTGGATAACCAGACTAATTCTCCCTTGGAATAATTTGGATTCGACCTTCTTTTTCGGTCAGCATACTTCTTGTAAGTCTCTTTTGCTAGATTTAAATTCTTTCTGGCTGATTGGTAAGTTTCTTGAATCTTATCCTTAAGATCTTTAATTGCTGGGACCTTACTTTCTGACCTTCCCAAAATTATATTTGGATGTCTTCCAGAGTTCAAATAAAATGGAGAGAACCCCGTGGAAGCATGAACCGCATTGTTATATGCGAATTCAGCTGTCCAAATGAGGTCTGGCCATTCGCCTTCTTGGTCTAGAAGGTACAGACGAAGATATTGTTCAATCTCTTGATTTACTCTTTCAGTCTGGCCATCAGTTTCTGGATGATAACTTGTCGAGAATCGGGAATCAATTCCCAACTCTTGCATGAAGGCCCTCCAAAAATGAGAAACAAACTGGGTACCACGGTCAGAAATTACAACTACAGGAATTCCATGTGCTCGAACTATGTGTTGAGAAAATAGTTTGGCCAACTGGGGAGCTGTGGGAAGCTTTTTTAAAGGGATAAAATGACTCATTTTGGAAAAGGTGTCTACAAAAACCAAAATGGTGTTGAAACCCTGACTAGTCGGCAAATCTACTATAAGGTCCATCGTGACAGTGTGCCATGGATGGGGAGCTGTGGGGAGAGGTTGGAGTTTTCCCTCAGGGGCTTGTCTATTGGATTTCCCCCTGATGCATTTGTCACAAGAGCGAATGTATTGTCTCACTTGAGGGATCATGGTGGGCCACCAGAAGTATCTTTTTAGCAATTCTGTAGTCTTCAAAATCCCCTTGTGCCCAGCCAAAGGATCATCATGACAAGCTTGCAATGCAGACTCTCGAATTTCTTCAGTAGGCAGGTACAAAGTCTCTTTCATGTAGGGAAGATTGTCGATCACAGTTCTTTCTTCGTCCTCCTTAGCCCAATTCAGAATTTCTTCATCAGACATTGATTCTCGAACCTTTTCTTTTATTTCAGAAAATTGTAGAACACATATAAATTTTTCGGCAGGTATGATTGGTTTCTTCTGGGTTTCCTCTAGATTAGGAACTGTTCCCAATCGGGATAAGGCATCAGCCTTACCGTTAGCTGCCCCTGGCCGGTAAGTGATCGTGAAATTGAAGTCAGCAAAGAAAAGCGACCATCTTAATTGCCTGGCAGTGAGGGTTTTCGCAGATTTCAGGAATTGAAGATTTTTATGGTCTGTAAATACTGTAACCACATGCCGAGCGCCCAACAAATAATGCCGCCATTCTACAAAGGCGTCTCGTACTGCTAATAGCTCCTTGTCAGCAATCGAGTAATTAATTTCAGGAGGAGTCAACTTTCTGGATCTGAATGCCACTGGATGGAGTTGTCCCGTTTTCTTATGTCTTTGGGATAATATACCTCCGATAGCCAGATCCGAGGCGTCAGCTTCAACATAGAAGGGTTCTTCAATGTCGGGGTGAAGGAGAATGGGTGCCGAGGTAAAGGCTTCTTTGAGAAACTTGAAGGCTGCCTCTGCCTCACTGGACCAATGAAAGGTTACTCCCTTTTTTAATAGTCTGGTGATGGGAGTTACATGTTTAGAAAATTCTTGAATGAAACGACGGTAGAAATTGGCAAACCCAAGAAAACTTTGGATTTCCTTTACATTCTTGGGAGAGGGCCAATCCAAAATTGCCTGAATCTTAGCAGTATCCATGGAGATTCCTTTTTCTGATAAAACGAATCCCAAGAACTCCACCTTTTTTTCATGAAAGGCGCATTTTTCAAGCTTCACGTACAAGTTATTTTCTAATAACCGTTGAAGAATTGCTCGAACATGTTGTACATGTTCCTGTAGATTCTTGGAGAAGATCAGAATGTCATCTATGTAGACCACTGCGATGCGATCAAGGTATTCTCTTAGGATGTCGTTGACAAAATGTTGAAATGCGGCTGGGGCATTGCATAAACCATAGGGCATTACTTGGTATTCGAATAACCCGTATCTAGTCCGGAAAGCAGTCTTCCACTCATCTCCTTCAGCAACTCTGATTAAATGATAAGCCCCACGAAGATCTAACTTCGTGAAGATTTTTGCTTCTTTCACCTGGTCTAGAAGCACAGAGATGAGTGGTAAAGGATATCTGTTCTTTACCGTAACTTGATTCAATGCCCTATAGTCGATGCACGTTCTTAACTCAGCATTCTTTTTTTTAGGAACGAAGAACAAAGGAGAGGAAACTGGAGATTGGGAGGGACGAATGAAGCCATTAGCCAAATATTGGTCTAAGTATTCCTTCAAGAACTGATTTTCTTTCTCCGTGAGAGCGTAAATTCTGCTACAAGGCAGATTTGCTCCTGGCTCCAATTCGATCTTGCAATCATATGGCCTGTGTGGTGGGAGTTTTTCAGCCTTAGATTTGTCAAATACTGCCTTTAAATCCTCATAAACTTCTGGAAAGGTTACGGTTTCAATAGCTCCAATCACATTCGGTTTGGTGACTAGAGACTTGACTGGAGAGGTCAGAGGTTGAGGTTCAGAAAGGTTAAAACAATGCTGGTGACAGTAGTCCGAATTAAGTTTCACTGTTCTGGTCTCCCAATTTATTTCTGGATTGTGCTCGGTAAGCCATGGTAAACCTAGGATCAACTGGAACTGGGGAGCATCAATAAGATTGAAAGAAATTCTTTCAAAATGCCCTTGATTATGCTTTAGTTCCACCAATTCTGTTTCACATGTAATTGGACCTGAAGTCAGGTTGGTACCGTCCACTGCTCGGACTAGTTCGGCTGTCTTCTTCTTAACAAAGTTTATTCCAATTCTTTTGGCGTATTGTATGTCACAAAAGTTACCCGTAGCTCCAGAATCTAACATCACCGAAACATCTTTGATCTTGTTGGCTTCAAAACTCAAATCAAATGGTACTGTGAGATGTGGAGAAGCTGATTGTAGGGTGTTTGCCAAATATTGATATCCAGGAGTCGACTTAATTTGATGATCCATCAGGGCAACTCTTTTCACTGATGGAGCTTCTCTTTTAACGGATTATTATTTGTCTTTGGTTTTTTAGGACATTCCTTCACAAAATGCCCCGACTGTCCACAATACAAACATAAATTTCCAGATCTTCTTTTCTCCTTTTCTTCCTTGGAAAGGGGACCTCGAACACTTCCAATCTGCATGGGTTCTTCTGAAGAGTGCAAATCAGGAGTCTTGGCATTGTCGGTTTTGCCCCGATCAAATCGTGGAGGAATGGTTCTATATTCCCTTTTTCGCTCTGATCTTCTTTCAAACAACCTTTGGTCAATTTGTAATACAAGATCTATTAACTTGGAAACTTCCGTGGGTCTATCCGGAATTTGAGCCAGGGCGTCCTTTAATTCTTCCCTAAGGCCTCTGTAGAAAATTGCTGCTCTTTTGGCTTCTGGCCATTCAGTCTCTACTATCAATTTATTGAATTGAGCCAAGTAGGAAATTAGATCTCGATTCCCTTGTCTTAATTCAAGTAACTCGTTATCAGTCGCTTGAGAAATGGCTCGACGGTCGAAGATCCGGAGGAATTCACTTTTGAAATCTTCAAAGTTGTACAGCACAGGATCATTACGGGAGACAATAGGCATGGACCAAGAGGCTGCGTCACCACTCAAGTAGGACAATACAAACGCTGTCTTGGACTGATCTTCAGTAAAAATGATTGGTCTACAAAGGAAGTGTAACGAGCATTGGGTTAGAAAGATTTGTGCCTTTTGAGGATCCCCATTAAAGCGTTCTGGTGGGGCTAAAGGAATTATGGGGGAAATGGAATGTATGACTTGAGTAGTTATTTCGGAATTGGGGCTAGGGAATTCTTTTCTTTCAGGTCCTCTAGTCTGAGATGAGGAACCGGGGGTATAGGCATTTAACTTCTGTAAGAGCTGTTGATTTTCAATCTGAGACCTTTTAACCCCTTCCTTTAATTCCTTATTTTCCTCTAACACTAGGGTCAATTGTTGCTGCATGTTTTCAATTAGGGCTGCTAAGGCATTAACATCCAATCCTTCTGCCATCCTGCCTGGGTGGAAATAATAGGCACTTCAATCTGTCAAGATCTCTTACCTTGTGCCAGAGTTTTTCCACAGAAGCAGATGATAGCTCCCAAATCCCCAACGCGGTTGCCAAATCAGAATTTCTGAACTTGACACTCACGAGGGGGAAAGGGGAATTGGATAAGAAAAAGAGAGACTGCTGCTCGTTTAGGAACTGCCCCACCTCTTCTATTAGAAATCTTCTAAAGGAATTTCTTCATCAGGAATTTGATTGTGAAGAAATCGGGCTGGACCTGCAGAGGATGAAAGAACAACTTATGCCTCAAATAACATTGCCCTTCTAACTCCCTTCTTCACCCTCTGGGAAACTGGTGGCTACCTGAGGAACACTGCAGACTAGCTTCTCTCTTACTGGTAATCATTGACTTTAATGACGTCCAGAATATACCCAAAATAAGATATAACCAAGTCTCTTCAAGAATTGGAATAGCTGAGAATTGTTCAAGTAAACTTCAAAGGATACAGTTCCAGCGGAGTAGTTCTCACAAGAATATTCGTTTTACTTATCTCTGGTTGATTTGGTAGTTCAAGAAATGATAGTCTCTTCAGGGAATTCTTCGAACTACAAGACCTCTTCAAATCCTGACGAGAACTTCTCTCAGGAAAAACGCCAATTCAAAATTAAATAGTTACTGGGAACAGCGTTCCCGATGTGCACATCCTTTCCGCAACAGCGGAGAAAAAATTGTGAAGAAACAAGGTGAAATTTCTCTTCAGAACAGGAACAGGAAACGAACGTTGCTCTCAGCCGTGAACTTCAGTTGAAGTGCGCGGTTTGTCGGGAGCTCGCGCTAGAGATTCGCTTGGGCTCGAGACCTTAGTCCAGAGACTAGAGCGCTCTGATTTCGCTCGAGAGTTGCCGCCATCTTGGATTTCCTCTTCGCCGGTTTCAGCAATCAAGAGGAGCAATCTCTGCATTAAGATCCATAAGTGCTGCAATGCTCTTCCATACCTGGAACGAGGAATCATTCTTCTTCTTCTTTTCTTAGGGGAGGGGGTAACTACGGCTACTAGTGAGTTCTTGACAGGGTGATAAAGAATTATTGGCGATAAAAAAGGTCTTTGAGGAGTGGAGGCAATATCTACTGGGAGCCAGGTTTCCTGTTATTGTCTATACAGATCATCGCAACCTTCAATACCTTAAGACAACCAAGGCATTGTCCATGAGACAACTTCGCTGGTCTCAATTCTTTTGTGAATATGAATTCACTATACAGTTCCGTCCGGGATCTAGAAATGGCAAAGCAGATGCCCTATCCCGGCTGGGGTTTCAACATGTAGAGAATCCGGTTGAAGCTCCATCTATCATCCCCGAGAAACACATCATAGGAGGTGTGATCACCGGAGCTGTATTTCAGGATCGCGTTAGGGAGAGTCAGCTCTCGGCGAACATGCGGGCCATTGTAGGGTCGCATGAGACTCGCACGGTGGATGGGATTGTTTGCGTTCAGGGAGGTGTAGTATTACCTACATTTGATTTGCAAGCCCAGGTACTAGATTGGTATCATTCACATCCCCTGTCAGGGCATCCCGGAATAAAGAAAACCACTAAGACCATACGGGAAAAGTTTTGGTGGCCAACCATGTTGCGCGACATAGAACACTACGTGAAGACGTGTCACGTTTGTGCCCAAACCAAAAGTTCCCATCAGAAACCCGTGGGTCTTCTCCTGCCTCTTGCCTCTCCTCCGGGTCCCTGGCATACGGTCTCCCTAGATCTTATAGTGGACCTACCAGTAACGAAGAAATCGAATAACACCTTGCTGGTAGTTGTGGATCATTTCACTAAGACTGCACACTTCATCCCTTTACCTGGTCTACCCAAAGCCTCAGAATTGGCCTCTATTTTCTTACAGCACATTGTCCGCCTCCATGGCTTGCCTTCGGTTCTGATCTCAGATAGAGGGGCTCAATTTGTATCTCGGTTTTGGAAATACTTATGTGCTCTACTACGGATTGATGTGCGACTATCTTCTAGCCATCATCCGCAGTCAGATGGCCAGACCGAGAGGGTCAATCAGTGTTTTGAGCAATATGTAAGGAATCAAGCTTTGCACTCCTTGGATGACTGGGACGAGTGGGTATGGTTGGCAGAAATATCGTATAATAACAGTCCACATACATCCACCACTATGACACCTTTTTTTTGTTCCCACGGTTTCCATCCGAAGTTGTTGCCTGTGGGGGTCTCGATTGACTGCCCTACCCCCGCTGTCACTGATCTAGTACTGAAATTACAGAGCCTACACGTTAAGACATTGGAGGAGCTAGACATGGCCAAAACACGATATAAAGAGGGGGCTGATTTGCACAGGAGGTTGGAACCGATCTATGCTCCAGGGGATAAGGTGTGGCTTTCCACAAAGAACATTACACTCAAGGGTCCTCGCAAGTTTACTCCCAGATACATCGGTCCCTACACTGTCCTTAAAGTGGTCAATCTGGTGGCGGTGAAGCTCGAGTTACCTGCTTCGTTTAGGATTCATCCGGTTTTCCATGTGTCCTTGATAAAACCTGTTGAGCCTGGCACAAGTCTCCCTAGAGCACCCGCTCCTGTCCTTGTTTCCGACACAGAGGAATATGAAGTTGAGGACATTGTGGACTCGCGCACCCGGGGACGTTCTCTCCAATATCTGTTGCATTGGAAAGGGTATGGGGTGGAGGAACGCACATGGGAATACGCTCGTGATGTACATGCCCCCCGGTTGGTACGGCAGTTCCATCATCGGTACCCTGACAAACCCAAACCCAGGGGAGAGTTTCTTAGGGGGAGTGTGCTGTCATGCCCCGCGGTCATGCCTGGAGACGCGGAAGGTATTTAAGGAGCATTGAGGGCTTCTAACGCTGCTTAGCGTTCTAGTTGTTAGCCCGTTTCCGTCTCGTCGTTGTATTGCCTGACTTCCTGTTTGATAGAGTTTCCTGTTTCCGGTTCAGAGGTCGTGGTTTCGCGGACTGTACGAGCCGTGCTGTTCCTTGTGCGGCAGTGTTTGTATTTCCCGGAGTTGTTGGGGGACAACCCTCTGGTCCATTTGCCCTGCTGCAGTCGCCCACGGTTCAGAAGCCTCTGTCAAGTAAGGCCTCGGTGTTGGTAGCTTGGTGCTACTCACGGGGCGGTTCTTTGTTTAGCTCCTTGTTTTGGTATTTTTGTGCTTGGTTTACTCGAATCCTGCGGTTAAGGATTCTCTCTGACTCTTCTGGCCAGAGTTATATTGTTTATTTGAAACTCTTCAGTTCCGTTCGCATTTCCTTACCCCCCACATTAGGCAGGAGAAACTAGCGTGGACCTTTGGGGTTGTACCATAGGTTACAGTGGTGCTTCATAAATAACACGGTAACCTTCAGTCATTGCAGGGGAATATTCGGGAGATAGTTGTTCACGCACATTCCTTATATTCTTTTTCATCCATATTCCCTGCAGCTTTTCGTTGTCATACTCACCTCAGATTATCTGTGGACACACAAAGAGACTAGCCTTCCGCCTATTCACACTCATCAGAAGATAGGGGTAAGCGCCACCATTACAGTTATAGATTGATGGTTCAGGAACGTAGTGAACATTGGTTGTAATCATTGTGTATTCACATAGGGGTCTGGACGTCTACAATAAGATACATGCTGAGAATTCCCTAAGTCAAAAACAGCGTGGTAGGTGTATCTTCACTCACACAAGGTTAGACCGGAATAGGGGATATTAATGCACATTAACGAAGTGTCTTTGTCTTACAGCTGTGAAGTTCTGCCTGTTACCTAGAAGTGGTCCACCGTACGATCTGCCTTTTTTCCCCCGCCTACCCTTGTTTTGTTTCCCTGTTTTCCCTAGCGTCCTTCCTGGCTCTAGAGTCTGATAGAGCAGAAGGGGCGTGGGGGACGACAGAGGACTTCTCTTCAGGATTCCTGGCGCTCCTGCGGAACAGAACCACTGATCCTTACAGTATGCCTAGAATCGATCTGATCTCATACCAAGATCTTGCTGCCGCCTAGAGACATTTTAACTAACCCTGGGCAGAGCAGGCGTAGTGCCTCTACTCGAAGTTCCACGGAGTTGGAAAACAACTCTGTGGAAATTCGCTCCACTTCGCGCCCTTCCACCTCCAAAAGTAATTATAAAGTAATTAAAAAGGCACTTACCTGCCGTGGCTGCCTCCTCCTTGGAGAGCGGCCATGGCGAGGAGCAGGCAGCCAAGGCAGGTAAGTGCCTTTTTTATTTACTTTATAATTACTTTGGGAGGGTGGAGGGGCAGGCTAACTACGCTCCACCACAGAGTCGTAGTTTTGCCTGGACTCCGCGTTCGCAACAGAACGCGGAGTAGGCAAAACTATGTAAACTATGCTGGCGAAGCATAGTTACCCAAACTGGCTTAATTTTAACCTGACCGTTTGAAAACAATTGGAGCCCCAAATTTATAAGAGAACCCTTCTTTCTGCAAGCCCTTCAGGATTGCTCTAAACATAACTCCTATTAGAGACTCATCGGGGCAAAGAAGAAGCATTCTGTTATTCTTTCATTGAAAAGCCCAGCAATAGAGTTGCAAGTCTGGGAGACCTAGACCTCCTACTCCCAATTTCCTTCTCAGTTTCTTCCAAGAGAGGCGTATTCCTCTGCTTGCCCAGATGAATGATGTGATTTTCCCTTGCAGTTTCAAAAGGGCCTTTTTCTCAAAATGTAATGGGATAGTGTAAAAAGAAACCATAAGTTTCGGAAGAATTTACATTTTTACTAGATTGATTTGCCATTATATTGAAAGTGGGAGGTTCTGCCATCTCTTTAATGGTTCTCCTATTTCCTTACCCATTTTCTCAAGGTTAACCGCCGCGATCTTCCCAATGTCTTTAGTAATTTTTAGACCCAAATATCTCATTTCAGGAACACTTATCTCCCCTTCCTCTTGATTCCAGGACATTATTTAGTTTTTCTCTTCATTGTTTTCATAACCTGCAAACATTCCAAATATCCTTACTTCAACCCTAAGTTGTGGCAGAGCAGATCTAACATCTGAGGTATACACCATTAAGTCGTCTGCTTATAGGGAGATCTTTCTGGAATATGTCCCCACTATGAAAGGTTTGATCTCATCATTCATTCCTAAACTTTGAGCCAAGGGTTCAATGTAGAGATCAGACAATATGGGAGAAAGGGGGCAACCTTGTCTTGTGCCCCTTTCCATTCTTACAGGGGCTGACAAATTATCATTCACCAGGATCCTAGCTATTGGAGCACGGTAAATCTTAAACATTGCTATCCTATTTCTACCTAGTCCAAAATGTTCTAAAGTGATTCTAAGATACCTCCAATTAACCCGATCGAACGCTTTAGCAGCATCTAATGTCACAATTGAAAGGGGGATCCCTAGTGATGTAGCTAAATCTATTGATCCAATCAGGGAGTAATTAAGCTCTCTCATATTTCTACCCGGTAGAAACCCTTTTTGATCTTGATGTATTAATTACCCTATCACCTTATTCAACCGAGCTGCCAGAATACTGATAAAGATTTTATAATCACTGTTAAGTAATGAGATCAGGCGATAAGATTGACACTGTAAAGGGTTCTTACCAGGCTTCAGGATTAGAGAGATCACCGCTTCATTCCATGAAGGTGGGATTGGGAGGCCTTGTATTAAAATTGCGTTGAATAACTTTACCCAAATAGGGACTATCCCCTCCCTCATTGCCAAATATAGCACGCTGGGGATCCCATCTGATCCTGCAGTGTTCCCTCTTTTAAGCTATTCCATTATCTCCAAAATTTCACTGCCACTGAATTCTAGAGCTAAATATTAGGATTGTTCACTAGTCAATTTGGGGAGTTGACTATCATGGAGCCAATTTACTAATTCCTCATAATTTATCAATAGATCCTCAGTGTAAAGCCCCTGGAAAGATTTAGTAAACGCGTCTCTAATCTCATTACTTTCTTTCACTGTTTCACCTGTCTCCCCGTCAGTGATCTTCCTTATAAAATGTTGATGTCCTTCCAACCTTGCCTTGAAGGCAAGTAATTTCCCGCAACTCTCCCACTGTGTAATATCACTTAGTCTACTAACCTCCCATTGTTGCTTCATTTTCTCCTCTATTTTCCCTCTAAATCTCAACTACATGACCTCACATTTTTCTGACAACTCCTTCCTATCCTCCTGCTGTGGTGGATTAGATTTTAACATATCCTCCACTTTTGCTATCTCCCCTTCCAATTTAGTGAATTGCGAGTTTTCTTCTCTCACCCAACTCACTGATAGACTTTTGACAATTCCCCTGAGCCAGGCCTTATATGTGTCCCATACTGCGTGCAGGAGCGCAGAAGTCAAATTCTGAGAAAAATACTCCACAGTGCTTAACCGCACCTTCTCCATTATTTCTGACTGCAACAGAATCCTTCGGTTGAACGTCCACCTTCTAATAATACCAGGATTCCTTATTTCTATTTATACAAGGATTGCCTCATGATCTGAAAGACGTATAGGGAGGTGTGTTATCCCAGATACTTTCTCCATGTCTTTCCTATCCATAAAAAGATAATCTAAACTGCAAAAGTGTCCATTCTTCTTGCTGTGGAAGGTGTTATCCCTGCTGTTCCATTTTATTCCATGGAAAACATCACAAAGGTTAAAGTTTTCCAGCATATCCATCAAGAATGCCCTCTTCTTTGGGGACATAATCCGAATCCACGCCGTTGATCTGTCAATGTTATTGTTCATTAGGATATTAAAATCCCCACCTAAAATATTGGGAGCCTCAAAATCTACCAAATTAGAAAAGGGTTGCTCCAACTGAATATATACCACTACGTCGCATGCGTTTACAATGCATGCAAATACAACGCGGTTGTTACAACGACCGTATTGTTACAACGCAGTACCATTACAATGCAAGTCATTACAACGACTTGCTGTAGGGGGCGCTGGATGTTGGAATAGTATAATTTACTATTCCAACTACAGTGTGTGCAACAGTAGGGAAGGTGTTGGGTTAGTAAATTATACTATTCCTTAGCTTAGCGCGCCCCCTACAGCAAGTCGTTATAACGACTTGCGTCGTAATGGTACTGTGATGTAACAACGCAGTCATTGTAACAACCACATTCTAATCGCATGTGTTGTTATGCATGCAATGTAATGGCTGTTTCCCCTCCAACGGGGTAACATCATCAATATTGGGGCCATAATAACTTACTAAAGTATAGGGAGTGTGGTAAATTTTAATTTCACCAATTACCCAACGGCCCCACTCAGCCGCTTTAAACCTAATTAGCTCCAAACCTGATTTTGCTCTTAATAAAATGACTATACCTTTAGTACACTGCATTTGATCTGTGGTTATACAGCTCTCTACCCATCTTTGTTTTTGAAAAATATTCCTGCATTCATTCTTAACAGGTTCGTTTCATGAAGCGTAATTATTTGGGCATTATGCTCTTTTAAGTACTGTAAGATTACTCGTTGCCTCTTTTTCACCCGTAACCCATTTACATTCCAACATAAAATTACCAAGGTTTTCTTCCAATTAATTTTTCCTCCTCCCACATCTTCTGTACACCATATTTAAAACACCCTTGTAACACCAGATTCGAGCTTTCCATGTATACGTTTCAATTAGAATTGGGGACAAACAGTTTTGTTTTAATTTCCCCCATGCATCCCACCACATGTGCAACCCTTCCAAATATTTGATTAGACATTTCTACTGCCTTTTGAGCACATCATTTGGGTGCCTAAGATTCCTTCCGTCCTCTATCTATCACTTATCTGTATCTGAAAAATGATACATCTTATTCGGCCACATCACTTTTAAGATAGCGGGAAATATGAGTTGTACTGAAGCTCCAAACTTCTTCAGGTCCTTTATTTTGTTTCCCAATTCCCACTGCCTGTCTAATGTTTCATTAGAAATATCTGACCGGATCCTGTTAGTGGTCTCCTGCGCTTGGAGCTCTTTCTTCTTGCGGGCTAACCCCAAAATATTTTCTTTCAGAGAGTAAATAAAAAGTTCACCAGTATCTTTTGCCGGTTTTTACGCCCTGGATGTATTTTAAAGGGATCTTTGCGTACTCGTTGAATCTCTACCTCCAAATTGACCATTGAGGCCTCCTGCAGAAAGTAGCTTATAAATAGCCCTATCACCATGGTCTTAATGTCTGGCCCCTTCTAATCCTTCTGCCACTCCTAAGATTCTGATATTATTTCTTCTGGCATTATTTTCTAGTTTTTCAAGTATTCCAGTTAGTGCCTTTTATCTCTGTTTCAACCGCACAACCTCCTGTGTGTTCTCTTGGAATTTTAAATGTAAGTCGTGCAGCCCGCAATCCAGCTCTTGTGTAGGCTGGGTTAAACTTTCTATCTTTTCCTCCAAACTAGAGCAAGTAACTTGAATCTCCTTTTGATTTGCCTCAGAGGTCGAAAAACGCTCTTTAATTTCCTGAATAAATTGCGCCAATATTTCCCGCACCATATCCCACCCTTTTTTAGCGCCCGGTTAGACCAGTCAGCCCTAGGGTGGTCTTAACGCGTTTTTTTTGCCCTTGTCACCTCATTTTTGACCCCATCTTTTTGTTGGACCTAGGCCTCTGGGCGCCTTACCACTGCCAAGCAGTGCTGAGGTGCAGGTGCTCTCTCCTAATAACATGGCTGCCACAGGCCCCTGCTACTGCGGAGTGGCCATTGAACACACACGCACCAGTAGTCAGGAGCAGGCTGGGACATAGTGCTACTGTATCCTTGCCGTCCCGCCTTTTTGTCCCATAGACAGACATGTAGAAGCTCCTGGAACCTTCCAGCCCAGGGAGGAGTTAGGCTTTGCCACCTTTACAGGAGGGTCACCTGACCTAGGGGTATAAGAGGAAAAGAGGGAAACCTGACTAGTCAGTTGGGGCACCACTGGACCTGGGGGAACCTCTGCCGGAGTATAGGCGTTTGGGCCTAGGGGAGGAACCTACACTACTGGGACTGACTGAGCTTAGGCCCTGCTGTACCCAAGTTAGATGAGGGACTCTGCCAGCCTGCTGATCTTGCCCAGTGAGGGGGAACCCAGGGGACCAACTCTAGTGTGCTGCAGGGAACCATCCTGCCTTTTATGCCTGCCAACTCAACCCCTACCTGTCCCCCAAGAACCTGTAACCAAGCCTTGCCCACAACTAGTGCTGAGACTGAAGCGCTGAGGACCCTGTGAGAGCTGCTGCTGCTGGGGGATCAACAGGTAAAGCACTGTGCCCACCTAGCGCTATACTGCCAGAACTGTGCCCACCTAGCACTATATTACCATAACTGTGCCTTCCTAGCGCTATACTGCCAGAACTATGCCCACCTAGCGCTATATTGCTGGAACTGTGCCCCCCTGCGCTATGGAGAAGTAATCTGCCTATGCTGCCCAGCGCTGTGCCCTTTGAGCGCTAATCGCCCCAGATCGCCGCCGCAGCCCAGGTACCTGCAATCTAGCGCTGTGTCAGGAAGCACGCTATCTGCAGAAATCACCGCCGCGGCCCAGGCGCCGTGAAGTCCAAAGCGCTGCATGCGCATCGAGCCGGTGTTTGCCTTCCACTGAAGCGCTGCCTCCGAACGCGTCTTGGGCCCAGGAATCACCGCCACGTGAGGGGCATCCGCTGGGGAACAAGAATCACCCGAGTGAAGGGATGGCCGCCGCGGTGTCGGAGTAGGCCGCGCTGGGCCTGAGGAGGGCGAAGAGAGCGTTGTCACGTGACTGGGGTGCCGGCCGCATCATCGGCCGCGCCCCCCCTAAGTCGCGCACCCATTGGCGGGTGCGGCCATGACCCCAGGAAGCCGCAAACCAATTGGTTCTCGGGCTCCGAGACGAGGAGGGAGCCCGGAGCCCGCACCGACATCGGGGAGGAAGGCCTGGGAGTCCAACGGGCCACTTATCATAGGAGGAGTGAGCCGCCCCCCCCAGCCAAGCCCTGAGGAAGAGAGTAGCGGTGGGCTGACTGAGTTAGGGGCATCCCGCGCCTGCAAGGACCAGCGCGGAGGCAGCCTAGAAGTCTCCACGCCTCCCGGACTCTGTGGTGAGTGAAGAGATCTGGGGCCTACGCTTGCACGGAGGCCCCTGTTACCGGCAGCTGGGACAGCCCAAAGGGAATCAGGGGCCTGGACCGGGCAGCGCAGTACTCTCAGGCGCCTGCCGACCCTGCCTGAGACCGGTTCTTTTCCCCTGCTGCCGGGCTCCTCTGGAACTTCTGGGAGCTGGGCCTAAATTGGGTATAGAACTGCCCTTAACAATGCTGAGTACCGGGGGGAGGAGCCAAGATGGCGACCGGGACGGCAGCGTAGACTCCCGGCTCCGTGAACCTCCGCATCCCGCACGGATATCCTGCACGAGATCCTCAACCTGTGCTACGCGGTCGTGTTTCTGAAGGAGAGTGGCACCCGACTGTGTGACTCCGAGGTTTCTGGCTGCGGTATCGCCGGAGAAACGAGCATTTGAACTTTGCGGCCTGTGCGGCCCTGGAGCCGGGACCTCAAGTGGACGCCGTGGCCGGGTGGCAGTTCAACAACAGCGGCCTGTTGTGACTGGGCGGAGGCGGTCCACCGGAGCGGTGCCAAACTCGGCCTACATTTCGTCGTGGTCGTTTCTACTGTCAAGTGTAGCGGTCCGAGTGCATGCCCGTGGGTGCAATTTTCAGATCCTCCGGTGGCTGCCCCTGCCTTTGATGGTGAGCTGCCCGGCTGCCGCCCGTATCCTGCCCTGATCATTGCGGGCCGCCCCCGGCTTTTTACGGGAGCGGGTCCGTAGTGGGGACGACTGTTGCCCGTGACCACGCAACGGATAACTTTTCGCCTGCCCCCGGAACCCGGTCACCAGCGACGTGGCCATCGAGACGCTTGTCCCAGGGTCCCGGCCCCGGTGAGGGTCGGGCATACTTGGCGGCCATCTTGTTGCGATGATGCCTACCATCCTGTCCGCTGGGTCGCAGCGGGCTTGTGAGAGTGCGACTTTTGGGAGTGTGGCGGCGCGATCGCAGAGAGCTGTGCTGGGGTACGGCGACCTCCTCGAGGCCCTTGGTGCTCTTCACTCCTCCTTGATTCATGGTGTCGGGGTCTTGGGGAGTAAGCTCGACGGTGTGGCGTCGGCGTTGGGGCAATGGCGGCCCGCCTGTCCGCACGTACATAGGGACTACCCACACTGCGCACAGGAGGACACTTTGGCGGCCACCCCTGAGGTTAGTGCACGGCTGGACACTCAGGCCAGTATGCTACAGTGTGTTCGTCCAGCTGAGGGCCTGATCTGTCCCGGAGGCATTGGACCTGAGTGGGGTGTGGTAGCCTCGTCCCGTACGTGCCCTCCTGTGACCCAGGGACAACTCCAGCAACTATTGTCTGCTTTGGCTGCTTCTGCCTTCCTGGACCTTGAGTGCAGTGCATATCCTGGGGCAGCACTGGGAAGCCTGTTTCTCCACGCTGCGGACTGTGTTGATGCTCAGAGACTTCCACCCCACCTGTGTGCGTCGCTTCTCGGACGTTTTTGGACAATCCTCTACCTTGGAACGTCGGATATGGTGCTGGGTCGAGGGGTAGGCATGGGCAGAATTCCAAAGAGTGGTCAGGGATAAGGCTGATCCTTCAGGGGTGGTCATCTAGTGGACGGGCGGGCTCAGGGGTTGCGTGCTCTCCTGGCATAGCTAACAGCATAATAGGTGCATAGTGCTCCCCATCTTTCTTTGAGAAGATCGCTTTTGTGCTGTTTATTGTTCACTTTGGGGGAAACTTACCGTGCGGGAGGGAGAAGCCGGGGGTATGTTTTGAAGGCCCTCCTCCAGTTTATTAATACTTTCTCCACCCCCCCGTCTGGTGGGGTTCTTTTCCTACTTTTTTTTCCCTCTTCTCCTATATTTCGGGTCTGGTTCCAGGGCGACACGCACACTGCTGGGGGGGGGGCCGTACTCATCTGCAGAGGTGCAGGGTGGGGGGTTGGGGGAGGGGATTCTTTCGTCTTTTATCTCTTTTTCCATGGCCTCCTTTTTCTTCTCTGATTCTTTTTGTTTTTCTTTTTCTGGGATCAGTGTGATACACCTCCTTTGCTATGACTCGTTGCCGCTCCATGTGTACCACAATTTCCGGGGTGCTCTCCGGGAGTTCTGGCGGGGGACTGCAGGCGCAACTGCTTATGATACTCTTCCTCATCCTGATGTTCTTGTGTTTGCGCCATTGACCTAATAGATTGCTGTAAATCGTTTACGTCTATTACTCTGCATACCTGTAATTGCTGTTTGAAAATTGTCTGGCACCTGATCCTTCTGCCTTGTTTCATTATAAAACGAAAACCTTTTTCTCCTGGTGCCCTACCTACGCTGTTCACAGTATTAGCATCACGATTCTGCTCCCCGATGTGCTGCCTGCATGGGCGTCCGCAGGGGGGGGCAAGGAGGGGCGCTTGCCCCCCCCTGGAGTGCTCCTCCTTGCCCCCCTTGCGGCCATCCATGCTTTTACGGACGCCTTTTGTCCGTAATTACGGGCCCTGCAGGGAGCAGAGCTGTTCCCTGCCAGAGGCCTCAACTCCCTGATCGGGCGCCTCGCACTCCTCCTCGCAGCCCCTCCCGCCCATTGTCATGCTGTCTGTGGCTGATTATCACAAACAGAATGACAATGGCCAGTTTGAGCTGCGCGCCACAAGCACGAGTGGTTAGGTCTGGACACAAAGACCTCCTTTTAACCAGTGCTTAATTTGCAAAAGCAGAAGTGCCGGTGCCGAAAATGTTTCCAAGGAGGCCATAGCCCACTTCTATCTCTGGTGTGCCCCACCTTCAACACTAGCACTGCCTCAGTCTATCTTCTAACCTTGCTCTGATGTTTGTCCCATAGGTCTTTTCTCTAAGAGTCTATCCTCTCACCTCTCTAATCATTTTCTATCGTCTTTGTCACACCTGGTGTGTTACCTACTTCCCTGTATTTCTGATTTGCCCTCTATTCCTTATGCATTCTACCCATGCCCGTTTTCATCTTCCTTTGTATCCATATTCTGCTTTCTCTCCCCTCGATCTTGGCTCTTTACTTTCACTCTTCTAGCAGTGATTAGCTGTATCTCCGTTTTATCCTTTCTCTGCTCTTTTTTTCTCTCTGTCATGTCCTGTCCTCTACATCCTTTCAATCTATCTTCTCCCTTCTATCACTGTCTGCTGCGCACCATGTCTGCCTTCTCTTTCTCTCTGTATCTGATTTGCTCTCCTCCTTTTCTTCTACTCTGCTGTGTTTTATCCCTCTCTTCTCCTTGTTTCTTTCCCCTCTTTGCTCTTGCTCTCTCTCATCTTTACTAGTGCTCTCAGCCCTGTCTCTAGCCTGTACATGTCCCTGCTATTTTGTCATTCCTAAAGAAGGGCAAGGTGACATGTATTTTAATTCTTTATCTAAACCGACACGACACGAGTGCAAAAAAAAGAAATGCACACCAAAATAAAATGCTTTTTTGCACATATTAATCAGTGCATTGCGGAACAGGCGACTGCTCCAGCACAGCAGGTTAGGTCACTGCTAGTGCCTCCTGCAATTAGTAGGTCCAGGGGTGACAACGGCATCGGCATCCAATGCTGAGCTTGCTGTGACCCTGACTGCTACAGCACAAACATTGTCCCCGGCCGTAATGCTGCCAATGCCGGTGTGTATGGCTGTGGCGCCTGCTGGACTCACGCGCTGAACAATTAGCATGCTGGGGGGCAGTGCACAAACAGGTGACTCCATGGCGCACAAAAGTTGTGCTCGGCCACAGCCGTATTGAGCACATTGCGGATAGCAGCAATGTAGGGCTGCCATCTATACCACTCTGGTCACGAAGCAATTTGAAAATGCACACTTAATTTAGTTTATTCTTCCTCGCGACCTCACTCCCAAGTTCCAAATGAGCTCTCGGAGCTTCCTTGCCTGAAATCCGTCATGAGCTAGCCCCCACCTACAATTAGCCAATGGGAGGCTCAGGCAATGGCAGGGTGCAACAGACTCGGGGAATCGAACGCAAGCCATTTTTTGACGATGACTTCTTGAATTCGTGACAGGTGTGATGACATCATCACTAACGTGGTGATACACAATCATGCCTGCCTGAACCGGTGTATGCCTGCCTGTGAACACATACCAGCCAGTCACCATGGCAAGGTATGTTATACTTTATATTTTGGAATGGAATAATTAATATTGAGACGACCACCTGCAGGTTCAGAAATCATAGCCCCGGCCCTGTGAAATAAGTTCCGGTGCTGAGCACCGGAAAGCACCGGCTCAAATTAAGCACTGCTTTTAACACAGTGTAGCTTGAGAGCAAGAGGTCTTCTGAATGAAGTTCTGGGGGGGTCGATGCATTATTCTCCCAAGTCAAAAATTGAGGTTGCGCCATAGCCCAGATTTCAGATCCCACCAAAACGTACACAGACTCGTGTCAATAACATATCTATCTGCCAGTATGCACCCTATCATGTCTGGCAGGACATGCTGACCTTGTGTTTCACTGCCTCCTATCCCCCTGCACCCCACTCCCCACTGCCTCATATCCCCCTGTACCCCACTCCCCGCGCTCAGGGCCGGCTCTAGGGCGGTGCGACCGGTGCCACCGCCCCGGGTGCTGACTTTGTGTAGGGGGCGCTAATATGATTTTAAAAGCACCTGCTTCTTTCCTGGACTCCTAGAAATTTTCAGCCACCAATACAAATGTCTAAATGACTGCAGTGATTAATGCACTTCTTAGAGAGGGAGAGATCGAAGTTTTGTGTAATGGAAGTTTCTACTCATCCTAAGGTAGCGCAGAGGGTTACTATGCTTGCTGCAAAGAACGTGCAGCTCACAAAGTGCGTATAATGTAATGTAAATAGGTCAGTGGGTCACACTTTTGTCAGAGAGACCATATTGTTGATAACTCTTTATGAGTTAAAATCCTAATGTGGAACAGTGAGCAAGTAACTGTTATGAAAGATGCATGCAAACTGTAGGGTATGGGCTAGAGCGTTATGATTTCCCCCCAGCTTTTCATTATCCTAATGTGGCAACATGGGTTAATTTGGGTAGAAATCAATTCTTATTAATAAAGGGAACCCCCCATCCATGGTGCTAGGTTTTAAATTCTAGGTTTCTGATTCTCCTGGCCAAGCCCTCTTAAACTATCCTGCCTACCTGTACGGATGACCTGTGACTCCTACACCTTCTTGTCCTCTCTCTTATGTAACATTTCCTATGCACTGTTTACACACTTATGATTGTTTGTCTCTATGTAATCTGTGTAATGTAAAGTGTTCTGACACCTTACACGGATAGGAGCGGCGCTATAAAATGAATTAAATGCACCTGAGACTGAATGGTTACGGAGGCTTGAGGGGCGCTGTGAAAGGATGGTTATGAAGAACCTGTAGTGGAGGTGGTCATTGGGGGTGCCAAAAAGCATTGTCACACTGTGCGCCATGAGCGCTTAAGCCGGCCCTGCCCGCGCTTACTGCCTTATATCCCTCTGTACCCCACACCTCGCGCTAACTGCCACAACATATCCCTCTGTACCCCACACCTTGCGCTAACTGCCACAACATATCCCTCTGTACCCCGCACCTTGTGCACACTGCCACAACATATCCCTCTGTACCCCGCACATCACGCTCACTGCCACATATGCCTCTGTATCCCACTCCTCACACTCACTGCCTGATCGCTCATTTTACCCTGCCATTCATCTTCTACGTGTTCTCTCCCCTTCCACTCGTTCTACCTCTGTTCACCCCCTTACTTCTTTTAGTGCCTTACATCTTTCTCAATATCTCTACTTCTTTTCCTCTTCAGTAACATCTGTGGCACATCTCTGCACTTCCATTATATCAACGCACCCCTCTACCTCACCTGTCTACCTCAGTCTTTATTATTCCCTCTTCCTCAGCTGTCTCTACATGTCTATGACACACCTCTCCCTCTCTCTACCTGGCCCCCTCACGTTCTACGACTGCGTTATTCTCCCCTCTCCAGCTTTGATTTACCTGTCGCTGCTCCTGAATCTTTTTCTTCTACACCTCACTTCTTTGTCTACCCTTCACCACTCGCTACCCTTCTGTTTGCCTTACTACGGTCTTTACCCGACCCACCTTTCAGTGCCTCTTCCCATTTCGCCTCACTCCCTCACAGCGCTCTCCTAGCATGCATCTGTTTCTCCCCTCACCACCATGCCTGTCTCTACCCCTCCTTATCTTTCTAACCAGCCTAACTTTCTACCTTCCTGTTATTCCTGGTAGCGAACCTTTCATTTCACCCCTCCGGTTGTATTACCTATGCATTCAAATTGAGTAGGTCATTGCTGTGCTCCCAACCAGACATCGAGACCCAGTCCCCTAGCCTCTCAACATGCCCAGATATAACAACAAGCATTGGCATAGCCAATTGGTCTCGCCTTTGGGACCTGCTGCAGAACTAAATACTTATACTGCCGGCATCATACTTACCCAGCGCCAAGACGCCTCGGCAAAAGTGAGCTATTTAAGTTCTTCAGTCAGTGAGTCAGTCATAAGGTCCCAAAGGCGAGACCCATTGGCTATGCCAATGCTTGTTTTTCTCAGGTTGGCCTGAACATTACCCGATCCTGATTGTCTGCCATTTTAGCCCCGCCCCCATTGATTAACATTAGCCACGCCCCTTCATTTGCCAGGTTCGCCCCCCCCTGGAAATATTTCTGCGGACGCCCATGGCTGCCTGTGTTTATACTTGCCTGTTTTTGCTCTGATTGCTTAGCGGCCGGCCTGGGGGGTTGTAGTCCCATACTTGTTCTCTATTGAACTGTCAATAAAGGTTTTAAAAAAAAAAAAAAAAAAACAATGCTGAGTACCGGTATGCACCATAAGCCACAAGAGATAAGTTGTTGATGATATATGCATGCCCCGGAAGTGTTACCTTGAGGACCATGCTTACAGGAAATCCTGCCTTTATGAGATGAGAACCTCGTAAATGTTGTGCATGTTACCTTTTTTCCCCCTAGCTAGGAAATGTTTTGATGCTGTATTCATGCCCCCAAAGTGTTGCCTCATTGCGGTAGTGCGGAGGGGATGTTACCTCCACTAACGTTTGCTTAAGAGATGTTGCCTATGACGTCCCTGAACATCAGAAGTGTATTTTTATTGAATTGATGTCTGAGAGATGTTGACCCCATTAGCCTAGTATCCAAGGAGTGTTACCCGCCTGGACTAAAAATTAGATAAAGAGTCTTGGTTTATAAAAACAACCTGGTGTGGTGTCTTCTATTGCATGCAAGTGCAAGTGTGTGCTGCACCACTGCTTTACACATTGCCTTCGGGCGCCTTCCTGCCTTCGTGCCAAGCTACAGTGTCGGAATTGGTGACCCCAGTTCTAACACGCCCGAAGTCTATCATCCCAATCGTCTCCTCAGATCCGGGACATCTTATCTCACCACAGTGCCCCGAATCAAGAGAGCCAGGTGTGGAGGCCGGTTGCTCTCCTACAACCTAGCCAAGATCTGGAACACTCTCCCTCTCTCAATCAGATCAGAACCTAAACTACTTACCTTCCGAAAGCTCCTTAAAACCTGGCTTTTTAATAAATCATCTTTTTAATAAATCATCTTAATAATTCGTTTAAGTCTAGCGTACTCCGCCTAGTCCAACCTCTGCAGCGCTGGGACGCCCCAGGGTAGCCATCATGCTTTATAAATTATCTTTTCATTTCATTTCATTTCATTTCAAGTCTCACCTTCTGTGTTAAGGCTTCCATCTATACTTCTGGGCCCTTCGGCAGTGACTTCTTCTACCTCCAACTCTGGGTCTTCCACCATCAGGACCAAGAACCTATTTTTAGTAGGGGCAGTAGGGTGTATTGACAGAGTCCCTCAATCTCCCAGACCCCCACGCCTCACCTCAGCTATTAGACTTTCCCTGCCCTCTATACCGGCTTGTTATGAGGTTGCTCTGTTATCCTCCGTGCCTTCCTCTAAGTTTTTCATAGGGTCAGTCCGGACTTTAAAACATGATGTCAATGACGGGGTAATTTGCTTGGCCTTTAACGCTATAAATTCTTGTTTTTGTTTTTCTTTCAATAGAGAAACGTTCACC
This sequence comes from Triturus cristatus, assembly GCF_964204655.1. Classification (NCBI taxonomy): domain Eukaryota; kingdom Metazoa; phylum Chordata; class Amphibia; order Caudata; family Salamandridae; genus Triturus; species Triturus cristatus. The sequence goes on along the minus strand of NC_140580.1, from coordinate 75,736,222 downwards.
TGCTTAGTGGATATTTTCTTTAGGAGAGGATCTTTGACTGGATAGGTATTACCCCAGACTTTCTTTGCTTAACTAATAGCTTTACCGGTTGCTGCGTGCTCTTCTTCTCACCACCACAACAGCCACTACTCAGAGGGGGCAATTATGAGATCTCAAGGTATATCGAAGTTTCCCCCTCAAAGACCCCTCTGCTTTCTTTATTTTACTCTCTCTAGATTGGCTCTGACCTTCTTGGTTAGATCTCTGTAGGTCTTGTAACTCGGGCGACAGCTCGTACTTATCCTTGCCTGGTTTTCCAATATCTGGCTATCCGTATCCATCAAGAGGCACCAGAAACTATAATCACCACATTTGTCACAATAATTCCCCCAGGCGCCATCAAGCTCCTTCAGACTGCTATCTGTCCCATAGTAGCCGACTCTCCGCTCAGGGATAGCCTCTCGGCATAACCCGCTTGTGCTGACTCTACCTGCCGAGCCCTCTCCATGCAGCAGGTGGACGCGCTGGGCAGCCTGCAGCTCCCGAAGCGCTCCTGCCGTAAGAATCCGGGGCGGTGTTTCAGGTGTCACTATCAGGCTCGGAATCCCCCCCCCCCCCCCACAGCCAGGCCAGCACCTGCAGTTTCTGTGGGAAAGCGGGAACAAATCAGCACTGTATCGCACTACCAGGTAAGCTCATTGCGGCACCCTCCGATGAGCTTGCCACCGGCAGCTTCAGCCAGCCGCCGTGTATCCCACGATGTCCAGCACGCTCCCATTGGATAACATTGGGTTACTTTATTAGCACTTAATGCATGGAATAGAGTAACCCAATATTATCCAATGAGAGAGACAGGCCTTACACTAGTGAAAAATGCATTTGGAGGTGTTTCACTACCAGGACTTGTAATGCCTAAAAACACAAGTCCTACTTTTTAGATACAAGACACCATGCCCTACAGGCTGTTTAGTGCCTACCTTAGGAGTTACGTATATGTTTTAAAAACAAAGGTTTAAGCCTGACAAAAGGTTTATTTTGTCATGTTAAATTGGCATTTTTAAAGCTGCACTGCGCACTGCAATGGTAGGCCTGAATCACGTTACTTAAGTGGGTGGCATAAAAGTTTTGCAGGTCCACTGGTAGAATTTAATTTACAGGCCCTGGGGACAGGATGTACCATATAATATGGACTTATAAGTACATTAAATATGCCAATCAGGTGTAAGCCAACAGTACTATGTTTTAAGGATAGAGAACAAACGCTGTAGCACTGGTTAGCAGTGGTAACGTCCACAGATTCCTAATGCCAACAAGAGCAAAATTCAGAAATGAAGGCAAAGGGTTTGTGGGAACACCACACTAAGGATGATAGATCTAACAGATTGTTATATACTTTATCTCAGGAAACTAAATAGTAATGGAGACAATTTACTCTTTTCAGGACTCGAACATGAGATGAATCAATAAAATGTCCAAGAGAGTGTGCTTTTTTCTAGTTCCCCTTTCCTCCTTTGGTCTCTTAAGTAGCTGTTAGCCTCCTTTGAGTATTTGATTTGTGAGACAGAGCCGCATTGTAGTCCCAACAGCCTCACAGGGAATCCATGAGTTTACAAGTCGAGCAGCATCAGGAGGCAGGGATTGTTTCTTTCACTGCAGAGGAGGCTATCTACTTGAAGAGTATCTGTCTCATGGCAGCAGCATCATTTGAGACTTGATTGGTAGTCCTGTGGGTGATAATTCTTGCTATTATGCTCTTGTAACTGTGAGGTGATTATTTTTTCAATAATTTTCCAAATAAATGGAAGGTGGGAAAATGGGCAGAAGTTGTTGAGATCACAAGAGTCTGGGGCTGCTCTCTTTAGCACTTCAACAGGAGGAGTATCTGTCCTCTCTTAAGGGCATCCAGGACGGTTCTCCAGCTCAGGGAGATATTGGCAATGTAGAGGTGACGTATGAGGGCACCTCTTGAAGAGACTTGATGACAGAAGATGGAAGAACATTCATCAGAGATGATTTTGAGAGATTAGAGAATTTTGGAGTGTTCTGTGTCTGAGATGGGGCTGTAGGAGGTTTGTTTGGTAGTGAGGCGATGAGAGATGAGTAGTAGAATGGAAGGCAGTGTTGTGTTGTCTATGCTGGAACTGATTTTGTTGATCTTCTTGGTTAAGAAAGACTGATGCCATTGCATGTGTGGACTGATGGGGTATTGCAGACTCTGGGATAGGATTAGCGACTGATTTGTTTCTGCTTGTGGTGCTTTTTTGTTGATGATCTTGTAGTACATGCCTTTACATGCCTTTAGGTTTGGTGATGAAGGTACCTGCGAACAGGACAGGCTACTTTAAGTATGGTGAGACCTAAGCACTGAGGGATTTGGTTTGGAGAATTGAGTTTTCAGTACAGCATTGGTTTCTCTAAGTGGAGAAGGATACTGACATCATCAGAGGGCTGGAAGAATGTATTCAAGTTGTTTAGTTATTCTGACACGGCATCCAGGGGGGGCAGAATGTTAGTTTATCTCATGTTGTTTGCCTCTTTTCAGTTGGTCCTAATACTATGGTGTGCAGGATGGCGAAAGTGATATGTCCATTTGAAGGCTATTGAGCCCTTGCAGTGAATAGTACGCAAATCTGAAAGGAAGGGGTTGAGGTTGTTTCCTTTAGAGTGGTTTTGAGTCAATGATATGTTGTTTTTTTTAAAAGCAACATTTTTATTGTTATTGTATTTCAAGAATGTCAAACACTTTACACCATGGACTAAAATGTCACCTGCAATCTTACATTTCCGCCTTCCCCAATTCTACCCTCCCAACAAATAAACAATCCCAACACAGCCGCGCTGCTACCCATATCCGTTTATTTGACGTTACCAGGTCTCTGGGTGGGAGGATCACCACCGCCCAACACTCTACGACTCCTTTAGGCCCAAGCAGCATCCATTTGCGTCCAAGCTCCGGTGTGCACTACAGGCTTTCATGTACCCGTGTGAACCCCAACATCTGTGCGGCCAAATAGTAAGCCTCAAAATCCTGAGCCGCGAGACCTCCAATCATGATCTGGCATTGTAACTTGGTCATCATTGCTCTTCTAAGGCCTGAACCCCACATAAACGCAATCATTATGGACTCGATTTCCCGACACAGTCTGCGAGGTACCTCTATTGGCAGCACTACAAAAAAATAAAGCAGCTGGGGCATGCCACCATCTTAGTGATGGCAATACAGCCAGCCAGCCACACCAACAGAATCTTCCAAAGTTCAACACTGGATTGAATGGCTGCACCCATGTTACCCTCTAGGATATCCCGTTGGCCATGATATATTTTGACTCCCAGATATTGCAAGCACACCAGCTCCCACTTCAAACCCCTCCGGTTGGCCGGTTGCACTTGCATGCTCAGGGGAAATATGCTGGATTTTTGACAGTTGACCTTCCGACCCGAATCTGCTCCAAAGCTGTCCAGAAGGTCCACTGCTTTCGCCACATTAGCATCTGTAAAAAACAGTATCATGCCATCTGCGTATAAAGCAATTGGATGTGTTGAGACCCATTTCTCCAGCCCTTCATAAGTCGCTCCAGATCTCACACAGCAGGCCAATGACTCGGGTGCCAGCATGAAGAGCAACGGAGACAGTGGCCAGCCCTGTTGAGTCCCTTGGCCCATCTCTTACTCTTCAGATATCACCCCATTGGTCCTTACCCTGGCCATGGGGTGGGAGTACAAAAGTCTAGTCCAATTTACAAATCTGCCACCCATTTCCATCATTTCCAGCACTCTATAGAGAAACTCCCATTCTAACCTTCTCTATATCCACTAGCATGACTGCCGCTGATTGCTTATCATAGGTGTCAGCAAACAAAGCCATGACCCTACGGATATTGAGCACAGTATTCCAGCCCAGTATGAACACCGACTGGTTGGTATGCACCAATTGCGGCATGTTGGGCAATAATCAAGTCTCCAATATGCGGTTCAATATTTTATAGTCGACATTAAGCATCAACAGAGGCAGATGAGTCATCATATCTTGGGAGGGGGGCCCGGTTTCAAAAGTGGGACCACTAGAGCCTCCCAAGTAGAGGCTGCTAGACCGCCAGAAGTGCATGCTGCTTTAAAAATCCCACCAATTTAGGGGCTAGGGGCTCTATAAATGTAGTGTAGAATTCAAACGGGAGCTCGTCCGTGCCCGGCACCTTCCCTCTGGCCATATGTTTCACAGCAGCTCTGACCTCAGCTACCTCAATATCTCTACCTAGTTCCATAACCTCCTCCCTAGTTATATTTGGGGGTGGGAAAGTGTTCAGGAAATCGGCTATCCCTGTCATTGTCTTATCAGCAGTACTCTCATAAAGGGATGCATAGTGCTCCTGAAAACTGTCATTGATAGTATCCTACCTATAGATTCTCTCCACCTGCCTTGATTAAAGCTCCAGTATCATAGACCCTGCTTAGTTGGGTTAGCTAACTAGGCTAAGAGTGCCCCAGATTTATCTAGCTCGGCATGCGCCCATATCATATATGCTCAATAGGTGAAGCATCTGAGTTTCTCCACCTGCCCACCAGCTGCTCCTTGACTTTAAAAAGTTCCTGGTGTAAAACCGGATTACCTTGTCTCTGCTTCTCCACCTCTGGCAACTCCGCCTCCTGAGTCTCAACCTCCCGCAACAATGTGTGCCACACCCCTACCGCCTCTGCAATGCATTGTCCCCGGATCATCACTTTAAAAGTGTCCCACTCTATCTGTGGAGTAGGCGCCATAGCCATATTAAGTGCAAAGTACTGCCTGATCCCTTATGCAGTCGCATGTTGAAATACTGGGTCATCCAGCACCTCCACTTTTAAGCATCAGTTGAGAATACGAGGCCGTCCCAACACTCAGCACAGGGATATCATAACCGGTTTATGATCTGATATTGTCATAGCCAAATATACCACTTCCCTCACCGCTACCTGCACACTTGGAGAGCAAAGAAACGTGTTCAGATGGACATGTAGCTCGTGTAGGCTTGAGAAGAAGTAGTCCCTGTCCAATGGGTGAGCACTCCACTATGAGTCAATAAGCCCACATTGCTCCTGCCACCATGCAAATGTTTACATGTTACATGATTACCGGTATGTTGAGAAGTGTGTATAAAGCTTCTGTTAGACCTGTCATCCTTAGGGTGATCTTCCCCTAACTTTTTGACAGCTACACTTTGTGCATTTCCTTTACACCGCCACAAACACAGGAAGAGTTAGGGTGACAGAGGACTCATCTACATTCTGCTAGCCTTCCTGAGCAGGAAGGGGGGAGGGGGAGCTCACACTTACATCCGAATAGGCTGTGTTCTGTCCTCACACAAGGGCTGATTACCCCCACAGATAGCATGGCAGACAGGGCTGGGAAGAAAGGGGACCTGTACACCTCAAGGAGCTGCTTTGAAGTAAACCCACCTTCAAAGGCACATTTGGGTAGAAGTACTGGGGCTCTGACCCTACCAAATCAGCACATAACTGGACCTGGGAAGAAGTCTGCTGAATTAAAGACTGCAGTGCTATAGGATTGCCACTGTGCCGTGACAGACTGTTTTGAGGAACTGCTTCTCTGCTTTGCTGAGCTGCCCTGCTGCCTGCTGATCTCTGCTGTGCTGAGTACAAGTACTGGATCACCCTTGAACCCAGAAGAATCTGAGAGCTTGCTGACTTGTCTCCTGTTTTCTGAAGTCTCAGCAACACAAAATACTTCCTGCAATCCTGCTGGTGCTGCTGGACTCTGCCATCTGTGAGTCCTACCCTTGCCTGAGGTGCTCCCTCCAGTCCTGAGCCTCAGAAGTGGGTTCTGCAGCTGATTTTCTACAAAATCGACACATCATCACCACTGCGCCGGTCGGAACTGATGCATTGCTCTTCGATGCAGAGATTGTTCGGTGACAGCGGTTCTACAACCTGGGAGTCCCGATGACAATGCTCTGCACGGCTCAATGACAATGCATTGCCTTCCTCTCAATGGAGCTTGATGACGATGCAGTGACCCGACCACATGGAAAATATCGACGCATCTTGCTCTATCCAAGGCACTTTTTCAGGGGAAACTGACTGAGTCTCGTAGCCGGCCTGCCCTCCATCATGGTCGGCCTGAACTTTGTATCTATCCCGGTCCCTCGTGACCTCAAGTAACCTTTTAGCATTATTGACTTCTAAGCACTGTTTTTGCATGTATTTTAAAAAAATTAATATCTTGACTTCTACTGACTAGATTTTAATCATTGTGGTCTTGTTTTATTCAGATAAATATTCTCTATTTTTCTAAACCTGTGTGGAGTCTTTTTGTGGTGTGTTTTCATTATTTTAGTGTGTGTGTGTGAGTGTGTGTGTGTGTGTGTGTGTTGCACAAATACTTTACATATTGACACTTAAGTTAGGCCTGCCTGCTCTGTGCCAAGCTACCAGAGGGTGAGCATTGTGGTCCCTACTTGGACAGGGTGCAACCTCTGCCAACTTGAGATCCAATTTCTAAAAACTTCCTTCATGGATTTTTTTGGACTGGAGTTGCGAGTTAGGTTGAAGTCTCCTAGGCATATGCTACTGGTGTGTTGGATGTGGTGAAGGTGATAAGATCTGATTTCATCTTTGATTTTAATTGTGGTCTATAGATTAGATGAAAGAAGGCTTTTTCTAGATGCTGAGATACGGAAATGGGCAGAGAAGAGCTGGAATTATTTCGGTGCAGTTGTGCCTGTAAGTGTGCAAGGTCAGGAAGACTTGTGTATGCTTGCAAGTCCCCCTCCTAGAATGCTTTATCCTTACACTGTCCCACTGCATCAAACAAGAGGTTGTTAGTATTCAAAGGGTGTGACTAGGGGTCACCCCTGTTTTGTTAATCAGGTTAAATACAAAGATGTAACTTTCGCTATCCTTGACATGTTACTGAACAATGTCATGTCGTCACTAAAATTAGAAACACTGAGAGTGATGACATTGAGGTAAAGTTTGGTTCTTTTTATTTTTTAACCTGTTTCTGTTTTTCTCCATTTGTTAGTTTATAGGGTCAGGAACTGAGTGCAGGCCCCGAGCCGATTCCTGCGACCTGGCTGAATATTGCAATGGGAGCCACGCTCTGTGTCCTGAGGACGTCTATGTGATGGATGGATACCCCTGCAACAACTCTTCCGCATATTGTTATGAGGGTCGTTGCCAGTCTTTGGATGCCCAATGTAAAGCTTTATTCGGACAGGGTAAGCATCTATGGTGATTCCTTTCTTCTCCCCACCTTCCAGTGCAGAGCTGTCTTTAAAAGGGTTAGGCATCCAGAGTGACTACTCAAGCCCCCAACCCGAGTTCATAGCTTTCTCTAAATGGGATAAGCATCCAATCACACTTTGACCCAACCTCTTCATTCAGGACCCCTCACAGTAGCCACCTTTCAATTTCAAAGGACACATGGGGATGGCTTTTTCATAGGGTAAAGCACAGGCAGTCACCCCTTAATGTCAACACCTCCTCTTACTAAAGCAACACACATAGTCAGCACAGAGGGCAATGGTGGCCTTTAGTGCCCAATTACAGGTGGGTGTGTAACCTCCCTGCAGCCGGTACCTGGAGTGACATCCTGTAGAGAGAGTAAAGGTTTCAGGGAAAACATTTCTCTTCCTAAAACTTGCCTGAAATGATGAAAAACATGTTGCAATTGGTAAGGAAACTCCCTGTGCCACAGATAATTGGGTCGTAAGCCTGTATTTGGATCCGTTGTGCTGTCGGAGATGTTTCTTCACAATGAGCAAGATATCAAAGCTATAGCCGTGGCATGAAAACCGACAGCGTGTTACCATTGTTCAAAGTAATGACAGCATCCCAATTACGAATCGAATTACTTATCGATAACGGTTACATTTGAAACTCTAATATGTGCTGATTCTCCATCACTCTCTACGGGTGTACTGATTTGATAAAGTAATCGCTGTGATGGAGCGACTCTGTGCGTTGGCTTCAGCTATTGCTAAAACAAATCTCATTAAAGAACAGTTTAAACAATAATTATAAACTCCTGAGATTATCCTGAATCTACTGGTTTTGGAACCTGTCATATTCTTTAGTAATCTCGGTCGAGCTGGGAAGGAGCCCCGCAATATCCAGTCACGCGGCTAGACCCACAAGGGGTACCTTCTATATTTTGGAAAATAGGTTAGGTGCATATTGACATGTTTCAATATGCACAAAATAATTTTCCAATTTTAAAAGACTACTACCAAAAGAAGTGGCCCATATTCACAGTCAGCTCCCAAACCTACCTTAGCAGGCAACCCAGTGGCAGGATCTGTAGGCGAAGGAAGTCCAGTCGTCCCCAGCTCCCTTTCCAAACCAGTGTTACAGAATAAGACATTCCCAATCACATGCACGGCAGAAATAGTACTTCAGTCCCTTATCATTCACCAGAGTCTGTAATCCATCAGTGCTGCTCCCACCTGTCGGTGATTCTACCTTTTCTTCAAGCTGACACACCAGGTGGCTCCTGAAAGGATAATTGTTTGGCATAAGGCGTTCTGTTGCTGATGCCTGCTATGAAATATGCCTCTTCTCCCCATTGAAGAAGGTTCCTGACTTATTAGAATGAGACGACTGGTAGACCAGGAAACCTCAAGCCCCACAGCCTTTGAGTTTTGTTGCCGCTGAGTCTTGTTCTGGGATCTCTTTTAGCGCCAAGACCGCTCCGGGTGAATAAACTCTATATAAAACCACACTACCATAATATATCAACACATGCCACATATGGGTCATGGCCTGATGTCCACTGAATAGACAACCAGGAATATAATGGATGCTCTGAACCCTCCTCAAGTGCATTCCTGGTCAAACATATCATGCCAGCTCAAAACCATTGCTACCAGTCACAACTGCATTCCCAGAAAGGGACCTCCACTGTCTATGTAGACTCAAAACCGGCCTTTGGTAAGCAATCAAGCACATGGGTCTTTCTGGACTGTCCATGGTTAATATTTCACAAGCAGATGGTGGTACCATGGAAGCAAGTTCTGGCTATTTTACAAAAAATGATTGTCGACCCGAAACAACTTTGTGAAGATTTGCTCAATTGTGCTTCGTGGTGTAATCACCACAAGCCGCTTTTCATTTTCCATGCTGTCTATTCGATTTCTGTCGACAAACATATGTACCCAGCTTTGTTCAGTGTGTTTCAGATGGCACTGATTTCCCCAAAATTCTTTGACAGATGAACTCTCAACCCTGTTTAAAAGATATTTTAGTCTTTACTTGAAAGAAATAACTGCCCCAATGCGAATTAGATTGTTCTATTTGCTGCAAATTATTTAAAAAATCAATATTGCCCCTTATTGCACGCTAAATAATCATCGTAGAGAACCCTAAAAACTTGCAAGCGTTCTTTGCTCTAATTTTGAGATAATCATTACTGGCCAAATACGATTTATAATGCGCTTTTGTCACTGAAATTAGTAAAAAAAAAATAGAATCTATAATTCCACATTCTACCTTCGTATCAGAACTGGGAATGGGTTTCCACAAGTAATGTTGATGTTGACCCCATATATACTCTTAATACACGCCACATCCAGATTGAAATGTCAGTGCCATCTCAGCTCCCCCCGATGTTTTGGCTAGTGCCAACCCTGTCTATTTCACTCCCTGGTCTAGTTCTTGTGGCACCAGATGCCCTTCCTCTGGCACCACCGACTACCATACTCCTACTAAGGCAACACAAAGAGTGTATGGAAAGTAGTCTTGGAATTGAAATTCTGAAAGCCTATTGTGGAGAATATTGGTAAGGGAGTCACCTCTCAACTAATCAAGGCTCTGATAAAGGGCATTTGCCTTAATTTGTTGGGGAAGGCAAGGCTACAATGTCACCTTTAGGATGGGTGAATGTTGTAGTTGGTAAATGATCAAGGGATATTATGCAAACCAAGGCTTTGCTCAACCATTTCTACCTCTGCCAGTTTCCCTCTTCATTTCCTCCGCCTTCTTTTCCTACTTCCCCTCTATTTCAAAGGCGGGATCCAGATGAACACCTAGCCGCATTATTTCATTTTCTGTTGTCAATAATTATGATTTGTAGGAGCTACAAGGGCGTCTGATACCTGCTTCAAAGCGGTCAACCTGATTGGAAACAGTTACGGGAACTGCGGCATATCTGGGGGAAGCTACAAAAAGTGTGCAGAAGAGTGAGTAACTTGGTGACACATTTGGCTTTTTTCTGTCAATGTAATATGCTATTCAGGGTCTTGAATAGTAAGCTCAGTGATTATGACATGGTAGCTTTTAGCATCATGCTGTCTCTTCTAGGAGCCTACATAGCTTATAGGAGCCAGTGTCCCTTAACATCTGAGCTGGCTCAATAAAATGTATATCTTCTTCATGGTTTTCTGTACAATGCTAACACCTCTTATGGCAGCCACCGGGGCGAGATCCCAATTAGAAAGTCTCCACCAGTCTCTGAAGCGCACTAGGGCACCCATCTCCTTATATAGCCTTTCAAAGTGTCTTGCCCGATCCCCAAAGTTTTTTCCAGGTGCAAGTGTGACTTATTCCGAAAAAAGATTGTAACTTACGCATGCATACTTATACGCAATTAACAAAGCCGGAAATGTAAATTTTCCCATGCAGAAAGTAAAAAATTAAACTTACTACTACATGATTTACACAAGTAATGGGTGGGAGTTAGAAGTGACGTAATTGTGAAAAAAAAGCTAGTATCAGAAGAGTGATCAGGAACACGATGCAATGCAAATTTTGAAAACACCCAGAAAACTAGCAGAGTTTAGGGACATTTGCTAACTTTTTGCAGTTCTCTTGCTACTCTAATGAGTGCACTTATGTTACACCCAAATACTACTACTAATAATAATGCCAATTTGTAGAGCGCAAACATATCACCCATTAACATACCTGCCAACTTGAAAACAATCTCACTGTGTGAGGAGGGGGAGGGGCCAGGGCCTCGTGCCCATAAATACCTAAGAGGCACTTATGAACCCCACCCGCCCCAAGCCCCCTCCTTCCCCCCGAAAAAAGCTTGCTGAGGCTGTTGCCGATGTCCTGGGGTGTTTTCACATCCCTTAATGGACGTGGGCAGTTCAAAGCCTCCGAAAACGAGCTGGAAACCCACTATTTACAGTGGTTTTCAGCTTTTTTTCCCTGCCACCGTGTGATATCAGCTCCTCACCAGGAGACCGTGTGATGGGAGCCGATATTGTGCGTTACACAGCATCACCGTGTGAGTTGGCAGGTATGCATTAAGGGTTTCAAGGCGCTGGGGGCCATCAGGAATATTAAGTGAGCTATTGTCCAGGGTCACATGATGCTGAGCTGAGCTGCACCGGGGATCGAGCCCCGCATTCTGGAGTCAACCCCTCTGGCCGCCGCATGGAAACATTACAGATGCTGGGGAATTCAACTGAAGCTTTCATCATCAATTTAGGGAGAGGATGTGGTCTGACGGCTAGACTACAGACTTTGGTGCTGGAAACCAGGGTTTGAGCCTCGGGGTCGCGTCCACATCCTGTGATTCTGGGCAAATCACTTAATCTACCAGTGCCTACCAAAAAAAAAAAATGATTAAAAAAAAATGTATGTGTCCTTGTGTAATGTAACCGGTGCTCATGCAAAGCACTCCAATACCTTTGGGTCGATTTCGCGCTATATAAATCTGCAAATATAAAAAAAAAGAAACATTTCCAATTGATAAGATTGACCATTCTGATGATTATCACACCTGCTGATATGTCATTTATCATACAAATTACAAGTATAATACTGGCCTCATCACCTTACAACATACAAACTCACTCCATAAGTTTGAGATAGGCTTTCCCTTTTTGAGCATGAATCATAATTTTGAGAAAGACATTAAGGTTAATATTATACACAATTCCTTATTGCTAAACTAAGCAGCAGCTACATTCAAATTAGTAATGAAGGGCATTTTAGAACCATTATAGGCTCTAACATACCACTTCAAGTCTTTATTGTTGTCAGATGAAAGCTATAACAATGCAAATTAAAATGTGTAGTAATAGAGCGCAAATTCGCACAAAGATTAGCATATAAAATTGTAGCATCGCTGCTTTTGCAAAGTCCATATTCTCTTGATTACTCATTCCCCTCTCTAACTTTAATTTTGCGAGTAATCAGTCACCTAAGTAAATCATACCCAAAGATGCATAATAGCACAGATTAATGCTGGATCAATCCTTTAACAGAATGTCCTGAGTTCTAGTGGTTATTAATACAAAAAGTCTTAAAGCAAGGGCATCAGCCATGACTAGCAAGCTCTAGAATTTGGAGCAAAGCATGGTTGTTTCCTTGCCGTACAGAATTACACATCCTTTCTTGCTGATAAGGTGCAGGGTGAATGTTCAAGGGCCTACCAGAAGGCCAGGAGTGCATCAGTGTATCGAAGACACAGTTATATCAAAGCGGCTGTGAGTGAAAAAAACGGCATAAGATTATGACCTGTTTGTAGAGGAAAAGATGATATTAGCCTTTGGGGTATTTTACAAGAATTGCAGCTAACTAACGCTAACTTTAGTTAGCGACAATATTCTTACTGCCGCATACTGCCAAAAACTATTGCCATGGTACCGACATATTTACAATACATTTCTACATGGCGATAGGATCTTCTCGCGGCACCAAATGTTGTCATTAACACGAATGTCACAGCGATAAAAATCTTGCTGCTAACGTGAAAAAAGTGACGCTGGCCAGTCAGCGTCCAGAAAACCCATGTAAGTTAGTGTCATGTCACTTTTTTCATGCTTCGTGGGAAAAATAAACTACAAAAAGCCTGCAAAGTATCCCAATTTATTTTTACCTGGAAGCAAAATGGAGCAGGCTGGACCCAGTTCAGCAGGAGACAACAACCCCCCTATACCCCCTAACAGCCCGGACAACGAGCCAGAGTCCCAGGGGAAGAGGAAGAGGAAAACCAGATTCAGCCAGCAGGAAAATAAGATCCTGATTGCGGAGGTAACTGAGAAACAGCACTAGCTCTTTGTCAGCTCCAAAAAATGGACCAAAAATGCCATTTGGCAGTCCATTGTGGCCAAGGTGAATGCAGTAGCAGAGGTCAAGAGGACAGTGGCTGACTGCAAGAAGAGCTGACATGATGCCAAGCACAAGACCAAGCGTAAACTGTCCAACAATCGTCAGGCAGCACTGCAGACCGGAGGTGGGAGTCTGCGCCACAGGAGGAGCTGGATAACTTGGGAGGAACAGGTGTTCGCCATCATCTGCGAGGCATCGGTGGTTGGAGTCAAGGGTCAGAACAGTGCTGAATATGACCAGCTACATCAGCAACAGGGTAAGTAAAAACCAGGGACATGGGGGGGGGGGCCAATATTGTCTCTGTCCGTCTAAAAATGTCTCAGTGCCCACCTAAACCGTGTGCAGATCAAACTCCAGATACATAGGTACTTGGGGGTATATCCCCATGTCACTTTAGCTGCTGAATAAATATAAAGACACCTAATGGTGGTGTAAGTGACTCGTAATCCAGCACACATGTACACATAAATATGTAGATATATAGACAATTGACCATTCATGTATCTCCTAACTCTGGGCTACATTAACAAGCAAAGGGGCATATTGATTAGAGAAGTGGGGAGAGGAGTTGGCCTAACGGCTAGGGCGGTCGACCTCGAATCTGAAGATCTGGGTTTGAGCCTCGGCAAGGACGCTGAACATTCTGTGATTCTGGGCAAATCACTTAATCTTCCCGTGCCTAACAAGAATGAATGTGTCCTCATGTAACGCAACTGGTGCTATGTAAAGTGTTCTGATACCCGATACCTTCGGGTCAAGTTCGCGCTATTTAAAACTAGTTGCAAAGCGTTACATTAGCCTCCTTGGCTCAACACCACGCTCTACTAATTCGGTAACACAGGGCTGCACTTCATTGACAACAACATGATGCAGCCCTGTGTTTCACCCTGCGCTTGCTCATAATTTAGGAGCCTTACTGCACATACACAGTCTTCCCCACAACACACGCACCCCTGCACAGCGGTGCAAGGGTGCCTGCATTTGCACTAGACTGTTAAATTTTGCACAAGCACAGGGTGGAACACTGGGCTGCATCATATTGTTGTCAATGAGGTGCAGCCCTGTGTTCCTAAAGTGATGAAGCATGTTGTTAGCCTTCTTGGCTTAACAACACGCTTCGCCACACAATTGAAAATATGCCCCATTGTGTATATAATGTGCATATTCTATATTGTCAAAAATGAACATACTGGAGTGCAATTGTGCTGATTCAACTATGAGTAGAAGGGATATGCATTTAAAAGTACAGTGTAAGGACTCTGCATTTCAGGAATGTGTTCCGTAAAATAACAACATGTCTGTTCTGTTTGCCATGCGCCCAGAACCACATATTCCCTGTCACGTGCATGTCAAGTGAAGTATTACAGTGAACCCCATTCACAATGCGGCACTAATGCATGTCATTTAGCTACATGTCGCCTTGACCCTATCCATCAAAATGCAGTCATCCACATTAAAGTATCTCAATATGTTGTACAGTAAGCAGTATGGCATTGTCATCATGGTGCTGGTTTTGGATGTCCAAGACACATTGGCATGCATGGAAACTGGCCCTTAGGTAAAATCAACAGTGGCAGTGAAGAAATGCCTAGCTAGTGATGTCTGTAAACATCCTTCCACTAACAAAGGCATCCAATTACCCTGAGAAGAACAGCATGTATCATCCATGTGCCCATCCCTGTGAGGCACCAAAACTGTCTGTTTTGCAACAATGCACAAATCTCATAAGCCTGCCTCAGAGTCCTATGTCCTCCGGCTTGCAACATATCACCATTGCCAGTGCACCAAAGTGCAATGTGACTGGATAGATGGAATGGCTGTCAATGAACAAGAAGGTTTCCCTCCCTGCACATCTACATGCATCAATGAGAATGATGTGTCAATGAGATTTGCCCACCTTCAAACACATAGACACTTGTCAGAGTATGCCAAATCAAGCACATCTACTGCATCCCTGATCTCAAGTGCATGATTGCCCTCCTCATGCCACACTACCAATTAGGTGGCAGTGCCAACATCAAGGTGGGGTGCAGTCTAATCTACCCCTCAAAACCTAGTGACTAAAACCAATATGTAAACTTGACTTGAGTAGGGATGACTCCTCCACAATGCAATGTAAAGACAAATGAATCTGATCAATTCTGCATTGTCAATAATGTGAAACAACCAGCACCACTGTCACTTTTGAACAGAGGATTTAGCAGGTGCAGCATGGGCGTAGAAACATGACCCTCACAGTTGGCATACAGGGAAACTGTCCAAAAGCATGATCAACCCAAATGTCACATCAGTGATGTTGTACAATGATGTACAAAGCTGTGTGTAACAGGTTTAGCATGTTAAAATAGAGAATGGAGATGGCCATGCACTCTGATTGTCAACTGCTTTAATGCCTGACCAAAGTGGACAAACACATACAACAGTATCTGCCCTTTAAATTGCAGAGAAAGAAGCATCACCTCCTGTTCAGCAGCCTATCCCACTCTTTAATGAAGATGAGGAAGAAGACATCTCAACCATCGACCAGGACACCCTCCAAGAGCTGCTCAATTCCATAGGTAGCCCATCTCCGGAAACGGGGACATCCAGCAGTGTCATGGTTGCTCCACGAGCAGCACAAATCACCCAGAAGCCACCACCTACCACCAGAGCTGTATCCCTGCACTTTGAGGACCCACTGTTAAGATTCCAGCATAGTGCGGTAGAAGTCCAGCGTGAGATGGCTGATCAGGTGCGGCTGGGGTTGAACAGCCAGGCAGCCAAACTGGAGGGAATCCGTGGGTGCCTCAGTCCCATTAGGGACCACCTAGAGCCCACAGTCTTCTCCGAGCTCTCCAGCATTCTATGGCTGACATTGCTGGAGTCCTTACTCAGAGAAAAGAACAACTGTCCAGTCAAAGTGGCTCCAGCGATGTCACCAACGGGTTGCGTGAAATGTGGAAGGTCATGGAGAACATAGAGTGGAAACAGGATTCCCACATAGCTGCCATGGCTGCCTACCACCATCATCTGCCACTGTCCTCAGAATGATTCTGCTACAATCACCTTGGACTGCTGATGGACTGCCAATATGGCCATTGATCCCCAATGACACTGCAATCAGCTCCTGACTGAACTCTGCCTCTTCCTCAACATGTCTCTGGACATGTTCCTCCGCAAGGACTCTCTCTTCTATACCTAACATAAACCTATACTTATCACTGCCTGCTAAACTACAGGACAAAAAAGTATAAAAAACTGGATGAAAGGAATTTAAGGGGACTGTACATGGGAGACAGCTACATCAATAGGGCCTCAATAGGGGAGATCCAGGGCCCCCTTAATGTCCTTGAGGTGGCCCTTAATTTCATCTTGGTTCCGTTCTATTCGGGCCACACAGACATTTAGATTGTAAAGCAACCTACGCTCCCTTTGGGTCAAGCAGAAAATCTGTCTCTGTCGCACCGTTTGCAAGGAAGATGTTTGTGATGGTGCACCTATGTATTGCGATGAGGTGGTTGCATCACATTGAGCCAGTGTGGATGTACTTGGACAGTACTCGGCAGTGGTTGGTTGGAAGGTACCAGAAGCCAACATGTGCAGCGCTGCAAGTAGCTTTGTCTGTGGAGGAATGTTGATGCAGCGCCGGGATGGTGCCTGCAGCCTTGGCGCTATCTGAGTCAGTAGGCGTAGGATGGAGGTCCTTTTTAGCCTGTAGTGGGCTATCACCTCCTCTGGCCAGAGGTGTATGAGGGTGATCCGTTGGTGGCGCTGCCTCTGTGGTGGTGCTGGTGGCAGTGGTGGCAGTGGTGGTGGTGCTCTTCTTGGAGCTCCAAGCTGCAAGAGTAGTACCTCCATGGCGTCGTTGAGCGTGCCAATGAGGGTCTGGGATTATCTCCCTCATATACAGGTGTGTTTGCACCAGTTTTTAGACCAGCTATTTTCTGTTCTTAAAAACCTACCGCTTACTGGATTTAGCAGCAGTTTTGGGGGATTATCGCTGGACGGGAATTTCATTGTAAATATCGCCAAGTGCGGTTAGCTGCAGTTTTTGCACGGGAACGCCCACATTGCATCTCATTTTCGTTAAGAAACAGAAGTGGCGATCTTAAAAATTCATGTTTACGCCGGAAAAGGGCCGCTAACTGCAGTTAGTGGCAACTTGTGAATATGGCTGAAAAAAACCCCAGCTGCCATAACGTCAAACAATTTACGCTACGGCGGTGTTAAGTTCTTGTAAATATGCCCCTTTGTGTCTTTTTTAAATGGTGAACAGTCACAATATCGAATTTTTAATATCGAAATGGCAAAATATCGAGTTTTAAATATCGAGTCACAAAAATATAGTGGTGCAGAATATCGAAATTCAGGTAAGAAATATTGATTTTCATAATATCGAACTTAGTGATATCGACAGTCATAATATAGTTGTTAAAAATATCGATTTTTTTATAGTGTTTTAAGTGTTAGCATATGTGTTGAAAGTATGTATTATTTTTGTAATGTATGTTTGAATTTTTTTAAAGTAATACATTTATGTTATTTAATTTTTGCATAATTTAATTCCGTAGCCAGTTGTGGGTTTATAGGGGAATAGGGTGGGAAGTAATTTACTTATAGTAAATTAAATATTAGTTTTTAGGGATTATTAATTATTTTTAATTTAATTTGCGTTTTAGTTCTGTAGCTGGTTGTGGGTTTATAGGGGGATAGGGAGGGAACTAATTTAATTGCAATTAAGTAAATATTTATTTTTATTTATTGGTATTGATAATTTATTGTTAATTAATTACTAATTGGTAATGAATTGTTATTAATTGAGCATTAATTTTTATTAATTGATTAATTGATAATTATATTAATTGTATTAATGTATTATTCGGAGCAGGTTGTGGGTTTATCGGGGAATAAGGTGGGAAGTAATTTATTTGTAATTAAGTAATTAATTATTTTCATTTATTGGTATTGATAATTAATTTATTGTTAATTAATTATTATTTGGTAATTAATTTGTATTAATTAATTAATTGATAATTATAGCAATTGTATTAATTTATCATTCGGAGCGGGTTGTGGGTTTATAGGGGAATAGGGTGGGAAGTAATTTAATTATAATTACGTTTTTTTGGTAATTATTTTTGTGTATTGATAATTAATTTACTGTTAATTAATTATTAATTGCTCAAAAAATGACATATTAATTTTTGGTATTGGATTTTTTTTGCTTTTAATTAATTATTAATAGGTAATTCATTTTTAATAATTAATATTTATTGGTATTTATAATTAACTAAGTATTAAATAATTTGTAATTGGTAATTAATTTTTATTATTTTTGTATTGGTATTGATAATTAATTTATATATAATTAATTATTAAATCATTACTTTCCCTACTGTTGCACTCACTGGAGGGGGAATAGTAATTTTTACCCCTACGCTATCTAACACTTTCCCTGCTGTTGAAGTCTCTGGAGTGTGAAAAGTAATTTTCACCCGTATGATATCCAACACTTTCCCTGCTGCTGCACTCTCTGGAGTGGGAATAGTAATTTTTACTCCTACGCTATCCAACACTTTGCCTACTGTTGCACACACCGGAGTGGGAATAGTAATTTTTACCCCTACGCTATCCAACACTTTCCCTACTGTTGCACTCTCTGGAGTGTGAATAGTAATTTTCACCCATATGCTATCCAACACTTTCCTTACTGTTGCACTCTCTGGAATGGGAATAGTAATTTTAACCCCTACACTATCCAACACTTTCCCTACTGTTGCACTCTCTGGAGTGGGAATTGCAATTTTTACACCTACGCTATCCAACGCTTTGCATACTGTTGCACCCTCTGGAGTGTGAATAGAAATTTTCACCCGTATCCTATTCAACACTTTCCCTACTGTTGCTCTCTCTGGAGTGGGAATAGTAATTTTTACCCCTACGCTATCCAACACTTTTCCTACTGTTGCACTGACTGGAGTGGGAAAAGTCATTTTTTACCCCTATGCTATCCAACACTTTACCTACTGTTGCACTCTCTGGAGTGGGAATAGTAATTTTTACCCCTACGCTAGCCAACACTTTCCCTACTGTTGTACTCACTGGAGTGGGTATAGTAATTTTTACCCTCCCGCTATCCAACACTTTCTCTACTGTTACATTTGGTGGAGCGGGAATTGTAAATTATTCCTACCCGCTATCCAACACTTTCCCTACTTTTGCACTCACTTGAGTGGGAATAGTAATTTTTACCCCTACGCTATCCAACACTTTCCGTACTGTTGCACTCTCAGGAGTGGGAATAGTAATTTTTACCCCTATGCTATCCAACCCTTTCCCTACTGTTGCACTCACTGGAGTGGGAATAGTAATGTTTACCCCTACGCTATCCAACACTTTCCCTACTGTTGCACTCTCTGGAGTGGGAATAGTAATTTTTACCCCTACGCTATCCAACACTTTCCCTACTGTTGCACTCACTGGAGTGGAAATAGTAATTTTTACCCCTACGCTATCCAACACTTTCCCTGCTGTTGACCTCTCTGGAGTGGGAAAAGTAATTTTTACCCTCCCGCTATCCAACACTTTCTCTACTGTTACATTTGGTGGAGTGGGAATAGTAAATTATTCCTACCCGCTATCCAACACTTTCCATACTGTTGCACTCTGTTGCACTCACTGGAGTGGGAATAGTAATTTTTACCCCTACACTATCCAACACTTTCCCTACTGTTGCACTCTCTGGAGTGGGAATTGTAATTTTTACACCTACGCTATCCAACGCTTTGCATACTGTTGCACCCTCTGGAGTGTGAATAGAAATTTTCAACCGTATCCTATCCAACACTTTCCCTACTGTTGCTCTCTCTGGAGTGGGAATAGTAATTTTTACCCCTACGCTATCCAACACTTTTCCTACTGTTGCACTCACTGGAGTGGGAAAATTCATTTTTTACCCCTATGCTATCCAACACTTTACCTACTGTTGCACTCTCTGGAGTGGGAATAGTAATTTTTACCCCTACGCTATCCAACATTTTCTCTACTGTTGCACTCACTGGAGTGGGAATACTAATTTTTACACCTACGCTATCCAACACTTTCCCTACTGTTGCACTCTCTGGAGTTCAAAAAGTAATTTTCACCCGTATGCTGTCCAACACTTTCCCTGCTGTTGCACTCTCTGGAGTGGGAATAGTAATTTTTACCCTCCCACTATCCAATACTTTCTCTACTGTTACATTTGGTGGAGTTAGAAGAGTAAATTATTCCTACCCGCTATCCAACACTTTCCCTACTATTGCACTCACTGGAGTGGGAATAGTAATTTTTACCCTACGCTATCCAACACTTTCCCTACTGTTGCACTCTCAGGAGTGGGAATAGTAATTTTTACCCCTATGCTATCAAACACTTTCCCTACTGTTGCACTCACTGGAGTGGGAATAGTAATGTTTACCCCTACGCTATCCAACACTTTTCCAACTGTTGCACTCTCTGGAGTGGGAATAGTAATTTTTACCCGTACGCTATCCAACACTTTCCCTACTGTTGCACTCACTGGAGTGGAAATAGTAATTTTTACCCCTACGCTATCCAACACTTTCCCTGCTGTTGCACTCTCTGGAGTGGGTATAGTCATTTTTACCTTCCCGCTATCCAACACTTTCTCTACTGTTACATTTGGTGGAGCGGGAATAGTAAATTATTCCTACCCGCTATCCAACACTTTCCCTACTTTTGCACTCACTGGAGTGGGAATAGTAATTTTTACCCCTACGCTATCCAACACTTTCCGTACTGTTGCACTCTCAGGAGTGGGAATAGTCAGTTTTTACCCCTATGCTATCCAACTCTTTTCCTACTGTTGCACTCACTGGAGTGGGAATAGTAATGTTTACCCCTACGCTATCCAACACTTTCCCTACTGTTGCACTCTCTGGAGTGGGAATAGTAATTTTTACCCCTACGCTATCCAACACTTTCCCTACTGTTGCACTCACTGGAGTGGAAATAGTAATTTTTACCCCTACGCTATCCAACACTTTCCCTGCTGTTGCACTCTCTGGAGTGGGAAAAGTAATTTTTACCCTCCCGCTATCCAACACTTTCTCTACTGTTACATTTGGTGGAGTGGGAATAGTAAAATATTCCTACCCGCTATCCAACACTTTCCCTACTGTTGCACTCTGTTGCACTCACTGGAGTGGGAATAGTAATTTTTACCCCTACACTATCCAACACTTTCCCTACTGTTGCACTCTCTGGAGTGGGAATTGTAATTTTTACACCTACGCTATCCAACGCTTTGCCTACTGTTGCACTCACTGGAGTGGGAAAAGTCATTTTTTACCCCTATGCTATCCAACACTTTACCTACTGTTGCACTCTCTGGAGTGGGAATAGTAATTTTTACCCCTACGCTATCCAACACTTTCTCTACTGTTTCACTCACTGGAGTGGGAATACTAATTTTTACACCTACGCTATCCAACACTTTCCCTACTGTTGCACTCTCTGGAGTTCAAAAAGTAATTTTCACCCGTATGCTGTCCAACACTTTCCCTGCTGTTGCACTCTCTGGAGTGGGAATAGTAATTTTTACCCTCCCACTATCCAATACTTTCTCTACTGTTACATTTGGTGGAGTTAGAATAGTAAATTATTCCTACCCGCTATCCAACACTTTCCCTACTATTGCACTCACTGGAGTGGGAATAGTAATTTTTACCCTACGCCATCCAACACTTTCCCTACTGTTGCACTCTCAGGAGTGGGAATAGTAATTTTTACCCCTATGCTATCAAACACTTTCCCTACTGTTGCACTCACTGGAGTGGGAATAGTAATGTTTACCCCTACGCTATCCAACACTTTTCCAACTGTTGCACTCTCTGGAGTGGGAATAGTAATTTTCACCCGTACGCTATCCAACACTTTCCCTACTGTTGCACTCACTGGAGTGGAAATAGTAATTTTTACCCCTACGCTATCCAACACTTTCCCTGCTGTTGCACTCTCTGGAGTGGGTATAGTCATTTTTACCTTCCCGCTATCCAACACTTTCTCTACTGTTACGTTTGGTGGAGCGGGAATAGTAAATTATTCCTACCCGCTATCCAACACTTTCCCTACTTTGGCACTCACTGGAGTGGGAATAGTAATTTTTACCCCTACGCTATCCAACACTTTCCGTACTGTTGCACTCTCAGGAGTGGGAATAGTAATTTTTACCCCTATGCTATCCAACCCTTTCCCTACTGTTGCACTCACTGGAGTGGGAATAGTAATGTTTACCCCTACGCTATCCAACACTTTCCCTACTGTTGCACTCTCTGGAGTGGGAATAGTAATTTTTACCCCTACGCTATCCAACACTTTCCCTACTGTTGCACTCACTGGAGTGGAAATAGTAATTTTTACCCCTACGCTATCCAACACTTTCCCTGCTGTTGACCTCTCTGGAGTGGGAAAAGTAATTTTTACCCCTATGCTATCCAACACTTTTCCTACTGTTGCACTGACTGGAGTGGGAAAAGTCATTTTTTACCCCTATGCTATCCAACACTTTACCTACTGTTGCACTCTCTGGAGTGGGAATAGTAATTTTTACCCCTACGCTAGCCAACACTTTCCCTACTGTTGTACTCACTGGAGTGGGTATAGTAATTTTTACCCTCCCGCTATCCAACACTTTCTCTACTGTTACATTTGGTGGAGCGGGAATTGTAAATTATTCCTACCCGCTATCCAACACTTTCCCTACTTTTGCACTCACTGGAGTGGGAATAGTAATTTTTACCCCTACGCTATCCAACACTTTCCGTACTGTTGCACTCTCAGGAGTGGGAATAGTCATTTTTACCCCTATGCTATCCAACCCTTTTCCTACTGTTGCACTCACTGGAGTGGGAATAGTAATGTTTACCCCTACGCTATCCAACACTTTCCCTACTGTTGCACTCTCTGGAGTGGGAATAGTAATTTTTACCCCTACGCTATCCAACACTTTCCCTACTGTTGCACTCACTGGAGTGGAAATAGTAATTTTTACCCCTACGCTATCCAACACTTTCCCTGCTGTTGCACTCTCTGGAGTGGGAAAAGTAATTTTTACCCTCCCGCTATCCAACACTTTCTCTACTGTTACATTGGGTGGAGTGGGAATAGTAAAATATTCCTACCCGCTATCCAACACTTTCCCTACTGTTGCACTCTGTTGCACTCACTGGAGTGGGAATAGTAATTTTTACCCCTACACTATCCAACACTTTCCCTACTGTTGCACTCTCTGGAGTGGGAATTGTAATTTTTACACCTACGCTATCCAACACTTTGCCTACTGTTGCACCCTCTGGAGTGTGAATAGAAATTTTCACCCGTATCCTATCCAACACTTTCCCTACTGTTGCTCTCTCTGGAGTGGGAATAGTATTTTTTACCCCTACGCTATCCAACACTTTTCCTACTGTTGCACTGACTGGAGTGGGAAAAGTGATTTTTACCCCTATGCTATCCAACACTTTACCTACTGTTGCACTCTCTGGAGTGGGAATAGTAATTTTTACCCCTACGCTATCCAACACTTTCGCTACTGTTGCACTCACTGGAGTGGGAATACTAATTTTTACACCTATGCTATCCAACACTTTCCCTACTGTTGCATTCTGTGGAGTTCAAAAAGTAATTTTCACCCATATGCTGTCCAACACTTTCCCTGCTGTTGCACTCTCTGGAGTGGGAATAATAATTTTTACCCTCCCACTATCCAACACTTTCTCTACTGTTACATTTGGTGGAGTGTGAATAGTAAATTATTCCTACCCGCTATCCAACACTTTCCCTACTATTGCACTCACTGGAGTAGGAATAGTAATTTTTACCCTACGCTATCCAACACTTTCCCTACTGTTGCACTCTCAGGAGTGGGAATAGTAATTTTTACCTCCCCGCTATCCAACGCTTTCCCTACTGTTGCACTCACTGGAGTGGGAATAGTAATTTTTCCCCACCCGCTATCCAACGCTTTCCCTACTGTTGTACTCACTGGAGTGGGAATAGTTATTTTGACCCCTACGCTATCCAACACTTTCCCTAATGTTGCACTCTCTAAAGTGGGAATAATACTGTTTACCCCTATGCTATCCAATACTTTCCCTACTGTTGCACTCACTGGAGTGGGAATAGTAATTTTTACTCCTATGCTATCCAACACTTTCTCTACAGTTGCACTCACTGGAGTGGGAATTGTAATTTTTACACCTACGCTATCCAACACTTTGCCTACTGTTGCACTCACTGGAGTGTGAAAAGTAATTTTCACACGTATGTTATCCAACACTTTCCATACTGTTGCACTCTCTGGAGTGGGAATAGTAATTTATACCCCTACGCTATCCAACACTTTCCCTACTGTTGCACTCTCTGGAGGGGGGAATAGTAATTTTTACCCATACGCTATCCAACACTTTCCCTACTGTTGCACTCTCTGGAGGGGGGAATAGTAAGTTTTTACCCCTACGCTATCCAACACTTTCCCTACTGTTGCACTCTCTGGAGTGTAAATAGTAATTTTCACCCATATGCTATCCAACACTTTCCCTACTGTTGCACTCTCTAGAGTGGGAATAGTAATTTTTACCCCTATGCTGTCCAACACTTTCCCTACTGTTGCACTCAGTGGAGTGGGAATAGTAATTTTTACTCCTATGATATCCAACACTTTCTCTACTGTTGCACTCACTGGAGTGGGAATAGTAATTTTTTCCTCCCCGCTATCCAACGCTTTCCCTACTATTGCACTCACTGGAGTGGGAATAGTAATTTTTTCCCTCCCACTATCCTATGCTTTCCCTACTGTTGCACTCACTGGAGTGGGAATAGTAATTTTGACCCCTACGCTATCCAACACTTTCCCTACTGTTGCACTCTCTAAAGTGGGAATAGTAATGTTTACCCCTATGCTATCCAATACTTTCCCTACTGTTGCACTCACTGGAGTGGGAATAGTAATTTTTACTCCTATGCTATCCAACACTTTCTCTACAGTTGCACTCACTGGAGTGGGAATTGTAATTTTTACACCTACACTATCCAACACTTTGCCTACTGTTGCACTCACTGGAGTGTGAAAAGTAATTTTCACCCGTATGTTATCCAAAACTTTCGCTACTGTTGCACTCACTGGAGTGGGAATTGTAAGTTTTTACACCTACGCTATCCAACACTTTGCCTACTGTTGCACTCACTGGAGTGTGAAAAGTAATTTTTACCCATATGTTATCCAACACTTTTGCTACTGTTGCACTCTCGGGAGTGTGAATAGTAATTTTCACCCGTACTCTATCCAACACTTTCCTTACTGTTGCACTCTCTGGAGTGGGAATAGTAATTTATACCCCTACGCTATCCAACACTTTCCCTACTGTTGCACTCTCTGGAGTGGGAATAGTAATTTTTACCTCCCCGCTATCCAACGCTTTCCCTACTGTTGCACTCACTGGAGTGGGAATAGTAATTTTTCCCCTCCCGCTATCCAACGCTTTCCCTACTGTTGTACTCACTGGAGTGGGAATAGTTATTTTGACCCCTACGCTATCCAACACTTTCCCTAATGTTGCACTCTCTAAAGTGGGAATAGTAATGTTTACCCCTATGCTATCCAACACTTTGCCTACTGTTGCACTCACTGGAGTGTGAAAAGTAATTTTTACTCCTATGCTATCCAACACTTTCTGTACAGTTGCACTCACTGGAGTGGGAATTGTAATTTTTACACCTACGCTATCCAACACTTTGCCTACTGTTGCACTCACTGGAGTGTGAAAAGTAATTTTCACCCGTATGCTATCCAACACTTTTACTACTGTTGCACTCTCTGGATTGTGAATAGTAATTTTCACCCGTATGCTATCCAACACTTTCCTTACTGTTGCACTCTCTGGAGTGGGAATAGTAATGTATACCCCTACGCTATCCAACACTTTCCCTACTGTTGCACTCTCTGGAGGGGGGAATAGTAATTTTTACCCCTACGCTATCCAACACTTTCCCTACTATTGCACTCTCTGGAGTGTGAATAGTAATTTTCACCCGTATGCTATCCAACACTTTCCCTACTGTTGCACTCTCTAGAGTGGGAATAGTAATTTTTACCCCTATGCTATCCAACACTTTCCCTACTGTTGCACGCACTGGAGTGGGAATAGTAATTTTTACCCTCCCGCTATCCAACACTTTCTCTACTGTTAAATTTGGTGGAGTGGGAATAGTAAATTATCTTCTTCTTCTTAAATCTTTATTTCGATTCAAAGAATCATAAAAGAAAACATACAAATGCATTTGAATAACACAAATTATCTTAAAAAGTAGAATCTTACAATAATAATATAATACAACTATAAACTAGGGTGAATACAATTGCAAATATAGGAAAATTTGAGCATAATCCTAGCCACAGATAAGCAATTTTTCATTTCATTTCGGCAGGTAAATTCTTCTGATATACCATACTGCTGCTAGATACTTGGTAATAGCAAAAACAGTAGAAGAAGATAAATCACTTTTCAGCAGCCTATAGGCATCTAAATGTCGTCTAATGCCCCAATTCCTACAAATAGGAGCAATCCACTTCTTCCTAGATTTAGTGTACATAGGACAAAAAAACATTAAATGAATATCGTCCTCCAGCTCACTAGAGCATGCAGGGCAATTTTTTAAGGTAGGAGGGTGCCATTTACTGGTGAGTGCTCTAACTGGGAGTGCGTTATATCGCCATTGTAGAAATAATTTTCTCAAGACTACGGGATTTATATCGTTCAGGACGGTTTCCAATCTATAGTGATCCTTAATGGTTACAAAAGTAGTGGTCATTGATCCCAAATTCTCACTTGCAAGAGATGCCGAGAGATTAGAATTATGGTATAGTGCAACAAGATCTTTACGAGATATAGTCGCACAGGCCTCTAGGGGTTTTGTCCAGTGGGTCCGTAGGCCCAGCCTAATAAATTCATTTTTAACATAGTTGAGCCATGGGATTTTGCCCAGAGCTGGATGAAGGTAGAGTTCCATAAGTTCAGAGCGATAGCTCAAAAGTTCAGGGGTTGTCCAAAGACGCCTCCAAAAAGTTAAAGGCTTCACACCTAGTTCTTCCCTTAACGGTCTCAGTCCCATATCGAGCCTCAAGGGAAGCAACGGCGTGCTAGGTGGAAGGGCAGACAAGTTCCGTAAGAACTTGTTTTCCGTAGCGGCAATCTCAGGGGCACAGTCAATGCCCCAGAGTTCGCCGCCATAAATTAAAGCCCCACGAGCCTGCATTTTGTAAATTTCCAAAGGAGGACCAATCGGGTGAGTCATGGATTGGTTCCATAATTTCAGGATTCCCCCTACCCTTTGAGTTAACTTTAAATTTGATTTTGTCTGGTGATGGGACCAGGTCATTTTCTCATTCAGAGTTAGACCCAAATACTCGAAAGTATGGACTCTTTCTAGGCTGGTTCCATTTATGGTGGGATTAGGGCGAAGAGACCTAGGGGGGTTGAAGATCATAAATTTGGTCTTAGCCGTGTTTATCTCCAACCCCCGGTCAATACAGAAGGATACAAAGCCATCCAAGACACGTTGTAACCCCATAGGGGTCTTAGCTAAAAGCAGCGTGTCATCGGCGAACATAATGGCAGAAATGCCAATACCCGCAAGCCGTGGAGCATCTCTATTGGGTACATCATTTAAATGAGAAATGAGACCATTTACATAAAGGCAGAACAACGTGGGCGCCAGAACACAACCCTGCCTTACCCCTCTTTTGACAGGGAAACTAGGTGAGAGGCTACCATCTCTACCACATCTTACCCTCGCATAGTTGTTAATATGGAGGCGCACCAGTATGTGCAAGAGAGGCCCTGGAAGGCCTAAATCTTGTAACACGGTCCATAATTTTGTGCGGGGAACTAAGTCGAAAGCCGCACGGAGATCGACAAAGACCGTGTACAGGGAGCCCCCCTTATCTTTACTGTTTTCCAGAAGAGCATACACAACCTGAAAATCTGATCAATTGTGGAAACGCTCTTTCGGAAGCCAGCTTGATAGTTGCTCAGAATCTCAGAGGCCTCGACCCATTCCATAATACGATCCAGGATCAGCCTCGAGAAAAGTTTCTGTGCAACATCTATCAGGCTAATGGGCCTATAATTCCCTGGCAACAAGGGGGACCCTTTTTTGAAAATAGGCACAACTTCGGCGCCTAGCCATGTAGAAGGAACAGGCAAACCATCAAGAATAGCATTGAATAATAATGTAAGATATGGTGCCCACACTCTAGGTTCATGTTTGTACAAATCACCTGGTACCCCATCCAGGCCTGGTGCTTTCCCAGCAGGAAGTTGGGAAATTGCAAGCTGGATTTCAGTTAGCGTAAAATTTACCTGGTCCTGACTTGGTACTGCATATAGTGAGCTCGCTAGGGCAGATGTCGGCCCCCTATAAAGAGTGCTAAAGTGGGTTTCCCAGGCTTCTGGGGCAATGTTATTAATTACAATTGCAGGAGGTTCGGTTGTGCCAGTAGATACAATCAACCAAAATCTCCGTGAATCTCTAGATTTTAGGGCAGATGTTAAATTCTCCCAGTTTTCAGAAGCCCATTCCAATTTAGCAAAGTGTATCAGGGATCTATAAGTCTGTCTCTTGTGTTGAATGTCAGACCTAGAGGCTTTCTTCTTTATAGCATCAAGCAGGTCGCTCTTGGCCGATCTACAGGTCTTGTTATACCAGTTGGGCTGGTTTACAAATCTCTTTTTACAAGGGACGGTTGGATTAAATAAACCAGACAACGTATGAAACAATTCCTGATGGACAGTAGCCAATTTCTCATAATAGTTTGGAGGAGAATACTGCTCTAAAATCTCCACTATGTTGTTTAAAACCGAGGCAGCTATAGCATAAACTTGGGATAATTCTTTGTGATTACGAACCAATTTGGTCCATTTAATTCTCCGCTTATTATTTGAGAGAGTGGCTGAGGCTGATGGCTCCATGTTGGGTGGTGACGCTAAATCTAGAGGGCACAGACCAGATAGGGAGACATCCAATATAAGAGGATTATGGTCGCTCTCCCCCCTTGGAATGACTTGGAAATCAAGGACTCTATTCCATTCCTTGGCTTGGAGAAAAATATAATCAAGTCTAGCCTCTCTGCCTGGCTTATTAAATGTGGGCTTAGGGGGATTTTATTAAGTGGTTCGTCCATTACAAGCCCTAATAGAGTGGACCATTGTCAGGGAAGTAATCTGGATAGCCAGGGGTGTCCAGGCCCTCGCCATTGGGCCTGAGACCTGGGGAATATTCCAGATTTCGTCCTCTTCTTGGTTTATTTGGTCCACCAGCCCCTCAAGTGGTTCAAAATGAGAGTTAAAATCACCAGCTATAAGAAGCATTATATGGTCGGGTATTCCAGTTAAGACATTAGAAAGGGCCTCGATCACCCGGGATTCCGCACAAAAATTCACGGGTCTGGCGTATACATTAATCACCGCCAGTTTATTATCTAAGCCCCAATCTAGTATCAGACATAGAATATCATCAGACCCAGTTTCAAAATTAGTAACAGTGCATCCCAAGTGAGTAGCAACCCAAATAATCAAACCACCAGAAGGGCGGCCACGGCCACCCCACACCGCCGGAATTGAATAAGTAACATAACCCAATCGATGGTAATCTTGTCTTGCCCAAGTTTCTTGGAAACAACATATTTGGTGAAGATCTATGAAGGCTCCCCAAATTGGGCAATCAAGTTTGCTGGGTAAACCGGCTATGTTCCATGAGAGCACTTTGTGTTTTGTTATACAGTTGGACGGAGCTACGGAAGTTTTACAAACGGAAGGCTCGCACAAATTTGGAATGACAGGAGTGGTAGTAGGAACAGGGATAGGAGCAGGAGAAGTGGACTGGCAATTAGGAAGTGGAAGCACTACAGGGGATGGAACAGAAATAGAGACTTCCTGAGGAAGTCAATCGACATCCTCAAGACAGGCGTACCTATTGAAAGTTGAATAACCAGAGCACAAAGGCTCATCAAAATGGAAACGCCTAGGCCTACCTCTGGCCCCATTGCCCCCAACTTTAGACCAATTGTCATCCATATCATCCTGGAAGAAAGTGTGAATTGGGGGGTAGAAAAAAGACAGAGGTAGAGAGTTAATAAGGGAGGTACTATTACTACCAGTCCAATTAAGAATATAGGGAGCTGTTAGGCGGTTACTAAAATTGACCAAAATACAGTCACCCTTAATATTCTTTGTGGTGCTACCCAGCCAAGGAACCCTTCTAACCATTAGAACCTGTGACCTAATATTTGGGGGAAGAGGCCTATGCTTATTGAGCCAGTTAATGACTTTATTTTTTAAAGATGCATAGGATTCAGGCGATGAGTTAGTAAGTTCCGGAACGCCTGTTAAAACGACAACATAGGGTGAGGCTTCTGGTGGAAGATTAATTATGTTTCTCCTGTTTGTTAAAGCCATATTTGAATTAGTGTTGGCTCTTGGATCCTTAGGAATTTGGTCCGAGTCTACATATTGTGGGTTGGGTACTGTAACTGAGTTCTTAGTTAGGGTTTGTGTTTGACATTGGGCAGGCACAGAGGATGTATGTTGAAGGGCAGAGGATATCGGCGGGAAAATGTTTGGTGTAAGATCTGGTATACTTGGCACTCTCTGGAGTGTAAATAGTAATTTTCACCCGTATGCTATCCAACACTTTCCCTACTGTTGCACTCTCTAGAGTGGGAATAGTAATTTTTACCCAAATGCTGTCCAACACTTTCCCTACTGTTGCACTCAGTGGAGTGGGCATAGTAATTTTTACTCCTATGATATCCAACACTTTCTCTACTGTTGCACTCACTGGAGTGGGAATAGTAATTTTTTCCTCCCCGCTATCCAACGCTTTCCCTACTATTGCACTCACTGGAGTGGGAATAGTAATTTTTTCCCTCCCGCTATCCTACGCTTTCCCTACTGTTGCACTCACTGGAGTGGGAATAGTAATTTTGACCCCTAAGCTATCCAACACTTTCCCTACTGTTGCACTCTCTAAAGTGGGAATAGTAATGTTTACCCCTATGCTATCCAATACTTTCCCTACTGTTGCACTCACTGGAGTGAGAACAGTAATTTTTACTCCTATGCTATCCAACACTTTCTCTACAGTTGCACTCACTGGAGTGCGAATTGTAATTTTTACACCTACACTATCCAACACTTTGCCTACTGTTGCACTCACTGGAGTGTGAAAAGTAATTTTCACCCGTATGTTATCCAAAACTTTCGCTACTGTTGCACTCACTGGAGTGGGAATTGTAAGTTTTTACACCTACGCTATCCAACACTTTGCATACTGTTGCACTCACTGGAGTGTGAAAAGTAATTTTCACCCATATGTTATCCAACACTTTTGCTACTGTTGCACTCTCGGGAGTGTGAATAGTAATTTTCACCCGTACTCTATCCAACACTTTCCTTACTGTTGCACTCTCTGGAGTGGGAATAGTAATGTATACCCCTACGCTATCCAACACTTTCCCTACTGTTGCACTCTCTGGAGTGGGAATAGTAATTTTTACCTCCCCGCTATCCAACGCTTTCCCTACTGTTGCACTCACTGGAGTGGGAATAGTAATTTTTCCCCTCCCGCTATCCAACGCTTTCCCTACTGTTGTACTCACTGGAGTGGGAATAGTTATTTTGACCCCTACGCTATCCAACACTTTCCCTAATGTTGCACTCTCTAAAGTGGGAATAGTAATGTTTACCCCTATGCTATCCAATACTTTCCCTACTGTTGCACTCACTGGAGTGGGAATAGTAATTTTTACTCCTATGCTATCCAACACTTTCTGTACAGTTGAACTCACTGGAGTGGGAATTGTAATTTTTACACCCACGCTATCCAATACTTTCCCTACTGTTGCACTCACTGGAGTGGGAATAGTAATTTTTACTCCTATGCTATCAAACACTTTCTGTACAGTTGCACTCACTGGAGTGGGAATTGTAATTTTTACACCTACGCTATCCAACACTTTGCCTACTGTTGCACTCACTGGAGTGTGAAAAGTAATTTTCACCCGTATGTTATCCAACACTTTCACTACTGTTGCACTCTCTGGATTGTGAATAGTAATTTTCACCCGTATGCTATCCAACACTTTCCTTACTGTTGCACTCTCTGGAGTGGGAATAGTAATTTATACCCCTACGCTATCCAACACTTTCCCTACTGTTGCACTCTCTGGAGGAGGGAATAGTAATTTTTACCCCTACGCTATCCAACACTTTCCCTACTGTTGCACTCTCTGGAGTGTGAATAGTAATTTTCACCCGTATGCTATCCAACACTTTCCCTACTGTTGCACTCTCTAGAGTGGGAATAGTAATTTTTACCCCTATGCTATCCAACACTTTCCCTACTGTTGCACGCACTGGAGTGGGAATAGTAATTTTTACCCTCCCGCTATCCAACACTTTCTCTACTGTTACATTTGGTGGAGTGGGAATAGTAAATTATTCTTACCCGCTATCCAACACTTTCCCTACTGTTGCACTCACTGGAGTGGGAATAGTAATTTTTACCCCTACGCTATCCAACACTTTGCCTACTGTTGCACTCACTGGAGTGTGAAAAGTAATTTTCACACATATGTTATCCAACACTTTCCATACTGTTGCACTCTCTGGAGTGGGAATAGTAATTTATACCCCTACGCTATCCAACACTTTCCCTACTGTTGCACGCTCTGGAGGGGGGAATAGTAATTTTTACCCCTACGCTATCCAACACTTTCCCTACTGTTGCACTCTCTGGAGGGGGGAATAGTAAGTTTTTACCCCTACGCTATCCAACACTTTCCCTACTGTTGCACTCTCCGGAGTGTAAATAGTAATTTTCACCCGTATGCTATCCAACACTTTCCCTACTGTTGCACTCTCTAGAGTCGGAATAGTAATTTTTACCCCAATGCTGTCCAACACTTTCCCTACTGTTGCACTCAGTGGAGTGGGAATAGTAATTTTTACTCCTGTGATATCCAACACTTTCTCTACTGTTGCACTCACTGGAGTGGGAATAGTAATTTTTTCCTCCCCGCTATCCAACGCTTTCCCTACTATTGCACTCACTGGAGTGGGAATAGTAATTTTTTCCCTCCCGCTATCCAACGCTTTCCCTACTGTTGCACTCACTGGAGTGGGAATAGTAATTTTGACCCCTACGCTATCCAACACTTTCCGTACTGTTGCACTCTCTAAAGTGGGAATAGTAATGTTTACTCCTATGCTATCCAACACTTTCTCTACAGTTGCACTCACTAGAGTGGGAATTGTAAGTTTTTACACCTACGCTATCCAACACTTTGCCTACTGTTGCACTCACTGGAGTGTGAAAAGTAATTTTCACCCATATGTTATCCAACACTTTTGCTACTGTTGCACTCTCGGGAGTGTGAATAGTAATTTTCACCCGTACTCTATCCAACACTTTCCTTACTGTTGCACTCTCTGGAGTGGGAATAGTAATTTATACCCCTACGCTATCCAACACTTTCCCTACTGTTGCACTCTCTGGAGTGGGAATAGTAATTTTTACCTCCCCGCTATCCAAGGCTTTCCCTACTGTTGCACTCACTGGAGTGGGAATAGTAATTTTTCCCCTCCCGCTATCCAACGCTTTCCCTACTGTTGTACTCACTGGAGTGGGAATAGTTATTTTGACCCCTACGCTATCCAACACTTTCCCTAATGTTGCACTCTCTAAAGTGGGAATAGTAATGTTTACCCCTATGCTATCCAATGCTTTCTCTACTGTTGCACTCACTGGAGTGGGAATAGTAATTTTTACTCCTATGCTATCCAACACTTTCTGTACAGTTGCACTCACTGGAGTGGGAATTGTAATTTTTACACCTACGCTATCCAACACTTTGCCTACTGTTGCGCTCACTGGAGTGTGAAAAGTAATTTTCACCCGTATGTTATCCAACACTTTCACTACTGTTGCACTCTCTGGATTGTGAATAGTAATTTTCACCCGTATGCTATCCAACACTTTCCTTACTGTTGCACTCTCTGGAGTGGGAATAGTAATTTATACCCCTACGCTATCCAACACTTTCCCTACTGTTGCACTCTCTGGAGGGGGGAATAGTAATTTTTACCCCTACGCTATCCAACACTTTCCCTACTGTTGCACTCTCTGGAGTGTGAATAGTAATTTTAACCTTATGCTATCCAACACTTTCCCTACTGTTGCACTCTCTAGAGTGGAAATAGTAATTTTTACCCCTATGCTATCCAACACTTTCCCTACTGTTGCACGCACTGGAGTGGGAATAGTAATTTTTACCCTCCCGCTATCCAACACTTTCTCTACTGTTACATTTGGTGGAGTGGGAATAGTAAATTATTCTTACCCGCTATCCAACACTTTCCCTACTGTTGCACTCACTGGAGTGGGAATAGTAATTTTTACCCCTACGCTATCCAACACTTTCCCTACTGTTGCACTCTCTGGAGTGGGAATAGTAATTGTTACCCCTATGCTATCCAACACTTTACCTACTGTTGCACTCTCTGGAGTGGAAATAGTAATTTTTACCCCTACGCTATCCAACACTTTCTCTACTGTTGCACTCACTGCAGTGGAAATACAAATTTTTACACCTACGCTATCCAACACTTTCCCTACTGTTGCACTCTCTGGAGTGCAAAAAGTAATTTTCACCCGTATGTTATCCAACACTTTCCCTACTGTTGCACTCTATGGAGTGTGAATAGTAATTTTCACCTGTATGCTATCCAACACTTTCCCTACAGTTGCACTCTCTGAAATGGGAATAGTAATTTTTACCCCTACGCTAGCCAACACTTTCCCTACTGTTGTACTCACTGGAGTGGAAATAGTCATTTTCACCCCTACGCTATCCAACACTTTCCCTGTTGTTGCACTCTCAGGAGTGGGTATAGTAGTTTTTACCCTCCCGCTATCCAACACTTTCTCTACTGTTACATTTGGTGGAGTGGGAATAGTAAATTATTCCTACCCGCTATCCAACACTTTCCCTACTTTTGCTCCCACTGGAGTGGGAATAGTAATTTTTACCCCTACGCTATCCAACACTTTCCGTACTGTTGCACTCTCAGGAGTGGGAATAGTAATTTTTACCCCTATGCGATCCAACCCTTTCCCTACTGTTGCACTCACTGGAGTGGGAATAGTAATGTTTACCACTACGCTATCCAACACTTTCCCTACTGTTGCACTCTCTGGAGTGGGAATAGTAATTTTTACCCCTACGCTATCCAACACTTTCCCTACTGTTGCACTCACTGGAGTGGAAATAGTAATTTTTACCCCTACGCTATCCAACACTTTCCCTGCTCTTGCACTCTCTGGAGTGGGAAAAGTAATTTTTACCCTCCCGCTATCCAACACTTTCTCTACTGTTACATTTTGGGGAGTGGGAATAGTAAATTATTCCTACCCGCTATCCAACACTTTCCCTACTGTTGCACTCTATAGCACTCACTGGAGTGGGAATAGTAATTTTTACCCCTACGCTATCCAACACTTTCCCTACTGTTGCTCTCTCTGGAGGGGGAATAGTAATTTTTACCCCTACGCTATCCAACACTTTTTGAATTGAAATTGAATTGAATTGAAAGACTCTTATATAGCGCATGGCTACTCGAAAGCATCCCAGTGCTCAGGAAAGGTAACCCAGGGATAATGGAAAGACCATTAGCTAATTTAGAAAAGACTCTACTTTCTCGGAAAGAGCCATG
This sequence comes from Triturus cristatus, assembly GCF_964204655.1. Classification (NCBI taxonomy): domain Eukaryota; kingdom Metazoa; phylum Chordata; class Amphibia; order Caudata; family Salamandridae; genus Triturus; species Triturus cristatus. Next base: position 75,700,376 of record NC_140580.1, on the reverse strand, counting down.
TTTTTAGTTTCTGCTGGAACACAAGTAGACTGGACTCTTGGCGAAAAGACAGAGGAAGAGAATTCCACAGTTTGGATGCATTTAATGAAAAGAGACGGCCACCAGAACGGGATCTGTTGATCTGAGGGATCACTGCAAGGTTCTGATCGTTGGAGCGAAGATTTAGAGAAGACTCGTAGGTCATTACCAAGTTTTCTAAAATGGGAGGGCCTTTCCCATGGAAAATTTTATGTGCCATACACAATGATTTAAAATGGACCCGCTCTTTCACCGGAAGCCAGTGGAGAGTTTTTAATGCGGGTCTAGCTGATGTCAATGTCAATGTCAATGTCAAAGATTTTTGTATAGCGCACAAATCACCAGAGGTCGATGTGCGATGGCTAGTGCCCGTTAGAAGCCTTGCCGCCGAGTTCTGGACGACCTGAAGTCATTTAGTCGCAGAGGCCGGGGCTCCTAAATAGATGGCATTCCCATAGTCTATCCTAGATAAAATCAAAGATTGTATTAGGATTTTTCTAGCCTTTTCCGGCAATTGAGGGAGAATTTTACGCATGGATTTCAGTAGCCCAAAGCAGATAGCAGCTGTTTTTCTAGCCTGAGTTCTAAACGTTAGTTCAGCATCAAGCCAAAACCCGAGGCTTTTGATTTCCGATTTAGGGATGGGGCCAGGGCCCATACAAGAAGGCCAGAAAATCGCGTTATCAAATCTAGCCTGTCGTCCCAACAGCAGCAACTCTGTATTTCCACCGTTCAGTCTGAGATGGGACTGATCCATCCAGCTTGCAACGGCTTCTAGACAATTACACAGCGTCAGCGTAGAATGTGCAGTCTGATTCAGGGAGAACACCAACTGGGTATCGTCGGCGTAACTCACCAACTGAACCCCAAAAGGAGCCACTATCTCCGCCAAGGGAGCCATATACACATTGAACAGTGTGGGGCTAAGGGAAGACCCCTGCGGCACCCCACATTGCAACGGAACCGGGCAGGAGCAATGATCATCCTCAAAGACCCTAAAGAATCTGTCCCCAAAGAAGGATTCCAGCCACTTGAGAGCCTTACCCGTGATTCCCATGTTACTGAGACGGGAGATAAGAATATGATGGTTAACCGTATCGAAGGCGGCGCTGAGGTCCAGGAGGATAATGGCCGCGCTGCCACCAGCCTCCAGAATCCTCCTGGCCTCCTCCACCACCCTCAACAGGGCTGTTTCCGTTCCCTGTCCTTTCCTAAACCCAGTTTGAGATGGATGGAGCAGATTATGTGATTCCAGAAAAGAGGCTAATTGTATGTTAACAAACTTCTCAGTCAATTTACTGATCCCCGGTGACAGGGAAATGGGGCGATAGTTGGAAAAGTCCCCTGGGTCCAAGCTGGGCTTCTTCAACAAGGCCCTGGCCATCGCTACCTTCCACTCTCTAGGCACCACAGCTGACTCCATTGAAGCATTAACCACGTTCACCATCGATTTGCTAATGGTAGGCAAAACTGCGTTTAAGATATTCATCGGGGCAGGATCGAGCGGAGAACCACTCTTTATGGCATTCAATAAAGGGGGCAGGCGATCCTCCCTAAGAGGAGAGAAAGAGGAGAGCCTAGGATGATCCAATTGATCCTGGGTGAAAGATGGAGATTGAAGGTCAATTAGAGATATTGGGGGAAGCGTATCGATGATCTTTTGGATTTTTGTGCTGAAGAAAGTCGCCAGTTCGTCACATCGACTACCTGCTTCATCCGGAACAGGCGGCGGATCAGGTACTTTCATCAGAGACTTTACTATTCTAAATATCTCCCTGGGGGCATTAGCGGAGGACTCAATTTTACTAGCGAAAAAAAACTGATTTAGTGGTGATCAGAGCGGTCCTATATTTCTTTAGAGCCGCTCTGTATCTCCTTTTCTTTTCACCACTAAACTCTTTTCGCCATTGCCTCTCTTCCCTTTTACACTCTTGTTTAAGAGCTCTTAGCTCCGAATTAAACCAGGGATGTTTGGTGTGGCCTTTCTTTAGTGTTGTCGTTTTTTTGGGCAGCAGGCTATCCAAGGACCGTTCTATCCACTGGTTAAAATCCTTATTAGCTCTATCCGTGTCCGAATGGGCTGAGGGTTCAGTCTTCTTCACAGTGTTTGCCCATTTAGAGAGCTCAAGCTTGGACCAATGCCTAGCCAACACCTTTCCTACTGTTGCACTCACTGGAGTGGGAAAAGTAATTTTTACCCCTATGCTATCCAACACTTTACCTACTGTTGCACTCTCTGGAGTGGGAATAGTAAATTTTACCCGTACTGTATCCAACACTTTCTCTACTGTTGCACTCACTGGAGTGGGAATACTAATTTTTACAACTACGCTATCCAACACTTTCCCTACTGTTGCACTCTCTGGAGTGCAAAAAGTAATTTTCACCCGTATGCTGTCCAACACTTTCCCTGCTGTTGCACTCTCTGGAGTGGGAATAGTAATTTTTACCCTCCCGCTATCCAACACTTTCTCTACTGTTACATTTGGTGGAGTGTGAATAGTAAATTATTCCTACCTGCTATCCAACACTTTCCCTACTGTTGCACTCTCACGAGTGGGAATAGTACGTTTTTACCCCTATGCTATCCAACACTTTCCCTACTGTTGCACTCACTGGAGTGGGAATAGTAATTTTTACCCTTACGCTATCCAACACTTTCCCTACTGTTGCACTCACTGGAGTGGAAATAGTAATTTTTACCCCTACGCTATCCAACACTTTCCCTGCTGTTGCACTCTCTGGAGTGGGAATAGTAATCTTTACCCTCCCGCTATCTAACACTTTCTCTACTGTTATATTTGGTGGAGTGGGAATAGTAAATTATTCCTACCCGCTATCCAACACATTCCCTACTGTTGCACTCTGTTGCACTCACTGGAGTGGGAATAGTAATTTTTACCCCTACGCTATCCAACACTTTCCCTACTGTTGCACTCTCTGGAGTGGGAATTGTACTTTTTACACCTTCGCTATCCAACACTTTGCCTACTGTTGCACTCTCTGGAGTGTGAATAGTAATTTTCACCCGTATGCTATCCAACACTTTCCCTACTGTTGCTCTCTCTGGAATGGGAATAGTAATTTTTACCTCTAAGCTATCCAACACTTTCCCTACTGTTGCACTCACTGGAGTGGGAATAGTAATTTTAACCTCCCCGCTATCCAACGCTTTCCCTACTGTTACACTCAGTGGAGTGGGAATTGTAATTTTTACACCTACGCTATCCAACACTTTCACTACTGTTGCACTCTCTGGAGTGTGAATAGTAATTTGCACCGTATGCTATCCAACACTTTCCCTACTGTTGCTCTCTCTGGAGTGGGAATAGTAATGTTTACCCCTATGCTATCCAATACTTTCCCTACTGTTGCACTCATTGGAGGGGGAATAGTAATTTTTACCCCTACGCTATCCAACACTTTTTGAATTGAAATTGAATTGAATTGAAAGACTCTTATATAGCGCATGGCTACTCGAAAGCATCCCAGTGCTCAGGAAAGGTAACCCAGGGATAATGGAAAGACCATTAGCTAATCTAGAAAAAACTCTACTTTCTCGGAAAGAGCCATGTTTTTAGTTTCTGCTGGAACACAAGTAGACTGGACTCTTGGCGAAAAGACAGAGGAAGAGAATTCCACAGTTTGGATGCATTTAATGAAAAGAGACGGCCACCAGAACGGGATCTGTTGATCTGAGGGATCACTGCAAGGTTCTGATCGTTGGAGCGAAGATTTAGAGAAGACTCGTAGGTCATTACCAAGTTTTCTAAAATGGGAGGGCCTTTCCCATGGAAAATGTTATGTGCCATACACAATGATTTAAAATGGACCCGCTCTTTCACGGGAAGCCAGTGGAGAGTTTTTAATGCGGGTCTAGCTGATGTCAATGTCAATGTCAATGTCAAAGATTTTTGTATAGCGCACAAATCACCAGAGGTCGATGTGCGATGGCTAGTGCCCGTTAGAAGCCTTGCCGCCGAGTTCTGGACGACCTGAAGTCATTTAGTCGCAGAGGCCGGGGCTCCTAAATAGATGGCATTCCCATAGTCTATCCTAGATAAAATCAAAGATTGTATTAGGATTTTTCTAGCCTTTTCCGGCAATTGAGGGAGAATTTTACGCATGGATTTCAGTAGCCCAAAGCAGATAGCAGCTGTTTTTCTAGCCTGAGTTCTAAACGTTAGTTCAGCATCAAGCCAAAACCCGAGGCTTTTGATTTCCGATTTAGGGATGGGGCCAGGGCCCATACAAGAAGGCCAGAAAATCGCGTTATCAAATCTAGCCTGTCGTCCCAACAGCAGCAACTCTGTATTTCCACCGTTCAGTCTGAGATGGGACTGATCCATCCAGCTTGCAACGGCTTCTAGACAATTACACAGCGTCAGCGTAGAATGTGCAGTCTGAATCAGGGAGAACACCAACTGGGTATCGTCGGCGTAACTCACCAACTGAACCCCAAAAGGAGCCACTATCTCCGCCAAGGGAGCCATATACACATTGAACAGTGTGGGGCTAAGGGAAGACCCCTGCGGCACCCCACATTGCAACGGAACCGGGCAGGAGCAATGATCATCCTCAAAGACCCTAAAGAATCTGTCCCCAAAGAAGGATTCCAGCCACTTGAGAGCCTTACCCGTGATTCCCATGTTACTGAGACGGGAGATAAGAATATGATGGTTAACCGTATCGAAGGCGGCGCTGAGGTCCAGGAGGATAATGGCCGCGCTGCCACCAGCCTCCAGAATCCTCCTGGCCTCCTCCACCACCCTCAACAGGGCTGTTTCCGTTCCCTGTCCTTTCCTAAACCCAGTTTGAGATGGATGGAGCAGATTATGTGATTCCAGAAAAGAGGCTAATTGTATGTTAACAAACTTCTCAGTCAATTTACTGATCCCCGGTAACAGGGAAATGGGGCGATAGTTGGAAAAGTCCCCTGGGTCCAAGCTGGGCTTCTTCAACAAGGCCCTGGCCATCGCTACCTTCCACTCTCTAGGCACCACAGCTGACTCCATTGAAGCATTAACCACGTTCACCATCGATTTGCTAATGGTAGGCAAAACTGCGTTTAAGATATTCATCGGGGCAGGATCGAGCGGAGAACCACTCTTTATGGCATTCAATAAAGGGGGCAGGCGATCCTCCCTAAGAGGAGAGAAAGAGGAGAGCCTAGGATGATCCAATTGATCCTGGGTGAAAGATGGAGATTGAAGGTCAATTAGAGATATTGGGGGAAGCGTATCGATGATCTTTTGGATTTTTGTGCTGAAGAAAGTCGCCAGTTCGTCACATCGACTACCTGCTTCATCCGGAACAGGCGGCGGATCAGGTACTTTCATCAGAGACTTTACTATTCTAAATATCTCCCTGGTGGCATTAGCGGAGGACTCAATTTTACTAGCGAAAAAAACCTGATTTAGTGGTGATCAGAGCGGTCCTATATTTCTTTAGAGCCGCTCTGTATCTCCTTTTCTTTTCATCACTAAACTCTTTTCGCCATTGCCTCTCTTCCCTTTTACACTCTTGTTTAAGAGCTCTTAGCTCCGAATTAAACCAGGGATGTTTGGTGTGGCCTTTCTTTAGTGTTGTCGTTTTTTTGGGCAGCAGGCTATCCAAGGACCGTTCTATCCACTGGTTAAAATCCTTATTAGCTCTATCCGTGTCCGAATGGGCTGAGGGTTCAGTCTTCTTCACAGTGTTTGCCCATTTAGAGAGCTCAAGCTTGGACCAATGCCTAGCCAACACCTTTCCTACTGTTGCACTCACTGGAGTGGGAAAAGTAATTTTTACCCCTATGCTATCCAACACTTTACCTACTGTTGCACTCTCTGGAGTGGGAATAGTAAATTTTACCCGTACTGTATCCAACACTTTCTCTACTGTTGCACTCACTGGAGTGGGAATACTAATTTTTACAACTACGCTATCCAACACTTTCCCTACTGTTGCACTCTCTGGAGTGCAAAAAGTAATTTTCACCCGTATGCTGTCCAACACTTTCCCTGCTGTTGCACTCTCTGGAGTGGGAATAGTAATTTTTACCCTCCCGCTATCCAACACTTTCTCTACTGTTACATTTGGTGGAGTGTGAATAGTAAATTATTCCTACCTGCTATCCAACACTTTCCCTACTGTTGCACTCTCACGAGTGGGAATAGTACGTTTTTACCCCTATGCTATCCAACACTTTCCCTACTGTTGCACTCACTGGAGTGGGAATAGTAATTTTTACCCTTACGCTATCCAACACTTTCCCTACTGTTGCACTCACTGGAGTGGAAATAGTAATTTTTACCCCTACGCTATCCAACACTTTCCCTGCTGTTGCACTCTCTGGAGTGGGAATAGTAATCTTTACCCTCCCGCTATCTAACACTTTCTCTACTGTTATATTTGGTGGAGTGGGAATAGTAAATTATTCCTACCCGCTATCCAACACATTCCCTACTGTTGCACTCTGTTGCACTCACTGGAGTGGGAATAGTAATTTTTACCCCTACGCTATCCAACACTTTCCCTACTGTTGCACTCTCTGGAGTGGGAATTGTACTTTTTACACCTTCGCTATCCAACACTTTGCCTACTGTTGCACTCTCTGGAGTGTGAATAGTAATTTTCACCCGTATGCTATCCAACACTTTCCCTACTGTTGCTCTCTCTGGAATGGGAATAGTAATTTTTACCTCTAAGCTATCCAACACTTTCCCTACTGTTGCACTCACTGGAGTGGGAATAGTAATTTTAACCTCCCCGCTATCCAACGCTTTCCCTACTGTTACACTCAGTGGAGTGGGAATTGTAATTTTTACACCTACGCTATCCAACACTTTCACTACTGTTGCACTCTCTGGAGTGTGAATAGTAATTTGCACCGTATGCTATCCAACACTTTCCCTACTGTTGCTCTCTCTGGAGTGGGAATAGTAATGTTTACCCCTATGCTATCCAATACTTTCCCTACTGTTGCACTCATTGGAGGGGGAATAGTAATTTTTACCCCTACGCTATCCAACACTTTTTGAATTGAAATTGAATTGAATTGAAAGACTCTTATATAGCGCATGGCTACTCGAAAGCATCCCAGTGCTCAGGAAAGGTAACCCAGGGATAATGGAAAGACCATTAGCTAATCTAGAAAAGACTCTACTTTCTCGGAAAGAGCCATGTTTTTAGTTTCTGCTGGAACACAAGTAGACTGGACTCTTGGCGAAAAGACAGAGGAAGAGAATTCCACAGTTTGGATGCATTTAATGAAAAGAGACGGCCACCAGAACGGGATCTGTTGATCTGAGGGATCACTGCAAGGTTCTGATCGTTGGAGCGAAGATTTAGAGAAGACTCGTAGGTCATTACCAAGTTTTCTAAAATGGGAGGGCCTTTCCCATGGAAAATTTTATGTGCCATACACAATGATTTAAAATGGACCCGCTCTTTCACGGGAAGCCAGTGGAGAGTTTTTAATGCGGGTCTAGCTGATGTCAATGTCAATGTCAATGTCAAAGATTTTTGTATAGCGCACAAATCACCAGAGGTCGATGTGCGATGGCTAGTGCCCGTTAGAAGCCTTGCCGCCGAGTTCTGGACGACCTGAAGTCATTTAGTCGCAGAGGCCGGGGCTCCTAAATAGATGGCATTCCCATAGTCTATCCTAGATAAAATCAAAGATTGTATTAGGATTTTTCTAGCCTTTTCCGGCAATTGAGGGAGAATTTTACGCATGGATTTCAGTAGCCCAAAGCAGATAGCAGCTGTTTTTCTAGCCTGAGTTCTAAACGTTAGTTCAGCATCAAGCCAAAACCCGAGGCTTTTGATTTCCGATTTAGGGATGGGGCCAGGGCCCATACAAGAAGGCCAGAAAATCGCGTTATCAAATCTAGCCTGTCGTCCCAACAGCAGCAACTCTGTATTTCCACCGTTCAGTCTGAGATGGGACTGATCCATCCAGCTTGCAACGGCTTCTAGACAATTACACAGCGTCAGCGTAGAATGTGCAGTCTGATTCAGGGAGAACACCAACTGGGTATCGTCGGCGTAACTCACCAACTGAACCCCAAAAGGAGCCACTATCTCCGCCAAGGGAGCCATATACACATTGAACAGTGTGGGGCTAAGGGAAGACCCCTGCGGCACCCCACATTGCAACGGAACCGGGCAGGAGCAATGATCATCCTCAAAGACCCTAAAGAATCTGTCCCCAAAGAAGGATTCCAGCCACTTGAGAGCCTTACCCGTGATTCCCATGTTACTGAGACGGGAGATAAGAATATGATGGTTAACCGTATCGAAGGCGGCGCTGAGGTCCAGGAGGATAATGGCCGCGCTGCCACCAGCCTCCAGAATCCTCCTGGCCTCCTCCACCACCCTCAACAGGGCTGTTTCCGTTCCCTGTCCTTTCCTAAACCCAGTTTGAGATGGATGGAGCAGATTATGTGATTCCAGAAAAGAGGCTAATTGTATGTTAACAAACTTCTCAGTCAATTTACTGATCCCCGGTAACAGGGAAATGGGGCGATAGTTGGAAAAGTCCCCTGGGTCCAAGCTGGGCTTCTTCAACAAGGCCCTGGCCATCGCTACCTTCCACTCTCTAGGCACCACAGCTGACTCCATTGAAGCATTAACCACGTTCACCATCGATTTGCTAATGGTAGGCAAAACTGCGTTTAAGATATTCATCGGGGCAGGATCGAGCGGAGAACCACTCTTTATGGCATTCAATAAAGGGGGCAGGCGATCCTCCCTAAGAGGAGAGAAAGAGGAGAGCCTAGGATGATCCAATTGATCCTGGGTGAAAGATGGAGATTGAAGGTCAATTAGAGATATTGGGGGAAGCGTATCGATGATCTTTTGGATTTTTGTGCTGAAGAAAGTCGCCAGTTCGTCACATCGACTACCTGCTTCATCCGGAACAGGCGGCGGATCAGGTACTTTCATCAGAGACTTTACTATTCTAAATATCTCCCTGGTGGCATTAGCGGAGGACTCAATTTTACTAGCGAAAAAAACCTGATTTAGTGGTGATCAGAGCGGTCCTATATTTCTTTAGAGCCGCTCTGTATCTCCTTTTCTTTTCACCACTAAACTCTTTTCGCCATTGCCTCTCTTCCCTTTTACACTCTTGTTTAAGAGCTCTTAGCTCCGAATTAAACCAGGGATGTTTGGTGTGGCCTTTCTTTAGTGTTGTCGTTTTTTTGGGCAGCAGGCTATCCAAGGACCGTTCTATCCACTGGTTAAAATCCTTATTAGCTCTATCCGTGTCCGAATGGGCTGAGGGTTCAGTCTTCTTCACAGTGTTTGCCCATTTAGAGAGCTCAAGCTTGGACCAATGCCTAGCCAACACCTTTCCTACTGTTGCACTCACTGGAGTGGGAAAAGTAATTTTTACCCCTATGCTATCCAACACTTTACCTACTGTTGCACTCTCTGGAGTGGGAATAGTAAATTGTACCCGTACTGTATCCAACACTTTCTCTACTGTTGCACTCACTGGAGTGGGAATACTAATTTTTACAACTACGCTATCCAACACTTTCCCTACTGTTGCACTCTCTGGAGTGCAAAAAGTAATTTTCACCCGTATGCTGTCCAACACTTTCCCTGCTGTTGCACTCTCTGGAGTGGGAATAGTAATTTTTACCCTCCCGCTATCCAACACTTTCTCTACTGTTACATTTGGTCGAGTGTGAATAGTAAATTATTCCTACCTGCTATCCAACACTTTCCCTACTGTTGCACTCTCACGAGTGGGAATAGTACGTTTTTACCCCTATGCTATCCAACACTTTCCCTACTGTTGCACTCACTGGAGTGGGAATAGTAATTTTTACCCTTACGCTATCCAACACTTTCCCTACTGTTGCACTCACTGGAGTGGAAATAGTAATTTTTACCCCTACGCTATCTAACACTTTCCCTGCTGTTGCACTCTCTGGAGTGGGAATAGTAATCTTTACCCTCCCGCTATCTAACACTTTCTCTACTGTTATATTTGGTGGAGTGGGAATAGTAAATTATTCCTACCCGCTATCCAACACATTCCCTACTGTTGCACTCTGTTGCACTCACTGGAGTGGGAATAGTAATTTTTACCCCTACGCTATCCAACACTTTCCCTACTGTTGCACTCTCTGGAGTGGGAATTGTACTTTTTACACCTTCTCTATCCAACACTTTGCCTACTGTTGCACTCTCTGGAGTGTGAATAGTAATTTTCACCCGTATGCTATCCAAGACTTTCCCTACTGTTGCTCTCTCTGGAATGGGAATAGTAATTTTTACCTCTAAGCTATCCAACACTTTCCCTACTGTTGCACTCACTGGAGTGGGAATAGTAATTTTAACCTCCCCGCTATCCAACGCTTTCCCTACTGTTACACTCAGTGGAGTGGGAATTGTAATTTTTACACCTACGCTATCCAACACTTTCACTACTGTTGCACTCTCTGGAGTGTGAATAGTAATTTGCACCGTATGCTATCCAACACTTTCCCTACTGTTGCTCTCTCTGGAGTGGGAATAGTAATGTTTACCCCTATGCTATCCAATACTTTCCCTACTGTTGCACTCATTGGAGGGGGAATAGTAATTTTTACCCCTACGCTATCCAACACTTTTTGAATTGAAATTGAATTGAATTGAAAGACTCTTATATAGCGCATGGCTACTCGAAAGCATCCCAGTGCTCAGGAAAGGTAACCCAGGGATAATGGAAAGACCATTAGCTAATCTAGAAAAGACTCTACTTTCTCGGAAAGAGCCATGTTTTCAGTTTCTGCTGGAACACAAGTAGACTGGACTCTTGGCGAAAAGACAGAGGAAGAGAATTCCACAGTTTGGATGCATTTAATGAAAAGAGACGGCCACCAGAACGGGATCTGTTGATCTGAGGGATCACTGCAAGGTTCTGATCGTTGGAGCGAAGATTTAGAGAAGACTCGTAGGTCATTACCAAGTTTTCTAAAATGGGAGGGCCTTTCCCATGGAAAATTTTATGTGCCATACACAATGATTTAAAATGGACCCGCTCTTTCACGGGAAGCCAGTGGAGAGTTTTTAATGCGGGTCTAGCTGATGTCAATGTCAATGTCAATGTCAAAGATTTTTGTATAGCGCACAAATCACCAGAGGTCGATGTGCGATGGCTAGTGCCCGTTAGAAGCCTTGCCGCCGAGTTCTGGACGACCTGAAGTCATTTAGTCGCAGAGGCCGGGGCTCCTAAATAGATGGCATTCCCATAGTCTATCCTAGATAAAATCAAAGATTGTATTAGGATTTTTCTAGCCTTTTCCGGCAATTGAGGGAGAATTTTACGCATGGATTTCAGTAGCCCAAAGCAGATAGCAGCTGTTTTTCTAGCCTGAGTTCTAAACGTTAGTTCAGCATCAAGCCAAAACCCGAGGCTTTTGATTTCCGATTTAGGGATGGGGCCAGGGCCCATACAAGAAGGCCAGAAAATCGCGTTATCAAATCTAGCCTGTCGTCCCAACAGCAGCAACTCTGTATTTCCACCGTTCAGTCTGAGATGGGACTGATCCATCCAGCTTGCAACGGCTTCTAGACAATTACACAGCGTCAGCGTAGAATGTGCAGTCTGATTCAGGGAGAACACCAACTGGGTATCGTCGGCGTAACTCACCAACTGAACCCCAAAAGGAGCCACTATCTCCGCCAAGGGAGCCATATACACATTGAACAGTGTGGGGCTAAGGGAAGACCCCTGCGGCACCCCACATTGCAACGGAACCGGGCAGGAGCAATGATCATCCTCAAAGACCCTAAAGAATCTGTCCCCAAAGAAGGATTCCAGCCACTTGAGAGCCTTACCCGTGATTCCCATGTTACTGAGACGGGAGATAAGAATATGATGGTTAACCGTATCGAAGGCGGCGCTGAGGTCCAGGAGGATAATGGCCGCGCTGCCACCAGCCTCCAGAATCCTCCTGGCCTCCTCCACCACCCTCAACAGGGCTGTTTCCGTTCCCTGTCCTTTCCTAAACCCAGTTTGAGATGGATGGAGCAGATTATGTGATTCCAGAAAAGAGGCTAATTGTATGTTAACAAACTTCTCAGTCAATTTACTGATCCCCGGTAACAGGGAAATGGGGCGATAGTTGGAAAAGTCCCCTGGGTCCAAGCTGGGCTTCTTCAACAAGGCCCTGGCCATCGCTACCTTCCACTCTCTAGGCACCACAGCTGACTCCATTGAAGCATTAACCACGTTCACCATCGATTTGCTAATGGTAGGCAAAACTGCGTTTAAGATATTCATCGGGGCAGGATCGAGCGGAGAACCACTCTTTATGGCATTCAATAAAGGGGGCAGGCGATCCTCCCTAAGAGGAGAGAAAGAGGAGAGCCTAGGATGATCCAATTGATCCTGGGTGAAAGATGGAGATTGAAGGTCAATTAGAGATATTGGGGGAAGCGTATCGATGATCTTTTGGATTTTTGTGCTGAAGAAAGTCGCCAGTTCGTCACATCGACTACCTGCTTCATCCGGAACAGGCGGCGGATCAGGTACTTTCATCAGAGACTTTACTATTCTAAATATCTCCCTGGGGGCATTAGCGGAGGACTCAATTTTACTAGCGAAAAAAACCTGATTTAGTGGTGATCAGAGCGGTCCTATATTTCTTTAGAGCCGCTCTGTATCTCCTTTTCTTTTCACCACTAAACTCTTTTCGGCATTGCCTCTCTTCCCTTTTACACTCTTGTTTAAGAGCTCTTAGCTCCGAATTAAACCAGGGATGTTTGGTGTGGCCTTTCTTTAGTGTTGTCGTTTTTTTGGGCAGCAGGCTATCCAAGGACCGTTCTATCCACTGGTTAAAATCCTTATTAGCTCTATCCGTGTCCGAATGGGCTGAGGGTTCAGTCTTCTTCACAGTGTTTGCCCATTTAGAGAGCTCAAGCTTGGACCAATGCCTAGCCAACACCTTTCCTACTGTTGCACTCACTGGAGTGGGAAAAGTAATTTTTACCCCTATGCTATCCAACACTTTACCTACTGTTGCACTCTCTGGAGTGGGAATAGTAAATTTTACCCGTACTGTATCCAACACTTTCTCTACTGTTGCACTCACTGGAGTGGGAATACTAATTTTTACAACTACGCTATCCAACACTTTCCCTACTGTTGCACTCTCTGGAGTGCAAAAAGTAATTTTCACCCGTATGCTGTCCAACACTTTCCCTGCTGTTGCACTCTCTGGAGTGGGAATAGTAATTTTTACCCTCCCGCTATCCAACACTTTCTCTACTGTTACATTTGGTGGAGTGTGAATAGTAAATTATTCCTACCTGCTATCCAACACTTTCCCTACTGTTGCACTCTCACGAGTGGGAATAGTACGTTTTTACCCCTATGCTATCCAACACTTTCCCTACTGTTGCACTCACTGGAGTGGGAATAGTAATTTTTACCCTTACGCTATCCAACACTTTCCCTACTGTTGCACTCACTGGAGTGGAAATAGTAATTTTTACCCCTACGCTATCCAACACTTTCCCTGCTGTTGCACTCTCTGGAGTGGGAATAGTAATCTTTACCCTCCCGCTATCTAACACTTTCTCTACTGTTATATTTGGTGGAGTGGGAATAGTAAATTATTCCTACCCGCTATCCAACACATTCCCTACTGTTGCACTCTGTTGCACTCACTGGAGTGGGAATAGTAATTTTTACCCCTACGCTATCCAACACTTTCCCTACTGTTGCACTCTCTGGAGTGGGAATTGTACTTTTTACACCTTCGCTATCCAACACTTTGCCTACTGTTGCACTCTCTGGAGTGTGAATAGTAATTTTCACCCGTATGCTATCCAACACTTTCCCTACTGTTGCTCTCTCTGGAATGGGAATAGTAATTTTTACCTCTAAGCTATCCAACACTTTCCCTACTGTTGCACTCACTGGAGTGGGAATAGTAATTTTAACCTCCCCGCTATCCAACGCTTTCCCTACTGTTACACTCAGTGGAGTGGGAATTGTAATTTTTACACCTACGCTATCCAACACTTTCACTACTGTTGCACTCTCTGGAGTGTGAATAGTAATTTGCACCGTATGCTATCCAACACTTTCCCTACTGTTGCTCTCTCTGGAGTGGGAATAGTAATGTTTACCCCTATGCTATCCAATACTTTCCCTACTGTTGCACTCATTGGAGTGGGAATAGTAATTTTTACTCCTATGCTATCCAACACTTTCTCTACAGTTGCACTCACTGGAGTGGGAATAGTAATTTTTATCTCCCCGCTATCCAACGCTTTCCCTACTGTTGCACTCACTGGAGTGGGAATAGTATTTTTTCCCCTCCCGCTATCCAACGCTTTCCCTACTTTTGCACTCACTTTATTGGGAATAGTAATTTTGACCCCTACGCTATCCAACACTATCGCTACTGTTGCACTCTCTAAAGTGGAAATAGTAATGTTTACCCCTATGCTATCCAATACTTTCCCAACTGTTGCACTCACTGGAGTGGGAATAGTAATTTTTACTCCTATGCTATTCAACACTTTCTCTACAGTTGCACTCACTGGAGTGGGAATTGTAATTTTTACACCTACGCTATCCTACACTTTGCCTACTGTTGCACTCACTGGAGTGTGAAAAGTAATTTTCACCAGTATGTTATCCAACACTTTCGCTACTGTTGCACTCACTGGAGTGGGAATTGTAATTTTTACACCTACGCTATCCAACACTTTGCCTACTGTTGCACTCACTGGAGTGTGTAAAGTAATTTTCACACGTATGTTATCCAACACTTTTGCTACTGTTGCACTCTCTAAAGTGGGAATAGTAATGTTTAAACCTATGCTATCCAATACTTTCCATACTGTTGCACTCACTGGAGTGGGAATAGTAATTTTGACCCCTACGCTATCCAACACTTTCCCTACTGTTGCACTCTCTAAAGTGGGAATAGTAATGTTTACCCCTATGCTATCCAATACTTTCCATACTGTTGCAGTCACTGGAGTGGGAATAGTAATTTTTACTCCTATGCTATCCAACACTTTCTCTACAGTTGCACTCACTGGAGTGGGAATTATAATTTTTACACCTACGCTATCCAACACTTTTCCTACTGTTGCACTCACTGGAGTGTGAAAAGTAATTTTTACCCCTACGCTATCCAACACTTTCCCTACTGTTGCACTCTCTGGAGTGTGAATAGTAATTTTCACCCGTATGCTATCCAACACTTTACCTACTGTTGCACTCTCTAGAGTGGGAATAGTAATTTTTACCCCTATGCTATCCAACACTTTCCCTACTGTTGCACGCACTGGAGTGGGAATAGCAATGTTTACCCTCCCACTATCCAACACTTTCTCTACTGTTACATTTGGTGGAGTGGGAATAGTAAATTATTCTTACCCGCTATCCAACACTTTCCCTACTGTTGCACTCACTGGAGTGGGAATAGTAATTTTTACCCCTACGCTATCCAACACTTTCCCTACTGTTGCACACTCTGGAGTGGGAATAGTAATTGTTACCCCTATGCTATCCAACACTTTACCTACTGTTGCACTCTCTGGAGCGGGAATAGAAATTTTTACCCCTACGCTATCCAACACTTTCTCTACTTTTGCACTCACTGGAGTGGGAATTGTAATTTTTACACCTACGCTATCCAACACTTTCCCTACTGTTGCATTCTCTGGAGTGTGAATAGTAATTTGCACCCGTATGCTATCCAACACTTTCCCTACTGTTGCTCTCTCTGGAGTGGGAAAAGTAATGTTTACCCCTATGCTATCCAATACTTTCCCTACTGTTGCACTCATTGGAGTGGGAATAGTAATTTTTACTCCTATGATATCCAACACTTTCTCTACTGTTGCACTCACTGGAGTGGGAATAGTAATTTTGACCCCTACGCTATTCAACACTTTCCCTACTGTTGCACTCTCTAAAGTGGGAATAGTAATGTTTACCCCTATGCTATCCAATACTTTCCCTACTGTTGCACTCACTGGAGTGGGAATAGTAATTTTTACTCCTATGCTATCCAACACTTTCTCTACAGTTGCACTCAATGGAGTGGGAATTGTAATTTTTACACCTACGCTATCCTACACTTTGCCTACTGTTGCACTCACTGGAGTGTGAAAAGTAATTTTCACCCGTATGTTATCCAACACTTTCGCTACTGTTGCACTCACTGGAGTGGGAATTGTAATTTTTACACCTACGCTATCCAACACTTTGCCTACTGTTGCACTCACTGGAGTGTGTAAAGTAATTTTCACACGTATGTTATCCAACACTTTCGCTACTGTTGCACTCTCTGGAGAGTGAATAGTAATTTTCACCCGTATGCTATCCAACACTTTCCTTACTGTTGCACTCTCTGGAGTGGGAATAGTAATTTTTACCTCCCCGCTATCCAACGCTTTCCCTACTGTTGCACTCACTGGAGTGGGAATAGTAATTTTTCCCCTCCCGCTATCCAACGCTTTCCCTACTGTTGCACTCACTGGAGTGGGAATAGTAATTTTTACCTCCCCGCTATCCAACGCTTTCCCTACTGTTGCACTCACTGGAGTGGGAATAGTAATTTTAACCTCCCCGCTATCCAACGCTTTCCCTACTGTTACACTCAGTGGAGTGGGAATTGTAATTTTTACACCTACGCTATCCAACACTTTCACTACTGTTGCACTCTCTGGAGTGTGAATAGTAATTTGCACCGTATGCTATCCAACACTTTCCCTACTGTTGCTCTCTCTGGAGTGGGAATAGTAATGTTTACCCCTATGCTATCCAATACTTTCCCTACTGTTGCACTCATTGGAGTGGGAATAGTAATTTTTACTCCTATGCTATCCAACACTTTCTCTACAGTTGCACTCACTGGAGTGGGAATAGTAATTTTTATCTCCCCGCTATCCAACGCTTTCCCTACTGTTGCACTCACTGGAGTGGGAATAGTATTTTTCCCCTCCCGCTATCCAACGCTTTCCCTACTTTTGCACTCACTGGAGTGGGAATAGTAATTTTGACCCCTACGCTATCCAACACTATCGCTACTGTTGCACTCTCTAAAGTGGGAATAGTAATGTTTACCCCTATGCTATCCAATACTTTCCCAACTGTTGCACTCACTGGAGTGGGAATAGTAATTTTTACTCCTATGCTATCCAACACTTTCTCTACAGTTGCACTCACTGGAGTGGGAATTGTAATTTTTACACCTACGCTATCCTACACTTTGCCTACTGTTGCACTCACTGGAGTGTGAAAAGTAATTTTCACCAGTATGTTATCCAACACTTTCGCTACTGTTGCACTCACTGGAGTGGGAATTGTAATTTTTACACCTACGCTATCCAACACTTTGCCTACTGTTGCACTCACTGGAGTGTGTAAAGTAATTTTCACACGTATGTTATCCAACACTTTCGCTACTGTTGCACTCTCTAAAGTGGGAATAGTAATGTTTACCCCTATGCTATCCAATACTTTCCATACTGTTGCACTCATTGGAGTGGGAATAGTAATTTTCACCCCGACGCTATCCAACACTTTCCCTACTGTTGCACTCTCTAAAGTGGGAATAGTAATTTGTACCTTCCCGCTATCCAACGCTTTCCCTACTGTTGCACTCACTGGAGTGGGAATAGTAATTTTGACCCCTACGCTGTCCAACACTTTCCCTACTGTTGCACTCTCTAAAGTGGGAATAGTAATGTTTACCCCTATGCTATCCAATACTTTCCATACTGTTGCAGTCACTGGAGTGGGAATAGTAATTTTTACTCCTATGCTATCCAACACTTTCTCTACAGTTGCACTCACTGGAGTGGGAATTATAATTTTTACACCTACGCTATCCAACACTTTTCCTACTGTTGCACTCACTGGAGTGTGAAAAGTAATTTTTACCCCTACGCTATCCAACACTTTCCCTACTGTTGCACTCTCTGGAGTGTGAATAGTAATTTTCACCCGTATGCTATCCAACACTTTACCTACTGTTGCACTCTCTAGAGTGGGAATAGTAATTTTTACCCCTATGCTATCCAACACTTTCCCTACTGTTGCACGCACTGGAGTGGGAATAGCAATGTTTACCCTCCCACTATCCAAAACTTTCTCTACTGTTACATTTGGTGGAGTGGGAATAGTAAATTATTCTTACCCGCTATCCAACACTTTCCCTACTGTTGCACTCACTGGAGTGGGAATAGTAATTTTTACCCCTACGCTATCCAACACTTTCCCTACTGTTGCACACTCTGGAGTGGGAATAGTAATTGTTACCCCTATGCTATCCAACACTTTACCTACTGTTGCACTCTCTGGAGTGGGAATAGAAATTTTTACCCCTACGCTATCCAACACTTTCTCTACTTTTGCACTCACTGGAGTGGGAATTGTAATTTTTACACCTACGCTATCCAACACTTTCCCTACTGTTGCACTCTCTGGAGTGTGAATAGTAATTTGCACCCGTATGCTATCCAACACTTTCCCTACTGTTGCTCTCTCTGGAGTGGGAAAAGTAATGTTTACCCCTATGCTATCCAATACTTTCCCTACTGTTGCACTCATTGGAGTGGGAATAGTAATTTTTACTCCTATGATATCCAACACTTTCTCTACTGTTGCACTCACTGGAGTGGGAATAGTAATTTTTACCTCCCCGACATCCAACGCTTTCCCTACTGTTGCACTCACTGGAGTGGGAATAGTAATTTTTCCCCTCCCGCTATCCAACGCTTTCCCTACTGTTGCACTCACTGGAGTGGGAATAGTAATTTTGACCCCTACGCTATTCAACACTTTTCCTACTGTTGCACTCTCTAAAGTGGGAATAGTAATGTTTACCCCTATGATATCCAATACTTTCCCTACTGTTGCACTCACTGGAGTGGGAATAGTAATTTTTACTCCTATGCTATCCAACACTTTCTCTACAGTTGCACTCAATGGAGTGGGAATTGTAATTTTTACACCTACGCTATCCTACACTTTGCCTACTGTTGCACTCACTGGAGTGTGAAAAGTAATTTTCACCCGTATGTTATCCAACACTTTCGCTACTGTTGCACTCACTGGAGTGGGAATTGTAATTTTTACACCGACGCTATTCAACACTTTGCCTACTGTTGCACTCACTGGAGTGTGTAAAGTAATTTTCACCCGTATGTTATCCAACACTTTCCTTACTGTTGCACTCTCTGGAGTGGGAATAGTAATTTTTACCTCCCCGCTATCCAACGCTTTCCCTACTGTTGCACTCACTGGAGTGGGAATAGTAATTTTTCCCCTCCCGCTATCCAACGCTTTCCCTACTGTTGCACTCACTGGAGTGGGAATAGTAATTTTTACCTCCCCGCTATCCAACGCTTTCCCTACTGTTGCACTCACTGGAGTGGGAATAGTAATTTTAACCTCCCCGCTATCCAACGCTTTCCCTACTGTTACACTCAGTGGAGTGGGAATTGTAATTTTTACACCTACGCTATCCAACACTCTCCCTACTGTTGCACTCTCTAAAGTGGGAATAGTAATGTTTACCCCTATGCTATCCAATACTTTCCCTACTGTTGCACTCAATGGAATGGGAATAATAATTTTTACTCCTATGCTATCCAACACTTTCTCTACGGTTGCACTCACTGGAGTGGGAATTGTAATTTTTACACCTACGCTATCCAACACTTTGCCTACTGTTGCACTCACTGGAGTGTGAAAAGTAATTTTCACCCGTATGTTATCCAACACTTTCGCCACTGTTGCACTCACTGGAGTGGGAATTGTAATTTTTACACCTACGCTATCCAACACTTTGCCTACTGTTGCACTCACTGGAGTGTGAAAAGTAATTTTCACCCGTATGTTATCCAACACTTTTGCTACTGTTGCACTCTCTTTAGTGTGAATAGTAATTTTCACTAGTATGCTATCCAACACTTTCCTTACTGTTGCACTCTCTGGAGTGGGAATAGTAATTTATACCCCTACTCTATCCAACACTTTCCCTACTGTTGCACTCTCTGGCGTGGGAATAGTAATTTTTATCTCCCCGCTATCCAACGCTTTCCCTACTGTTGCACTCACTGGAGTGGGAATAGTAATTTTTCCCCTCCCGCTATCCAACACTTTCCCTACTGTTGCACTCACTGGAGTGGTAATAGTAATTTTGACCTCTACGCTATCCAACACTTTCCCTACTGTTGCACTCTCTAAAGTGGGAATAGTAATGTTTACCCCTATGCTATCCAATACTTTCCCTACTGTTGCACTCACTGGAGTGGGAATAGTAATTTTTACTCCTATGCTATCCAACACTTTCTCTACAGTTGCACTCACTGGAGTGGGAATTGTAATTTTTACACCTATGCTATCCAACACTTTGCCTACTGTTGCACTCACTGGAGTGGAAATAGTAATCTTTACCCCTACGCTATTCAACACTTTCCCTGCTGTTGCACTCTCTGGAGTGGGAATAGTAATCTGTACCCTCCCGCTATCCAACACTTTCTCTACTGTTATATTTGGTGGAGTAGGAATAGTAAATTATTCCTACCCGCTATCCAACACTTTCCCTACTGTTGCACTCTCTGGAGTGGGAATTGTAAGTTTTTTTACAACTTCGCTATCCAACACTTTGCCTACTGTTGCACTCTCTGGAGTGTGAATAGTAATTTTCACCCATATGCTATCCAACACTTTCCCTACTGTTGCTCTCTCTGGAATGGGAATAGTAACTTTTACCTCTAAGCTGTCCAACACTTTCCCTACCGTTGCACTCACTGGAGTGGGAACAGTAATTTTTACCTCCCCGCTATCCAACGCTTTCCCTACTGTTGCACTCACTGGAGTGGGAATAGTAATTTTTACACCTACGCTATCCAACACTTTCCCTACTGTTGCACTCTCTAAAGTGGGAATATTAATTTGCACCCGTATGCTATCCAACACTTGCCCTACTGTTGCACTCACTGGAGTGGGAATAGTAATTTTTACCCCTATGCTATCCAACACTTTTCCTACTGTTGCACTCACTGGAGTGGGAATAGTAATGTTTACCCCTACGCTATCCAACACTTTCCCAACTGTTGCACTCTCTGGAGTGGGAAGAGTAATTTTTACCCTTACGCTATCCAACACTTTCCCTACTGTTGCACTCACTGGAGTGGAAATAGTAATTTTTACCCCTACGCTATCCAACACTTTCCCTGCTGTTGCACTCTCTGGAGTGGGAATAGTAATCTTTACCCTCCCGCTATCCAACACTTTCTCTACTGTTATATTTGGTGGAGTGGGAATAGTAAATTATTCCTACCCGCTATCCAACACTTTCCCTACTGTTGCACTCTGTTGCAGTCACTGGAGTGGGAATAGTAATTTTTACCCCTACGCTATAAAACACTTTCCCTACTGTTGCACTCTCTGGAGTGGGAATTGTAATTTTTACACCTTCGCTATCCAACACTTTGCCTACTGTTGCACTCTCTGGAGTGTGAATAGTAATTTTCACCCGTATGCTATCCAACACTTTCCCTACTGTTGCTCTCTCTGGAATGGGAATAGTAATTTTTACCTCTAAGCTATCCAACACTTTCCCTACTGTTGCACTCACTGGAGTGGGAATAGTAATTTTAACCTCCCCGCTATCCAACGCTTTCCCTACTGTTCCACTCACTGGAGTGGGAATTGTAATTTTTACACCTACGCTATCCAACACTTTCACTACTGTTGCACTCTCTGGAGTGTGAATAGTAATTTGCACCGTATGCTATCCAACACTTTCCCTACTGTTGCTCTCTCTGGAGTGGGAATAGTAATGTTTACCCCTATGCTATCCAATACTTTCCCTACTGTTGCACTCATTGGAGTGGGAATAGTAATTTTTACTCCTATGCTATCCAACACTTTCTCTACAGTTGCACTCACTGGAGTGGGAATAGTAATTTTTACCTCCCCGCTATCCAACGCTTTCCCTACTGTTGCACTCACTGGAGTGGGAATAGTATTTTTTCCCCTCCCGCTATCCAACGCTTTCCCTACTTTTGCACTCACTGGAGTGGGAATAGTAATTTTGACCCCTACGCTATCCAACACTATCGCTACTGTTGCACTCTCTAAAGTGGGAATAGTAATGTTTACCCCTATGCTATCCAATACTTTCCCAACTGTTGCACTCACTGGAGTGGGAATAGTAATTTTTACTCCTATGCTATTCAACACTTTCTCTACAGTTGCACTCACTGGAGTGGGAATTGTAATTTTTACACCTACGCTATCCTACACTTTGCCTACTGTTGCACTCACTGGAGTGTGAAAAGTAATTTTCACCAGTATGTTATCCAACACTTTCGCTACTGTTGTACTCACTGGAGTGGGAATTGTCATTTTTACACCTACGCTATCCAACACTTTGCCTACTGTTGCACTCACTGGAGTGTGTAAAGTAATTTTCACACGTATGTTATCCAACACTTTTGCTACTGTTGCACTCTCTAAAGTGGGAATAGTAATGTTTAAACCTATGCTATCCAATACTTTCCATACTGTTGCACTCACTGGAGTGGGAATAGTAATTTTGACCCCTACGCTATCCAACACTTTCCCTACTGTTGCACTCTCTAAAGTGGGAATAGTAATGTTTACCCCTATGCTATCCAATACTTTCCATACTGTTGCAGTCACTGGAGTGGGAATAGTAATTTTTACTCCTATGCTATCCAACACTTTCTCTACAGTTGCACTCACTGGAGTGGGAATTATAATTTTTACACCTACGCTATCCAACACTTTTCCTACTGTTGCACTCACTGGAGTGTGAAAAGTAATTTTTACCCCTACACTATCCAACACTTTCCCTACTGTTGCACTCTCTGGAGTGTGAATAGTAATTTTCACCCGTATGCTATCCAACACTTTACCTACTGTTGCACTCTCTAGAGTGGGAATAGTAATTTTTACCCCTATGCTATCAAACACTTTCCCTACTGTTGCACGCACTGGAGTGGGAATAGCAATGTTTACCCTCCCACTATCCAAAACTTTCTCTACTGTTACATTTGGTGGAGTGGGAATAGTAAATTATTCTTACCCGCTATCCAACACTTTCCCTACTGTTGCACTCACTGGAGTGGGAATAGTAATTTTTACCCCTACGCTATCCAACACTTTCCCTACTGTTGCACACTCTGGAGTGGGATTAGTAATTGTTACCCCTATGCTATCCAACACTTTACCTACTGTTGCACTCTCTGGAGCGGGAATAGAAATTTTTACCCCTACGCTATCCAACACTTTCTCTACTTTTGCACTCACTGGAGTGGGAATTGTAATTTTTACACCAACGCTATCCAACACTTTCCCTACTGTTGCACTCTCTGGAGTGTGAATAGTAATTTGCACCCGTATGCTATCCAACACTTTCCCTACTGTTGCTCTCTCTGGAGTGGGAAAAGTAATGTTTACCCCTATGCTATCCAATACTTTCCCTACTGTTGCACTCATTGGAGTGGGAATAGTAATTTTTACTCCTATGATATCCAACACTTTCTCTACTGTTGCACTCACTGGAGTGGGAATAGTAATTTTGACCCCTACGCTATTCAACACTTTCCCTACTGTTGCACTCTCTAAAGTGGGAATAGTAATGTTTACCCCTATGCTATCCAATACTTTCCCTACTGTTGCACTCACTGGAGTGGGAATAGTAATTTTTACTCCTATGCTATCCAACACTTTCTCTACAGTTGCACTCAATGGAGTGGGAATTGTAATTTTTACACCTACGCTATCCTACACTTTGCCTACTGTTGCACTCACTGGAGTGTGAAAAGTAATTTTCACCCGTATGTTATCCAACACTTTCGCTACTGTTGCACTCACTGGAGTGGGAATTGTAATTTTTACACCTACGCTATCCAACACTTTGCCTACTGTTGCACTCACTGGAGTGTGTAAAGTAATTTTCACACGTATGTTATCCAACACTTTCGCTACTGTTGCACTCTCTGGAGAGTGAATAGTAATTTTCACCCGTATGCTATCCAACACTTTCCTTACTGTTGCACTCTCTGGAGTGGGAATAGTAATTTTTACCTCCCCGCTATCCAACGCTTTCCCTACTGTTGCACTCACTGGAGTGGGAATAGTAATTTTTCCCCTCCCGCTATCCAACGCTTTCCCTACTGTTGCACTCACTGGAGTGGGAATAGTAATTTTTACCTCCCCGCTATCCAACGCTTTCCCTACTGTTGCACTCACTGGAGTGGGAATAGTAATTTTAACCTCCCCGCTATCCAACGCTTTCCCTACTGTTACACTCAGTGGAGTGGGAATTGTAATTTTTACACCTACGCTATCCAACACTTTCACTACTGTTGCACTCTCTGGAGTGTGAATAGTAATTTGCACCGTATGCTATCCAACACTTTCCCTACTGTTGCTCTCTCTGGAGTGGGAATAGTAATGTTTACCCCTATGCTATCCAATACTTTCCCTACTGTTGCACTCATTGGAGTGGGAATAGTAATTTTTACTCCTATGCTATCCAACACTTTCTCTACAGTTGCACTCACTGGAGTGGGAATAGTAATTTTTATCTCCCCGCTATCCAACGCTTTCCCTACTGTTGCACTCACTGGAGTGGGAATAGTATTTTTTCCCCTCCCGCTATCCAACGCTTTCCCTACTTTTGCACTCACTGGAGTGGGAATAGTAATTTTGACCCCTACGCTATCCAACACTATCGCTACTGTTGCACTCTCTAAAGTGGGAATAGTAATGTTTACCCCTATGCTATCCAATACTTTCCCAACTGTTGCACTCACTGGAGTGGGAATAGTAATTTTTACTCCTATGCTATCCAACACTTTCTCTACAGTTGCACTCACTGGAGTGGGAATTGTAATTTTTACACCTACGCTATCCTACACTTTGCCTACTGTTGCACTCACTGGAGTGTGAAAAGTAATTTTCACCAGTATGTTATCCAACACTTTCGCTACTGTTGCACTCACTGGAGTGGGAATTGTAATTTTTACACCTACGCTATCCAACACTTTGCCTACTGTTGCACTCACTGGAGTGTGTAAAGTAATTTTCACACGTATGTTATCCAACACTTTCGCTACTGTTGCACTCTCTAAAGTGGGAATAGTAATGTTTACCCCTATGCTATCCAATACTTTCCATACTGTTGCACTCATTGGAGTGGGAATAGTAATTTTCACCCCTACGCTATCCAACACTTTCCCTACTGTTGCACTCTCTAAAGTGGGAATAGTAATTTGTACCTTCCCGCTATCCAACGCTTTCCCTACTGTTGCACTCACTGGAGTGGGAATAGTAATTTTGACCCCTACGCTGTCCAACACTTTCCCTACTGTTGCACTCTCTAAAGTGGGAATAGTAATGTTTACCCCTATGCTATCCAATACTTTCCATACTGTTGCAGTCACTGGAGTGGGAATAGTAATTTTTACTCCTATGCTATCCAACACTTTCTCTACAGTTGCACTCACTGGAGTGGGAATTATAATTTTTACACCTACGCTATCCAACACTTTCCCTACTGTTGCACTCACTGGAGTGGGAATAGTAATTTTTACCCCTACGCTATCCAACACTTTCCCTACTGTTGCACTCTCTGGAGTGTGAATAGTAATTTTCACCCGTATGCTATCCAACACTTTACCTACTGTTGCACTCTCTAGAGTGGGAATAGTAATTTTTACCCCTATGCTATCCAACACTTTCCCTACTGTTGCACGCACTGGAGTGGGAATAGCAATGTTTACCCTCCCACTATCCAAAACTTTCTCTACTGTTACATTTGGTGGAGTGGGAATAGTAAATTATTCTTACCCGCTATCCAACACTTTCCCTACTGTTGCACTCACTGGAGTGGGAATAGTAATTTTTACCCCTACGCTATCCAACACTTTCCCTACTGTTGCACACTCTGGAGTGGGAATAGTAATTGTTACCCCTATGCTATCCAACACTTTACCTACTGTTGCACTCTCTGGAGTGGGAATAGAAATTTTTACCCCTACGCTATCCAACACTTTCTCTACTTTTGCACTCACTGGAGTGGGAATTGTAATTTTTACACCTACGCTATCCAACACTTTCCCTACTGTTGCACTCTCTGGAGTGTGAATAGTAATTTGCACCCGTATGCTATCCAACACTTTCCCTACTGTTGCTCTCTCTGGAGTGGGAAAAGTAATGTTTACCCCTATGCTATCCAATACTTTCCCTACTGTTGCACTCATTGGAGTGGGAATAGTAATTTTTACTCCTATGATATCCAACACTTTCTCTACTGTTGCACTCACTGGAGTGGGAATAGTAATTTTTACCTCCCCGATATCCAACGCTTTCCCTACTGTTGCACTCACTGGAGTGGGAATAGTAATTTTTCCCCTCCCGCTATCCAACGCTTTCCCTACTGTTGCACTCACTGGAGTGGGAATAGTAATTTTGACCCCTACGCTATTCAACACTTTCCCTACTGTTGCACTCTCTAAAGTGGGAATAGTAATGTTTACCCCTATGCTATCCAATACTTTCCCTACTGTTGCACTCACTGGAGTGGGAATAGTAATTTTTACTCCTATGCTATCCAACACTTTCTCTACAGTTGCACTCAATGGAGTGGGAATTGTAATTTTTACACCTACGCTATCCTACACTTTGCCTACTGTTGCACTCACTGGAGTGTGAAAAGTAATTTTCACCCGTATGTTATCCAACACTTTCGCTACTGTTGCACTCACTGGAGTGGGAATTGTAATTTTTACACCTACGCTATTCAACACTTTGCCTACTGTTGCACTCACTGGAGTGTGTAAAGTAATTTTCACCCGTATGTTATCCAACACTTTCCTTACTGTTGCACTCTCTGGAGTGGGAATAGTAATTTTTACCTCCCCGCTATCCAACGCTTTCCCTACTGTTGCACTCACTGGAGTGGGAATAGTAATTTTTCCCCTCCCGCTATCCAACGCTTTCCCTACTGTTGCACTCACTGGAGTGGGAATAGTAATTTTTACCTCCCCGCTATCCAACGCTTTCCCTACTGTTGCACTCAGTGGAGTGGGAATAGTAATTTTAACCTCCCCGCTATCCAACGCTTTCCCTACTGTTACACTCAGTGGAGTGGGAATTGTAATTTTTACACCTACGCTATCCAACACTCTCCCTACTGTTGCACTCTCTAAAGTGGGAATAGTAATGTTTACCCCTATGCTATCCAATACTTTCCCTACTGTTGCACTCAATGGAATGGGAATAATAATTTTTACTCCTATGCTATCCAACACTTTCTCTACGGTTGCACTCACTGGAGTGGGAATTGTAATTTTTACACCTACGCTATCCAACACTTTGCCTACTGTTGCACTCACTGGAGTGTGAAAAGTAATTTTCACCCGTATGTTATCCAAGACTTTCGCCACTGTTGCACTCACTGGAGTGGGAATTGTAATTTTTACACCTACGCTATCCAACACTTTGCCTACTGTTGCACTCACTGGAGTGTGAAAAGTAATTTTCACCCGTATGTTATCCAACACTTTTGCTACTGTTGCACTCTCTTTAGTGTGAATAGTAATTTTCACTAGTATGCTATCCAACACTTTCCTTACTGTTGCACTCTCTGGAGTGGGAATAGTAATTTATACCCCTACTCTATCCAACACTTTCCCTACTGTTGCACTCTCTGGCGTGGGAATAGTAATTTTTATTTCCCCGCTATCCAACGCTTTCCCTACTGTTGCACTCACTGGAGTGGGAATAGTAATTTTTCCCCTCCCGCTATCCAACACTTTCCCTACTGTTGCACTCACTGGAGTGGTAATAGTAATTTTGACCTCTACGCTATCCAACACTTTCCCTACTGTTGCACTCTCTAAAGTGGGAATAGTAATGTTTACCCCTATGCTATCCAATACTTTCCCTACTGTTGCACTCACTGGAGTGGGAATAGTAATTTTTACTCCTATGCTATCCAACACGTTCTCTACAGTTGCACTCACTGGAGTGGGAATTGTAATTTTTACACCTATGCTATCCAACACTTTGCCTACTGTTGCACTCACTGGAGTGGAAATAGTAATCTTTACCCCTACGCTATTCAACACTTTCCCTGCTGTTGCACTCTCTGGAGTGGGAATAGTAATCTGTACCCTCCCGCTATCCAACACTTTCTCTACTGTTATATTTGGTGGAGTAGGAATAGTAAATTATTCCTACCCGCTATCCAACACTTTCCCTACTGTTGTACTCTGTTGCACTCAATGGAGTGGGAATAGTAATGTTTACCCTACGCTATCCAACACTTTCCCTACTATTGCACTCTCTGGAGTGGGAATTGTAATTTTTACACCTTCGCTATCCAACACTTTGCCTACTGTTGCACTCTCTGGAGTGTGAATAGTAATTTTCACCCATATGCTATCCAACACTTTCCCTACTGTTGCTCTCTCTGGAATGGGAATAGTAACTTTTACCTCTAAGCTGTCCAACACTTTCCCTACCGTTGCACTCACTGGAGTGGGAACAGTAATTTTTACCTCCCCGCTATCCAACGCTTTCCCTACTGTTGCACTCACTGGAGTGGGAATAGTAATTTTTACACCTACGCTATCCAACACTTTCCCTACTGTTGCACTCTCTAAAGTGGGAATATTAATTTGCACCCGTATGCTATCCAACACTTGCCCTACTGTTGCACTCACTGGAGTGGGAATAGTAATTTTTACCCCTATGCTATCCAACACTTTTCCTACTGTTGCACTCACTGGAGTGGGAATAGTAATGTTTACCCCTACGCTATCCAACACTTTCCCAACTGTTGCACTCTCTGGAGTGGGAATAGTAATTTTTACCCTTACGCTATCCAACACTTTCCCTACTGTTGCACTCACTGGAGTGGAAATAGTAATTTTTACCCCTACGCTATCCAACACTTTCCCTGCTGTTGCACTCTCTGGAGTGGGAATAGTCATCTTTACCCTCCCGCTATCCAACACTTTCTCTACTGTTATATTTGGTGGAGTGGGAATAGTAAATTATTCCTACCCGCTATCCAACACTTTCCCTACTGTTGCACTCTGTTGCAGTCACTGGAGTGGGAATAGTAATTTTTACCCCTACGCTATAAAACACTTTCCCTACTGTTGCACTCTCTGGAGTGGGAATTGTAATTTTTACACCTTCGCTATCCAACACTTTGCCTACTGTTGCACTCTCTGGAGTGTGAATAGTAATTTTCACCCGTATGCTATCCAACACTTTCCCTACTGTTGCTCTCTCTGGAATGGGAATAGTAATTTTTACCTCTAAGCTATCCAACACTTTCCCTACTGTTGCACTCACTGGAGTGGGAATAGTAATTTTAACCTCCCCGCTATCCAACGCTTTCCCTACTGTTCCACTCACTGGAGTGGGAATTGTAATTTTTACACCTACGCTATCCAACACTTTCCCTACTGTTGCACTCTCTGGAGTGTGAATAGTAATTTGCACCCGTATGCTATCCAACACTTTCCCTACTGTTGCTCTCTCTGGAGTGGGAATAGTAATGTTTACCCCTATGCTATCCAATACTTTCCCTACTGTTGCACTCATTGGAGTGGGAATAGTAATTTTTACTCCTATGCTATCCAACACTTTCTCTACAGTTGCACTCACTGGAGTGGGAATAGTAATTTTTACCTCCCCGCTATCCAACGCTTTCCCTACTGTTGCACTCACTGGAGTGGGAATAGTAATTTTTCCCCTCCCGCTATCCAACGCTTTCCCTACTGTTGCACTCACTGGAGTGGGAATAGTAATTTTGACCCCTACGCTATCCAACACTTTCGCTACTGTTGCACTCTCTAAAGTGTGAATAGTAATGTTTACCCTTATGCTATCCAATACTTTCCCTACTGTTGCACTCACTGGAGTGGGAATAGTAATTTTTACTCCTATGCTATCCAACACTTTCTCTACAGTCGCACTCACTGGAGTGGGAATTGTAATTTTTACACATACGCTATCCTACACTTTGCCTACTGTTGCACTCACTGGAGTGTGAAAAGTAATTTTCACCCGTATGTTATCCAACACTTTCGCTACTGTTGCACTCACTGGAGTGGGAATTGTAATTTTTACACCTACGCTATCCAACACTTTCGCTACTGTTGCACTCTCTGGAGTGTGAATAGTAATTTTCACCCGTATGCTATCCAACACTTTCCTTACTGTTGCACTCTCTGGAGTGGGAATAGTAATTTATACCCCTACGCTATCCAACACTTTCCCAACTGTTGCACTCTCTGGAGTGGGAATAGTAATTTTCACCCCTATGCTATCCAACACTTTCCCTACTGTTGCACTCTCTAAAGTGGGAATAGTAATTTGTACCTTCCCGCTATCCAACGCTTTCCCTACTGTTGCACTCACTGGAGTGGGAATAGTAATTTTGACCCCTACGCTGTCCAACACTTTCCCTACTGTTGCACTCTCTAAAGTGGGAATAGTAATGTTTACCCCTATGCTATCCAATACTTTCCATACTGTTGCAGTCACTGGAGTGGGAATAGTAATTTTTACTCCTATGCTATCCAACACTTTCTCTACAGTTGCACTCACTGGAGTGGGAATTATAATTTTTACACCTACGCTATCCAACACTTTTCCTACTGTTGCACTCACTGGAGTGTGAAAAGTAATTTTTACCCCTACGCTATCCAACACTTTCCCTACTGTTGCACTCTCTGGAGTGTGAATAGTAATTTTCACCCGTATGCTATCCAACACTTTACCTACTGTTGCACGCACTGGAGTGGGAATAGCAATGTTTACCCTCCCACTATCCAAAACTTTCTCTACTGTTACATTTGGTGGAGTGGGAATAGTAAATTATTCTTACCCGCTATCCAACACTTTCCCTACTGTTGCACTCACTGGAGTGGGAATAGTAATTTTTACCCCTACGCTATCCAACACTTTCCCTACTGTTGCACACTCTGGAGTGGGAATAGTAATTGTTACCCCTATGCTATCCAACACTTTACCTACTGTTGCACTCTCTGGAGTGGGAATAGAAATTTTTACCCCTACGCTATCCAACACTTTTTCTACTTTTGCACTCACTGGAGTGGGAATTGTAATTTTTACACCTACGCTATCCAACACTTTCCCTACTGTTGCACTCTCTGGAGTGTGAATAGTAATTTGCACCCGTATGCTATCCAACACTTTCCCTACTGTTGCTCTCTCTGGAGTGGGAAAAGTAATGTTTACCCCTATGCTATCCAATACTTTCCCTACTGTTGCACTCATTGGAGTGGGAATAGTAATTTTTACTCCTATGATATCCAACACTTTCTCTACTGTTGCACTCACTGGAGTGGGAATAGTAATTTTTACCTCCCCGATATCCAACGCTTTCCCTACTGTTGCACTCACTGGAGTGGGAATAGTAATTTTTCCTCTCCCGCTATCCAACGCTTTCCCTACTGTTGCACTCACTGGAGTGGGAATAGTAATTTTGACCCCTACGCTATTCAACACTTTCCCTACTGTTGCACTCTCTAAAGTGGGAATAGTAATGTTTACCCCTATGCTATCCAATACTTTCCCTACTGTTGCACTCACTGGAGTGGGAATAGTAATTTTTACTCCTATGCTATCCAACACTTTCTCTACAGTTGCACTCAATGGAGTGGGAATTGTAATTTTTACACCTACGCTATCCTACACTTTGCCTACTGTTGCACTCACTGGAGTGTGAAAAGTAATTTTCACCCGTATGTTATCCAAAACTTTCGCTACTGTTGCACTCACTGGAGTGGGAATTGTAATTTTTACACCTACGCTATCCAACACTTTGCCTACTGTTGCACTCACTGGAGTGTGTAAAGTAATTTTCACACGTATGTTATCCAACACTTTCGCTACTGTTGCACTCTCTGGAGTGTGAATAGTAATTTTCACCCGTATGCTATCCAACACTTTCCTTACTGTTGCACTCTCTGGAGTGGGAATAGTAATTTTTACCTCCCCGCTATCCAACGCTTTCCCTACTGTTGCACTCACTGGAGTGGGAATAGTAATTTTTCCCCTCCCGCTATCCAACGCTTTCCCTACTGTTGCACTCACTGGAGTGGGAATAGTAATTTTTACCTCCCCGCTATCCAACGCTTTCCCTACTGTTGCACTCACTGGAGTGGGAATAGTAATTTTAACCTCCCCGCTATCCAACGCTTTCCCTACTGTTACACTCAGTGGAGTGGGAATTGTAATTTTTACACCTACGCTATCCAACACTCTCCCTACTGTTGCACTCTCTAAAGTGGGAATAGTAATGTTTACCCCTATGCTATCCAATACTTTCCCTACTGTTGCACTCAATGGAATGGGAATAATCATTTTTACTCCTATGCTATCCAACACTTTCTCTACGGTTGCACTCACTGGAGTGGGAATTGTAATTTTTACACCTACGCTATCCAACACTTTGCCTACTGTTGCACTCACTGGAGTGTGAAAAGTAATTTTCACCCGTATGTTATCCAACACTTTCGCCACTGTTGCACTCACTGGAGTGGGAATTGTAATTTTTACACCTATGCTATCCAACACTTTGCCTACTGTTGCACTCACTGGAGTGTGAAAAGTAATTTTCACCCGTATGTTATCCAACACTTTTGCTACTGTTGCACTCTCTTTAGTGTGAATAGTAATTTTCACTAGTATGCTATCCAACACTTTCCTTACTGTTGCACTCTCTGGAGTGGGAATAGTAATTTATACCCCTACTCTATCCAACACTTTCCCTACTGTTGCACTCTCTGGCGTGGGAATAGTAATTTTTATCTCCCCGCTATCCAACGCTTTCCCTACTGTTGCACTCACTGGAGTGGGAATAGTAATTTTTCCCCTCCCGCTATCCAACACTTTCCCTACTGTTGCACTCACTGGAGTGGTAATAGTAATTTTGACCTCTACGCTATCCAACACTTTCCCTACTGTTGCACTCTCTAAAGTGGGAATAGTAATGTTTACCCCTATGCTATCCAATACTTTCCCTACTGTTGCACTCACTGGAGTGGGAATAGTAATTTTTACTCCTATGCTATCCAACACTTTCTCTACAGTTGCACTCACTGGAGTGGGAATTGTAATTTTTACACCTATGCTATCCAACACTTTGCCTACTGTTGCACTCACTGGAGTGGAAATAGTAATCTTTACCCCTACGCTATTCAACACTTTCCCTGCTGTTGCACTCTCTGGAGTGGGAATAGTAATCTGTACCCTCCCGCTATCCAACACTTTCTCTACTGTTATATTTGGTGGAGTAGGAATAGTAAATTATTCCTACCCGCTATCCAACACTTTCCCTACTGTTGCACTCTGTTGCACTCAATGGAGTGGTCATAGTAATGTTTACCCTACGCTATCCAACACTTTCCCTACTATTGCACTCTCTGGAGTGGGAATTGTAATTTTTACACCTTCGCTATCCAACACTTTGCCTACTGTTGCACTCTCTGGAGTGTGAATAGTAATTTTCACCCATATGCTATCCAACACTTTCCCTACTGTTGCTCTCTCTGGAATGGGAATAGTAACTTTTACCTCTAAGCTGTCCAACACTTTCCCTACCGTTGCACTCACTGGAGTGGGAACAGTAATTTTTACCTCCCCGCTATCCAACGCTTTCCCTACTGTTGCACTCACTGGAGTGGGAATAGTAATTTTTACACCTACGCTATCCAACACTTTCCCTACTGTTGCACTCTCTAAAGTGGGAATATTAATTTGCACCCGTATGCTATCCAACACTTGCCCTACTGTTGCACTCACTGGAGTGGGAATAGTAATTTTTACCCCTATGCTATCCAACACTTTTCCTACTGTTGCACTCACTGGAGTGGGAATAGTAATGTTTACCCCTACGCTATCCAACACTTTCCCAACTGTTGCACTCTCTGGAGTGGGAATAGTAATTTTTACCCTTACGCTATCCAACACTTTCCCTACTGTTGCACTCACTGGAGTGGAAATAGTAATTTTTACCCCTACGCTATCCAACACTTTCCCTGCTGTTGCACTCTCTGGAGTGGGAATAGTAATCTTTACCCTCCCGCTATCCAACACTTTCTCTACTGTTATATTTGGTGGAGTGGGAATAGTAAATTATTCCTACCCGCTATCCAACACTTTCCCTACTGTTGCACTCTGTTGCAGTCACTGGAGTGGGAATAGTAATTTTTACCCCTACGCTATAAAACACTTTCCCTACTGTTGCACTCTCTGGAGTGGGAATTGTAATTTTTACACCTTCGCTATCCAACACTTTGCCTACTGTTGCACTCTCTGGAGTGTGAATAGTAATTTTCACCCGTATGCTATCCAACACTTTCCCTACTGTTGCTCTCTCTGGAATGGGAATAGTAATTTTTACCTCTAAGCTATCCAACACTTTCCCTACTGTTGCACTCACTGGAGTGGGAATAGTAATTTTAACCTCCCCGCTATCCAACGCTTTCCCTACTGTTCCACTCACTGGAGTGGGAATTGTAATTTTTACACCTACGCTATCCAACACTTTCCCTACTGTTGCACTCTCTGGAGTGTGAATAGTAATTTGCACCCGTATGCTATCCAACACTTTCCCTACTGTTGCTCTCTCTGGAGTGGGAATAGTAATGTTTACCCCTATGCTATCCAATACTTTCCCTACTGTTGCACTCATTGGAGTGGGAATAGTAATTTTTACTCCTATGCTATCCAACACTTTCTCTACAGTTGCACTCACTGGAGTGGGAATAGTAATTTTTACCTCCCCGCTATCCAACGCTTTCCCTACTGTTGCACTCACTGGAGTGGGAATAGTAATTTTTCCCCTCCCGCTATCCAACGCTTTCCCTACTGTTGCACTCACTGGAGTGGGAATAGTAATTTTGACCCCTACGCTATCCAACACTTTCGCTACTGTTGCACTCTCTAAAGTGTGAATAGTAATGTTTACCCCTATGCTATCCAATACTTTCCCTACTGTTGCACTCACTGGAGTGGGAATAGTAATTTTTACTCCTATGCTATCCAACACTTTCTCTACAGTCGCACTCACTGGAGTGGGAATTGTAATTTTTACACATACGCTATCCTACACTTTGCCTACTGTTGCACTCACTGGAGTGTGAAAAGTAATTTTCACCCGTATGTTATCCAACACTTTCGCTACTGTTGCACTCACTGGAGTGGGAATTGTAATTTTTACACCTACGCTATCCAACACTTTCGCTACTGTTGCACTCTCTGGAGTGTGAATAGTAATTTTCACCCGTATGCTATCCAACACTTTCCTTACTGTTGCACTCTCTGGAGTGGGAATAGTAATTTATACCCCTACGCTATCCAACACTTTCCCAACTGTTGCACTCTCTGGAGTGGGAATAGTAATTTTTACCTCCCCGCTATCCAATGCTTTCCCTACTGTTGCACTCACTGGAGTGGGAATAGTAATTTTTCCCCTCCCGCTATCCAACGCTTTCCCTACTGTTGCACTCACTGGAGTGGGAATAGTAATTTTTACCTCCCCGCTATCCAACGCTTTCCCTACTGTTGCACTCACTGGAGTGGGAATAGTAATTTTTTCCTACCGCTATCCAACGCTTTCCCTACTGTTGCACTCACTGGAGTGGGAATAGTAATTTTGACCCCTACGCTATCCAACACTTTCCCTACTGTGGCACTCTCTAAAGTGGGAATAGTAATGTTTACCCCTATGCTATCCAATACTTTCCCTACTGTTGCACTCACTGGAGTGGGATTAATAATTTTTACTCATATGCTATCAAACACTTTCTCTACAGTTGCACTCACTGGAGTGGGAATTGTAATTTTTACACCTATGCTATCCAACACTTTGCCTACTGTTGCACTCACTGGAGTGGAAATAGTAATTTTTACACCTCCGCTATCCAACACTTTGCCTACTGTTGCACTCACTGGAGTGGGAATAGTAATTTTTCCCCTCCCGCTATCCAACACTTTCCCTACTGTTGCACTCACTGGAGTGTGAAAAGTAATTTTCACCCGTATGTTATCCAACACTTTCGCCACTGCTGCACTCACTGGAGTGGGAATTGTAATTTTTACACCTACGCTATGCAACGCTTTCCCTACTGTTGCACTCTCTAAAGTGGGAATAGTGATGTTTACCCCTATGCTATCCAATACTTTCCCTACTGTTGCACTCACTGGAGTGGGAATAGTAATTTTTACTCCTATGCTATCCAACACTTTCTCTACAGTTGCACTCACTGGAGTGGTAATTGTAATTTTTACACCTATGCTATCCAACACTTTGCCTACTGTTGCACTCACTGGAGTGGAAATAGTAATTTTTACCCCTACGCTATCCAACACTTTCCCTGCTGTTGCACTCTCTGGAGTGGGAATAGTAATCTTTACCCTCCCACTATCCAACACTTTCTCTACTGTTATATTTGGTGGAGTGGGAATAGTAAATTATTCCTACCCGCTATCCAACACTTTCCCTACTGTTGCACTCTGTTGCACTCAATGGAGTGGGTATAGTAATTTTTACCCCTAAGCTATCCAACACTTTCTCTACAGTTGCACTCACTGGAGTGGGAATAGTAATTTTTACCTCCCCGCTATCCAACGCTTTCCCTACTGTTGCACTCACTGGAGTGTGAATAGTAATTTTGACCCCTACGCTATCCAACACTTTCCCTACTGTTGCACTCTCTAAAGTGGGAATAGTAATGTTTACCCCTATGCTAGCCAATACTTTCCCTACTGTTGCACTCACTGGAGTGGGAATAGTATTTTTTTTCCTATGCTTTCCAACACTTTCTCTACAGTTGCACTCACTGGAGTGGGAATTGTAATTTTTACACCTACGCTATCCAACATTTTTCCTACTGTTGCACTCACTGGAGTGTGAAAAGTAATTTATACCCCTACGCTATCCAACACTTTCCCTACTGTTGCACTCTCTGGAGTGTGAATAGTAATTTTCACCCGTATGCTATCCAACACTTTCCCTACTGTTGCACTCTCTAGAGTGGGAATAGTAATTTTTACCCCTAATCTATCCAACACTTTCCCTACTGTTGCTCTCTCTGGAATGAGAATAGTAATTTTTACCTCCCCGCTATCCAACGCTTTCCCTACTGTTGCACTCACTGGAGTGGGAAATGTAATTTTTACTCCTACGCTATCCAACACTTTCCCTACTGTTGCACTCTCTGGAGTGTGAATAGTAATTTGCACCCGTATGCTATCCAACACTTGCCCTACTGTTGCTCTCTCTGGAGTGGGAATAGTAATTTTTCCCCTCCCGCTATCCAACACTTTCCCTACTGTTGCACTCACTGGAGTGGGAATAGTAATTTTGACCCCTATGCTATCCAACACTTTCCCTACTGTTGCACTCTCTAAAGTGGGAATAGTGATGTTTACCCCTATGCTATCCAATACTTTCCCTACTGTTGCACTCACTGGAGTGGGAATAGTAATTTTTACTCCTATGCTATCCAACACTTTCTCTACAGTTGCACTCACTGGAGTGGGAATTGTCATTTTTACACCTATGCTATCCAACACTTTGCCTACTGTTGCACTCACTGGAGTGGGAATAGTAATTTTTACCCCTACGCTATCCAACACTTTCCCTGCTGTTGCACTCTCTGGAGTGGGAATAGTAATCTTTACCCTCCCACTATCCAACACTTTCTCTACTGTTATATTTGGTGGAGTGGGAATAGTAAATTATTCCTACCCGCTATCCAACACTTTCCCTACTGTAGCACTCTGTTGCACTCAATGGAGTGGGAATAGTAATTTTTACCCCTAAGCTATCCAACACTTTCTCTACAGTTGCACTCACTGGAGTGGGAATAGTAATTGTTACCTCCCCGCTATCCAACGCTTTCCCTACTGTTGCACTCACTGGAGTGGGAATAGTAATTTTGACCCCTACGCTATCCAACACTTTCCCTACTGTTGCACTCTCTAAAGTGGGAATAGTAATGTTTACCCCTATGCTATCCAATACTTTCCCTACTGTTGCACTCACTGGAGTGGGAATAGTAATTTTTTTTCCTATGCTTTCCAACACTTTCTCTACAGTTGCACTCACTGGAGTGGGAATTGTAATTTTTACACCTACGCTATCCAACACTTTTCCTACTGTTGCACTCACTGGAGTGTGAAAAGTAATTTATACCCCTACGCTATCCAACACTTTCCCTACTGTTGCACTCTCTGGAGTGTGAATAGTAATTTTCACCCGTATGCTATCCAACACTTTCCCTACTGTTGCACTCTCTAGAGTAGGAATAGTAATTTTTACCTCTCATCTATCCAACACTTTCCCTACTGTTGCACTCATTGGAG
Source organism: Triturus cristatus (assembly GCF_964204655.1). NCBI lineage: Eukaryota > Metazoa > Chordata > Amphibia > Caudata > Salamandridae > Triturus > Triturus cristatus. The sequence goes on along the minus strand of NC_140580.1, from coordinate 75,661,939 downwards.
TGGGAATAGTAATTTTTACTCCTATGCTATCCAACACTTTCTCTACAGTTGCACTCACTGGAGTGGGAATAGTAATTTTTACACCTAAGCTATCCAACACTTTGCCTACTGTTATAATCTCTGGAGTGTGAATGGTAATTTTTACCCTACCGCTATCCAACACTTTCTCTACTGTTACATTTGGTGGAGTGTGAATAGTAATTTTTACCTCCCCGCTATCCAACGCTTTCCCTACTGTTGCACTCACTGGAGTGGGAATAGTAATTTTTACCTCCCTGCTATCCAACGCTTTCCCTACTGTTGCACTCACTGGAGTGGGAAATGTAATTTTTACTCCTACGCTATCCAACACTTTCCCTACTGTTGCACTCTCTGGAGTGTGAATAGTAATTTGCACCCGTATGCTATCCAACACTTGCCCTACTGTTGCTCTCTCTGGAGTGGGAATAGTAATGTTTACCCCTATGCTATCCAATACTTTCCCTACTGTTGCACTCATTGGAGTGGGAATAGTAATTTTTACTCCTATGCTATCCAACACTTTCTCTACAGTTGCACTCACTGGAGTGGGAATAGTAATTTTTACACCTAAGCTATCCAACACTTTGCCTACTGTTATACTCTCTGGAGTGTGAATGGTAATTTTTACCCTACCGCTATCCAACACTTTCTCTACTGTTACATTTGGTGGAGTGTGAATAGTAAATTATTTCTACCCGCTATCCAACACTTTCCCTACTGTTGCACTCACTGGAGTGGGAATAGTAAGTTTTTACCCCTATGCTATCCAACACTTTCCCTACTGTTGCACTCTCAGGAGTGGGAATTGTAATTTTTACCCCTATGCTATCCAACACGTTCCTACTGTTGCACTCACTGGAGTGGGAATAGTAATGTTTACCCCTATGCCATTCAATGCTTTCCCTACTGTTGCACTCTCTGGAGTGGGAATAGTAATTTTTACCCCTACGGTATCCAACACTTTCCCTACTGTTGCACTCACTGGAGTGGAAATAGTAATTGTTACCCCTACGCTATCCAACACTTTCCCTAATTGTGCACTCACTTGAGTGGGAATAGTAATTTTTACCCTCCCACTATCCAACACTTTCCCTACTGTTGCACTCTGTTGCACTTACTGGAGCAAGAATAGTAGTTTTTACCCCTATGCTATCCAACACTGTCCCTACTGTTGCACTCTCTGGAGTAGGGATAGTAATTTTTACCCCTATGCTATCCAATTCTTTCCCTACTGTTGCACTCACTGGAGGGGGAATAGTAATTTTTACCCTCCCCCTATCCAACGCGTTCCCTACTGTTGCACTCACTGGAGTGGAAATAGTAAATATTATCCCTTTGCTTTCCAACACTTTCCCTGCTGTTGCACTCTCTGGAGTGGGAATAGTAATTTTTACCCTCCAGCTATCCAACACTTTCTCTACTGTTACATTTGGTGAAGTGGGAATAGTAAATTATTCCTACCCGCTATCCAACACTTTCCCTACTGTTGCACTCACTGGAGTGGGAATAGTAATTTTTACTCCTATGCTATCCAACACTTTCTCTACAGTTGCACTCAATGGAGTGGGAATTGTAATTTTTACACCTACGCTATCCTACACTTTGCCTACTGTTGCACTCACTGGAGTGTGAAAAGTAATTTTCACCCGTATGTTATCCAACACTTTCGCTACTGTTGCACTCACTGGAGTGGGAATTGTAATTTTTACACCTACGCTATTCAACACTTTGCCTACTGTTGCACTCACTGGAGTGTGTAAAGTAATTTTCACCCGTATGTTATCCAACACTTTCCTTACTGTTGCACTCTCTGGAGTGGGAATAGTAATTTTTACCTCCCCGCTATCCAACGCTTTCCCTACTGTTGCACTCACTGGAGTGGGAATAGTAATTTTTCCCCTCCCGCTATCCAACGCTTTCCCTACTGTTGCACTCACTGGAGTGGGAATAGTAATTTTTACCTCCCCGCTATCCAACGCTTTCCCTACTGTTGCACTCAGTGGAGTGGGAATAGTAATTTTAACCTCCCCGCTATCCAACGCTTTCCCTACTGTTACACTCAGTGGAGTGGGAATTGTAATTTTTACACCTACGCTATCCAACACTCTCCCTACTGTTGCACTCTCTAAAGTGGGAATAGTAATGTTTACCCCTATGCTATCCAATACTTTCCCTACTGTTGCACTCAATGGAATGGGAATAATAATTTTTACTCCTATGCTATCCAACACTTTCTCTACGGTTGCACTCACTGGAGTGGGAATTGTAATTTTTACACCTACGCTATCCAACACTTTGCCTACTGTTGCACTCACTGGAGTGTGAAAAGTAATTTTCACCCGTATGTTATCCAAGACTTTCGCCACTGTTGCACTCACTGGAGTGGGAATTGTAATTTTTACACCTACGCTATCCAACACTTTGCCTACTGTTGCACTCACTGGAGTGTGAAAAGTAATTTTCACCCGTATGTTATCCAACACTTTTGCTACTGTTGCACTCTCTTTAGTGTGAATAGTAATTTTCACTAGTATGCTATCCAACACTTTCCTTACTGTTGCACTCTCTGGAGTGGGAATAGTAATTTATACCCCTACTCTATCCAACACTTTCCCTACTGTTGCACTCTCTGGCGTGGGAATAGTAATTTTTATTTCCCCGCTATCCAACGCTTTCCCTACTGTTGCACTCACTGGAGTGGGAATAGTAATTTTTCCCCTCCCGCTATCCAACACTTTCCCTACTGTTGCACTCACTGGAGTGGTAATAGTAATTTTGACCTCTACGCTATCCAACACTTTCCCTACTGTTGCACTCTCTAAAGTGGGAATAGTAATGTTTACCCCTATGCTATCCAATACTTTCCCTACTGTTGCACTCACTGGAGTGGGAATAGTAATTTTTACTCCTATGCTATCCAACACGTTCTCTACAGTTGCACTCACTGGAGTGGGAATTGTAATTTTTACACCTATGCTATCCAACACTTTGCCTACTGTTGCACTCACTGGAGTGGAAATAGTAATCTTTACCCCTACGCTATTCAACACTTTCCCTGCTGTTGCACTCTCTGGAGTGGGAATAGTAATCTGTACCCTCCCGCTATCCAACACTTTCTCTACTGTTATATTTGGTGGAGTAGGAATAGTAAATTATTCCTACCCGCTATCCAACACTTTCCCTACTGTTGTACTCTGTTGCACTCAATGGAGTGGGAATAGTAATGTTTACCCTACGCTATCCAACACTTTCCCTACTATTGCACTCTCTGGAGTGGGAATTGTAATTTTTACACCTTCGCTATCCAACACTTTGCCTACTGTTGCACTCTCTGGAGTGTGAATAGTAATTTTCACCCATATGCTATCCAACACTTTCCCTACTGTTGCTCTCTCTGGAATGGGAATAGTAACTTTTACCTCTAAGCTGTCCAACACTTTCCCTACCGTTGCACTCACTGGAGTGGGAACAGTAATTTTTACCTCCCCGCTATCCAACGCTTTCCCTACTGTTGCACTCACTGGAGTGGGAATAGTAATTTTTACACCTACGCTATCCAACACTTTCCCTACTGTTGCACTCTCTAAAGTGGGAATATTAATTTGCACCCGTATGCTATCCAACACTTGCCCTACTGTTGCACTCACTGGAGTGGGAATAGTAATTTTTACCCCTATGCTATCCAACACTTTTCCTACTGTTGCACTCACTGGAGTGGGAATAGTAATGTTTACCCCTACGCTATCCAACACTTTCCCAACTGTTGCACTCTCTGGAGTGGGAATAGTAATTTTTACCCTTACGCTATCCAACACTTTCCCTACTGTTGCACTCACTGGAGTGGAAATAGTAATTTTTACCCCTACGCTATCCAACACTTTCCCTGCTGTTGCACTCTCTGGAGTGGGAATAGTAATCTTTACCCTCCCGCTATCCAACACTTTCTCTACTGTTATATTTGGTGGAGTGGGAATAGTAAATTATTCCTACCCGCTATCCAACACTTTCCCTACTGTTGCACTCTGTTGCAGTCACTGGAGTGGGAATAGTAATTTTTACCCCTACGCTATAAAACACTTTCCCTACTGTTGCACTCTCTGGAGTGGGAATTGTAATTTTTACACCTTCGCTATCCAACACTTTGCCTACTGTTGCACTCTCTGGAGTGTGAATAGTAATTTTCACCCGTATGCTATCCAACACTTTCCCTACTGTTGCTCTCTCTGGAATGGGAATAGTAATTTTTACCTCTAAGCTATCCAACACTTTCCCTACTGTTGCACTCACTGGAGTGGGAATAGTAATTTTAACCTCCCCGCTATCCAACGCTTTCCCTACTGTTCCACTCACTGGAGTGGGAATTGTAATTTTTACACCTACGCTATCCAACACTTTCCCTACTGTTGCACTCTCTGGAGTGTGAATAGTAATTTGCACCCGTATGCTATCCAACACTTTCCCTACTGTTGCTCTCTCTGGAGTGGGAATAGTAATGTTTACCCCTATGCTATCCAATACTTTCCCTACTGTTGCACTCATTGGAGTGGGAATAGTAATTTTTACTCCTATGCTATCCAACACTTTCTCTACAGTTGCACTCACTGGAGTGGGAATAGTAATTTTTACCTCCCCGCTATCCAACGCTTTCCCTACTGTTGCACTCACTGGAGTGGGAATAGTAATTTTTCCCCTCCCGCTATCCAACGCTTTCCCTACTGTTGCACTCACTGGAGTGGGAATAGTAATTTTGACCCCTACGCTATCCAACACTTTCGCTACTGTTGCACTCTCTAAAGTGTGAATAGTAATGTTTACCCTTATGCTATCCAATACTTTCCCTACTGTTGCACTCACTGGAGTGGGAATAGTAATTTTTACTCCTATGCTATCCAACACTTTCTCTACAGTCGCACTCACTGGAGTGGGAATTGTAATTTTTACACATACGCTATCCTACACTTTGCCTACTGTTGCACTCACTGGAGTGTGAAAAGTAATTTTCACCCGTATGTTATCCAACACTTTCGCTACTGTTGCACTCACTGGAGTGGGAATTGTAATTTTTACACCTACGCTATCCAACACTTTCGCTACTGTTGCACTCTCTGGAGTGTGAATAGTAATTTTCACCCGTATGCTATCCAACACTTTCCTTACTGTTGCACTCTCTGGAGTGGGAATAGTAATTTATACCCCTACGCTATCCAACACTTTCCCAACTGTTGCACTCTCTGGAGTGGGAATAGTAATTTTCACCCCTATGCTATCCAACACTTTCCCTACTGTTGCACTCTCTAAAGTGGGAATAGTAATTTGTACCTTCCCGCTATCCAACGCTTTCCCTACTGTTGCACTCACTGGAGTGGGAATAGTAATTTTGACCCCTACGCTGTCCAACACTTTCCCTACTGTTGCACTCTCTAAAGTGGGAATAGTAATGTTTACCCCTATGCTATCCAATACTTTCCATACTGTTGCAGTCACTGGAGTGGGAATAGTAATTTTTACTCCTATGCTATCCAACACTTTCTCTACAGTTGCACTCACTGGAGTGGGAATTATAATTTTTACACCTACGCTATCCAACACTTTTCCTACTGTTGCACTCACTGGAGTGTGAAAAGTAATTTTTACCCCTACGCTATCCAACACTTTCCCTACTGTTGCACTCTCTGGAGTGTGAATAGTAATTTTCACCCGTATGCTATCCAACACTTTACCTACTGTTGCACGCACTGGAGTGGGAATAGCAATGTTTACCCTCCCACTATCCAAAACTTTCTCTACTGTTACATTTGGTGGAGTGGGAATAGTAAATTATTCTTACCCGCTATCCAACACTTTCCCTACTGTTGCACTCACTGGAGTGGGAATAGTAATTTTTACCCCTACGCTATCCAACACTTTCCCTACTGTTGCACACTCTGGAGTGGGAATAGTAATTGTTACCCCTATGCTATCCAACACTTTACCTACTGTTGCACTCTCTGGAGTGGGAATAGAAATTTTTACCCCTACGCTATCCAACACTTTTTCTACTTTTGCACTCACTGGAGTGGGAATTGTAATTTTTACACCTACGCTATCCAACACTTTCCCTACTGTTGCACTCTCTGGAGTGTGAATAGTAATTTGCACCCGTATGCTATCCAACACTTTCCCTACTGTTGCTCTCTCTGGAGTGGGAAAAGTAATGTTTACCCCTATGCTATCCAATACTTTCCCTACTGTTGCACTCATTGGAGTGGGAATAGTAATTTTTACTCCTATGATATCCAACACTTTCTCTACTGTTGCACTCACTGGAGTGGGAATAGTAATTTTTACCTCCCCGATATCCAACGCTTTCCCTACTGTTGCACTCACTGGAGTGGGAATAGTAATTTTTCCTCTCCCGCTATCCAACGCTTTCCCTACTGTTGCACTCACTGGAGTGGGAATAGTAATTTTGACCCCTACGCTATTCAACACTTTCCCTACTGTTGCACTCTCTAAAGTGGGAATAGTAATGTTTACCCCTATGCTATCCAATACTTTCCCTACTGTTGCACTCACTGGAGTGGGAATAGTAATTTTTACTCCTATGCTATCCAACACTTTCTCTACAGTTGCACTCAATGGAGTGGGAATTGTAATTTTTACACCTACGCTATCCTACACTTTGCCTACTGTTGCACTCACTGGAGTGTGAAAAGTAATTTTCACCCGTATGTTATCCAAAACTTTCGCTACTGTTGCACTCACTGGAGTGGGAATTGTAATTTTTACACCTACGCTATCCAACACTTTGCCTACTGTTGCACTCACTGGAGTGTGTAAAGTAATTTTCACACGTATGTTATCCAACACTTTCGCTACTGTTGCACTCTCTGGAGTGTGAATAGTAATTTTCACCCGTATGCTATCCAACACTTTCCTTACTGTTGCACTCTCTGGAGTGGGAATAGTAATTTTTACCTCCCCGCTATCCAACGCTTTCCCTACTGTTGCACTCACTGGAGTGGGAATAGTAATTTTTCCCCTCCCGCTATCCAACGCTTTCCCTACTGTTGCACTCACTGGAGTGGGAATAGTAATTTTTACCTCCCCGCTATCCAACGCTTTCCCTACTGTTGCACTCACTGGAGTGGGAATAGTAATTTTAACCTCCCCGCTATCCAACGCTTTCCCTACTGTTACACTCAGTGGAGTGGGAATTGTAATTTTTACACCTACGCTATCCAACACTCTCCCTACTGTTGCACTCTCTAAAGTGGGAATAGTAATGTTTACCCCTATGCTATCCAATACTTTCCCTACTGTTGCACTCAATGGAATGGGAATAATCATTTTTACTCCTATGCTATCCAACACTTTCTCTACGGTTGCACTCACTGGAGTGGGAATTGTAATTTTTACACCTACGCTATCCAACACTTTGCCTACTGTTGCACTCACTGGAGTGTGAAAAGTAATTTTCACCCGTATGTTATCCAACACTTTCGCCACTGTTGCACTCACTGGAGTGGGAATTGTAATTTTTACACCTATGCTATCCAACACTTTGCCTACTGTTGCACTCACTGGAGTGTGAAAAGTAATTTTCACCCGTATGTTATCCAACACTTTTGCTACTGTTGCACTCTCTTTAGTGTGAATAGTAATTTTCACTAGTATGCTATCCAACACTTTCCTTACTGTTGCACTCTCTGGAGTGGGAATAGTAATTTATACCCCTACTCTATCCAACACTTTCCCTACTGTTGCACTCTCTGGCGTGGGAATAGTAATTTTTATCTCCCCGCTATCCAACGCTTTCCCTACTGTTGCACTCACTGGAGTGGGAATAGTAATTTTTCCCCTCCCGCTATCCAACACTTTCCCTACTGTTGCACTCACTGGAGTGGTAATAGTAATTTTGACCTCTACGCTATCCAACACTTTCCCTACTGTTGCACTCTCTAAAGTGGGAATAGTAATGTTTACCCCTATGCTATCCAATACTTTCCCTACTGTTGCACTCACTGGAGTGGGAATAGTAATTTTTACTCCTATGCTATCCAACACTTTCTCTACAGTTGCACTCACTGGAGTGGGAATTGTAATTTTTACACCTATGCTATCCAACACTTTGCCTACTGTTGCACTCACTGGAGTGGAAATAGTAATCTTTACCCCTACGCTATTCAACACTTTCCCTGCTGTTGCACTCTCTGGAGTGGGAATAGTAATCTGTACCCTCCCGCTATCCAACACTTTCTCTACTGTTATATTTGGTGGAGTAGGAATAGTAAATTATTCCTACCCGCTATCCAACACTTTCCCTACTGTTGCACTCTGTTGCACTCAATGGAGTGGTCATAGTAATGTTTACCCTACGCTATCCAACACTTTCCCTACTATTGCACTCTCTGGAGTGGGAATTGTAATTTTTACACCTTCGCTATCCAACACTTTGCCTACTGTTGCACTCTCTGGAGTGTGAATAGTAATTTTCACCCATATGCTATCCAACACTTTCCCTACTGTTGCTCTCTCTGGAATGGGAATAGTAACTTTTACCTCTAAGCTGTCCAACACTTTCCCTACCGTTGCACTCACTGGAGTGGGAACAGTAATTTTTACCTCCCCGCTATCCAACGCTTTCCCTACTGTTGCACTCACTGGAGTGGGAATAGTAATTTTTACACCTACGCTATCCAACACTTTCCCTACTGTTGCACTCTCTAAAGTGGGAATATTAATTTGCACCCGTATGCTATCCAACACTTGCCCTACTGTTGCACTCACTGGAGTGGGAATAGTAATTTTTACCCCTATGCTATCCAACACTTTTCCTACTGTTGCACTCACTGGAGTGGGAATAGTAATGTTTACCCCTACGCTATCCAACACTTTCCCAACTGTTGCACTCTCTGGAGTGGGAATAGTAATTTTTACCCTTACGCTATCCAACACTTTCCCTACTGTTGCACTCACTGGAGTGGAAATAGTAATTTTTACCCCTACGCTATCCAACACTTTCCCTGCTGTTGCACTCTCTGGAGTGGGAATAGTAATCTTTACCCTCCCGCTATCCAACACTTTCTCTACTGTTATATTTGGTGGAGTGGGAATAGTAAATTATTCCTACCCGCTATCCAACACTTTCCCTACTGTTGCACTCTGTTGCAGTCACTGGAGTGGGAATAGTAATTTTTACCCCTACGCTATAAAACACTTTCCCTACTGTTGCACTCTCTGGAGTGGGAATTGTAATTTTTACACCTTCGCTATCCAACACTTTGCCTACTGTTGCACTCTCTGGAGTGTGAATAGTAATTTTCACCCGTATGCTATCCAACACTTTCCCTACTGTTGCTCTCTCTGGAATGGGAATAGTAATTTTTACCTCTAAGCTATCCAACACTTTCCCTACTGTTGCACTCACTGGAGTGGGAATAGTAATTTTAACCTCCCCGCTATCCAACGCTTTCCCTACTGTTCCACTCACTGGAGTGGGAATTGTAATTTTTACACCTACGCTATCCAACACTTTCCCTACTGTTGCACTCTCTGGAGTGTGAATAGTAATTTGCACCCGTATGCTATCCAACACTTTCCCTACTGTTGCTCTCTCTGGAGTGGGAATAGTAATGTTTACCCCTATGCTATCCAATACTTTCCCTACTGTTGCACTCATTGGAGTGGGAATAGTAATTTTTACTCCTATGCTATCCAACACTTTCTCTACAGTTGCACTCACTGGAGTGGGAATAGTAATTTTTACCTCCCCGCTATCCAACGCTTTCCCTACTGTTGCACTCACTGGAGTGGGAATAGTAATTTTTCCCCTCCCGCTATCCAACGCTTTCCCTACTGTTGCACTCACTGGAGTGGGAATAGTAATTTTGACCCCTACGCTATCCAACACTTTCGCTACTGTTGCACTCTCTAAAGTGTGAATAGTAATGTTTACCCCTATGCTATCCAATACTTTCCCTACTGTTGCACTCACTGGAGTGGGAATAGTAATTTTTACTCCTATGCTATCCAACACTTTCTCTACAGTCGCACTCACTGGAGTGGGAATTGTAATTTTTACACATACGCTATCCTACACTTTGCCTACTGTTGCACTCACTGGAGTGTGAAAAGTAATTTTCACCCGTATGTTATCCAACACTTTCGCTACTGTTGCACTCACTGGAGTGGGAATTGTAATTTTTACACCTACGCTATCCAACACTTTCGCTACTGTTGCACTCTCTGGAGTGTGAATAGTAATTTTCACCCGTATGCTATCCAACACTTTCCTTACTGTTGCACTCTCTGGAGTGGGAATAGTAATTTATACCCCTACGCTATCCAACACTTTCCCAACTGTTGCACTCTCTGGAGTGGGAATAGTAATTTTTACCTCCCCGCTATCCAATGCTTTCCCTACTGTTGCACTCACTGGAGTGGGAATAGTAATTTTTCCCCTCCCGCTATCCAACGCTTTCCCTACTGTTGCACTCACTGGAGTGGGAATAGTAATTTTTACCTCCCCGCTATCCAACGCTTTCCCTACTGTTGCACTCACTGGAGTGGGAATAGTAATTTTTTCCTACCGCTATCCAACGCTTTCCCTACTGTTGCACTCACTGGAGTGGGAATAGTAATTTTGACCCCTACGCTATCCAACACTTTCCCTACTGTGGCACTCTCTAAAGTGGGAATAGTAATGTTTACCCCTATGCTATCCAATACTTTCCCTACTGTTGCACTCACTGGAGTGGGATTAATAATTTTTACTCATATGCTATCAAACACTTTCTCTACAGTTGCACTCACTGGAGTGGGAATTGTAATTTTTACACCTATGCTATCCAACACTTTGCCTACTGTTGCACTCACTGGAGTGGAAATAGTAATTTTTACACCTCCGCTATCCAACACTTTGCCTACTGTTGCACTCACTGGAGTGGGAATAGTAATTTTTCCCCTCCCGCTATCCAACACTTTCCCTACTGTTGCACTCACTGGAGTGTGAAAAGTAATTTTCACCCGTATGTTATCCAACACTTTCGCCACTGCTGCACTCACTGGAGTGGGAATTGTAATTTTTACACCTACGCTATGCAACGCTTTCCCTACTGTTGCACTCTCTAAAGTGGGAATAGTGATGTTTACCCCTATGCTATCCAATACTTTCCCTACTGTTGCACTCACTGGAGTGGGAATAGTAATTTTTACTCCTATGCTATCCAACACTTTCTCTACAGTTGCACTCACTGGAGTGGTAATTGTAATTTTTACACCTATGCTATCCAACACTTTGCCTACTGTTGCACTCACTGGAGTGGAAATAGTAATTTTTACCCCTACGCTATCCAACACTTTCCCTGCTGTTGCACTCTCTGGAGTGGGAATAGTAATCTTTACCCTCCCACTATCCAACACTTTCTCTACTGTTATATTTGGTGGAGTGGGAATAGTAAATTATTCCTACCCGCTATCCAACACTTTCCCTACTGTTGCACTCTGTTGCACTCAATGGAGTGGGTATAGTAATTTTTACCCCTAAGCTATCCAACACTTTCTCTACAGTTGCACTCACTGGAGTGGGAATAGTAATTTTTACCTCCCCGCTATCCAACGCTTTCCCTACTGTTGCACTCACTGGAGTGTGAATAGTAATTTTGACCCCTACGCTATCCAACACTTTCCCTACTGTTGCACTCTCTAAAGTGGGAATAGTAATGTTTACCCCTATGCTAGCCAATACTTTCCCTACTGTTGCACTCACTGGAGTGGGAATAGTATTTTTTTTCCTATGCTTTCCAACACTTTCTCTACAGTTGCACTCACTGGAGTGGGAATTGTAATTTTTACACCTACGCTATCCAACATTTTTCCTACTGTTGCACTCACTGGAGTGTGAAAAGTAATTTATACCCCTACGCTATCCAACACTTTCCCTACTGTTGCACTCTCTGGAGTGTGAATAGTAATTTTCACCCGTATGCTATCCAACACTTTCCCTACTGTTGCACTCTCTAGAGTGGGAATAGTAATTTTTACCCCTAATCTATCCAACACTTTCCCTACTGTTGCTCTCTCTGGAATGAGAATAGTAATTTTTACCTCCCCGCTATCCAACGCTTTCCCTACTGTTGCACTCACTGGAGTGGGAAATGTAATTTTTACTCCTACGCTATCCAACACTTTCCCTACTGTTGCACTCTCTGGAGTGTGAATAGTAATTTGCACCCGTATGCTATCCAACACTTGCCCTACTGTTGCTCTCTCTGGAGTGGGAATAGTAATTTTTCCCCTCCCGCTATCCAACACTTTCCCTACTGTTGCACTCACTGGAGTGGGAATAGTAATTTTGACCCCTATGCTATCCAACACTTTCCCTACTGTTGCACTCTCTAAAGTGGGAATAGTGATGTTTACCCCTATGCTATCCAATACTTTCCCTACTGTTGCACTCACTGGAGTGGGAATAGTAATTTTTACTCCTATGCTATCCAACACTTTCTCTACAGTTGCACTCACTGGAGTGGGAATTGTCATTTTTACACCTATGCTATCCAACACTTTGCCTACTGTTGCACTCACTGGAGTGGGAATAGTAATTTTTACCCCTACGCTATCCAACACTTTCCCTGCTGTTGCACTCTCTGGAGTGGGAATAGTAATCTTTACCCTCCCACTATCCAACACTTTCTCTACTGTTATATTTGGTGGAGTGGGAATAGTAAATTATTCCTACCCGCTATCCAACACTTTCCCTACTGTAGCACTCTGTTGCACTCAATGGAGTGGGAATAGTAATTTTTACCCCTAAGCTATCCAACACTTTCTCTACAGTTGCACTCACTGGAGTGGGAATAGTAATTGTTACCTCCCCGCTATCCAACGCTTTCCCTACTGTTGCACTCACTGGAGTGGGAATAGTAATTTTGACCCCTACGCTATCCAACACTTTCCCTACTGTTGCACTCTCTAAAGTGGGAATAGTAATGTTTACCCCTATGCTATCCAATACTTTCCCTACTGTTGCACTCACTGGAGTGGGAATAGTAATTTTTTTTCCTATGCTTTCCAACACTTTCTCTACAGTTGCACTCACTGGAGTGGGAATTGTAATTTTTACACCTACGCTATCCAACACTTTTCCTACTGTTGCACTCACTGGAGTGTGAAAAGTAATTTATACCCCTACGCTATCCAACACTTTCCCTACTGTTGCACTCTCTGGAGTGTGAATAGTAATTTTCACCCGTATGCTATCCAACACTTTCCCTACTGTTGCACTCTCTAGAGTAGGAATAGTAATTTTTACCTCTCATCTATCCAACACTTTCCCTACTGTTGCACTCATTGGAGTGGGAATAGTAATTTTTACTCCTATGCTATCCAACACTTTCTCTACAGTTGCACTCACTGGAGTGGGAATAGTAATTTTTACACCTAAGCTATCCAACACTTTGCCTACTGTTATAATCTCTGGAGTGTGAATGGTAATTTTTACCCTACCGCTATCCAACACTTTCTCTACTGTTACATTTGGTGGAGTGTGAATAGTAATTTTTACCTCCCCGCTATCCAACGCTTTCCCTACTGTTGCACTCACTGGAGTGGGAATAGTAATTTTTACCTCCCTGCTATCCAACGCTTTCCCTACTGTTGCACTCACTGGAGTGGGAAATGTAATTTTTACTCCTACGCTATCCAACACTTTCCCTACTGTTGCACTCTCTGGAGTGTGAATAGTAATTTGCACCCGTATGCTATCCAACACTTGCCCTACTGTTGCTCTCTCTGGAGTGGGAATAGTAATGTTTACCCCTATGCTATCCAATACTTTCCCTACTGTTGCACTCATTGGAGTGGGAATAGTAATTTTTACTCCTATGCTATCCAACACTTTCTCTACAGTTGCACTCACTGGAGTGGGAATAGTAATTTTTACACCTAAGCTATCCAACACTTTGCCTACTGTTATACTCTCTGGAGTGTGAATGGTAATTTTTACCCTACCGCTATCCAACACTTTCTCTACTGTTACATTTGGTGGAGTGTGAATAGTAAATTATTTCTACCCGCTATCCAACACTTTCCCTACTGTTGCACTCACTGGAGTGGGAATAGTAAGTTTTTACCCCTATGCTATCCAACACTTTCCCTACTGTTGCACTCTCAGGAGTGGGAATTGTAATTTTTACCCCTATGCTATCCAACACGTTCCTACTGTTGCACTCACTGGAGTGGGAATAGTAATGTTTACCCCTATGCCATTCAATGCTTTCCCTACTGTTGCACTCTCTGGAGTGGGAATAGTAATTTTTACCCCTACGGTATCCAACACTTTCCCTACTGTTGCACTCACTGGAGTGGAAATAGTAATTGTTACCCCTACGCTATCCAACACTTTCCCTAATTGTGCACTCACTTGAGTGGGAATAGTAATTTTTACCCTCCCACTATCCAACACTTTCCCTACTGTTGCACTCTGTTGCACTTACTGGAGCAAGAATAGTAGTTTTTACCCCTATGCTATCCAACACTGTCCCTACTGTTGCACTCTCTGGAGTAGGGATAGTAATTTTTACCCCTATGCTATCCAATTCTTTCCCTACTGTTGCACTCACTGGAGGGGGAATAGTAATTTTTACCCTCCCCCTATCCAACGCGTTCCCTACTGTTGCACTCACTGGAGTGGAAATAGTAAATATTATCCCTTTGCTTTCCAACACTTTCCCTGCTGTTGCACTCTCTGGAGTGGGAATAGTAATTTTTACCCTCCAGCTATCCAACACTTTCTCTACTGTTACATTTGGTGAAGTGGGAATAGTAAATTATTCCTACCCGCTATCCAACACTTTCCCTACTGTTGCACTCACTGGAGTGGGAATAGTAATTTTTACCCCTACGCTATCCAACACTTTCCCCACTGTTGCACTCACTGGAGTGGGAATAGTAATATTTACCCCTACGCTATCCAACACTTTCCCTACTGTTGCACTCACTGGAGTGGGAATAGTAATTTTTACCCCTATGCTATCCAACACTTTCCCTACTGTTGCACTCACTGGAGTGGGAATAGTAAGTTTTTACCCCTATGCTATCCAACACTTTCCCTACTGTTGCACTCTCAGGAGTGGGAATTGTAATTTTTACCCCTATGCTATCCAACACTTTCCTACTGTTGCACACACTGGAGTGGGAATAGTAATGTTTACCCCTACGCTATCCAATGCTTTCCCTACTGTTGCACTCTCTGGAGTGGGAATAGTAATTTTCACCCCTACAGTATCCAACACTTTGCCTACTGTTGCACTCACTGGAGTGGAAATAGTAATTTCTACCCCTACGCTATCCAACACTCTCCCTAATTGTGCTCTCACTGTCGTGGGAATAGTAATTTTTACCCTCCCACTATCCAACACTTTCCCTACTGTTGCACTCTGTTGCACTTACTGGAGCGAGAATAGTAGTTTTTACCCCTACGCTATCCAACACTGTCCCTACTGTTGCACTCTCTGGAGTGGGAATAGTAATTTTTACCCCTATGCTATCCAATTCTTTCCCTACTGTTGCACTCACTGGAGTGGGAATAGTCATTTTTACCCTCCCCCTATCCAACGCGTTCCCTACTGTTGCACTCACTGGAGTGGAAATAGTAATTGTCAGGAACTACGAGTACGCTGCCGTTCACCGCAGCGGGGAAGTGGTGCGAGTCGTTAGGGAGGTGGTGGGTATGAAAACTACAATACCCATCACCCCTAGCGGAAGCGCGACGCACTTCCTGAGGCGGTTCAAAAGCCTCGAACACGGAAGACTCAGGGCTTGTCAATCAAGTCCCTTCCTGCGTACCGCGGTGTAACGGACCGCGCTAGAACTATTCCGAAGAATGCCCTGCTGAAGGAGCCGTGGCCCGGCTCCCACCTACGAATCCCGACCAACCACCTTTTCACGCTCGTAAGAGCCTCGCCTACCCTCGAGAAAGCGTGAGTCCTGTTTGGGTTTTGCACAGCCTCTGGAATACCCGGCACCCTTCTGCCCCTGCCCTCTAAGCGCCTGGAGACCTGGCTAGTGTCTCTCCGCTTCGAGACTGCCGTTCACTGACCCTGATCTCACCCTTGCTTGGAGCCGACTGAAAGGCTCGGAGAGCTCTTGGACGACGCTACGGAAACCGCCGTGGAGGCCATCCTGCGCTTGGAGCTGACTGAAAGGCTCGGAGAGCGTTCGTTCCTCATCTCCGTGGCCTGCGGTGTCGTGAGTACTTTGTGCTGAGTGTGACTACTTGCGCTACCTGGGAACTACTTGTGTGAGTGTTGTGGGGAGGTCACCCTGTTCTGTTACTTTTATCTGTCCTTGCTGGGTGGGCAAAGGGTCCGGTGGCTCATCCTTGTTCCTTCTCTCTCACAGGAGTGGGGTTCCGGAGTGCAGGTCCCGTCCCAAGTCACCGCAGCCCTTCCCCTGTTTTCCCCCTTCCCCGGGGGTGGTGTTGCCTCTGGAGGGGTTATAGCATCCTCTTGGGTAATACTGTTCTCGGGGAGAGAGGGCTCTAGCGTCGTGGATCGCCCCTGCTGTATCCGGCTTCTAAGGTTAGTGAGACCGAGTGCCCGCTGACAGATTGACAAGCCCACGGATTAATACAGCCCGGGCGATGGATACCGCTACCGTCCTGGCCACTATGATGGACACCTTGAACGCGCTTAGGGTGGAGGTGAACGCCGTTAGAGTAGAGAATCAGGAGATGAAGAATGAGATGGGCACCATGAGAAGAGAGGTAGCCTGTCTGTCCCGTCACCCTCCCGCGGGAACCAAAGGGGGTTCTTATATTCGTGACTGGACCCTGCCGCCCCCTGTGACAACCCGGACGCACGTAGCGGAAGGGGGTACACAGGCTGCAGGCGGGGGATCACCAAGCTCTGGGGGTTTCCCACATCACTCTTTCTCTACGCCTCACCATTCCGGCTCTCCCCCGGTGCAGTTTATTCAACCCATGCAGCTGCCCCTTGCCCCTCCTGAAAGGTTCTTTGGGGACCCAAAGAAGTATGGCATCTTCATGGGTCAATGTAAGCTCCACTTCTTGTGCAAACCAACGGTCTTCCCAACGGACCAGGCAAAAACGGCTTTTGTAATGTCGTATTTGGGAGGCAATGCAGCAAGTTGGTCCTTCCCGTTGATCGAACGAGATGATCCGGTTCTGTACGATTTCTCCGCCTTTTGTGTGGAAATGAGACGGCTGTTCGACCGCAAGGCGCACCAGTTGTCATTAGATAAAGAACTCCTTACGTTGAAACAAGGGTCACAGGACTTGCTGACCTACATCACCTCCTTCAACAGACTCGTGGTAGAAACGGACTGGCCCATGGAAAAAAGAACTTCCCTATTCTACCAAGGGTTAAGGAGTGAACTCAAGGATGTTCTGGCCCAAGTGGTGCATATGCCGACCACTTGTGAGGACTTAATTGATTTAACAGTCCAATTGGATCACCGGCTTCTAGAGCGAAAAGGGGACAAGACCCGCAGCGACACCCGGTTCCTTCCCAGTCGGCCCCGAGCCATTCCCGAGGAAAAGCCTTCTCCGGGGGATGGGACCGAGCCCATGCAAATTGGAGGCATTCGAGGCCCCTTGAGTTCTGCAGAAAAAGAAAAACGGAGAACGCAGAAACTCTGCTTGTATTGTGGCAAGCCGGGCCACTTTATCAAAGAGTGCAGGAGCCGACCCCCGAATACCACTACAAGAAGCCTTGGACCGAAGAATGTGTCTGTAGTGGATTTCCCGACTGAGGACCAGGGAAACTAAAGAGCCCAAATAAGACGGGGACCGCTTGTTTGAGGCCTAGACAAAATGAGGTCTTCCCTGCTGTAGCCAACACTATCCAACCCTCCGTCGCCCACATGAATGTGTGCGTCTTGTTGAACTTGCCTCATGACATCTCCGTGGTGGTCCATGCCCTGCTGGATTCCGGGGCAACCGGTAATTTTATAGACCAACGATATGCCAAGGAATTAAGTCTCCCTTTGGATCAAAAGGATACACCTGAGAAGGTGAAGGCAGTGGATGGCTCGGCTCTCACCTCGGGTCCAGTGTGTTACCACACAAGGGCCATAGTAATGCAAATAGGGGTGAATCACTTCGAACGGATCCGTTTCGACCTGATCGATGCCCCCCATTTCAAACTTATACTAGGAATGCCTTGGCTGACTCTCCATGATCCCTTAGTAAGATGGGCAGCACGCACTGTGACTTTAAATTCATCTTTTTGCCAAGAACACTGTAACAAGGAACAAGTCAACGCTTCGTCCCTGAAGGAGAGTCCCGCGGGGTTCCTTGCCAGCACTAGCAGCCCGCAAACTGCAAGTCCAGTCACCGAGTTACCCAGCATATACAAGAGGTTTCGAACGGTCTTTGACACACAAGAAGCAAAAAGATTACCCCCACATAGGGACTACGATTGTGTCATAGAGCTAGAAGCTGGAGCCAGTATCCCCTGTAGCCGGATTTACGCCCTTACTGAAGCGGAAACCACGTATCTCCGGACATACCTTGACGACATGCTTTCCACTGGTTTCATACGTCCGTCGACCTCGCCTGCCTCCTCTCCGATCTTTTTCATCCCGAAGAAGGAAGGCGGCTTAAGGGCCTGCATTGACTACAGGGCGATCAACAAAATCACCATAAAGAACAGGTATCCCCTGCCTTTAATCCCTGTTCTTTTAGACCAACTGAAGACGGCGAAGGTGTTTACCAAACTGGACCTCCGGGGAGCCTATCATCTGGTGCGGGTACGACGCGGCGATGAGTGGAAGACGGCCTTCCGGACCAAATTCGGCTTATTCGAATACACGGTCATGCCCTTTGGCCTGTGTAACGCTCCCGCCGCGTTCCAATATTTCATGGACGAGGTACTGAGGGGCCTCCTAGACGTATCATGCATCGTGTACATCGATGATATCTTGGTGTACTCAGCCTCCCTGGAAGAACATGTGAAGCACGTGACGGCGGTGCTGGAGCGCCTACACGCTTACGCACTGTACGCCAAACTAGAGAAGTGCTTATTCCACGTTTCGGAAGTAGAATTTTTGGGTTACATCATAGGTCCCGACGGATTGGTTATGGACAATAAGAAAACGCAGGCTATCACCCAGTGGGAATCACCTACCAACGTGAAATCCCTACAAAGCTTCTTGGGCTTCGCGAATTTCTATCGCCGTTTTATAAAGAACTTTTCCGGGATTATCCAACCATTAACACTTCTCCTGAGGAAAGGAGCCTCCTTCGACTGGACCACTGCTGCGGAAAGAGCCTTTCAGTCCTTAAAGAACTGTTTTATGACAGCCCCTGTGCTGCGCCATCCGGACGCCACTCGTCCGTTTGTGGTAGAAACCGACGCCTCCCAATATGCATTGGGTGGCATTCTGTCACAAAGACACCCGGACACGGGACAGTTACATCCCGTTGCATTCTTTTCCAAGAAATTGACTCCCTGTGAAGTGAACTACAGCATCATGGATAAAGAGCTTCTGGCCATAAAAAGAGGGTGCGAAGAGTGGCGACATCATTTACTCGGCGCCAGACACACCGTAGAGATCTATACGGATCATCGGAATCTCTTATTCCTCAAAACCGCCAGAGCTCTGACCCCGAGACAACTACGTTGGTCGTTGTTTTTCTCCGATTACGACTTCGTAATCAAATATCGTCCGGGGCCTCAAAACGGAAAGGCCGATGCGCTATCCCGGCCCCAACAACCTGTCCTTCCGAGCCCTGTACCCGTGGAGGACACCCCCTTGATTCTAGGATCTGCATCATTTCCTGATGAATTAACGGCAGCTGCCACTACCCTCGACTTCATAGAAGAAGTGCGAAACCAAACCTCAGAGACAGAGGAAGGAGATTGGATAGCCAAAGACCCTCTACACCGGTCCTCCAGGCAGCGTCTGCTGTTCCAGGATAAACGCTTGTATCTACCGACCTCTTCCCTACAACAACAAGCCTTGAGATGGATTCACGATTCCACCTTAGGTGGACACTTGGGAGTAATGAAAACCACTACAGCCATGAAGCGCCATTTCTGGTGGCCTACATTAAACCCGGATACAGCTGCCTACGTCGCAGGATGTGCCATTTGCACGCAAGGGAAGTCACAGCACAAACGACCATGTGGACTGCTCCGCCCTATTCCCATCCCTCCAGCACCGTGGCACACTCTGTCGATGGATTTTATAGTGGAAATGCCCTCTAGTAAAGGAATGACTACCATCCTGGTGGTCATCGACCACTTGACGAAAATGGGCCATTTTATCGCCATGGAGAAACTCCCGTCCGCAGCGGGCCTAGCCCAGCAATTTCTACAGCATGTCGTAAGGAGTCATGGAATCCCAGCGGTTCTCATTACGGACAGAGGCACGCAGTTCACGTCTCGGTTTTGGAAGGCCTTGTGTCAGGTCATGAAGGTGGATGCACGTCTCTCCACCAGCTACCACCCTCAAACAGATGGCAAGACGGAAAGACTAAACCAGACGTTAGAGCAATATCTCCGATGCTTTACATTGCTCTATGAAGAAGAATGGAGTACGCTCCTATGGATGGCTGAATTCGCCTACAATAATGCTGAACACTCATCTCTGGGATGCTCCCCCTTCTTCTGTTTAACTGGATTCCATCCCAACATGTTGCCCTTTGAGTGGCCTGCACAAACCAAACACCCTTCGATCCAAGAACACCACGCGCACCTGAAAAAGGTATTACAAGCAGCAAAGAAACAACTGGAAACAGCTCAAGACAAAGACAAACGCTACGCAGACAAAAGAAGAACGCCTGAACCTGCCTACAAGATAGGAGATAAAGTGTGGTTAGACACAAGACATCTACGCTTAAAAGGGAACACGCGCCTGAAACCCAAATACGTGGGCCCATACCCCATTGTCAAAGTGGTGAACTCTGTAGCTATGAAATTGTCTCTCCCACCCACGTGGCACATTCACCCAGTGTTTCACGTCTCTCTGCTGCGGCCCTGTCTCCCTCGCACTAGACTCCCCCCAAACCCTCAGCCACTTCTGGTAGATAGTGGGGACGAGTACGAGGTTAAAGGGATACTGGATTCTAGATACATCAGGGGCAGGCTACACTACTTAGTTGATTGGAAGGGGTATGGTCCCGAGGAAAGGTCCTGGGAACCTCTGGCCAATTTGCATTGCCCTGACCTGCTTCGCCGCTTCCACGCGGCTCATCCTACGAAACCCAAGGGTCCGTCGAGACGCCGGCCCTAGTAGGGGGGTTCTGTCAGGAACTACGAGTACGCTGCCGTTCACCGCAGCGGGGAAGTGGTGCGAGTCGTTAGGGAGGTGGTGGGTATGAAAACTACAATACCCATCACCCCTAGCGGAAGCGCGACGCACTTCCTGAGGCGGTTCAAAAGCCTCGAACACGGAAGACTCAGGGCTTGTCAATCAAGTCCCTTCCTGCGTACCGCGGTGTAACAGACCGCGCTAGAACTATTCCGAAGAATGCCCTGCTGAAGGAGCCGTGGCCCGGCTCCCACCTACGAATCCCGACCAACCACCTTTTCACGCTCGTAAGAGCCTCGCCTACCCTCGAGAAAGCGTGAGTCCTGTTTGGGTTTTGCACAGCCTCTGGAATACCCGGCACCCTTCTGCCCCTGCCCTCTAAGCGCCTGGAGACCTGGCTAGTGTCTCTCCGCTTCGAGACTGCCGTTCACTGACCCTGATCTCACCCTTGCTTGGAGCCGACTGAAAGGCTCGGAGAGCTCTTGGACGACGCTACGGAAACCGCCGTGGAGGCCATCCTGCGCTTGGAGCTGACTGAAAGGCTCGGAGAGCGTTCGTTCCTCATCTCCGTGGCCTGCGGTGTCGTGAGTACTTTGTGCTGAGTGTGACTACTTGCGCTACCTGGGAACTACTTGTGTGAGTGTTGTGGGGAGGTCACCCTGTTCTGTTACTTTTATCTGTCCTTGCTGGGTGGGCAAAGGGTCCGGTGGCTCATCCTTGTTCCTTCTCTCTCACAGGAGTGGGGTTCCGGAGTGCAGGTCCCGTCCCAAGTCACCGCAGCCCTTCCCCTGTTTTCCCCCTTCCCCGGGGGTGGTGTTGCCTCTGGAGGGGTTATAGCATCCTCTTGGGTAATACTGTTCTCGGGGAGAGAGGGCTCTAGCGTCGTGGATCGCCCCTGCTGTATCCGGCTTCTAAGGTTAGTGAGACCGAGTGCCCGCTGACAGTAATTTTTATCCCTTCGCTTTCCAACACTTTCCCTGCTGTTACATTTGGTGAAGTGGGAATAGTAAATTATTCCTACCCGCTATCCAACACTTTCCCTACTGTTGCACTCACTGGAGTGGGAATAATAATTTTTACCCCTATGCTATCCACCACGTTCCTACTGTTGCACTCACTGGAGTGGGAATAGTAATGTTTACCCCTATGCTATTCAATGCTTTCCCTACTGTTGCACTCTCTGGAGTGGGAATAGTAATTTTTACCCCTACGGTATCCAACACTTTCCCTACTGTTGCACTCACTGGAGTGGAAATAGTAATTGTTACCCCTACGCTATCCAACACTTTCCCTAATTGTGCACTCACTTGAGTGGGAATAGTAATTTTTACCCTCCCACTATCCAACACTTTCCCTACTGTTGCACTCTGTTGCACTTACTGGAGCAAGAATAGTAGTTTTTACCCCTACGCTATCCAACACTGTCCCTACTGTTGCACTCTCTGGAGTAGGGATAGTAATTTTTACCCCTATGCTATCCAATTCTTTCCCTACTGTTGCACTCACTGGAGTGGGAATAGTAATTTTTACCCTCCCCCTATCCAACGCGTTCCCTACTGTTGCACTCACTGGAGTGGAAATAGTAAATATTATCCCTTTGCTTTCCAACACTTTCCCTGCTGTTGCACTCTCTGGAGTGGGAATAGTAATTTTTACCCTCCCGCTATCCAACACTTTCTCTACTGTTGCACTCACTGGAGTGGGAATAGTAATTTTTACCCCTACGCTATCCAACACTTTCCCCACTGTTGCACTCACTGGAGTGGGAATAGTAATATTTACCCCTACGCTATCCAACACTTTCCCTACTGTTGCACTCACTGGAGTGGGAATAGTAATTTTTACCCCTATGCTATCCAACACTTTCCCTACTGTTGCACTCACTGGAGTGGGAATAGTAAGTTTTTACCCCTATGCTATCCAACACTTTCCCTACTGTTGCACTCTCAGGAGTGGGAATTGTAATTTTTACCCCTATGCTATCCAACACTTTCCTACTGTTGCACACACTGGAGTGGGAATAGTAATGTTTACCCCTACGCTATCCAATGCTTTCCCTACTGTTGCACTCTCTGGAGTGGGAATAGTAATTTTTACCCCTACAGTATCCAACACTTTCCCTACTGTTGCACTCACTGGAGTGGAAATAGTAATTTCTACCCCTACGCTATCCAACACTCTCCCTAATTGTGCTCTCACTGTCGTGGGAATAGTAATTTTTACCCTCCCACTATCCAACACTTTCCCTACTGTTGCACTCTGTTGCACTTACTGGAGCGAGAATAGTAGTTTTTACCCCTACGCTATCCAACACTGTCCCTACTGTTGCACTCTCTGGAGTGGGAATAGTAATTTTTACCCCTATGCTATCCAATTCTTTCCCTACTGTTGCACTCACTGGAGTGGGAATAGTCATTTTTACCCTCCCCCTATCCAACGCGTTCCCTACTGTTGCACTCACTGGAGTGGAAATAGTAATTTTTATCCCTTCGCTTTCCAACACTTTCCCTGCTGTTACATTTGGTGAAGTGGGAATAGTAAATTATTCCTACCCGCTATCCAACACTTTCCCTACTGTTGCACTCACTGGAGTGGGAATAATATTTTTTACCCCTACGCTATCCAACACTTTCCCTACTTTTGCACTCTCTGGAGTGGGAATAGTAATTTTTACCCCGATGCTATCCAACGCTTTCCCTACTTTTGCACTCACAGGAGTTGGAATAGTAATTTTTACCCTCCCGCTAGCCAACCCTTTCCCTACTGTTGCACTCACTGGAGTGGGAATGGTAATTTTTACCCTCCCGCTATCCAACGCTTTCCTTACTGTTGCACTCACTGGAGTGTGAAACGTAATTTTTACTCTCCCGCGATTCAAAGCTTTCCTTACTGTTGCACTCACTGGAGTGGGAATAGTAATTTTTACCCTCGGGCTATCCAACACTTTCCCTACTATTGCACTCACTGGAGTGGGAATAGTAATTTTTACCCCTACGCTATCCAACACTTTCCCTACTGTTGCACTCCATGGAGTGTGAATAGTAATTTTCAACCGTATGCTATCCAACACTTTCCCTACTGTTGCACTCTCTGGAGTGGGAATAGTAATTTTTACCCTCCCGCTATCCAACACTTTCCCTACTGTTGCACTCACTGGAGTGGGAAAAGTAATTTTTACCCCTATGCTATCCACCACTTTACCTACTGTTGCACTCTCTGGAGTGGGAATAGTAATTTTTACCCCTACGCTATCCAACACTTTCTCTACTGTTACAAACTGGAGTGGGAATACTAATTTTTACAACTACGCTATCCAACACTTTGCCTACAGTTGCACTCTCTGGAGTGCAAAAAGTAATTTTCACCCGTACGCTATGCAATATTTTCCCTACTGTTGCACTCTCTGGGGTAGGAATTGTAATTTTCACCCATATGCTATCCAACACTTCCCCTACTGTTGCACTCTCTGGAGTGGGAATAGTAATTTTTACCCCTACGCTATCCAACACTTTCCCTGCTGTTGCACTCCCTGGAGTGGAAATAGTAATTTTTACCCTACCGCTATCCAACACTTTCTCTACTGTTACATTTGGTGGAGTGTGAATAGTAAATTATTTCTACCCGCTATCCAACACTTTCCCTACTGTTGCACTCACTGGAGTCAGAATAGTAAGTTTTTACCCCTATGCTATCCAACACTTTCCCTACTGTTGCACTCTCAGGAGTGGGAATTGTAATTTTTACCCCTATGCTATCCAACACTTTCCTACTGGTGCACTCACTGGAGTGGGAATAGTAATGTTTACCCCTACGCTATCCAGCGCTTTCCCTACTGTTGCACTCTCTGGAGTGGGAATAGTAATTTTTACCCCTACGGTATCCAACACTTTCCCTACTGTTGCACTCACTGGAGTGGAAATAGTAATTTTTACCCCTACGCTATCCAACACTTTCCCTAATTGTGCACTCACTGGAGTGGGAATAGTAATTTTTACCCTCCCACTATCTAACACTTTCCCTACTGTTGCACTCTGTTGCACTTACTGGAGCGAGAATAGTAGTTTTTACCCCTACGCTATCCAACACTGTCCCTGCTGTTGCACTCTCTGGAGTGGGAATAGTAAATTTTACCCCTATGCTATCCAATTCTTTCCCTACTGTTGCACTCACTGGAGTGGGAATAGTAATTTTTACTCCTATGCTATCCAACACTTTCTCTACAGTTGCACTCACTGGAGTGGAAATAGTAATTTTTATCCCTTCACTTTCCAACACTTTCCCTGCTGTTGCACTCTCTGGAGTGGGAATAGTAATTTTTACCGTCCCGCTATCCAACACTTTCTCTACTGTTACATTTGGTGGAGTGGGAATAGTAAATTATTCCTACCCGCTATCCAACACTTTCCCTACTGTTGCACTCACTGGAGTGGGAATAGTAATTTTTACCACTACGCTATCCAACACTTTCCCTACTTTTGCACTCTCTGGAGTGGGAATAGTAATTTTTACCCCGATGCTATCCAACGCTTTCCCTACTTTTGCACTCACTGGAGTGGGAATAGTAATTTTTACCCTCCCGCTAGCCAACGCTTTCCTTACTGTTGCACTCACTGGAGTGTGAAAAGTAATTTTTACCCTCCCGCGATTCGAAGCTTTCCTTACTGTTGCACTCACTGGAGTGGGAATAGTCATTTTTACCCTCCCGCTATCCAACGCTTTCCCTACTATTGCACTCACTGGAGTGGGAATAGTAATTTTTACCCCTATGCTATCCAACACTTTCCCTACTGTTGCACTCCATGGAGTGTGAATAGTAATTTTCAACCGAATGCTATCCAACACTTTCCCAACTGTTGCACTCTCTGGAGTGGGAATAGTCATTTTTACCCCTACGCTATCCAACACTTTCCCTACTGTTGCTCTCACTGGAGTGGGAATAGTAATTTTTACCCTCCCGCTATCCAACACTTTCTCTACTGTTACATTTGGTGGAGTGGGAATAGTAAATTATTCCTACCCGCTATCCAACACTTTCCCTACTGTTGCACTCACTGGAGTGAGAAAAGTAATTTTTACCCCTATGCTATCCACCACTTTACCTACTGTTGCACTCTCTGGAGTGGGAATAGTAATTTTTACCCCTACACTATCCAACACTTTCTCTACTGTTACAAACTGGAGTGGGAAAACTAATTTTTACAACTACGCTATCCAACACTTTGCCTACGGTTGCACTCTCTGGAGTGCAAAAAGTAATTTTCACCCGTACGCTATGCAATATTTTCCTTACTGTTGCACTCTCTGAAGTAGGAATTGTAATTTTCACCCATATGCTATCCAACACTTCCCCTACTGTTGCACTCTCTGGAGTGGGAATAGTAATTTTTACCCCTACGCTATCCAACACTTTCCCTACTGTTGCACTCACTGGAGTGGCAATAGTATTTTTTACCCCTACGCTATCCAACACTTTCCCTGCTGTTGCACTCTCTGGAGTGGAAATAGTCATTTTTACCCTACCGCTATCCAACACTTTCTCTACTGTTACATTTGGTGGAGTGTGAATAGTAAATTATTTCTACCCGCTGTCCAACACTTTCCCTACTGTTGCACTCACTGGAGTGGGAATAGTAAGTTTTTACCCCTATGCTATCCAACACTTTCCCTACTGTTGCACTCTCAGGAGTGGGAATTGTAATTTTTACCCCTATGCTATCCAACACTTTCCTACTGTTGCACTCACTGGAGTGGGAATAGTAATGTTTACCCCTACGCTATCCAATGCTTTCCCTACTGTTGCACTCTCTGGAGTGGGAATTGTAATTTTTACCCCTAAGGTATCCAACACTTTCCCTACTGTTGCACTCACTGGAGTGGAAATAGTAATTTTTACCCCTACGCTATCCAACACTTTCCCTAATTGTGCACTCACTTGAGTGGGAATAGTAATTTTTACCCTCCCACTATCCAACACTTTCCCTACTGTTGCACTCTGTTGCACTTACTGGAGCGAGAATAGTAGTTTTTACCCCAACGCTATCCAACACTGTCCCTACTGTTGCACTCTCTGGAGTGGGAATAGTAATTTTTACCCCTATGCTATCCAATTCTTTCCCTACTGTTGCACTCACTGGAGTGGGAATAGTAATTTTTACCCTCCCCCTATCCAAGGTGTTCCCTACTGTTGCACTCACTGGAGTGGAAATAGTAATTATTATCCCTTTGCTTTCCAACACTTTCCCTGCTGTTGCACTCTCTGGAGTGGGAATAGTAATTTTTACCCTCCCGCTATCCAACACTTTCTCTACTGTTACATTTGGTGGAGTGGGAATAGTAAATTATTCCTACCCGCTATCCAACACTTTCCCTACTGTTGCACTCACTGGAGTGGGAATAGTAATTTTTACCCCTACGCTATCCAACACTTTCCCTACTGTTGCACTCACTGGAGTGGGAATAGGAATATTTACCCCTACGCTATCCAACACTTTCCCTACTGTTGCACTCACTGGAGTGGGAATAGTAATTTTTACCCCTATGCTATCCAACACTTTCCCTACTGTTGCACTCACTGGAGTGGGAATAGTAATTTTTACGCTCCCGCTATCCAACGCTTTCCCTACTGTTGCACTCACTGGAGTGGAAATAGTAATTTTTATCCCTTCGCTTTCCAACACTTTCCCTGCTGTTGCACTCTCTGGAGTGGAAATAGTAATTTTTACCCTTCCGCTATCCAACACTTTCTCTACTGTTACATTTGGTGGAGTGTGAATAGTAAATATTTCTACCCGCTATCCAACACTTTCCCTACTGTTGCACTCACTGGAGTGGGAATAGTAAGTTTTTACCCCTATGCTATCCAACACTTTCCCTACTGTTGCACTCTCAGGAGTGGGAATTGTAATTTTTACCCCTATGCTATCCAACACTTTCCTACTGTTACCCTCACTGGATTGGGAATAGTAATGTTTACCCCTACGCTATCTAATGCTTTCCCTACTGTTGCACTCTCTAGAGTGGGAATAGTGATTTTTACCCCTACGGTATCCAACACTTTCCCTACTGTTGCACTCACTGGAGTGGAAATAGTAATTTTTACCCCTACGCTATCCAACACTTTCCCTAATTGTGCACTCACTGTCGTGGGAATAGTAATTTTTACCCTCCCACTATCCAACACTTTCCCTACTGTTGCACTCTGTTGCACTTACTGGAGCGAGAATAGTAGTTTTTACCCCTACGCTATCCAACACTGTCCCTACTGTTGCACTCTCTGGAGTGGGAATAGTAATTTTTACCCCTATGCTATCCAATTCTTTCCCTACTGTTGCACTCACTGGAGCGGGAATAGTAATTTTTACCCTCCCCCTATCCAACGCGTTCCCTACTGTTGCACTCACTGGAGTGGAAATAGTAATTTTTATCCCTTCGCTTTCCAACACTTTCCCTGCTGTTACATTTGGTGAAGTGGGAATAGTAAATTATTCCTACCCGCTATCCAACACTTTCCCTACTGTTGCACTCGCCGGAGTGGGAATAGTAATTTTTACCCCTACGCTATCCAACACTTTCCCTACTTTTGCACTCTCTGGAGTGGGAATAGTAATTTTTACCCCGATGCTATCCAACGCTTTCCCTACTTTTGCACTCACTGGAGTGGGAATAGTAATTTTTACCCTCCCGCTAGCCAACGCTTTCCCTAATGTTGCACTCACTGGAGTGGGAATAGTAATTTTTACCCTCCCGCTATCCAACGCTTTCCTTACTGTTGCACTCACTGGAGTGTGAAACATAATTTTTACCCTCCCGCGATTCAACGCTTTCCTTACTGTTGCACTCACTGGAGTGGGAATAGTAATTTTTTTCCTCGCGCTATCCAACGCTTTCCCTACTATTACACTCACTGGAGTGGGAATAGTAATTTTTACCCCTACGCTATCCAACACTTTCCCTACTGTTGCACTCCATGGAGTGTGAATAGTAATTTTCAACCGTATGCTGTCCAACACTTTCCCTACTGTTGCACTCTCTGGAGTGGGAATTGTAATTTTTACCCCTACGCTATCCAACACTTTCCCTACTGTTGCTCTCACTGGAGTGGGAATAGTAATCTTTACCCTCCCGCTATCCAACACTTTCTCTACTGTTACATTTGGTGGAGTGGGAATAGTAAATTATTCCTACCCGCTATCCAACACTTTCCCTACTATTGCACTCACTGGAGTGGGAAAAGTAATTTTTACCCCTATGCTATCCACCACTTTACCTACTGTTGCACTCTCTGGAGTGGGAATTGTAATTTTTACAACTACGCTATCCAACACTTTGCCTACAATTGCACTCTCTGGAGTGCAAAAAGTAATTTTCACCCGTACGCTATGCAATATTTTCCCTACTGTTGCACTCTCTGGGGTAGGAATTGTAATTTTCACCCATATGCTATCCAACACTTCCCCTACTGTTGCACTCTCTGGAGTGGGAATAGTAATTTTTACCCCTACGCTATCCAACACTTTCCCTATTGTTGCACTCACTGGAGTGGCAATAGTATTTTTTACCCCTACGCTATCCAACACTTTCCCTGCTGTTGCACTCTCTGGAGTGGAAATAGTAATTTTTACCCTACCGCTATCCAACACTTTCTCTACTGTTACATTTGGTGGAGTGTGAATAGTAAATTTTTTCTACCCGCTATCCAACACTTTCCCTACTGTTGCACTCACTGGAGTCGGAATAGTAAGTTTTTACCCCTATGCTATCCAACACTTTCCCTACTGTTGCACTCTCAGGAGTGGGAATTGTAATTTTTACCCGTATGCTATCCAACACTTTCCTACTGTTGCACTCACTGGAGTGGGAATAGTAATGTTTACCCCTACGCTATCCAGCGCTTTCCCTACTGTTGCACTCTCTGGAGTGGGAATAGTAATTTTTACTACTACGGTATCCAACACTTTCCCTACTGTTGCACTCACTGGAGTGGAAATAGTAATTTTTACCCCTACGCCATCCAACACTTTCCCTAATTGTGCACTCACTGGAGTGGGAATAGTAATTTTTTATCCTCCCACTATCTAACTCTTTCCCTACTGTTGCACTCTGTTGCACTTACTGGAGCGAGAATAGTAGTTTTTACCCCTACGCTATCCAACACTGTCCCTACTGTTGCACTCTCTGGAGTGGGAATAGTAAATTTTACCCCTATGCTCTCCAATTCTTTCCCTACTGTTGCACTCACTGGAGTGGGAACAGTAATTTTTACTCCTATGCTATCCAACACTTTCTCTACAGTTGCACTCACTGGAGTGGCAATAGTAATTTTTACCCCTATGCTATCCAACACTTTCCCTATTGTTGCACTCCCTGGAGTGGGAATAGTAATTTTTACCCTCCCCCTATCCAACGCGTTCCCTACTGTTGCACTCACTGGAGTGGAAATAGTAATTTTGATCCCTTCGCTTTCCAACACTTTCCCTGCTGTTGCACTCTCTGGAGTGGGAATAGTAATTTTTACCCTCCCGCTATCCAACACTTTCTCTACTGTTACATTTGGTGGAGTGGGAATAGTAAATTATTCCTACCCGCTATCCAACACTTTCCCTACTGTTGCACTCACTGGAGTGGGAATAGTAATTTTTACCCCTACACTATCCAACACTTTCCCTACTTTTGCACTCTCTGGAGTGGGAATAGTAATTTTTACCCCTATGCTATCCAACACTTTCCCTACTGTTGCACTCACTGGAGTGGGAATAGTAATTTTTACCCCTACGCTATCCAACACTTTCCCTACTGTTGCACTTTCTGGAGTGGGAATAGTAATTTTTACCCCTACGCTAGCCAACACTTTCTCTACTGTTGCAGCCACTGGAGTGGGAATAGTGATTTTTACACCTACGCTATCCAACACTTTGCCTACTGTTGCTCTCTCTGGAGTGTGAATAGCAATTTTCACCCATATGCTATCCAACACATTCCCTACTGTTGCACTCTCTGGAGTGGGAATAGTAATTTGTACCCCCCTACACCGTCCAACACTTTCCCTACTGTTGCACTCACTGGAGTGGGAATAGTAATTTTTACCTCCTCACCATCCAACGCTTTCCCTACTGTTGCTCTCACTGGAGTGGGAATAGTAATCTTTACCCTCCCGCTATCCAACACTTTCTCTACTGTTACATTTGGTGGAGTGGGAATAGTAAATTATTCCTACCCGCTATCCAACACTTTCCCTACTATTGCACTCACTGGAGTGGGAAAAGTAATTTTTACAACTACGCTATCCAACACTTTGCCTACAATTGCACTCTCTGGAGTGCAAAAAGTAATTTTCACCCGTACGCTATGCAATATTTTCCCTACTGTTACATTTGGTGGAGTGTGAATAGTAAATTATTTCTACCCGCTATCCAACACTTTCCCTACTGTTGCACTCTCAGGAGTGGGAATTGTAATTTTTACCCGTATGCTATCCAACACTTTCCTACTGTTGCACTCACTGGAGTGGGAATAGTAATGTTTACCCCTACGCTATCCAGCGCTTTCCCTACTGTTGCACTCTCTGGAGTGGGAATAGTAATTTTTACCACTACGGTATCCAACACTTTCCCTACTGTTGCACTCACTGGAGTGGGAATAGTAATTTTTACCCTCCCCCTATCCAACGCGTTCCCTACTGTTGCACTCACTGGAGTGGAAATAGTAATTTTGATCCCTTCGCTTTCCAACACTTTCCCTGCTGTTGTACTCTCTGGAGTGGGAATAGTAATTTTTACCCTCCCGCTATCCAACACTTTCTCTACTGTTACATTTGGTGGAGTGGGAATAGTAAATTATTCCTACCCGCTATCCAACACTTTCCCTACTGTTGCACTCACTGGAGTGGGAATAGTAATTTTTACCCCTACACTATCCAACACTTTCCCTACTTTTGCACTCTCTGGAGTGGGAATAGTAATTTTTACCCCTATGCTATCCAACACTTTCCCTACTGTTGCACTCACTGGAGTGGGAATAGTAATTTTTACCCCTACGCTATCCAACACTTTCCCTACTGTTGCACTTTCTGGAGTGGGAATAGTAATTTTTACCCCTACGCTAGCCAACACTTTCTCTACTGTTGCAGCCACTGGAGTGGGAATAGTAATTTTTACACCTACGCTATCCAACACTTTGCCTACTGTTGCACTCTCTGGAGTGTGAATAGCAATTTTCACCCATATGCTTTCCAACACATTCCCTACTGTTGCACTCTCTGGAGTGGAAATAGTAATTTGTACCCCCCTACACCGTCCAACACTTTCCCTACTGTTGCACTCACTGGAGTGGGAATAGTAATTTTTACCTCCTCACCATCCAATGCTTTCTCTACTGTTGCACTCACTGGAGTGGAAATAGTAAATATTTACCCTCCCGCTATCCAACTCTTTCCCTACTGTTGCACTCACTGGAGTGGGAATAGTAACTTTTACCCTCCCGCTATCCAACGCTTTCCTTACTGTTGCACTCACTGGAGTGTGAAAAGTAATTTTCACCCGTATGCTATCCAACACTTTCCATACTGTTGCACTGTCTGAAGTGTGAATAGTAATTTTCACCCATATGCTATCCAACACTTTCCCTACTGTTGCACTTTCTGGAGGGGGAATAGTAATTTTTGCCCCTATGCTATCCAACACTTTCCCTACTGTTGCACTCTCTGGAGTGGGAATAGTAATTTTTAAACCTACGCTATCCAACACTTTGCCTACTGTTGCAATCTCTGCAGAGTGAATAGTAATTTTCACCCGTATGCTATGCAACACTTTCCCTACTGTTGCACTCTCTAGAGTGCGAATAGTAATTTTTACCCTTACACTACCCAATTCTTTCCCTACTGTTCCACTCACTGGAGTGGGAATAGTAATTTGTACCTCCCCGCCATCCAACACTTTACCTACTGTTGCACTCACTGGAGTGGTAATAGTAAGTTTTACCCTCCCGCTATCCAACGCTTTCTTTACTGTTGCACTCACTGGAGTGTGAAAAGTAATTTTCACCCGTATGCTATCCAACACTTTTCCTACTGTTGCACTCTCTGGAGTGTGAATAGTAATTTTCACCCGTATGCTATCCAACACTTTCCTTACTGTTGCACTCTGGAGTGGGAATAGTAATTTTTACCCTCCCGCTATCCAACACTTTCTCTACTGTTACATTTGGTGAAGTGGGAATAGTAAATTATTCCTTCCCGCTATCCACCACTTTCCCTACTGTTGCACTCACTGGAGTGGGAATAGTAATTTTTACCCCTATGCTATCCAACGCTTTCCCTACTTTTGCACTCACTGGAGTGGGAATAGTAATTTTTACCCTCCCGCTAGCCATCGCTTTCCCTAATGTTGCACTCACTGGAGTGGGATTAGTAATTTTTACCCTCCCTCTATCCAACGCTCTCCTTACTGTTGCACTCACTGGAGTGTGAAAAGTAATTTTTACCCTCCCGCGATTCAACGCTTTCCTTACTGTTGCACTCACTGGAATGGGAATAGTAATTTTTACCCCGATGCTATCCAACGCTTTCCCTACTTTTGCACTCTCTGGAGTGGGAATAGTAATTTTTACCCCTATGCTATCCAACGCTTTCCCTACTTTTGCACTCACTGGAGTGGGAATAGTAATTTTTACCCTCCCGCTAGCCATCGCTTTCCCTAATGTTGCACTCACTGGAGTGGGATTAGTAATATTTACCCTCCCGCTATCCAACGCTTTCCTTACTGTTGCACTCACTGGAGTGTGAAAAGTAATTTTTACCCTCCCGCGATTCAACGCTTTCCTTACTGTTGCACTCACTGGAGTGGGAATAGTCATTTTTACCCTCCCGCTATCCAACGCTTTCCCTACTATTGCACTCACTGGAGTGGGAATAGTAATTTTTACCCCTACGCTATCCAACACTTTCCCTACTGTTGCACTCCATGGAGTGTGAATAGTAATTTTCAACTGTATGCTATCCAACACTGTCCCTACTGTTGCACTCTCTGGAGTGGGAATAGTAATTTTTACCCCTACGCTATCCAACACTTTCCCTACTGTTGCTCTCACTGGAGTGGGAATAGTCATTTTTACCCTCCCGCTATCCAACACTTTCTCTACTGTTACATTTGGTGGAGTGGGAATAGTAAATTATTCCTACCCGCTATCCAACACTTTCCCTACTGTTGCACTCACTGGAGTGGGAATAGTAATTTTTACCCCTACGCTATCCAACACTTTCCCTACTGTTGCACTCACTGGAGTGGGAATAGTAATATTTACCCCTACGCTATCCAACACTTTCCCTACTGTTGCACTCACTGGAGTGGGAATAGTAATTTTTACCCCTATGCTATCCAACACTTTCCCTACTGTTGCACTCACTGGAGTGGGAATAGTAATTTTTACGCTCCCGCTATCCAACGCTTTCCCTACTGTTGCACTCACTGGAGTGGAAATAGTAATTTTTATCCCTTCGCTTTCCAACACTTTCCCTGCTGTTGCACTCTCTGGAGTGGAAATAGTAATTTTTACCCTTCCGCTATCCAACACTTTCTCTACTGTTACATTTGGTGGAGTGTGAATAGTAAATATTTCTACCCGCTATCCAACACTTTCCCTACTGTTGCACTCACTGGAGTGGGAATAGTAAGTTTTTACCCCTATGCTATCCAACACTTTCCCTACTGTTGCACTCTCAGGAGTGGGAATTGTAATTTTTACCCCTATGCTATCCAACACTTTCCTACTGTTACCCTCACTGGATTGGGAATAGTAATGTTTACCCCTACGCTATCTAATGCTTTCCCTACTGTTGCACTCTCTAGAGTGGGAATAGTAATTTTTACCCCTACGGTATCCAACACTTTCCCTACTGTTGCACTCACTGGAGTGGAAATAGTAATTTTTACCCCTACGCTATCCAACACTTTCCCTAATTGTGCACTCACTGTCGTGGGAATAGTAATTTTTACCCTCCCACTATCCAACACTTTCCCTACTGTTGCACTCTGTTGCACTTACTGGAGCGAGAATAGTAGTTTTTACCCCTACGCTATCCAACACTGTCCCTACTGTTGCACTCTCTGGAGTGGGAATAGTAATTTTTACCCCTATGCTATCCAATTCTTTCCCTACTGTTGCACTCACTGGAGCGGGAATAGTAATGTTTACCCTCCCCCTATCCAACGCGTTCCCTACTGTTGCACTCACTGGAGTGGAAATAGTAATTTTTATCCCTTCGCTTTCCAACACTTTCCCTGCTGTTACATTTGGTGAAGTGGGAATAGTAAATTATTCCTACCCGCTATCCAACACTTTCCCTACTGTTGCACTCACTGGAGTGGGAATAGTAATTTTTACCCCTACGCTATCCAACACTTTCCCTACTTTTGCACTCTCTGGAGTGGGAATAG
The DNA here is from genome assembly GCF_964204655.1 of Triturus cristatus. NCBI lineage: Eukaryota > Metazoa > Chordata > Amphibia > Caudata > Salamandridae > Triturus > Triturus cristatus. Next base: position 75,626,231 of record NC_140580.1, on the reverse strand, counting down.
TAATTTTTACCCCGATTCTATCCAACGCTTTCCCTACTTTTGCACTCACTGGAGTGGGAATAGTAATTTTTACCCTCCCGCTAGCCAACGCTTTCCCTAATGTTGCACTCACTGGAGTGGGAATAGTAATTTTTACCCTCCCGCTATCCAACGCTTTCCTTACTGTTGCACTCACTGGAGTGTGAAACATAATTTTTACCCTCCCGTGATTCAACACTTTCCTTACTGTTGCACTCACTGGAGTGGGAATAGTAATTTTTACCCTCGCGCTATCCAACGCTTTCCCTACTATTACACTCACTGGAGTGGGAATAGTAATTTTTACCCCTACGCTATCCAACACTTTCCCTACTGTTGCACTCCATGGAGTGTGAATAGTAATTTTCAACCGTATGCTGTCCAACACTTTCCCTACTGTTGCACTCTCTGGAGTGGGAATTGTAATTTTTACCCCTACGCTATCCAACACTTTCCCTACTGTTGCTCTCACTGGAGTGGGAATAGTAATCTTTACCCTCCCGCTATCCAACACTTTCTCTACTGTTACATTTGGTGGAGTGGGAATAGTAAATTATTCCTACCCGCTATCCAACACTTTCCCTACTGTTGCACTCACTGGAGTGGGAAAAGTAATTTTTACCCCTATGCTATCCACCACTTTACCTACTGTTGCACTCTCTGGAGTGGGAATTGTAATTTTTACCCCTACGCTATCCAACACTTTCTCTACTGTTACAAACTGGAGTGGGAATACTAATTTTTACAACTACGCTATCCAACACTTTGCCTACAATTGCACTCTCTGGAGTGCAAAAAGTAATTTTCACCCGTACGCTATGCAATATTTTCCCTACTGTTGCACTCTCTGGGGTAGGAATTGTAATTTTCACCCATATGCTATCCAACACTTCCCCTACTGTTGCACTTTCTGGAGTGGGAATAGTAATTTTTACCCCTACGCTATCCAACACTTTCCCTATTGTTGCACTCACTGGAGTGGCAATAGTATTTTTTACCCCTACGCTATCCAACACTTTCCCTGCTGTTGCACTCTCTGGAGTGGAAATAGTAATTTTTACCCTACCGCTATCCAACACTTTCTCTACTGTTACATTTGGTGGAGTGTGAATAGTAAAATATTTCTACCCGCTATCCAACACTTTCCCTACTGTTGCACTCACTGGAGTCGGAATAGTAAGTTTTTACCCCTATGCTATCCAACACTTTCCCTACTGTTGCACTCTCAGGAGTGGGAATTGTAATTTTTACCCGTATGCTATCCAACACTTTCCTACTGTTGCACTCACTGGAGTGGGAATAGTAATGTTTACCCCTACGCTATCCAGCGCTTTCCCTACTGTTGCACTCTCTGGAGTGGGAATAGTAATTTTTACCACTACGGTATCCAACACTTTCCCTACTGTTGCACTCACTGGAGTGGAAATAGTAATTTTTACCCCTACGCCATCCAACACTTTCCCTAATTGTGCACTCACTGGAGTGGGAATAGTAATTTTTTATCCTCCCACTATCTAACTCTTTCCCTACTGTTGCACTCTGTTGCACTTACTGGAGCGAGAATAGTAGTTTTTACCCCTACGCTATCCAACACTGTCCCTACTGTTGCACTCTCTGGAGTGGGAATAGTAAATTTTACCCCTATGCTATCCAATTCTTTCCCTACTGTTGCACTCACTGGAGTGGGAATAGTAATTTTTACTCCTATGCTATCCAACACTTTCTCTACAGTTGCACTCACTGGAGTGGGAATAGTAATTTTTACCCCTATGCTATCCAACACTTTCCCTATTGTTGCACTCACTGGAGTGGGAATAGTAATTTTTACCCTCCCCTATCCAACGCGCTCCCTACTGTTGCACTCACTGGAGTGGAAATAGTAATTTTGATCCCTTCGCTTTCCAACACTTTCCCTGCTGTTGCACTCTCTGGAGTGGGAATAGTAATTTTTACCCTCCCGCTATCCAACACTTTCTCTACTGTTACATTTGGTGGAGTGGGAATAGTAAATTATTCCTACCCGCTATCCAACACTTTCCCTACTGTTGCACTCACTGGAGTGGGAATAGTAATTTTTACCCCTATGCTATCCAACACTTTCCCTACTTTTGCACTCTCTGGAGTGGGAATAGTAATTTTTACCCCTATGCTATCCAACACTTTCCCTACTGTTGCACTCACTGGAGTGGGAATAGTAATTTTTACCCCTACGCTATCCAACACTTTCCCTACTGTTGCACTTTCTGGAGTGGGAATAGTAATTTTTACCCCTACGCTAGCCAACACTTTCTCTACTGTTGCAGCCACTGGAGTGGGAATAGTAATTTTTACACCTACGCTATCCAACACTTTGCCTACTGTTGCACTCTCTGGAGTGTGAATAGCAATTTTCACCCATATGCTACCCAACACATTCCCTACTGTTGCACTCTCTGGAGTGGGAATAGTAATTTGTACCCCCCTACACCGTCCAACACTTTCCCTACTGTTGCACTCACTGGAGTGGGAATAGTAATTTTTACCTCCTCACCATCCAATGCTTTCCCTACTGTTGCACTCACTGGAGTGGAAATAGTAAGTTTTTACCCTCCCGCTATCCAACTCTTTCCCTACTGTTGCACTCACTGGAGTGGGAATAGTAACTTTTACCCTCCCGCTATCCAACGCTTTCCTTACTGTTGCACTCACTGGAGTGTGAAAAGTAATTTTCACCCGTATGCTATCCAACACTTTCCATACTGTTGCACTGTCTGAAGTGTGAATAGTAATTTTCACCCATATGCTATCCAACACTTTCCCTACTGTTGCACTTTCTGGAGGGGGAATAGTAATTTTTGCCCCTATGCTATCCAACACTTTCCCTACTGTTGCACTCTCTGGAGTGGGAATAGTAATTTTTAAACCTACGCTATCCAACACTTTGCCTACTGTTGCACTCTCTGCAGAGTGAATAGTAATTTTCACCCGTATGCTATGCAACACTTTCCCTACTGTTGCACTCTCTGGAGTGCGAATAGTAATTTTTACCCCTACACTACCCAACTCTTTCCCTACTGTTCCACTCACTGGAGTGGGAATAGTAATTTGTACCTCCCCGCCATCCAACACTTTACCTACTGTTGCACTCACTGGAGTGGGAATAGTAAGTTTTACCCTCCCGCTATCCAACGCTTTCTTTACTGTTGCACTCACTGGAGTGTGAAAAGTAATTTTCACCCGTATGCTATCCAACACTTTTCCTACTGTTGCACTCTCTGGAGTGTGAATAGTAATTTTCACCCGTATGCTATCCAACACTTTCCTTACTGTTGCACTCTGGAGTGGGAATAGTAATTTTTACCCTCCCGCTATCCAACCTTTTCTCTACTGTTACATTTGGTGAAGTGGGAATAGTAAATTATTCCTTCCCGCTATCCACCACTTTCCCTACTGTTGCACTTACTGGAGTGGGAATAGTAATTTTTACCCCTACGCTATCCAACACTTTCCCTACTTTTGCACTCTCTGGAGTGGGAATAGTAATTTTTACCCCTATGCTATCCAACGCTTTCCCTACTTTTGCACTCACTGGAGTGGGAATAGTAATTTTTACCCTCCCGCTAGCCATCGCTTTCCCTAATGTTGCACTCACTGGAGTGGGATTAGTAATTTTTACCCTCCCTCTATCCAACGCTTTCCTTACTGTTGCACTCACTGGAGTGTGAAAAGTAATTTTTACCCTCCCGCGATTCAACGCTTTCCTTACTGTTGCACTCACTGGAATGGGAATAGTAATTTTTACCCCGATGCTATCCAACGCTTTCCCTACTTTTGCACTCTCTGGAGTGGGAATAGTAATTTTTACCCCTATGCTATCCAACGCTTTCCCTACTTTTGCACTCACTCTAGTGGGAATAGTAATTTTTACCCTCCCGCTAGCCATCGCTTTCCCTAATGTTGCACTCACTGGAGTGGGATTAGTAATATTTACCCTCCCGCTATCCAACGCTTTCCTTACTGTTGCACTCACTGGAGTGTGAAAAGTAATTTTTACCCTCCCGCGATTCAACGCTTTCCTTACTGTTGCACTCACTGGAGTGGGAATAGTCATTTTTACCCTCCCGCTATCCAACGCTTTCCCTACTATTGCACTCACTGGAGTGGGAATAGTAATTTTTACCCCTACGCTATCCAACACTTTCCCTACTGTTGCACTCACTGGAGTGTGAAAAGTAATTTTCACCCATATGCTATCCAACACTTCCCCTACTGTTGCACTCTCTGGAGTGGGAATAGTAATTTTTACCCCTACGCTATCCAACACTTTCCCTATTGTTGCACTCACTGGAGTGGCAATAGTATTTTTTACCCCTACGCTATCCAACACTTTCCCTGCTGTTGCACTCTCTGGAGTGGAAATAGTAATTTTTACCCTACCGCTATCCAACACTTTCTCTACTGTTACATTTGGTGGAGTGTGAATAGTAAATTATTTCTACCCGCTATCCAACACTTTCCCTACTGTTGCACTCACTGGAGTCGGAATAGTAAGTTTTTACCCCTATGCTATCCAACACTTTCCCTACTGTTGCACTCTCAGGAGTGGGAATTGTAATTTTTACCCGTATGCTATCCAACACTTTCCTACTGTTGCACTCACTGGAGTGGGAATAGTAATGTTTACCCCTACGCTATCCAGCGCTTTCCCTACTGTTGCACTCTCTGGAGTGGGAATAGTAATTTTTACCACTACGGTATCCAACACTTTCCCTACTGTTGCACTCACTGGAGTGGAAATAGTAATTTTTACCCCTACGCCATCCAACACTTTCCCTAATTGTGCACTCACTGGAGTGGGAATAGTAATTTTTTATCCTCCCACTATCTAACTCTTTCCCTACTGTTGCACTCTGTTGCACTTACTGGAGCGAGAATAGTAGTTTTTACCCCTACGCTATCCAACACTGTCCCTACTGTTGCACTCTCTGGAGTGGGAATAGTAAATTTTATCCCTATGCTATCCAATTCTTTCCCTACTGTTGCACTCACTGGAGTGGGAATAGTAATTTTTACTCCTATGCTATCCAACACTTTCTCTACAGTTGCACTCACTGGAGTGGGAATAGTAATTTTTACCCCTATGCTATCCAACACTTTCCCTATTGTTGCACTCACTGGAGTGGGAATAGTAATTTTTACCCTCCCCCTATCCAACGCGCTCCCTACTGTTGCACTCACTGGAGTGGAAATAGTAATTTTGATCCCTTCGCTTTCCAACACTTTCCCTGCTGTTGCACTCTCTGGAGTGGGAATAGTAATTTTTACCCTCCCGCTATCCAACACTTTCTCTACTGTTACATTTGGTGGAGTGGGAATAGTAAATTATTCCTACCCGCTATCCAACACTTTCCCTACTGTTGCACTCACTGGAGTGGGAATAGTAATTTTTACCCCTATGCTATCCAACACTTTCCCTACTTTTGCACTCTCTGGAGTGGGAATAGTAATTTTTACCCCTATGCTATCCAACACTTTCCCTACTGTTGCACTCACTGGAGTGGGAATAGTAATTTTTACCCCTACGCTATCCAACACTTTCCCTACTGTTGCACTTTCTGGAGTGGGAATAGTAATTTTTACCCCTACGCTAGCCAACACTTTCTCTACTGTTGCAGCCACTGGAGTGGGAATAGTAATTTTTACACCTACGCTATCCAACACTTTGCCTACTGTTGCACTCTCTGGAGTGTGAATAGCAATTTTCACCCATATGCTACCCAACACATTCCCTACTGTTGCACTCTCTGGAGTGGGAATAGTAATTTGTACCCCCCTACACCGTCCAACACTTTCCCTACTGTTGCACTCACTGGAGTGGGAATAGTAATTTTTACCTCCTCACCATCCAATGCTTTCCCTACTGTTGCACTCACTGGAGTGGAAATAGTAAGTTTTTACCCTCCCGCTATCCAACTCTTTCCCTACTGTTGCACTCACTGGAGTGGGAATAGTAACTTTTACCCTCCCGCTATCCAACGCTTTCCTTACTGTTGCACTCACTGGAGTGTGAAAAGTAATTTTCACCCGTATGCTATCCAACACTTTCCATACTGTTGCACTGTCTGAAGTGTGAATAGTAATTTTCACCCATATTCTATCCAACACTTTCCCTACTGTTGCACTTTCTGGAGGGGGAATAGTAATTTTTGCCCCTATGCTATCCAACACTTTCCCTACTGTTGCACTCTCTGGAGTGGGAATAGTAATTTTTAAACCTACGCTATCCAACACTTTGCCTACTGTTGCACTCTCTGCAGAGTGAATAGTAATTTTCACCCGTATGCTATGCAACACTTTCCCTACTGTTGCACTCTCTGGAGTGCGAATAGTAATTTTTACCCCTACACTACCCAACTCTTTCCCTACTGTTCCACTCACTGGAGTCGGAATAGTAATTTGTACCTCCCCGCCATCCAACACTTTACCTACTGTTGCACTCACTGGAGTGGGAATAGTAAGTTTTACCCTCCCGCTATCCAACGCTTTCTTTACTGTTGCACTCACTGGAGTGTGAAAAGTAATTTTCACCCGTATGCTATCCAACACTTTTCCTACTGTTGCACTCTCTGGAGTGTGAATAGTAATTTTCACCCGTATGCTATCCAACACTTTCCTTACTGTTGCACTCTGGAGTGGGAATAGTAATTTTTACCCCTACGCTATCCAACACTTTCTCTACTGTTGCAATCACTGGAGTGGGAATACTAATTTTTACAACTACGCTATCCAACACTTTGCCTACGGTTGCACTCTCTGGAGTGCAAAAAGTAATTTTCACCCGTACGCTATGTAATATTTTCCCTACTGTTGCACTCTCTGGAGTATGAATTGTAATTTTCACCCATATGCTATCCAACACTTCCCCTACTGTTACACTCTCTGGAGTGGGAATAGTAATTTTTACCCCTACGCTATCCAACACTTACCCTACTGTTGCACTCACTGGAGTGGCAATAGTATTTTTTACCCCTACGCTATCCAACACTTTCCCTGCTGTTGCACTCTGGAGTGGAAATAGTAATTTTTACCCTCCCGCTATCCAACACTTTCTCTACTGTTCCATTTGGTGGAGTATGAATAGTAAATTATTTCTACCAGCTATCCAACACTTTCCCTACTGTTGCACTCACTGGAGTGGGAATAGTAAGTTTTTACCCCTATGCTATCCAACACTTTCCCTACTGTTGCACTCTCAGGAGTGGGAATTGTGATTTTTACCCCTATGCTATCCAACACTTTCCTACTGTTGCACTCACTGGAGTGGGAATAGTAATGTTTACCCCTATGGTATCCAACGCTTTCCCTACTGTTGCACTCTCTGGAGTGGGAATAGTAATTTTTACCCCTACGGTATCCAACACTTTCCCTACTGTTGCACTCACTGGAGTGGAAATAGTAATTTTTACCCCTACGCTATCCAACACTTTCCCTAATTGTGCACTCACTGAAGTGGGAATAGTAATTTTTACCCTCCCACTATCCAACACTTTCCCTACTGTTGCACTCTGTTGCACTTACTGGAGCGGGAATAGTAGTTTTTACCCCTACCCTATCCAACACTGTCCCTACTGTTGCACTCTCTGGAGTGGGAATAGTAATTTTTACCCCTATGCTATCCAATTCTTTCCCTACTGTTGCACTCACTGGAGTGGGAATAGTAATGTTTACTCCTATGCTATCCAACACTTTCTCTACAGTTGCACTCACTGGAGTGGGAATTGTAATTTTTACACCTACGCTGTCCAACACTTTGCCTACTGTTGCACTCACTGGAGTGGGAATAGTAATTTTTACCTCCCCGCTAGCTAACGCTTTCCTTACTGTTGCACTCACTGGAGTGTGAAAAGTAATTTTCACCAGTATGCTGTCCAACACTTTCCCTACTGTTGCACTGTCTGGAGTGTGAATAGTAATTTTCACCCGTATGCTATCCAACACTTTCCTTACTGTTGCACTCTCTGGAGTGGTAATAGTAATTTTACCCCTACGCTATCCAACACTTTCCCTACTGTTGCACTCTCTGGAGTGGGAATAGTAATTTTTACACCTACGCTATCCAACACTTTGCCTACTGTTGCACTCTCTGGAGTGTGAATAGTAATTTTCACCCGTATGCTATCCAACATTTTCCCTACTGTTGCACTGTCTGGAGTGTGAATAGTAATTTTCACCCGTATGCTATCCAACACTTTCCCTACTGTTGCACTCTCTGGAGTGGGAACAGTAATTTTTACACCTTTTCTATCCAACACTTTGCCTACTGTTGCACGCTCTGGAGTGTGAATAGTAATTTTTACCCCTACGCTACCCAACACTTTCCCTACTGTTGCACTCACTGGAGTGGGAATAGTAATTTTTACCTCCCCGATATCCATGCTTTCCCTACTGTTGCACTCACTGGTGTGGGAATAGTAAGATTTACCCTCCCGCTATCCAACACTTTCCTTACTGTTGCACTCACTGGAGTGTGAAAAGTAATTTTCACCCGTATGCTATCCAACACTTTCCCTACTGTTGCACTCACTGGAGTGGGAATAGTAATATTTACCCCTACGCTATGCAACACTTTCCCTGCTGTTGCACTCTATGGAGTGGGAATAGTAATGTTTACCCTCCCGCTATCCAACACTTTCTCTACTGTTACATTTGGAGGAGTGGGAATAGTATATTATTCCCACCCGCAATCCAACACTTTCCCGACTGTTGCACTCACTGGAGTGGGAATAGTAATTTTTACCCCTATGCTATCCAACACTTTCCCTACTGTTGCACTCACTGGAGTGGGAATAGTAATTTTTACCCTCCCGCTATCCAACGGTTTCCCTACTGTTGCACTCACCGGAGTGGAAATAGTAATGTTTATCCCTTCGCTATCCAAGACTTTCCCTGCTGTTGCACTCTCTGGAGTGGGAATAGTAATTTTTACCCTCCCGCTATCCAACACTTTCTCTACTGTTACGTTTAGTTGAGTGGGAATAGTAAATTATTCCTACCCGCTATCCAACACTTTTCCTATTGTTACAGTCACTGGAGTGGGAATAGTAATTTTTACACCTACGCTATCCAACACTTTGCCTACTGTTGCACTCTCTGGAGTGTGAATAGTAATTTTCACTTGTATGCTATCCAACACATTCCCTACTGCTGCACTCTCTGGAGTGGGAATAGTAACTTTTACCCCCCTACGCTGTCCAACACTTTCCCTACTGTTGCACTCACTGGAGTGGGAATAGTAATTTTTCCCCTCCCGCTATCCAACGCTTTCCCTACTGTTGCACTCACTGGAGTGGGAATAGTAATTTTTACCTCCCCGCTATCCAACGCTTTCCCTACTGTTGCACTCACTGGAGTGGGAATAGTAATTTTTACCCTCCCACTATCCAACGCTTTCCTTACTGTTGCACTCACTGGAGTGGGAATAGTAATTTTTACCTCCCCGCTATCCAATGCTTTCCCTACTGTTGCACTCACTGGAGTGGGAATAGTAATTTTTACCCTCCCACTATCCAACACTTTCCCTACTGTTGCACTCTGTTGCACTTACTGGAGCGGGAATAGTAGTTTTTACCCCTAAGCTATCTAACACTGTCCCTACTGTTGCACTCTCTGGAGTGGGAATAGTAATTTTTACCCCTATGCTATCCAATTCTTTCCCTACTGTTGCACTCACTGGAGTGGGAATAGTAATGTTTACTCCTATGCTATCCAACACTTTCTCTACAGTTGCACTCACTGGAGTGGGAATTGTAATTTTTACACCTACGCTGTCCAACACTTTGCCTACTGTTGCACTCACTGGAGTGGGAATAGTAATTTTTACCTCCCCGCTAGCTAACGCTTTCCTTACTGTTGCACTCACTGGAGTGTGAAAAGTAATTTTCACCAGTATGCTGTCCAACACTTTCCCTACTGTTGCACTGTCTGGAGTGTGAATAGTAATTTTCACCCGTATGCTATCCAACACTTTCCTTACTGTTGCACTCTCTGGAGTGGTAATAGTAATTTTACCCCTACGCTATCCAACACTTTCCCTACTGTTGCACTCTCTGGAGTGGGAATAGTAATTTTTACACCTACGCTATCCAACACTTTGCCTACTGTTGCACTCTCTGGAGTGTGAATTGTAATTTTCACCCGTATGCTATCCAACATTTTCCCTACTGTTGCACTGTCTGGAGTGTGAATAGTAATTCTCACCCGTATGCTATCCAACACTTTCCCTACTGTTGCACTCTCTGGAGTGGGAACAGTAATTTTTACACCTTTGCTATCCAACACTTTGCCTACTGTTGCACGCTCTAGAGTGTGAATAGTAATTTTTACCCCTACGCTACCCAACACTTTCCCTACTGTTGCCCTCACTGGAGTGGGAATAGTAATTTTTACCTCCCCGATATCGATGCTTTCCCTACTGTTGCACTCACTGGTGTGGGAATAGTAAGTTTTTACCCTCCCGCTATCCAACACTTTCCTTACTGTTGCACTCACTGGAGTGTGAAAAGTAATTTTCACCCGTATGCTATCCAACACTTTCCCTACTGTTGCACTCACTGGAGTGGGAATAGTAATATTTACCCCTACGCTATGCAACACTTTCCCTGCTGTTGCACTCTATGGAGTGGGAATAGTAATGTTTACCCTCCCGCTATCCAACACTTTCTCTACTGTTACATTTGGAGGAGTGGGAATAGTATATTATTCCCACCCGCAATCCAACACTTTCCCGACTGTTGCACTCACTGGAGTGGGAATAGAAATTTTTACCTCCTCACCATCCAATGCTTTCCCTACTGTTGCACTCACTGGAGTGGAAATAGTAAGTTTTTACCCTCCCGCTATCCAACTCTTTCCCTACTGTTGCACTCACTGGAGTGGGAATAGTAACTTTTACCCTCCCGCTATCCAACGCTTTCCTTACTGTTGCACTCACTGGAGTGTGAAAAGTAATTTTCACCCGTATGCTATCCAACACTTTCCATACTGTTGCACTGTCTGAAGTGTGAATAGTAATTTTCACCCATATGCTATCCAACACTTTCCCTACTGTTGCACTTTCTGGAGGGGGAATAGTAATTTTTGCCCCTATGCTATCCAACACTTTCCCTACTGTTGCACTCTCTGGAGTGGGAATAGTAATTTTTAAACCTACGCTATCCAACACTTTGCCTACTGTTGCACTCTCTGCAGAGTGAATAGTAATTTTCACCCGTATGCTATGCAACACTTTCCCTACTGTTGCACTCTCTGGAGTGCGAATAGTAATTTTTACCCCTACACTACCCAACTCTTTCCCTACTGTTCCACTCACTGGAGTCGGAATAGTAATTTGTACCTCCCCGCCATCCAACACTTTACCTACTGTTGCACTCACTGGAGTGGGAATAGTAAGTTTTACCCTCCCGCTATCCAACGCTTTCTTTACTGTTGCACTCACTGGAGTGTGAAAAGTAATTTTCACCCGTATGCTATCCAACACTTTTCCTACTGTTGCACTCTCTGGAGTGTGAATAGTAATTTTCACCCGTATGCTATCCAACACTTTCCTTACTGTTGCACTCTGGAGTGGGAATAGTAATTTTTACCCCTACGCTATCCAACACTTTCTCTACTGTTGCAATCACTGGAGTGGGAATACTAATTTTTACAACTACGCTATCCAACACTTTGCCTATGGTTGCACTCTCTGGAGTGCAAAAAGTAATTTTCACCCGTACGCTATGTAATATTTTCCCTACTGTTGCACTCTCTGGAGTATGAATTGTAATTTTCACCCATATGCTATCCAACACTTCCCCTACTGTTACACTCTCTGGAGTGGGAATAGTAATTTTTACCCCTACGCTATCCAACACTTACCCTACTGTTGCACTCACTGGAGTGGCAATAGTATTTTTTACCCCTACGCTATCCAACACTTTCCCTGCTGTTGCACTCTGGAGTGGAAATAGTAATTTTTACCCTCCCGCTATCCAACACTTTCTCTACTGTTCCATTTGGTGGAGTATGAATAGTAAATTATTTCTACCAGCTATCCAACACTTTCCCTACTGTTGCACTCACTGGAGTGGGAATAGTAAGTTTTTACCCCTATGCTATCCAACACTTTCCCTACTGTTGCACTCTCAGGAGTGGGAATTGTGATTTTTACCCCTATGCTATCCAACACTTTCCTACTGTTGCACTCACTGGAGTGGGAATAGTAATGTTTACCCCTATGGTATCCAACGCTTTCCCTACTGTTGCACTCTCTGGAGTGGGAATAGTAATTTTTACCCCTACGGTATCCAACACTTTCCCTACTGTTGCACTCACTGGAGTGGAAATAGTAATTTTTACCCCTACGCTATCCAACACTTTCCCTAATTGTGCACTCACTGAAGTGGGAATAGTAATTTTTACCCTCCCACTATCCAACACTTTCCCTACTGTTGCACTCTGTTGCACTTACTGGAGCGGGAATAGTAGTTTTTACCCCTACCCTATCCAACACTGTCCCTACTGTTGCACTCTCTGGAGTGGGAATAGTAATTTTTACCCCTATGCTATCCAATTCTTTCCCTACTGTTGCACTCACTGGAGTGGGAATAGTAATGTTTACTCCTATGCTATCCAACACTTTCTCTACAGTTGCACTCACTGGAGTGGGAATTGTAATTTTTACACCTACGCTGTCCAACACTTTGCCTACTGTTGCACTCACTGGAGTGGGAATAGTAATTTTTACCTCCCCGCTAGCTAACGCTTTCCTTACTGTTGCACTCACTGGAGTGTGAAAAGTAATTTTCACCAGTATGCTGTCCAACACTTTCCCTACTGTTGCACTGTCTGGAGTGTGAATAGTAATTTTCACCCGTATGCTATCCAACACTTTCCTTACTGTTGCACTCTCTGGAGTGGTAATAGTAATTTTACCCCTACGCTATCCAACACTTTCCCTACTGTTGCACTCTCTGGAGTGGGAATAGTAATTTTTACACCTACGCTATCCAACACTTTGCCTACTGTTGCACTCTCTGGAGTGTGAATAGTAATTTTCACCCGTATGCTATCCAACATTTTCCCTACTGTTGCACTGTCTGGAGTGTGAATAGTAATTTTCACCCGTATGCTATCCAACACTTTCCCTACTGTTGCACTCTCTGGAGTGGGAACAGTAATTTTTACACCTTTTCTATCCAACACTTTGCCTACTGTTGCACGCTCTGGAGTGTGAATAGTAATTTTTACCCCTACGCTACCCAACACTTTCCCTACTGTTGCACTCACTGGAGTGGGAATAGTAATTTTTACCTCCCCGATATCCATGCTTTCCCTACTGTTGCACTCACTGGTGTGGGAATAGTAAGATTTACCCTCCCGCTATCCAACACTTTCCTTACTGTTGCACTCACTGGAGTGTGAAAAGTAATTTTCACCCGTATGCTATCCAACACTTTCCCTACTGTTGCACTCACTGGAGTGGGAATAGTAATATTTACCCCTACGCTATGCAACACTTTCCCTGCTGTTGCACTCTATGGAGTGGGAATAGTAATGTTTACCCTCCCGCTATCCAACACTTTCTCTACTGTTACATTTGGAGGAGTGGGAATAGTATATTATTCCCACCCGCAATCCAACACTTTCCCGACTGTTGCACTCACTGGAGTGGGAATAGTAATTTTTACCCCTATGCTATCCAACACTTTCCCTACTGTTGCACTCACTGGAGTGGGAATAGTAATTTTTACCCTCCCGCTATCCAACGGTTTCCCTACTGTTGCACTCACCGGAGTGGAAATAGTAATGTTTATCCCTTCGCTATCCAAGACTTTCCCTGCTGTTGCACTCTCTGGAGTGGGAATAGTAATTTTTACCCTCCCGCTATCCAACACTTTCTCTACTGTTACGTTTAGTTGAGTGGGAATAGTAAATTATTCCTACCCGCTATCCAACACTTTTCCTATTGTTACAGTCACTGGAGTGGGAATAGTAATTTTTACACCTACGCTATCCAACACTTTGCCTACTGTTGCACTCTCTGGAGTGTGAATAGTAATTTTCACTTGTATGCTATCCAACACATTCCCTACTGCTGCACTCTCTGGAGTGGGAATAGTAACTTTTACCCCCCTACGCTGTCCAACACTTTCCCTACTGTTGCACTCACTGGAGTGGGAATAGTAATTTTTCCCCTCCCGCTATCCAACGCTTTCCCTACTGTTGCACTCACTGGAGTGGGAATAGTAATTTTTACCCTCCCACTATCCAACGCTTTCCTTACTGTTGCACTCACTGGAGTGGGAATAGTAATTTTTACCTCCCCGCTATCCAATGCTTTCCCTACTGTTGCACTCACTGGAGTGGGAATAGTAATTTTTACCCTCCCACTATCCAACACTTTCCCTACTGTTGCACTCTGTTGCACTTACTGGAGCGGGAATAGTAGTTTTTACCCCTAAGCTATCTAACACTGTCCCTACTGTTGCACTCTCTGGAGTGGGAATAGTAATTTTTACCCCTATGCTATCCAATTCTTTCCCTACTGTTGCACTCACTGGAGTGGGAATAGTAATGTTTACTCCTATGCTATCCAACACTTTCTCTACAGTTGCACTCACTGGAGTGGGAATTGTAATTTTTACACCTACGCTGTCCAACACTTTGCCTACTGTTGCACTCACTGGAGTGGGAATAGTAATTTTTACCTCCCCGCTAGCTAACGCTTTCCTTACTGTTGCACTCACTGGAGTGTGAAAAGTAATTTTCACCAGTATGCTGTCCAACACTTTCCCTACTGTTGCACTGTCTGGAGTGTGAATAGTAATTTTCACCCGTATGCTATCCAACACTTTCCTTACTGTTGCACTCTCTGGAGTGGTAATAGTAATTTTACCCCTACGCTATCCAACACTTTCCCTACTGTTGCACTCTCTGGAGTGGGAATAGTAATTTTTACACCTACGCTATCCAACACTTTGCCTACTGTTGCACTCTCTGGAGTGTGAATTGTAATTTTCACCCGTATGCTATCCAACATTTTCCCTACTGTTGCACTGTCTGGAGTGTGAATAGTAATTCTCACCCGTATGCTATCCAACACTTTCCCTACTGTTGCACTCTCTGGAGTGGGAACAGTAATTTTTACACCTTTGCTATCCAACACTTTGCCTACTGTTGCACGCTCTAGAGTGTGAATAGTAATTTTTACCCCTACGCTACCCAACACTTTCCCTACTGTTGCCCTCACTGGAGTGGGAATAGTAATTTTTACCTCCCCGATATCGATGCTTTCCCTACTGTTGCACTCACTGGTGTGGGAATAGTAAGTTTTTACCCTCCCGCTATCCAACACTTTCCTTACTGTTGCACTCACTGGAGTGTGAAAAGTAATTTTCACCCGTATGCTATCCAACACTTTCCCTACTGTTGCACTCACTGGAGTGGGAATAGTAATATTTACCCCTACGCTATGCAACACTTTCCCTGCTGTTGCACTCTATGGAGTGGGAATAGTAATGTTTACCCTCCCGCTATCCAACACTTTCTCTACTGTTACATTTGGAGGAGTGGGAATAGTATATTATTCCCACCCGCAATCCAACACTTTCCCGACTGTTGCACTCACTGGAGTGGGAATAGAAATTTTTACCCCTATGCTATCCAACACTTTCCCTACTGTTGCACTCACTGGAGTGGGAATAGTAATTTTTACCCTCCCGCTATCCAACGGTTTCCCTACTGTTGCACTCACCGGAGTGGAAATAGTAATGTTTATCCCTTCGCTATCCATGACTTTCCCTGCTGTTGCACTCTCTGGAGTGGGAATAATAATTTTTACCCTCCCGCTATCCAACACTTTCTCTACTGTTACGTTTGAGTGAGTGGGAGTGAGTGGGAATAGTAAATTATTCCTACCCGCTATCCAACACTTTTCCTATTGTTACAGTCACTGGAGTGGGAATAGTAATTTTTACACCTACGCTATCCAACACTTTGCCTACTGTTGCACTCTCTGGAGTGTGAATAGTAATTTTCACTTGTATGCTATCCAACACATTCCCTACTGCTGCACTCTCTGGAGTGGGAATAGTAACTTTTACCCCCCTACGCTGTCCAACACTTTCCCTACTGTTGCACTCACTGGAGTGGGAATAGTAATTTTTCCCCTCCCGCTATCCAACGCTTTCCCTACTGTTGCACTCACTGGAGTGGGAATAGTAATTTTTACCTCCCCGCTATCCAACGCTTTCCCTACTGTTGCACTCACTGGAGTGGGAATAGTAATTTTTACCCTCCCACTATCCAACGCTTTCCTTACTGTTGCACTCACTGGAGTGTGAAAAATAATTTTCACCTGTATGCTATCCAACACTTTCCTTACTGTTGCACTCACTGGAGTGGGAATAGTAATTTTTACCCTTACGTTATCCAACACTTTCCCTACTGTTGCACTCACTGGAGTGTGAAAAGTAATTTTTACCCCTACGCTATCCAACACTTTCCCTACTGTTGCACTCTCTGGAGTGGGAATAGTAATTTTTACTCCTACGCTATCCAACACTTTGCCTACTGTTGCACTCTCTGGAGTGTGAATAGTAATTTTCACCCTTATTCTATCCAACACTTTCCCTACCGTTGCACTCTCTGGAGGGCGAATAGTAAGTTTTTACCCCTACACTACCCAACACTTTCCCTACTGTTCCACTCACTGGAGTGGGAATAGTAAGTTTGACCCTCCCGCTATCCAATGCTTTCCTTACTGTTGTACTCATTGAAGTGTGAAAAGTAATTTTCACCAGTATGCTATCCAACACTTTCCCTACTGTTGCAGTCTCTGGAGTGTGAATTGTAATTTTTACCCGTATGCTATCCAACACTTTCCTTACTGTTGCACTCTCTGGAGTGGGAATAGTAATTTTTACCCTCCTGCTATCCAACACTTTCTCTACTGTTACATTTGGTGGAGTGGGAATAGTAAATTATTCCTACCCGCTATCCAACACTTTCCCTACTGTTGCACTAACTGGAATGGGAATAGTAATTTTTACCCCTACGTTATCCAACACTTTCCCTACATTTGCACTCTCTGGATTGGCAATAGTAATTTTTACCCCTATGCTATCCAACGCTTTCTCTACTGTTGCACTCACTGGAGTTGGAATAGTAATTTTTACCCTCCCGCTATCCAACGCTTTCCCTAATGTTGCACTCACTTGAGCGGGAATAGCAATTTTTACCCTCCCGGTATCCAACGCTTTCCTTACTGTTGCACCCACTGGAGTGTGAAAAGTAATTTTTACCTTCCCACGATTCAATGCTTTCCTTACTGTTGCACTCACTGGAGTGGGAATAGTCATTTTTACCCTCCCGATATCCAACACTTTCCCTACTGTTGCACTCTCTGGAGCGTGAATAGTAGTTTTCACCCGTATGCTATCCAACACTTTCCCTACTGTTGCTCTCTCTGGAGTGGGAATAGGAATTTTTACCTCTATGCTATCCAACACTTTCCCTACTGTTGCACTCACGGGAGTGGCAATCGTAATTTTGACCCTCCCGCTATTCAACGCTTTCCCTACTGTTGCACTCACTGGAGTGGGAATGGTAATTTGTACCCTCCCACTATCCAACGCTTTCCTTACTGTTGCACTCACTGGAGTTTGAAAAGTAATTTTCACCCGTATGCTATCCAACACTTTCCCTACTGTTGCACTGTCTGGAGTGTGAATAGTAATTTTCACCCGTATGCTATCCAACACTTTCCTTACTGTTGCACTCTATGGAGTGGGAATAGTAATTTTTACCCCTATGCTATCCAACACTTTCCCTACTGTTGCACTCTATGGAGTGGGAATTGTAATTTTTACCCCTACGCTATCCAACACTTTCCCTACTGTTGCACTCACTGGAGTGGGAATAGTAATATTTACCCTACGCTATGCAACACTTTCCCAGCTGTTGCACTCTATGGAGTGGGAATAGTAATTTTTACCCTCCCGCTATCCAACACTTTCCCTAATGTTGCACTCACTGGAGCGGGAATAGTACGTTTTTACGCTCCCACTATCCAACGCTTTCCTTACTGTTGCACTCACTGGAGTGGGAATAGTTATTTTTACCCTCCCGCTATCCAACACTTTCTCTACTGTTACATTTGGTGGAGTGGGAATAGTAAATTATTCCTACCCGCTATCCAACACTTTCCCTACTTTTGCACTCACTGGAGTGGGAATAGTAATTTTTACCCCTACACTATCTAACACTTTCCCTACTTTTGCACTCTCTGGAGTGGGAATAGTAATTTTTACCCCTATGCTATCCAACACTTTCCCTACTGTTGCACTCACTGGAGTGGGAATAGTAATGTTTACCCCTACGCTATCCAACACTTTCCCTACTGTTGCACTTTCTGGAATGGGAATAGTAATTTGTACCCCTACGCTAGCCAACACTTTCTCTACTGTTGCAGTCACTGGAGTGGGAATTGTAATTTTTACACCTACGCTATCCAACACTTTGCCTACTGTTGCACTCTCTGGAGTGTGAATAGTAATTTTCACCCGTATGCTATCCAACTCATTCCCTACTGTTGCACTCTCTGGAGTGGGAATAGTAAGTTTTTACCCCCTACGCTGTCCAACACTTTCCCTACTGTTGCACTCACTGGAGTGGAAATAGTAATTTTTACCTCCTCGCTATCCAATGCTTTCCCTACTGTTGCACTCACTGGAGTGGAAATAATAATTTTCACCCTCCCGCTATCCAACGCTTTTCCTACTGTTGCACTCACTTGAGTGGAAATAGTAATTTTTACCCTCCCGCTATCCAACTCTTTCCCTACTGTTGCACTCACTGGAGTGGGAATAGTAATTTTTACCCTCCCGCTATCCAATGCTTTCCTTACTGTTGCACTCACTGGAGTGTGAAAAGTAATTTTCACCCGTATGCTATCCAACACTTTCCCTACTGTTGCACTGTCTGAAGTGTGAATAGTAATTTTTACCCATATGCTATCCAACACTTTCCCTACTGTTGCACTCTCTGGAGGGGGAATAGTGATTTTTACCCCTATGCTATCCAACACTTTCCCTACTGTTGCACTCTCTGGAGTGGGAATAGTAATTTTTAAACCTACGCTATCCAACACTTTGCCTACTGTTGCATTCTCTGCAGAGTGAATAGTAATTTTCACCCGTATGCTATCCAACACTTTCCCTACTGTTGCACTCTCTGGAGTGCGAATAGTAATTTTTACCACTACACTACCCAACTCTTTCCCTACTGTTCCACTCACTGGAGTGGGAATAGTAATTTGTACCTCCCTGCCATCCAACGCTTTACCTACTGTTGCACTCACTGGAGTGGGAATAGTAAGTTTTACCCTCCCGCTATCCAACGCTTTCTTTACTGTTGCACTCACTGGAGTGTGAAAAGTAATTTTCATCCGTATGCTATTCATCACTTTTCCTACTGTTGCACTCTCTGGAGTGTGAATAGTAATTTTCACCCGTATGCTATCCAACACTTTCCTTACTGTTGCACTCTGGAGTGGGAATAGTAATTTTTACCCTCCCGCTATCCAACACTTTCTCTACTGTTACATTTGGTGAAGTGGGAATAGTAAATTATTCCTACCCGCTATCCTACACTTTCCCTACTGTTGCACTCACTGGAGTGGGAATAGTAATTTTTACCCCTACGCTATCCAACACTTTCCCTACTTTTGCACTCTCTGGAAAGGGAATAGTAATTTTTACCCCTATGCTATCCAACGCTTTCCCTACTTTTGCACTCACTGGAGTGGGAATAGTAATGTTTACCCTCCCGCTAGCCAACGCTTTCCCTAATGTTGCACTCACTGGAGTGGGAATAGTAATTTTTACCCTCCTGCTATCCAACGCTTTCCTTACTGTTGCACTCACTGGAGTGTGAAAAGTAATTTTTACCCTCCCGCGATTCAACGCTTTCCTTACTGTTGCACTCACTGGAGTGGGAATAGTCATTTTTACCCTCCCGCTATCCAACGCTTTCCCTACTATTGCACTCACTGGAGTGGGAATAGTAATTGTTACCCCTACGCTATCCAACACTTTCCCTACTGTTGCACTCCATGGAGTGTGAATAGTAATTTTCAACCGTATGCTATCCAACACTGCCCCTACTGTTGCACTCTCTGGAGTCGGAATAGTAATTTTTAACCCTACGCTATCCAACACTTTCCCTACTGTTGCTCTCACTGGAGTGGGAATAGTCATTTTTACCCTCCCGCTATCCAACACTTTCTCTACTGTTACATTTGGTGGAGTGGAAATAGTAAATTATTCCTACCCGCTATCCAACACTTTCTCTACTGTTGCACTCACTGGAGTGGGAATACTAATTTTTACAACTACGCTATCCAACACTTTGCCTACGGTTGCACTCTCTGGAGTGCAAAAAGTAATTTTCACCCGTACGCTATTAAATATTTTCCCTACTGTTGCACTCTCTGGAGTATGAATTGTAATTTTCACCCGTATGCTATCCAACACTTCCCCTACTGTTGCACTCTCTGGATGGGGAATAGTAATTTTTACCCCTACGCTATCCAACACTCTCCCTACTGTTGCACTCACTGGAGTGGCAATAGTATTTTTTACCCCTACGCTATCCAACACTTTCCCTGCTGTTGCACATTGGAGTGGAAATAGTAATTTTTACCCTCCCGCTATCCAACACTTTCTCTACTGTTACATTTGGTAGAGTGTGAATAGTAAGTTATTTCTACCCGCTATCCAACACTTTCCCTACTGTTGCACTCACTGGAGTGGGAATAGTAATGTTTACCCCTACGGTATCCAACGCTTTCCCTACTGTTGCCCTCTCTGGAGTGGGAATAGTAATTTTTACCCCTACGGTATCCAACACTTTCCCTACTGTTGCACTCACTGGAGTGGAAATAGTAATTTTTACCCCTACGCTATCCAACACTTTCCCTAATTGTGCACTCACTGGAGTGGGAATAGTAATTTTTACCCTCCCACTATCCAACACTTTCCCTACTGTTGCACTCCATGGAGTGTGAATAGTAATTTTCAACCGTATGCTATCCAACACTGCCCCTACTGTTGCAATCTCTGGAGTCGGAATAGTAATTTTTACCCTCCCACTATCCAACACTTTCCCTACTGTTGCACTCTGTTGCACTTACTGGAGCGGGAATAGTAGTTTTTATCACTATGCTATCCAACACTGTCCCTACTGTTGCACTCTCTGGAGTGGGAATAGTAATTTTTACCCCTATGCTATCCAATTCTTTCCCTACTGTTGCACTCACTGGAGTGGGAATAGTAATTTTTACTCCTATGCCATCCAACACTTTCTCTACAGTTGCACTCACTGGAGTGGGAATTGTAAATTTTTACACCTACGCTATCCAACATTTTGCCTACTGTTGCACTCACTGGAGCGGGAATAGTAATTTTTACCTCCCCACTAGCTAACACTTTCCTTACTGTTGCGCTCACTGGAGTGTGAAAAGTAATTTTCACCAGTATGCTGTCCAACACTTTCCCTACTGTTGCACTGTCTGGAGTGTGAATAGTAATTTTCACCCGTATGCTATCCAACACTTTCCTTACTGTTGCACTCTCTGGAGTGGGAATAGTAATTTTTACCCCTACGCTATCCAACACTTTGCCTACTGTTGCACTCTCTGGAGTGTGAATAGTAATTTTCACCCGTATGCTATCCAACATTTTCCCTACTGCTGCACTGTCTGGAGTGTGAATAGTAATTTTCACCCGTATGCTATCCAACACTTTCCCTACTGTTGCACTCTCTGGAGAGGGAACAGTAATTTTTACACCTTTGCTATCCAACACTTTGCCTACTGTTGCACACTCTGGAGTGTGAATAGTAATTTTTACCCCTACGCTACCCAACACTTTCCCTACTGTTGCACTCACTGGAGTGGGAATAGTAATTTTTACCTCCCCGATATCCATGCTTTCCCTACTGTTGCACTCACTGGTGTGGGAATAGTAAGTTTTTTCCCTCCCGCTATCCAACACTTTCCTTACTGTTGCACTCACTGGAGTGTGAAAAGTAATTTTCACCCGTATGCTATCCAACACTTTCCCTACTGTTGCACTCACTGGAGTGGGAATAGTAATATTTACCCCTACGCTATGCAACACTTTCCCTGCTGTTGCACTCTATGGAGTGGTGTGGTAAATAATTTAATTACCGGGACTTAATTTGATACAGAAACATAATAAAATAGCTCAGTAAATAAGAGGCAGAATCCGTGGTATTAGAGGTTCGGAATGGGCTTTATTCCAATGGTCGATTATAATCGGTTGCTCCAAGTTCCATCACCACGGAGGTTCAGGAAGTGAAGTACATACTTTATTGACAAGAAATGACTTTTATAGAACATACATTACAATGAAACAAATGCGGGAGGCGTAACAATTGATAAGGAAGATGATAATTCACATGCGTAACCGAAAATGGGCGTAATGAGGAGTAAAAAGGAACATAATTGGTTATGATGTCATATATAGGTGGATCTATAAGATTATACTTGGCATAGATGCGCGCGCAGCAGTATGACGTGTGATTGACGTGCAACTAGGGGGTGAAGGGGACTTGACATTTAGCTCTACATGTGGAGACAAGAAGTCTGGGGGGTCAAGTCAACCTAATCCCAAATCATATCTAACATCCTATGTTTAAAGAACTATGTTATCCACAAAGGAAGGACTCTTGGACAAAATCTATTCTATACTGACTGTGTGTGCGTGCACAAGCGTCTAAGTGTCTATATGAGATGCAAGGGGCAGAAACCTTCCATGGTAACAGGGCTATGAATTACTTTCATAAAGACAGAGAAGCCGGGCCTTTGCTCGGTAGCTGGAAGAATGTTTACTTAAACTACTAGACAGGAATGCATCGGCTGAGGAGCGAAGTAGATAATTTTGAAGGTGAAATACAGTTTTTGGCAGGCAGCGGGCTGATGTCAGGCTTTGTGAGCCGCGCAGAGAATGAGACAAAGTTCATGGTCACGGATGCAGGCTCAGACTGGAGCTTTCAGAGGCAGAAGGCAGGAAGAGTTTGATGACAGAATCAGGGCCTACTTGCCTGGACTATCAAAATGGCATAAGTGAACCATATAAAGCCGGTGGCCTTTCATACTTAGGAATGGAATATCCGGCCTATTCATGGCGGATCTGACAGAGGACATGTTGACGGTGGACGCACATGTATTTGCGTCTTCATAACTGGAACTGGAGGAAACATACATGTACTTGTGATTCATACATGGAACCGTTGGGGTCCAAGATAGGGGACATAACTGATCAGAAAAATCCATATTTCCACATTCCCTCCTTGTCCCCTACTTGCCCGTTAAGAGATATCAATCTTCATCAATCCATTGATCTGTTCATATAGCATCATTTGTTCTTCTTTCTTCTTCCGTGATGAATGAAATTCTGGTGGTGGAATACACGACGTGGCACACAGACCACAGATCGCTGGTCCACATTGTAGACATAGACAGCAACTGAATAGTATGAGAAGGCCAATACCTAGGAAAGATAGGACCTTCCATCCAAAGGTAGATAATACACTCCAAAACCAACCGGACCAAGTCCAGGTGCCTGGGTTCTGGTGTATCTGGCTTACAATCTTATGAAGGCGAGTTATGGCTTTATATACAGATGGCGAATTTTCTGGTATGAAAATGCAACAGCTTGACCCGATGACCCTACAAGCTCCGCCCCTATCGGCCAGGATGACGTCAAGGACAAGACGATTTTGAAGCACAACAATCCGCATAGCAGACTGCTCTTCTGTTAAATTGCCTAAAGCGGAAATAGTTTTGTTCACTACTGCTTCAAGGGTTCTAGTTAATCTACGTATCAGCTTACTATTAGTAACAGTACCTATATAGGGAAAGAGACCTTTATTGAAATCTGTGTATTTTTCCCATGCTGTTTCAGTGTAATCGACTATCGGGAGATCTCTCCTTACTCTATTATTTACTAAATGAGTGTTTCTGTGATAATCAGGAGGAGCTAGGAAAACAGGTGGCAAAAGGAATCCAATGTAGCAAGTACCATCCCAGTCTAGAGGCAAACGTACATATGCCGTCTGACCACATATGAAATAGGAATGGCGGGAAGCTCTAAATGTGGACTTGCCTTGATCACTAAATTCTACTACAGTGGTGCATTTACTATGGCCCATATGTATGGAACCATTTTTTCTTACACATAGTTCACCCTTTACTGGAAATATTGACATAGCGGGCAAAATTGGAGTAGCTTCGGATTCGACATTTAGGATCATAAGATTAAGTGTAAAATTACCTAATCCATACACTTCATTTTCTAGATCAGTTCCTGTTCTCTGGGGAAGTCCCTCCTTGTTAGGGTAGCAGACCTTAAGCAAAACTAAGTTCAAATTTCCCCATACCCAGTTATCTTGATAAACTGCAGAATTCGAATCTAGAGAATTAATTAAACTAAACCATGCTCCACAGGAGCCGTTGTGTGTGAACGGGTATGGAAAGAGAGGTAGAATTCCTTTATAATTCTGATAGGGAGGGAGTCGGCCACATATCCAACAATTTGTAGCATTGCTAACCTGATGGGAATGATGTAACATACTGATGAAAGTGTTATTGCGCAGCGCAAATCTATAAGACAACTCAAGCGGAGGTAATTCACTAAAAGAATGTTCAACAGTAGTATTATAAACATGTCTAGAAATAGGATAATATATGTGCAACAATATACTTGCAGTAATTATTAAAAGACTTAAGAAAAACAAAATTAATAACGTCACTATGCAATGACTACGCAGTGATTTACAGTACGCCTGTCGTTTCAACATTTTTCGGGTGCTTTCTCTATTCAGGTCCAAGGGATACATGTCAGAGACAATTCAACCGCTTCACCTTGGAGAGGACTTAAACAATCAAATTGCTTGACGGATTGGACCTAAGCTTTAGTCTATAATGTTCGGAACTACTCCTTTCAACAAAAGGAAGTTTTGAGTCAATGGGTGAAGACACACGAGGTGGGGTATTCACATCTGCTGGTAGTCCATGAAATTTCTTGATATGACTTGAATGAATCCAGCCTTTCCTGCCCTCGATCTTCACGGCTGTTCTTGTGGTGAGCAACACCAGCTGAGGTGACCTCCACCTAGGTTCCAGCTGAGTCTTTCGATCAAAGTTCCTCACGAGGACCAAGTCTCCCGGAACTACGTCATGGGGTTTCACCTCAGTGTTGTCGGGAAAGGCTGCAGCTACCTGTGAACGACAAGATTGTAGTGCAGACATCAAGGAAGCCAAGTAATCTGTCAGCATATTACAGTCAATATCAGTTATTTTGCGTGGCATAGGCGTCCCCCACATATTTGGTGGTCTGCCGAAGATCACTTCATACGGGGATAGCCCTGTTCGAGAGTGTGCTACCATTCTCGTGTAAAAGAGTGCAACTGGTAATGCTACTACCCAGTCGACACCTTTCTCCCTGCATATTTTGGACAATCTAATTTTCAGGGTCTGATTATGTCTTTCTACGAGACCTGCTGCCTCAGGGTGTCGGACACAGTGGAATTTCCACTGATAACCTAACAGAAGGGAAACATGTTTCATTAATTCGGATGAGAACGGCTGGCCGTTATCTGAGTGAACAACACGTGGTAAACCGTATCGTGGGAAGAATTCTCGAACCAACTGTTTGGCAGTAGTCGGGGCAGTGTAATCTGAAACCGGGTATGCCTCCGTCCAACGGGAAAGAGCACAAACAACTACGAGAACATATTTGAATCCTCGACATCGTTCCATCTGGATATAATCCATCTGTAGGACTTCAAAAGGGTGATCAGGAGGATGAAATCCACCCCGTTCTACGGGAACGCTTTTTCCTGGGTTGAACTGGCAACAGATCATACAGGTACGAACTTTTTGTTTGGCTGCTGCTCGTAAATGTTTATTGAACCAAATGTGTTGAATGCTATCTAGCATAGCTTTTTCTCCTAGATGGGCTGGACTATGTATAGTGTTGATTATAACTTGGACCATTGAATCAGGAAGGAACCACACAGATTTTTCCTTCATCATCCATCCTTGATCCGTTTGAATCCCTCCTAATTCGGTCCATTTCTTTATTTCGTCTGGTGTAGCATGTGTCTGTATGTCAATTACGTCAAGAGTAGGATCTTTAACTGTCATACAATGTGTCGGCGTCGGGACTATTGTCTTTGTCATGTCGGATGTTTGTGTTTGAGCAGTCTGTTTAGCTGTTCTGTCGGCTAGATCATTGCCTTGAGAAATGACATCAGTGACTTTCGTATGAGCTTTACATTTCATGATTGCTATTGCAATGGGTAGATGTATCGCATCTAATAAGGCATGAATGAGGGGTCCGTGCTGAATGTGGGCACCGTGGGAAGTTAAATAACCTCTCTCTCGCCACAGCACGCCGAAGTCATGTACAACTCCGAATGCATAACGTGAATCAGTGTATATGTTGACTTTTTTATTTGTGGCTTGAATACAGGCTTGTGTCAGAGCGATGAGCTCTGCGGCTTGAGCTGACAAGGTATTTATGCGATTTGTTTCAATGATTTCAGTGTCTGTTGTGACTGCGTAAGCAGCCACTAACTCTCCTGTACTTGTTCTCATACATGAACCATCTACATACAACGTCAGGTCTGGGTCTGACAATGGGACATCGGTTAAGTCTTGTCTGGGTTTCGTCGTTATTGTAATAACTTCAATACAGTCATGGGCTAGTGGGTCTGTTCCGATTACTGGCAAAAGTGTGGCAGGATTCAATGTGTTACAGCGTCTGATTTCTATATGTGGCTGAAACAATGTTAGCTCGTACCCTGTAAGTCGCGCTATAGTCAAGTGTTGTGTTTGCGTTCTATTT
The DNA here is from genome assembly GCF_964204655.1 of Triturus cristatus. Classification (NCBI taxonomy): domain Eukaryota; kingdom Metazoa; phylum Chordata; class Amphibia; order Caudata; family Salamandridae; genus Triturus; species Triturus cristatus. The sequence goes on along the minus strand of NC_140580.1, from coordinate 75,599,259 downwards.
ACAAGAACCTCTACTGCATGTGGTACTTGAACTGTCAATGGATGTCCTAACACTATGGCATCGCTTTGTCTGATTGCTAAAGCTGTCGCTGCCACTGATTTTAGGCATGCAGGCAAAGCCTGAGCTACGGGATCTAATGTACTAGAAAAATAAGCACATGGTTTGTGTGCTCCTGCTTGTTCCTGTGTGAGTACTGACAAGGCAGTACCTTCGCGTTCGGTAACAAAAAGTGTAAACTGTTTTCTGTAACATGGCGTTGCTAAGACAGGTGCTTGACATAAAGCTTTCTTTAAGCTTTCAAAAGCTTGTGTATGTTCCTGAGTCCAAGGGAGAACAGTCGATATGGCTGCCTCCTGTGTTGTCAACTGAATGAGTGGTTTTGCTAGAAATGCATACTGAGGGATCCACTGCCTACAATATGAAGTGAGGCCTATGAAAGCTCGTACTTCCTTTTGTGTCTTGGGTATTGGCATGTTAGCTATTAACTGGATGCGGTCGGGTGTAAGCTGCCTTCCCTCCTTGGACAGCGAGTGTCCAAGATAAATAACTCGCTGGACACAGAATTGCAGCTTAGAAGGGGACACCTTGTGCCCCTTTTCGGCTAGAAATTGTAAAACTGTCAGTGATGCTTTCTCACATTCCGGTTCGCTTCTCGCGGTGATCAGCAGATCATCGACATATTGAAGCAAAGCGGTGTTAACTGGCATGTGGATACTGTCGAGTTCTCGTTTCAGTGCTTGGCTATAGATGCTGGGGCTTTCTGTGAATCCTTGAGGTGCGCGGGAGAATTTAAAGCTACGTCCATTTAAACTAAATCCGAACAAATATTGGCTTTCCGGATCTATTGGGACGCTGAAAAAGGCATTCTTGAGATCAATTACAGTAAAGAATGTTGCTTCGGAATCAATAGCTGACAGTAATGACGAAATATCTGGGACCACAGGAAATTGTGGCACAATGCATTTGTTTAATTCGCGCAGATCAATAACCAATCGATATACTGGCGGGGCCTTCGGATCTGTTCGTTTAAGAATCGGAATTATCGGTGAATTACATACATTGGAGTCTGTTTCCACAACTACTCCTTGGGCAATGAGCTCGTCAATGATTTGCAGTAAAGCCACTACAGCATCTGGTGGTAACTTGTATTGTCGCATTCGTGGTAGTACCACTCCTGCCTTTAGTGTGACTCGATATGGTGTAATATTCATGCAACCAACATCAGTAGGGCCTTGTGCCCATAGATGTGTAGGTAAAGTCTGCAGTAGATACATAGTGACCTTTAAAATCACGTAAAAACAATCTTACTCCTTCCGGAGAACAACATATTATAGCTCCTAGAGCTTTCAGTGTTTTTATTCCTAACAAGTTTTCTGGACATGATTTAGTAAGCAATAAATCTGTAGTTCGGGTCAAAGGTCCTATCGTAAGTGGAAGAGGTTGTGACACTTCATTAACAATAGGTTTTCCTGAAAAACCAAGGGAAATATTCTGTGAGCCTGAGAGGGGTGCCCCTGGAACTTCACTACGTTTTATAGTTGTTCGACTTGCCCCGGTATCGAGTAAAAATTTTCTGTCTTGGCCTAATAATTCACTATGTACATAAGGTCCTTCTTGGTCTACTGGGATCTCGATAAGGGGTAAGTCAACTTCCCTCTCTAGGCTGGTTCATGCGTATCGCTGATACTCAGGGTAGTCATACTGTGCGGTCTGGTACAGTTGTCGTGTCGTGGTTTGGGTGGCAGCAACAGGCAGCGCTGGTGCAGCTGGCACAAACTGTATAGACTGTGGTGGAGCTGGCATGGATTGTGCATGCTGCGGGGCTCCTTGTTCATTCTGATCCTGTCTAGGTGGCCGTGGTCTTTCTTTTGTATTACCTATGGCGATATTATGTTTTAAAACCGGACAATCGTGTACGTAATGACCTGGCTTTTTACAATAATTGCATGTCCCTTTTACAGGTCCTGCTGAATCACCGGAATGTGTCATACCCTTTTTACGTCCTTCAGCTGGAACTGTCTGGGAAACTAGCATTTTCATTTTCGTGTCTTTCATGCGTCGGTGTTCATGTTCTTGTTCCTCTCTAATTCTATTGTGATGGTACTGTAACATTTGTAACATTTGCGATGGAGTGTTACCTTGCCATGTACTCTCGAATTTTAGTACTCTATTCTTCACTTGAGGCAAGGCATTCTCTACTAATTTTGTCACAAACAGGTGTGGATATGATTCGCTACTTGCGTTTATGCCACTATTTATACCAAAACATTTTTCAAATCGGGCATAGTAATCACTAGTGTCTTCATCTTGCTTCTGTTTACAGGCTGAAATTGTACCCCAATCTTCCTTTTTCGTAGTTAATAAACGTGGCAGTACCTGTACTAGTAAACCTGGTAGCGCTTTAGTTTTATCCCCAAGCCCTGCTCCTGCAGTTCGGGCCCTTTCTTCTGCTTCTAATGCTGACCATTCTATCTTTTGGTCTCCCACCTCCCACTCTTTTTCCTTGAGTTTTTCGTAAATGCCAGCAGGCATCAATACCTTTAATATTGTCATAATGTCGGGATAGGTATACTCTCCCATGAGTAACATGTCTTTAATTTCTCGGTGAAAACCCGCTGGGTCTTTGTCATGACTGGGTACCACTTTCTTCATTTCTAACAATTCTATTTTCGATATGGGCGTATATACAAATACGCGTTTAAACTCATTGTCCTCGCCCTTTATTGGGTGTACTTCTCGCAACGGATTCTGTCTGTCCATGTAATACGTGGTTCTTTCCTTAATGGGTAGTGAGACATGTTCTGAACATACAAAAACAATGTACTGCTTTCTTGATTCTAGTATTTCTTTAATTAATTTAGTACCTGAACCTCTCCATCTATTCATGAGTAATTCAGTCAATATATCAGGCAAGGGACCAGGGTCCGAATGCTGACTCTGATATAGTATAAGGAGTTGTTGAATCATATAAATCCCAGCTAAACGCTGTTCATCTGGGGTGAGATTCAAAAACGTGCGTGCTACTGTATCATCACTGTACTTTCCGGGACTGTCAACCCAATGGACAGCTGACCTGGCTAATTCTTGTTCATCCATAGAATCGAGAAAATGATAACCCCTTCGTTCTCGGAGTAATTTGTCAGCGGCTTGGAATGAATGCTCGTTAGACCTTATATTAATTATAGGTGTTTGGAAATTCCTGTTATTATCTGGACATATCGGACGTATCGGGTCAATAAGACATCTATTACTATTACAAGATCTTCCTCTACCTACATAGGCTATGGTGTCTGACTGTCCTGTGGACAGTCCTGATCCTTCTTCCTCGCTTTGTTCGAACTGGTCTACCGCTAATCTTTCTTTATGTAAACGTTCTATTTCTTTACGGATCTTTCGGCACATGGCTATTATACAATTTTGCTTATCATGTCTTCCTTCTGATATATTCTGGCTCCATCTGGTAAGAATTTGCATTGCTTCCGGGTCTACCCCCGGTCGGTCTTGATTTCTGATCACACAATTTATGAGGAAACGTAACAGTTCCCCTGTATCTCCACTTTCTGGTATTCCATAGCTCTGTTAATACTTTCAGAATCTCGCCCTGTTTGAACAAAATGATATATATTATCTAGATGCGCAGTCATTCCTGGTAACTTCCCTAAATACACCGCGGCTCGTCTGATACGTAATGATGCCATGATCATTTCGTCCTCTTTGCCGGGCACAGGGTCATATCTACAATCTACAAGAAGTTCCTTAAGCGTACGGGCATTTATGAGTTTGGGGGTACGTGAGTGTGCTGACTCTTGAAAGGTAAGTTTATTTATTCTGGGTGGCGTGGAAAAAATGTTGCTGGCACCTCCCGTAGCCCCATCTGGGGTATCGGGCGTGAAAGGATTCGTTGAACGCGACACAGCAACTATAGGTGTTGACACAGCTATAGAAGCAGCTGTAAGAGCAGAGGTAGAAACAGATGTGCTTGCCGGAACTTGTGTCAGGACTTGTTGCTGTAGAGATACGGGTACTGGGTCTTGGCGTTGAACCTCCCTGGCAGGTGGTCTATGTGGGGCGGAATTTGCATACTCGGGAGCTGCGTCATCTAAATATGAGGAAAGAAAAACATCTTCTGCGGTTCTAGGATGCCCCTTAGGATGTACCTTTATTGGAAATAATGGGGGTGGCAAGTCTTTTGGTATCTCCGGAGTAGCCTTAGGTAATCCTTCGGCCAGAAGTGGATACATACCATTCATAAGGGCATTTCTTTGTCTGTCTACTTGTTCTGATTTCACTCGGATACCTTCTTCAATTAATATATTTTCTCGAACTTTATTTGAACTCTCTTTATTTTTCTCTTCCTGTCGTAGTGCCTTTTCTGTACGTCTATGAGATTCTTTACGCCATAACTCAACGGCGTCTTTCTGTGACTGTCTGACTTTCCTTTTCCATAACTCTTCCTCTACTTTCATGATGCACTCTGCATCCCAGGTCCCCGCTGTGGGCCACCTCTGATTTTCTGGTAATTCCTTGGTGTAGTCTACCCATAAATCAAGAAATAATATAGCGTCTAAGCCATGTTTATGGTACATGAAGTACCCTGGAGTGTCCCTAGGAGGAATAGGAACGGCTTCTTCGAGTACCCCTTTTCTTGTTGTGATCTGTCTTAATTTCGAAAAGAGCGGCATATTGAAAACTGATCTGATACTTGATTTGGAACAAACTAAATACAGTAAACACGATGATGATCAGTCATTCACACCACAATATGCAGAACGTACTTAAAACATTTAACATTTAACATTTACCTGAACAATCAATAATGATGACGGTCTAAGGAAAACATAATCACTAAAACATAATACTCGACATTAACTGAATTATTCTGAATTTATACACTTGATATACTAGATATACTGCTAAACAGTACAGATACACTGCTGAAACAGTGCAGACCGGATTTGTGTACCCAAACCCGTCTTGACCGGCACAACCTATGTGCACGTCAGAATGCCTCCCCAGTAATGGTACTCACCGGGTAGCTCGGAAACGGAAGGCCTCGGAAACTGAACTGAACTTGAACCGGACTGGACTCGACTCGACTCGTCGGAAACTGGACTCGACTCAGGACTTCGGGAACTGGTGGGCCTCTGTATACCTCGGATCTTGCTCTCTCAGCTAGGCTCTGGTCGGGATACTTCGCACTTCTCACCGCCTCGTCTGGGTGTTGATCGCAGCCTCAGTCGCCCCCGCTTGACCGGAGGGAGATACAGGAAATCCTGCTGGTACGCGTAATTGTCCGTCCAGCTGTGGCAGGAGACCGGGCCTGCAACTCACCGCCGGCGCGTGAGATGAGAAAGTGTCCCTGTTCGGGCGCCATTCATGTGGTAAATAATTTAATTACCGGGACTTAATTTGATACAGAAACATAATAAAATAGCTCAGTAAATAAGAGGCAGAATCCGTGGTATTAGAGGTTCGGAATGGGCTTTATTCCAATGGTCGATTATAATCGGTTGCTCCAAGTTCCATCACCACGGAGGTTCAGGAAGTGAAGTACATACTTTATTGACAAGAAATGACTTTTATAGAACATACATTACAATGAAACAAATGCGGGAGGCGTAACAATTGATAAGAAAGATGATAATTCACATGCGTAACCGAAAATGGGCGTAATGAGGAGTAAAAAGGAACATAATTGGTTATGATGTCATATATAGGTGGATCTATAAGATTATACTTGGCATAGATGCGCGCGCAGCAGCATGACGTGTGATTGACGTGCAACTAGGGGGTGAAGGGGACTTGACATTTAGCTCTACATGTGGAGACAAGAAGTCTGGGGGGTCAAGTCAACCTAATCCCAAATCATATCTAACATCCTATGTTTAAAGAACTATGTTATCCACAAAGGAAGGACTCTTGGACAAAATCTATTCTATACTGACTGTGTGTGCGTGCACAAGCGTCTAAGTGTCTATATGAGATGCAAGGGGCAGAAACCTTCCATGGTAACAGGGCTATGAATTACTTTCATAAAGACAGAGAAGCCGGGCCTTTGCTCGGTAGCTGGAAGAATGTTTACTTAAACTACTAGACAGGAATGCATCGGCTGAGGAGCGAAGTAGATAATTTAGAAGGTGAAATACAGTTTTTGGCAGGCAGCGGGCTGATGTCAGGCTTCGTGAGCCGCGCAGAGAATGAGACAAAGTTCATGGTCACGGATGCAGGCTCAGACTGGAGCTTTCAGAGGCAGAAGGCAGGAAGAGTTTGATGACAGAATCAGGGCCTACTTGCCTGGACTGTCAAAATGGCATAAGTGAACCATATAAAGCCGGTGGCCTTTCATACTTAGGAATGGAATATCCGGCCTATTCATGGCGGATCTGACAGAGGACATGTTGACGGTGGACGCACATGTATTTGCGTCTTCATAACTGGAACTGGAGGAAACATACATGTACTTGTGATTCATACATGGAACCGTTGGGGTCCAAGATAGGGGACATAACTGATCAGAAAAATCCATATTTCCACAGTGGGAAGAGTAATGTTTACCCTCCCGCTATCCAACACTTTTTCTACTGTTACATTTGGAGGAGTGGGAATAGTATATTATTCTTACCCGCAATCCAACACTTTCCCGACTGTTGCACTCACTGGAGTGCGAATAGTAATTTTTACCCCTACGGCATCCAACACTTTCCCTACTGTTGCACTCACTGGAGTGGAAATAGTAATTTTTACCACTACGCTATCCAACACTTTCCCTAATTGTGCACTCACTGGAGTGTGAATAGTAATTTTCACCCGTATGCTATCCAACACTTTCCTTACTGTTGCACTCTCTGGAGTGGAAATAGTAATTTTTACCCCTACGCTATCCAACACTTTCCCTACTGTTGCACTCTCTGGAGTGGGAATTGTAATTTTTACCCCTACGCTATCCAACACTTTCCCTACTGTTGCACTCACTGGAGTGGGAATAGTAATATTTAACCCTACGCTATGCAACACTTTCCCAGCTGTTGCACTCTATGGAGTGGGAATAGTAATTTTTACCCTCCCACTATCCAACACTTTCCCTAATGTTGCACTCACTGGAGTGGGAATAGTACGTTTTTACGCTCCCACTATCCACCGCTTTCCTTACTGTTGCACTCACTGGAGTGGGAATAGTCATTTTTACCCTCCCGCTATCCAACACTTTCTCTACTGTTACATTTGGTGTAGTGGGAATAGTAAATTATTCCTACCCGCTATCCAACACTTTCCCTACTTTTGCACTCACTGGAGTGGGAATAGTAATTTTTACCCCTACACTATCTAACACTTTCCCTACTTTTGCACTCTCTGGAGTGGGAATAGTAATTTTTACCCCTATGCTATCCAACACTTTCCCTACTGTTGCACTCACTGTAGTGGGAATAGTAATTTGTACCCCTACGCTAGCCAACAATTTCTCTACTGTTGCAGTCACTGGAGTGGGAATTTTTAATTTTTACACCTACGCTATCCAACACTTTGCCTACTGTTGCACTCTCTGTAGTGTGAATAGTAATTTTCACCCGTATGCTATCCAACTCATTCCCTACTGTTGCACTCTCTGGAGTGGGAATAGTAATTTTTACCCCCCTACGCTGTCCAACACTTTCCCTACTGTTGCACTCACTGGAGTGGTAATAGTAATTTTTACCTCCTCGCTATCCAATGCTTTCCCTACTGTTGCACTCACTGGAGTGGAAATAATAATTTTCACCCTCCCGCTATCCAACGCTTTCCCTACTGTTGCACTCACTTGAGTGGAAATAGTAATTTTTACCCTCCCGCTATCCAACTCTTTCCCTACTGTTGCACTCACTGGAGTGGGAATAGTAATTTTTACCCTCCCGCTATCCAACGCTTTCCTTACTGTTGCACTCACTGGAGTGTGAAAAGTAATTTTCACCCGTATGCTATCCAACACTTTCCCTACTGTTTCACTGTCTGAAGTGTGAATAGTAATTTTCACCCATATGCTATCCAACACTTTCCCTACTGTTGCACTCTCTGGAGTGTGAATAGTAATTTTCACCCGTATGCTATCCAACACTTTCCTTACTGTTGCACTCTCTGGAGTGCGAATAGTAATTTTTACCCCTACACTACCCAACTCTTTCCCTACTGTTCCACTCACTGGAGTGGGAATAGTAATTTGTACCTCCCCGCCATCCAACGCTTTACCTACTGTTGCACTCACTGGAGTGGGAATAGTAAGTTTTACCCTCCCGCTATCCAACGCTTTCTTTACTGTTGCACTCACTGGAGTGTGAAAAGTAATTTTCATCCATATGCTATCCAACACTTTTCCTACTGTTGCACTCTCTGGAGTGTGAATAGTCATTTTCACCCGTATGCTATCCAACACTTTCCTTACTGTTGCACTCTCTGGAGTGGGAATAGTAATTTTTACCCCTACGCTATCCAATACTTTCCCTACTGTTGCACTCTCTGGAGTGGGAATTGTAATTTTTACCCCTACGCTATCCAACACTTTCCCTACTGTTGCACTCACTGGAGTGGGAATAGTAATATTTAACCCTACGCTATGCAACACTTTCCCAGCTGTTGCACTCTATGGAGTGGGAATAGTAATTTTTACCCTCCCACTATCCAACACTTTCCCTGATGTTGCACTCACTGGAGTGGGAATAGTACGTGTTTACGCTCCCACTATCCACCGCTTTCCTTACTGTTGCACTCACTGGAGTGGGAATAGTCATTTTTACCCTCCCGCTATCCAACACTTTCTCTACTGTTACATTTGGTGGAGTGGGAATAGTAAATTATTCCTACCTGCTATCCAACACTTTCCCTACTTTTGCACTCACTGGAGTGGGAATACTAATTTTTACCCCTACACTATCTAACACTTTCCCTACTTTTGCACTCTCTGGAGTGGGAATAGTAATTTTTACCCCTATGCTATCCAACACTTTCCCTACTGTTGCACTCACTGGAGTGGGAATAGTAATGTTTACCCCTACGCTATCCAACACTTTCCCTACTGTTGCCCTTTCTGGAATGGGATTAGTAATTTGTACCCCTACGCTAGCCAACACTTTCTCTACTGTTGCAGTCACTGGAGTGGGAATTTGTAATTTTTACACCTACGCTATCCAACACTTTGCCTACTGTTGCACTCTCTGTAGTGTGAATAGTAATTTTCACCCGTATGCTATCCAACTCATTCCCTACTGTTGCACTCTCTGGAGTGGGAATCGTAATTTTTTACCCCCCTACGCTGTCCAACACTTTCCCTACTGTTGCACTCACTGGAGTGGTAATAGTAATTTTTACCTCCTCGCTATCCAATGCTTTCCCTACTGTTGCACTCACTGGAGTGGAAATAATAATTTTCACCCTCCCGCTATCCAACGCTTTCCCTACTGTTGCACTCACTTGAGTGGAAAGAGTAATTTTTACCCTCCCGCTATCCAACTCTTTCCCTACTGTTGCACTCACAGGAGTGGGAATAGTAATTTTTACCCTCCCGCTATCCAACGCTTTCCTTACTGTTGCACTCACTGGAGTGTGAAAAGTAATTTTCACCCGTATGCTATCCAACACTTTCCCTACTGTTGCACTGTCTGAAGTGTGAATAGTAATTTTCACCCATATGCTATCCAACACTTTCCCTACTGTTGCACTCTCTGGAGGGGGAATAGTAATTTTTACCCCTATCCTATCCAACACTTTCCCTACTGTTGCACTCTCTGGAGTGGGAATAGTAATTTTTAAACCTACGCTATCCAACACTTTGCCTACTGTTGCACTCTCTGCAGAGTGAATAGTAATTTTCACCCGTATGCTATCCAACACTTTCCCTACTGTTGCACTCTCTGGAGTGCGAATAGTAATTTTTACCCCTACACTACCCAACTCTTTCCCTACTGTTCCACTCACTGGAGTGGGAATAGTAATTTGTACCTCCCCGCCATCCAACGCTTTACCTACTGTTGCACTCACTGGAGTGGGAATAGTAAGTTTTACCCTCCCGCTATCCAACGCTTTCTTTACTGTTGCACTCACTGGAGTGTGAAAAGTAATTTTCACCCGTATGCTTTCCAACACTTTTCCTACTGTTGCACTCTCTGGAGTGTGAATAGTAATTTTCACCCGTATGCTATCCAACACTTTCCTTACTGTTGCACTCTGGAGTGGGAATAGTAATTTTTACCCTCCCGCTATCCAACACTTTCTCTACTGTTACATTTGGTGAAGTGGGAATAGTAAATTATTCCTACCCGCTATCCAACACTTTCCCTACTGTTGCACTCACTGGAGTGGGAATAGTAATTTTTACCCCTACGCTATCCAACACTTTCCCTAATTTTGCACTCTCTGGAGTGGGAATAGTAATTTTTACCCCTATGCTATCCAACGCTTTCCCTACTTTTGCACTCACTGGAGTGGGAATAGTAATTATTACCCTCCCGCTAGCCAACGCTTTCCCTAATGTTGCACTCACTGGAGTGGGAATAGTAATTTTTACCCTCCCGCTATCCAACGCTTTCCTTACTGTTGCACTCACTGGAGTGTGAAAAGTAATTTTTACCCTCCCGCGATTCAACGCTTTCCTTACTGTTGCACTCACTGGAGTGGGAATAGTCATTTTTACCCTCCCGCTATCCAACGCTTTCCCTACTATTGCACTCACTGGAGTGGGAATAGTAATTTTTACCCCTACGCTATCCAACACTTTCCCTACTGTTGCACTCCATGGAGTGTGAATAGTAATTTTCAACCGTATGCTATCCAACACTGCCCCTACTGTTGCACTCTCTGGAGTTGGAATAGTAATTTTTAACCCTACGCTATCCAACACTTTCCCTACTGTTGCTCTCACTGGAGTGGGAATAGTCATTTTTACCCTCCTGCTATCCAACACTTTCTCTACTGTTACATTTGGTGGAGTGGGAATAGTAAATTATTCCTACCCGCTATCCAACACTTTCTCTACTGTTGCACTCACTGGAGTGGGAATACTAATTTTTACAACTACGCTATCCAACACTTTGCCTACGGTTGCACTCTCTGGAGTGCAAAAAGTAATTTTCACCCGTATGCTATTAAATATTTTCCCTACTGTTGCACTCTCTGGAGTATGAATTGCAATTTTCACCCGTATGCTATCCAACACTTCCCCTACTGTTGCACTCTCTGGAGTGGGAATAGTAATTTTTACCCCTACGCTATCCAACACTTTCCCTACTGTTGCACTCAGTGGAGTGGCAATAGTATTTTTTACCCCTACGCTATCCAACACTTTCCCTGCTGTTGCACATTGGAGTGGAAATAGTAATTTTTACCCTCCCGCTATCCAACACTTTCTCTACTGTTACATTTGGTGGAGTGTGAATAGTAAATTATTTCTACCCGCTATCCAACACTTTCCCTACTGTTGCACTCACTGGAGTGGGAATAGTAAGTTTTTACCCCTATGGTATCCAACACTTTCCCTACTGTTGCACTCTCGGGAGTGGGAATTGTAATTTTTACCCCTATGCTATCCAACACTTTCCTACTGTTGCACTCACTGGAGTGGGAATAGTAATTTTTACCCCTATGCTATCCAACACTTTCCCTACTGTTGCACTCACTGGAGTGGGAATAGTAATTTTTACCCTCCCGCTATCCAACGGTTTCCCTACTGTTGCACTCACCGGAGTGGAAATAGTAATGTTTATCCCTTCGCTATCCAAGAGTTTCCCTGCTGTTGCACTCTCTGGAGTGGGAATAGTAATTTTTACCCTCCCGCTATCCAACACTTTCTCTACTGTTACGTTTAGTTGAGTGGGAATAGTAAATTATTCCTACCCGCTATCCAACACTTTTCCTATTGTTACAGTCACTGGAGTGGGAATAGTAATTTTTACACCTACGCTATCCAACACTTTGCCTACTGTTGCACTCTCTGGAGTGTGAATAGTAATTTTCACTCGTATGCTATCCAACACATTCCCTACTGCTGCACTCTCTGGAGTGGGAATAGTAACTTTTACCCCCCTACGCTGTCCAACACTTTCCCTACTGTTGCACTCACTGGAGTGGGAATAGTAATTTTTCCCCTCCCGCTATCCAACGCTTTCCCTACTGTTGCACTCACTGGAGTGGGAATAGTAATTTTTACCTCCCCGCTATCCAACGCTTTCCCTACTGTTGCACTCACTGGAGTGGGAATAGTAATTTTTACCCTCCCACTATCCAACGCTTTCCTTACTGTTGCACTCACTGGAGTGGGAATAGTAATTTTTACCTCCCCGCTATCCAATGCTTTCCCTACTGTTGCACTCACTGGAGTGGGAATAGTAATTTTTACCCTCCCACTATCCAACACTTTCCCTACTGTTGCACTCTGTTGCACTTACTGGAGCGGGAATAGTAGTTTTTACCCCTACGCTATCTAACACTGTCCCTACTGTTGCACTCTCTGGAGTGGAAATAGTAATTTTTACCCCTATGCTATCCAATTCTTTCCCTACTGTTGCACTCACTGGAGTGGGAATAGTAATGTTTACTCCTATGCTATCCAACACTTTCTCTACAGTTGCACTCACTGGAGTGGGAATTGTAATTTTTACACCTACGCTGTCCAACACTTTGCCTACTGTTGCACTCACTGGAGTGGGAATAGTAATTTTTACCTCCCCGCTAGCTAACGCTTTCCTTACTGTTGCACTCACTGGAGTGTGAAAAGTAATTTTCACCAGTATGCTGTCCAACACTTTCCCTACTGTTGCACTGTCTGGAGTGTGAATAGTAATTTTCACCCGTATGCTATCCAACACTTTCCTTACTGTTGCACTCTCTGGAGTGGTAATAGTAATTTTACCCCTACGCTATCCAACACTTTCCCTACTGTTGCACTCTCTGGAGTGGGAATAGTAATTTTTACACCTACGCTATCCAACACTTTGCCTACTGTTGCACTCTCTGGAGTGTGAATTGTAATTTTCACCCGTATGCTATCCAACATTTTCCCTACTGTTGCACTGTCTGGAGTGTGAATAGTAATTTTCACCCGTATGCTATCCAACACTTTCCCTACTGTTGCACTCTCTGGAGTGGGAACAGTAATTTTTACACCTTTGCTATCCAACACTTTGCCTACTGTTGCACGCTCTGGAGTGTGAATAGTAATTTTTACCCCTACGCTACCCAACACTTTCCCTACTGTTGCCCTCACTGGAGTGGGAATAGTAATTTTTACCTCCCCGATATCGATGCTTTCCCTACTGTTGCACTCACTGGTGTGGGAATAGTAAGTTTTTACCCTCCCGCTATCCAACACTTTCCTTACTGTTGCACTCACTGGAGTGTGAAAAGTAATTTTCACCCGTATGCTATCCAACACTTTCCCTACTGTTGCACTCACTGGAGTGGGAATAGTAATATTTACCCCTACGCTATGCAACACTTTCCCTGCTGTTGCACTCTATGGAGTGGGAATAGTAATGTTTACCCTCCCGCTATCCAACACTTTCTCTACTGTTACATTTGGAGGAGTGGGAATAGTATATTATTCCCACCCGCAATCCAATACTTTCCCGACTGTTGCACTCACTGGAGTGGGAATAGTAATTTTTACCCCTATGCTATCCAACACTTTCCCTACTGTTGCACTCACTGGAGTGGGAATAGTAATTTTTACCCTCCCGCTATCCAACGGTTTCCCTACTGTTGCACTCACCGGAGTGGAAATAGTAATGTTTATCCCTTCGCTATCCAAGACTTTCCCTGCTGTTGCACTCTCTGGAGTGGGAATAATAATTTTTACCCTCCCGCTATCCAACACTTTCTCTACTGTTACGTTTGAGTGAGTGGGAGTGAGTGGGAATAGTAAATTATTCCTACCCGCTATCCAACACTTTTCCTATTGTTACAGTCACTGGAGTGGGAATAGTAATTTTTACACCTACGCTATCCAACACTTTGCCTACTGTTGCACTCTCTGGAGTGTGAATAGTAATTTTCACTCGTATGCTATCCAACACATTCCCTACTGCTGCACTCTCTGGAGTGGGAATAGTAACTTTTACCCCCCTACGCTGTCCAACACTTTCCCTACTGTTGCACTCACTGGAGTGGGAATAGTAATTTTTCCCCTCCCGCTATCCAACGCTTTCCCTACTGTTGCACTCACTGGAGTGGGAATAGTAATTTTTACCTCCCCGCTATCCAACGCTTTCCCTACTGTTGCACTCACTGGAGTGGGAATAGTAATTTTTACCCTCCCACTATCCAACGCTTTCCTTACTGTTGCACTCACTGGAGTGTGAAAAATAATTTTCACCTGTATGCTATCCAACACTTTCCTTACTGTTGCACTCACTGGAGTGGGAATAGTAATTTTTACCCTTACGTTATCCAACACTTTCCCTACTGTTGCACTCACTGGAGTGTGAAAAGTAATTTTTACCCCTACGCTATCCAACACTTTCCCTACTGTTGCACTCTCTGGAGTGGGAATAGTAATTTTTACACCTACGCTATCCAATACTTTGCCTACTGTTGCACTCTCTGGAGTGTGAATAGTAATTTTCACCCTTATTCTATCCAACACTTTCCCTACCGTTGCACTCTCTGGAGGGCGAATAGTAAGTTGCTACCCCTACACTACCCAACACTTTCCCTACTGTTCCACTCACTGGAGTGGGAATAGTAAGTTTGACCCTCCCGCTATCCAATGCTTTCCTTACTGTTGTACTCATTGAAGTGTGAAAAGTAATTTTCACCAGTATGCTATCCAACACTTTCCCTACTGTTGCAGTCTCTGGAGTGTGAATTGTAATTTTTACCCGTATGCTATCCAACACTTTCCTTACTGTTGCACTCTCTGGAGTGGGAATAGTAATGTTTACCCTCCTGCTATCCAACACTTTCTCTACTGTTACATTTGGTGGAGTGGGAATAGTAAATTATTCCTACCCGCTATCCAACACTTTCCCTACTGTTGCACTAACTGGAATGGGAATAGTAATTTTTACCCCTACGTTATCCAACACTTTCCCTACATTTGCACTCTCTGGATTGGCAATAGTAATTTTTACCCCTATGCTATCCAACGCTTTCTCTACTGTTGCACTCACTGGAGTTGGAATAGTAATTTTTACCCTCCCGCTATCCAACGCTTTCCCTAATGTTGCACTCACTTGAGCGGGAATAGCAATTTTTACCCTCCCGGTATCCAACGCTTTCCTTACTGTTGCACCCACTGGAGTGTGAAAAGTAATTTTTACCTTCCCACGATTCAATGCTTTCCTTACTGTTGCACTCACTGGAGTGGGAATAGTCATTTTTACCCTCCCGATATCCAACGCTTTCCCTACTGTTGCACTCTCTGGAGCGTGAATAGTAGTTTTCACCCGTATGCTATCCAACACTTTCCCTACTGTTGCTCTCTCTGGAGTGGGAATAGGAATTTTTACCTCTATGCTATCCAACACTTTCCCTACTGTTGCACTCACGGGAGTGGCAATCGTAATTTTGACCCTCCCGCTATTCAACGCTTTCCCTACTGTTGCACTCACTGGAGTGGGAATGGTAATTTGTACCCTCCCACTATCCAACGCTTTCCTTACTGTTGCACTCACTGGAGTGTGAATAGTAATTTTCACCCGTATGCTATCCAACACTTTCCTTACTGTTGCACTCTATGGAGTGGGAATAGTAATTTTTACCCCTATGCTATCCAACACTTTCCCTACTGTTGCACTCTATGGAGTGGGAATTGTAATTTTTACCCCTACGCTATCCAACACTTTCCCTACTGTTGCACTCACTGGAGTGGGAATAGTAATATTTACCCTACGCTATGCAACACTTTCCCAGCTGTTGCACTCTATGGAGTGGGAATAGTAATTTTTACCCTCCCGCTATCCAACACTTTCCCTAATGTTGCACTCACTGGAGCGGGAATAGTACGTTTTTACGCTCCCACTATCCAACGCTTTCATTACTGTTGCACTCACTGGAGTGGGAATAGTCATTTTTACCCTCCCGCTATCCAACACTTTCTCTACTGTTACATTTGGTGGAGTGGGAATAGTAAATTATTCCTACCCGCTATCCAACACTTTCCCTACTTTTGCACTCACTGGAGTGGGAATAGTAATTTTTACCCCTACACTATCTAACACTTTCCCTACTTTTGCACTCTCTGGAGTGGGAATAGTAATTTTTACCCCTATGGTATCCAACACTTTCCCTACTGTTGCACTCACTGGAGTGGGAATAGTAATGTTTACCCCTACGCTATCCAACACTTTCCCTACTGTTGCACTTTCTGGAATGGGAATAGTAATTTGTACCCCTACGCTAGCCAACACTTTCTCTACTGTTGCAGTCACTGGAGTGGGAATTGTAATTTTTACACCTACGCTATCCAACACTTTGCCTACTGTTGCACTCTCTGGAGTGTGAATAGTAATTTTCACCCGTATGCTATCCAACTCATTCCCTACTGTTGCACTCTCTGGAGTGGGAATAGTAAGTTTTTACCCCCTACGCTGTCCAACACTTTCCCTACTGTTGCACTCACTGGAGTGGGAATAGTAATTTTTACCTCCTCGCTATCCAATGCTTTCCCTACTGTTGCACTCACTGGAGTGGAAATAATAATTTTCACCCTCCCGCTATCCAACGCTTTTCCTACTGTTGCACTCACTTGAGTGGAAATAGTAATTTTTACCCTCCCGCTATCCAACTCTTTCCCTACTGTTGCACTCACTGGAGTGGGAATAGTAATTTTTACCCTCCCGCTATCCAATGCTTTCCTTACTGTTGCACTCACTGGAGTGTGAAAAGTAATTTTCACCCGTATGCTATCCAACACTTTCCCTACTGTTGCACTGTCTGAAGTGTGAATAGTAATTTTTACCCATATGCTATCCAACACTTTCCCTACTGTTGCACTCTCTGGAGGGGGAATAGTGATTTTTACCCCTATGCTATCCAACACTTTCCCTACTGTTGCACTCTCTGGAGTGGGAATAGTAATTTTTAAACCTACGCTATCCAACACTTTGCCTACTGTTGCATTCTCTGCAGAGTGAATAGTAATTTTCACCCGTATGCTATCCAACACTTTCCCTACTGTTGCACTCTCTGGAGTGCGAATAGTAATTTTTACCCCTACACTACCCAACTCTTTCCCTACTGTTCCACTCACTGGAGTGGGAATAGTAATTTGTACCTCCCCGCCATCCAACGCTTTACCTACTGTTGCACTCACTGGAGTGGGAATAGTAAGTTTTACCCTCCCGCTATCCAACGCTTTCTTTACTGTTGCACTCACTGGAGTGTGAAAAGTAATTTTCATCCGTATGCTATTCATCACTTTTCCTACTGTTGCACTCTCTGGAGTGTGAATAGTAATTTTCACCCGTATGCTATCCAACACTTTCCTTACTGTTGCACTCTGGAGTGGGAATAGTAATTTTTACCCTCCCGCTATCCAACACTTTCTCTACTGTTACATTTGGTGAAGTGGGAATAGTAAATTATTCCTACCCGCTATCCTACACTTTCCCTACTGTTGCACTCACTGGAGTGGGAATAGTAATTTTTACCCCTACGCTATCCAACACTTTCCCTACTTTTGCACTCTCTGGAGTGGGAATAGTAATTTTTACCCCTATGCTATCCAACGCTTTCCCTACTTTTGCACTCACTGGAGTGGGAATAGTAATGTTTACCCTCCCGCTAGCCAACGCTTTCCCTAATGTTGCACGCACTGGAGTGGGAATAGTAATTTTTACCCTCCTGCTATCCAACGCTTTCCTTACTGTTGCACTCACTGGAGTGTGAAAAGTAATTTTTACCCTCCCGCGATTCAACGCTTTCCTTACTGTTGCACTCACTGGAGTGGGAATAGTCATTTTTACCCTCCCGCTATCCAACGCTTTCCCTACTATTGCACTCACTGGAGTGGGAATAGTAATTTTTACCCCTACGCTATCCAACACTTTCCCTACTGTTGCACTCCATGGAGTGTGAATAGTAATTTTCAACCGTATGCTATCCAACACTGCCCCTACTGTTGCACTCTCTGGAGTCGGAATAGTAATTTTTAACCCTACGCTATCCAACACTTTCCCTACTGTTGCTCTCACTGGAGTGGGAATAGTCATTTTTACCCTTCCGCTATCCAACACTTTCTCTACTGTTACATTTGGTGGAGTGGAAATAGTAAATTATTCCTACCCGCTATCCAACACTTTCTCTACTGTTGCACTCACTGGAGTGGGAATACTAATTTTTACAACTACGCTATCCAACACTTTGCCTACGGTTGCACTATCTGGAGTGCAAAAAGTAATTTTCACCCGTACGCTATTAAATATTTTCCCTACTGTTGCACTCTCTGGAGTATGAATTGTAATTTTCACCCGTATGCTATCCAACACTTCCCCTACTGTTGCACTCTCTGGATGGGGAATAGTAATTTTTACCCCTACGCTATCCAACACTCTCCCTACTGTTGCACTCACTGGAGTGGCAATAGTATTTTTTACCCCTACGCTATCCAACACTTTCCCTGCTGTTGCACATTGGAGTGGAAATAGTAATTTTTACCCTCCCGCTATCCAACACTTTCTCTACTGTTACATTTGGTAGAGTGTGAATAGTAAGTTATTTCTACCCGCTATCCAACACTTTCCCTACTGTTGCACTCACTGGAGTGGGAATAGTAATGTTTACCCCTACGGTATCCAACGCTTTCCCTACTGTTGCACTCTCTGGAGTGGGAATAGTAATTTTTACCCCTACGGTATCCAACACTTTCCCTACTGTTGCACTCACTGGAGTGGAAATAGTAATTTTTACCCCTACGCTATCCAACACTTTCCCTAATTGTGCACTCACTGGAGTGGGAATAGTAATTTTTACCCTCCCACTATCCAACACTTTCCCTACTGTTGCACTCCATGGAGTGTGAATAGTAATTTTCAACCGTATGCTATCCAACAATGCCCCTACTGTTGCACTCTCTGGAGTCGGAATAGTAATTTTTACCCTCCCACTATCCAACACTTTCCCTACTGTTGCACTCTGTTGCACTTACTGGAGCGGGAATAGTAGTTTTTATCACTATGCTATCCAACACTGTCCCTACTGTTGCACTCTCTGGAGTGGGAATAGTAATTTTTACCCCTATGCTATCCAATTCTTTCCCTACTGTTGCACTCACTGGAGTGGGAATAGTAATTTTTACTCCTATGCCATCCAACACTTTCTCTACAGTTGCACTCACTGGAGTGGGAATTGTAATTTTTACACCTACGCTATCCAACATTTTGCCTACTGTTGCACTCACTGGAGCGGGAATAGTAATTTTTACCTCCCCACTAGCTAACGCTTTCCTTAAAGTTGCGCTCACTGGAGTGTGAAAAGTAATTTTCACCAGTATGCTGTCCAACACTTTCCCTACTGTTGCACTGTCTGGAGTGTGAATAGTAATTTTCACCCGTATGCTATCCAACACTTTCCTTACTGTTGCACTCTCTGGAGTGGGAATAGTAATTTTTACCCCTACGCTATCCAACACTTTGCCTACTGTTGCACTCTCTGGAGTGTGAATAGTAATTTTCACCCGTATGCTATCCAACATTTTCCCTACTGCTGCACTGTCTGGAGTGTGAATAGTAATTTTCACCCGTATGCTATCCAACACTTTCCCTACTGTTGCACTCTCTGGAGAGGGAACAGTAATTTTTACACCTTTGCTATCCAACACTTTGCCTACTGTTGCACGCTCTGGAGTGTGAATAGTAATTTTTACCCCTACGCTACCCAACACTTTCCCTACTGTTGCACTCACTGGAGTGGGAATAGTAATTTTTACCTCCCCGATATCCATGCTTTCCCTACTGTTGCACTCACTGGTGTGGGAATAGTAAGTTTTTTCCCTCCCGCTATCCAACACTTTCCTTACTGTTGCACTCACTGGAGTGTGAAAAGTAATTTTCACCCGTATGCTATCCAACACTTTCCCTACTGTTGCACTCACTGGAGTGGGAATAGTAATATTTACCCCTACGCTATGCAACACTTTCCCTGCTGTTGCACTCTATGGAGTGGGAATAGTAATGTTTACCCTCCCGCTATCCAACACTTTTTCTACTGTTACATTTGGAGGAGTGGGAATAGTATATTATTCTCACCCGCAATCCAACACTTTCCCGACTGTTGCACTCACTGGAGTGCGAATAGTAATTTTTACCCCTACGGCATCCAACACTTTCCCTACTGTTGCACTCACTGGAGTGGAAATAGTAATTTTTACCACTACGCTATCCAACACTTTCCCTAATTGTGCACTCACTGGAGTGTGAATAGTAATTTTCACCCGTATGCTATCCAACACTTTCCTTACTGTTGCACTCTCTGGAGTGGGAATAGTAATTTTTACCCCTACGCTATCCAACACTTTCCCTACTGTTGCACTCTCTGGAGTGGGAATTGTAATTTTTACCCCTACGCTATCCAACACTTTCCCTACTGTTGCACTCACTGGAGTGGGAATAGTAATATTTAACCCTACGCTATGCAACACTTTCCCAGCTGTTGCACTCTATGGAGTGGGAATAGTAATTTTTACCCTCCCACTATCCAACACTTTCCCTAATGTTGCACTCACTGGAGTGGGAATAGTACGTTTTTACGCTCCCACTATCCACCGCTTTCCTTACTGTTGCACTCACTGGAGTGGGAATAGTCATTTTTACCCTCCCGCTATCCAACACTTTCTCTACTGTTACATTTGGTGTAGTGGGAATAGTAAATTATTCCTACCCGCTATCCAACACTTTCCCTACTTTTGCACTCACTGGAGTGGGAATAGTAATTTTTACCCCTACACTATCTAACACTTTCCCTACTTTTGCACTCTCTGGAGTGGGAATAGTAATTTTTACCCCTATGCATCCAACACTTTCCCTACTGTTGCACTCACTGGAGTGGGAATAGTAATTTGTACCCCTACGCTAGCCAACAATTTCTCTACTGTTGCAGTCACTGGAGTGGGAATTTTTAATTTTTACACCTACGCTATCCAACACTTTGCCTACTGTTGCACTCTCTGTAGTGTGAATAGTAATTTTCACCCGTATGCTATCCAACTCATTCCCTACTGTTGCACTCTCTGGAGTGGGAATAGTAATTTTTACCCCCCTACGGTATCCAACACTTTCCCTACTGTTGCACTCACTGGAGTGGAAATAGTAATTTTTACCCCTACGCTATCCAACACTTTCCCTAATTGTGCACTCACTGGAGTGGGAATAGTAATTTTTACCCTCCCACTATCCAACACTTTCCCTACTGTTGCACTCCATGGAGTGTGAATAGTAATTTTCAACCGTATGCTATCCAACAATGCCCCTACTGTTGCACTCTCTGGAGTCGGAATAGTAATTTTTACCCTCCCACTATCCAACACTTTCCCTACTGTTGCACTCTGTTGCACTTACTGGAGCGGGAATAGTAGTTTTTATCACTATGCTATCCAACACTGTCCCTACTGTTGCACTCTCTGGAGTGGGAATAGTAATTTTTACCCCTATGCTATCCAATTCTTTCCCTACTGTTGCACTCACTGGAGTGGGAATAGTAATTTTTACTCCTATGCCATCCAACACTTTCTCTACAGTTGCACTCACTGGAGTGGGAATTGTAATTTTTACACCTACGCTATCCAACATTTTGCCTACTGTTGCACTCACTGGAGCGGGAATAGTAATTTTTACCTCCCCACTAGCTAACGCTTTCCTTACTGTTGCGCTCACTGGAGTGTGAAAAGTAATTTTTACCAGTATGCTGTCCAACACTTTCCCTACTGTTGCACTGTCTGGAGTGTGAATAGTAATTTTCACCCGTATGCTATCCAACACTTTCCTTACTGTTGCACTCTCTGGAGTGGGAATAGTAATTTTTACCCCTACGCTATCCAACACTTTGCCTACTGTTGCACTCTCTGGAGTGTGAATAGTAATTTTCACCCGTATGCTATCCAACATTTTCCCTACTGCTGCACTGTCTGGAGTGTGAATAGTAATTTTCACCCGTATGCTATCCAACACTTTCCCTACTGTTGCACTCTCTGGAGAGGGAACAGTAATTTTTACACCTTTGCTATCCAACACATTGCCTACTGTTGCACGCTCTGGAGTGTGAATAGTAATTTTTACCCCTACGCTACCCAACACTTTCCCTACTGTTGCACTCACTGGAGTGGGAATAGTAATTTTTACCTCCCCGATATCCATGCTTTCCCTACTGTTGCACTCACTGGTGTGGGAATAGTAAGTTTTTTCCCTCCCGCTATCCAACACTTTCCTTACTGTTGCACTCAATGGAGTGTGAAAAGTAATTTTCACCCGTATGCTATCCAACACTTTCCCTACTGTTGCACTCACTGGAGTGGGAATAGTAATATTTACCCCTACGCTATGCAACACTTTCCCTGCTGTTGCACTCTATGGAGTGGGAATAGTAATGTTTACCCTCCCGCTATCCAACACTTTTTCTACTGTTACATTTGGAGGAGTGGGAATAGTATATTATTCTCACCCGCAATCCAACACTTTCCCGACTGTTGCACTCACTGGAGTGCGAATAGTAATTTTTACCCCTACGGCATCCAACACTTTCCCTACTGTTGCACTCACTGGAGTGGAAATAGTAATTTTTACCACTACGCTATCCAACACTTTCCCTAATTGTGCACTCACTGGAGTGTGAATAGTAATTTTCACCCGTATGCTATCCAACACTTTCCTTACTGTTGCACTCTCTGGAGTGGGAATAGTAATTTTTACCCCTACGCTATCCAACACTTTCCCTACTGTTGCACTCTCTGGAGTGGGATTTGTAATTTTTACCCCTACGCTATCCAACACTTTCCCTACTGTTGCACTCACTGGAGTGGGAATAGTAATATTTAACCCTACGCTATGCAACACTTTCCCAGCTGTTGCACTCTATGGAGTGGGAATAGTAATTTTTACCCTCCCACTATCCAACACTTTCCCTAATGTTGCACTCACTGGAGTGGGAATAGTACGTTTTTACGCTCCCACTATCCACCGCTTTCCTTACTGTTGCACTCACTGGAGTGGGAATAGTCATTTTTACCCTCCCGCTATCCAACACTTTCTCTACTGTTACATTTGGTGTAGTGGGAATAGTAAATTATTCCTACCCGCTATCCAACACTTTCCCTACTTTTGCACTCACTGGAGTGGGAATAGTAATTTTTACCCCTACACTATCTAACACTTTCCCTACTTTTGCACTCTCTGGAGTGGGAATAGTAATTTTTACCCCTATGCATCCAACACTTTCCCTACTGTTGCACTCACTGGAGTGGGAATAGTAATTTGTACCCCTACGCTAGCCAACAATTTCTCTACTGTTGCAGTCACTGGAGTGGGAATTTTTAATTTTTACACCTACGCTATCCAACACTTTGCCTACTGTTGCACTCTCTGTAGTGTGAATAGTAATTTTCACCCGTATGCTATCCAACTCATTCCCTACTGTTGCACTCTCTGGAGTGGGAATAGTAATTTTTACCCCCCTACGCTGTCCAACACTTTCCCTACTGTTGCACTCACTGGAGTGGTAATAGTAATTTTTACCTCCTCGCTATCCAATGCTTTCCCTACTGTTGCACTCACTGGAGTGGAAATAATAATTTTCACCCTCCCGCTATCCAACGCTTTCCCTACTGTTGCACTCACTTGAGTGGAAATAGTAATTTTTACCCTCCCGCTATCCAACTCTTTCCCTACTGTTGCACTCACTGGAGTGGGAATAGTAATTTTTACCCTCCCGCTATCCAACGCTTTCCTTACTGTTGCACTCACTGGAGTGTGAAAAGTAATTTACACCCGTATGCTATCCAACACTTTCCCTACTGTTGCACTGTCTGAAGTGTGAATAGTAATTTTCACCCATATGCTATCCAACACTTTCCCTACTGTTGCACTCTCTGGAGTGTGAATAGTAATTTTCACCCGTATGCTATCCAACACTTTCCTTACTGTTGCACTCTCTGGAGTGGGAATAGTAATTTTTAAACCTACGCTATCCAACACTTTCCCTACTGTTGCACTCTCTGGAGTGCGAATAGTAATTTTTACCCCTACACTACCCAACTCTTTCCCTACTGTTCCACTCACTGGAGTGGGAATAGTAATTTGTACCTCCCCGCCATCCAACGCTTTACCTACTGTTGCACTCACTGGAGTGGGAATAGTAAGTTTTACCCTCCCTCTATCCAACGCTTTCTTTACTGTTGCACTCACTGGAGTGTGAAAAGTAATTTTCACCCATATGCTATCCAACACTTTTCCTACTGTTGCACTCTCTGGAGTGTGAATAGTCATTTTCACCCGTATGCTATCCAACACTTTCCTTACTGTTGCACTCTCTGGAGTGGGAATAGTAATTTTTACCCCTACGCTATCCAATACTTTCCCTACTGTTGCACTCTCTGGAGTGGGAATTGTAATTTTTACCCCTACGCTATCCAACACTTTCCCTACTGTTGCACTCACTGGAGTGGGAATAGTAATATTTAACCCTACGCTATGCAACACTTTCCCAGCTGTTGCACTCTATGGAGTGGGAATAGTAATTTTTACCCTCCCACTATCCAACACTTTCCCTGATGTTGCACTCACTGGAGTGGGAATAGTACGTTTTTACGCTCCCACTATCCACCGCTTTCCTTACTGTTGCACTCACTGGAGTGGGAATAGTCATTTTTACCCTCCCGCTATCCAACACTTTCTCTACTGTTACATTTGGTGGAGTGGGAATAGTAAATTATTCCTACCCGCTATCCAACACTTTCCCTACTTTTGCACTCACTGGAGTGGGAATACTAATTTTTACCCCTACACTATCTAACACTTTCCCTACTTTTGCACTCTCTGGAGTGGGAATAGTAATTTTTACCCCTATGCTATCCAACACTTTCCCTACTGTTGCACTCACTGGAGTGGGAATAGTAATGTTTACCCCTACGCTATCCAACACTTTCCCTACTGTTGCCCTTTCTGGAATGGGATTAGTAATTTGTACCCCTACGCTAGCCAACACTTTCTCTACTGTTGCAGTCACTGGAGTGGGAATTTGTAATTTTTACACCTACGCTATCCAACACTTTGCCTACTGTTGCACTCTCTGTAGTGTGAATAGTAATTTTCACCCGTATGCTATCCAACTCATTCCCTACTGTTGCACCCTCTGGAGTGGGAATAGTAATTTTTTACCCCCCTACGCTGTCCAACACTTTCCCTACTGTTGCACTCACTGGAGTGGTAATAGTAATTTTTACCTCCTCGCTATCCAATGCTTTCCCTACTGTTGCACTCACTGGAGTGGAAATAATAATTTTCACCCTCCCGCTATCCAACGCTTTCCCTACTGTTGCACTCACTTGAGTGGAAAGAGTAATTTTTACCCTCCCGCTATCCAACTCTTTCCCTACTGTTGCACTCACAGGAGTGGGAATAGTAATTTTTACCCTCCCACTATCCAACGCTTTCCTTACTGTTGCACTCACTGGAGTGTGAAAAGTAATTTTCACCCGTATGCTATCCAACACTTTCCCTACTGTTGCACTGTCTGAAGTGTGAATAGTAATTTTCACCCATATGCTATCCAACACTTTCCCTACCGTTGCACTCTCTGGAGGGGGAATAGTAATTTTTACCCCTATCCTATCCAACACTTTCCCTACTGTTGCACTCTCTGGAGTGGGAATAGTAATTTTTAAACCTACGCTATCCAACACTTTGCCTACTGTTGCACTCTCTGCAGAGTGAATAGTAATTTTCACCCATATGCTATCCAACACTTTCCCTACTGTTGCACTCTCTGGAGTGCGAATAGTAATTTTTACCCCTACACTACCCAACTCTTTCCCTACTGTTCCACTCACTGGAGTGGGAATAGTAATTTGTACCTCCCCGCCATCCAACGCTTTACCTACTGTTGCACTCACTGGAGTGGGAATAGTAAGTTTTACCCTCCCGCTATCCAACGCTTTCTTTACTGTTGCACTCACTGGAGTGTGAAAAGTAATTTTCACCCGTATGCTATCCAACACTTTTCCTACTGTTGCACTCTCTGGAGTGTGAATAGTAATTTTCACCCGTATGCTATCCAACACTTTCCTTACTGTTGCACTCTGGAGTGGGAATAGTAATTTTCACCCTCCCGTTATCCAACACTTTCTCTACTGTTACATTTGGTGAAGTGGGAATAGTAAATTATTCCTACCCGCTATCCAACACTTTCCCTACTGTTGCACTCACTGGAGTGGGAATAGTAATTTTTACCCCTACGCTATCCAACACTTTCCCTAATTTTGCACTCTGGAGTGGGAATAGTAATTTTTACCCCTATGCTATCCAACGCTTTCCCTACTTTTGCACTCACTGGAGTGGGAATAGTAATTTTTACCCTCCCGCTAGCCAACGCTTTCCCTAATGTTGCACTCACTGGAGTGGGAATAGTAATTTTTACCCTCCCGCTATCCAACGCTTTCCTTACTGTTGCACTCACTGGAGTGTGAAAAGTAATTTTTACCCTCCCGCGATTCAACGCTTTCCTTACTGTTGCACTCACTGGAGTGGGAATAGTCATTTTTACCCTCCCGCTATCCAACGCTTTCCCTACTATTGCACTCACTGGAGTGGGAATAGTAATTTTTACCCCTACGCTATCCAACACTTTCCCTACTGTTGCACTCCATGGAGTGTGAATAGTAATTTTCAACCGTATGCTATCCAACACTGCCCCTACTGTTGCACTCTCTGGAGTCGGAATAGTAATTTTTAACCCTACGCTATCCAACACTTTCCCTACTGTTGCTCTCACTGGAGTGGGAATAGTCATTTTTACCCTCCTGCTATCCAACACTTTCTCTACTGTTACATTTGGTGGAGTGGGAATAGTAAATTATTCCTACCCGCTATCCAACACTTTCTCTACTGTTGCACTCACTGGAGTGGGAATACTAATTTTTACAACTACGCTATCCAACACTTTGCCTACGGTTGCACTCTCTGGAGTGCAAAAAGTAATTTTCACCCGTACGCTATTAAATATTTTCCCTACTGTTGCACTCTCTGGAGTATGAATTGCAATTTTCACCCGTATGCTATCCAACACTTCCCCTACTGTTGCACTCTCTGGAGTGGGAATAGTAATTTTTACCCCTACGCTATCCAACACTTTCCCTACTGTTGCACTCAGTGGAGTGGCAATAGTATTTTTTACCCCTACGCTATCCAACACTTTCCCTGCTGTTGCACATTGGAGTGGAAATAGTAATTTTTACCCTCCCGCTATCCAACACTTTCTCTACTGTTACATTTGGTGGAGTGTGAATAGTAAATTATTTCTACCCGCTATCCAACACTTTCCCTACTGTTGCACTCACTGGAGTGGGAATAGTAAGTTTTTACCCCTATGGTATCCAACACTTTCCCTACTGTTACACTCTCGGGAGTGGGAATTGTAATTTTTACCCCTATGCTATCCAACACTTTCCTACTGTTGCACTCACTGGAGTGGGAATAGTAATGTTTACCCCTACGGTATCCAACGCTTTCCCTACTGTTGCACTCACTGGAGTGGGAATTGTAATTTTTACACCTACGCTATCCAACACTTTGCCTACTGTTGCACTCACTGGAGCGGGAATAGTAATTTTTACCTCCCCACTAGCTAACACTTTCCTTACTGTTGCGCTCACTGGAGTGTGAAAAGTAATTTTCACCAGTATGCTGTCCAACACTTTCCCTACTGTTGCACTGTCTGGAGTGTGAATAGTAATTTTCACCCGTATGCTATCCAACACTTTCCTTACTGTTGCACTCTCTGGAGTGGGAATAGTAATTTTTACCCCTACGCTATCCAACACTTTCCCTACTGTTGCACTCTCTGGAGTGGAAAATAGTCATTTTTACACCTACGCTATCCAACACTTTGCCTACTGTTGCACTCTCTGGAGTGTGAATAGTAATTTTCACCCGTACGCTATACAACATTTTCCCTACTGCTGCACTGTCTGGAGTGTGAATAGTAATTTTCACCCGTATGCTATCCAACACTTTGCCTACTGTTGCACGCTCTGGAGTGTGAATAGTAATTTTTACCCCTACGCTACCCAACACTTTCCCTACTGTTGCACTCACTGGAGTGGGAATAGTAATTTTTACCTCCCCGATATTTATGCTTTCCCTACTGTTGCACTCACTGGTGTGGGAATAGTAAGTTTTTTCCCTCCCGCTATCCAACACTTTCCTTACTGTTGCACTCACTGGAGTGTGAAAAGTAATATTCACCCGTATGCTATCCAACACTTTCCCTACGGTTGCACTCACTGGAGTGGGGATAGTAATATTTACCCCTACGCTATGCAACACTTTCCCTGCTGTTGCACTCTATGGAGTGGGAATAGTAATGTTTACCCTCCCGCTATCCAACACTTTCTCTACTGTTACATTTGGAGGAGTGGGAATAGTATATTATTCCCACCCGCAATCCAACACTTTCCTGACTGTTGCACTCACTGGAGTGCGAATAGTAATTTTTACCCCTACGGCATCCAACACTTTCCCTACTGTTGCACTCACTGGAGTGGAAATAGTAATTTTTACCACTACGCTATCCAACACTTTCCCTAATTGTGCACTCACTGGAGTGTGAATAGTAATTTTCACCCATATGCTATCCAACACTTTCCTTACTGTTGCACTCTCTGGAGTGGGAATTGTAATTTTTACCCCTACGCTATCCAACACTTTCCCTACTGTTGCACTCTCTGGAGTGGGAATTGTAATTTTTACCCCTACGCTATCCAACACTTTCCCTACTGTTGCACTCACTGGAGTGGGAATAGTAATATTTAACCCTACGCTATGCAACACTTTCCCAGCTGTTGCACTCTATGGAGTGGGAATAGTAATTTTTACCCTCCCACTATCCAACACTTTCCCTAATGTTGCACTCACTGGAGTGGGAATAGTACGTTTTTACGCTCCCACTATCCACCGCTTTCCTTACTGTTGCACTCACTGGAGTGGGAATAGTCATTTTTACCCTCCCGCTATCCAACACTTTCTCTACTGTTACATTTGGTGTAGTGGGAATAGTAAATTATTCCTACCCGCTATCCAACACTTTCCCTACTTTTGCACTCACTGGAGTGGGAATAGTAATTTTTACCCCTACACTATCTAACACTTTCCCTACTTTTGCACTCTCTGGAGTGGGAATAGTAATTTTTACCCCTATGCATCCAACACTTTCCCTACTGTTGCACTCACTGGAGTGGGAATAGTAATTTGTACCCCTACGCTAGCCAACAATTTCTCTACTGTTGCAGTCACTGGAGTGGGAATTTTTAATTTTTACACCTACGCTATCCAACACTTTGCCTACTGTTGCACTCTCTGTAGTGTGAATAGTAATTTTCACCCGTATGCTATCCAACTCATTCCCTACTGTTGCACTCTCTGGAGTGGGAATAGTAATTTTTACCCCCCTACGGTATCCAACACTTTCCCTACTGTTGCACTCACTGGAGTGGAAATAGTAATTTTTACCCCTACGCTATCCAACACTTTCCCTAATTGTGCACTCACTGGAGTGGGAATAGTAATTTTTACCCTCCCACTATCCAACACTTTCCCTACTGTTGCACTCCATGGAGTGTGAATAGTAATTTTCAACCGTATGCTATCCAACAATGCCCCTACTGTTGCACTCTCTGGAGTCGGAATAGTAATTTTTACCCTCCCACTATCCAACACTTTCCCTACTGTTGCACTCTGTTGCACTTACTGGAGCGGGAATAGTAGTTTTTATCACTATGCTATCCAACACTGTCCCTACTGTTGCACTCTCTGGAGTGGGAATAGTAATTTTTACCCCTATGCTATCCAATTCTTTCCCTACTGTTGCACTCACTGGAGTGGGAATAGTAATTTTTACTCCTATGCCATCCAACACTTTCTCTACAGTTGCACTCACTGGAGTGGGAATTGTAATTTTTACACCTACGCTATCCAACATTTTGCCTACTGTTGCACTCACTGGAGCGGGAATAGTAATTTTTACCTCCCCACTAGCTAACGCTTTCCTTACTGTTGCGCTCACTGGAGTGTGAAAAGTAATTTTTACCAGTATGCTGTCCAACACTTTCCCTACTGTTGCACTGTCTGGAGTGTGAATAGTAATTTTCACCCGTATGCTATCCAACACTTTCCTTACTGTTGCACTCTCTGGAGTGGGAATAGTAATTTTTACCCCTACGCTATCCAACACTTTGCCTACTGTTGCACTCTCTGGAGTGTGAATAGTAATTTTCACCCGTATGCTATCCAACATTTTCCCTACTGCTGCACTGTCTGGAGTGTGAATAGTAATTTTCACCCGTATGCTATCCAACACTTTCCCTACTGTTGCACTCTCTGGAGAGGGAACAGTAATTTTTACACCTTTGCTATCCAACACATTGCCTACTGTTGCACGCTCTGGAGTGTGAATAGTAATTTTTACCCCTACGCTACCCAACACTTTCCCTACTGTTGCACTCACTGGAGTGGGAATAGTAATTTTTACCTCCCCGATATCCATGCTTTCCCTACTGTTGCACTCACTGGTGTGGGAATAGTAAGTTTTTTCCCTCCCGCTATCCAACACTTTCCTTACTGTTGCACTCACTGGAGTGTGAAAAGTAATTTTCACCCGTATGCTATCCAACACTTTCCCTACTGTTGCACTCACTGGAGTGGGAATAGTAATATTTACCCCTACGCTATGCAACACTTTCCCTGCTGTTGCACTCTATGGAGTGGGAATAGTAATGTTTACCCTCCCGCTATCCAACACTTTTTCTACTGTTACATTTGGAGGAGTGGGAATAGTATATTATTCTCACCCGCAATCCAACACTTTCCCGACTGTTGCACTCACTGGAGTGCGAATAGTAATTTTTACCCCTACGGCATCCAACACTTTCCCTACTGTTGCACTCACTGGAGTGGAAATAGTAATTTTTACCACTACGCTATCCAACACTTTCCCTAATTGTGCACTCACTGGAGTGTGAATAGTAATTTTCACCCGTATGCTATCCAACACTTTCCTTACTGTTGCACTCTCTGGAGTGGGAATAGTAATTTTTACCCCTACGCTATCCAACACTTTCCCTACTGTTGCACTCTCTGGAGTGGGAATTGTAATTTTTACCCCTACGCTATCCAACACTTTCCCTACTGTTGCACTCACTGGAGTGGGAATAGTAATATTTAACCCTACGCTATGCAACACTTTCCCAGCTGTTGCACTCTATGGAGTGGGAATAGTAATTTTTACCCTCCCACTATCCAACACTTTCCCTAATGTTGCACTCACTGGAGTGGGAATAGTACGTTTTTACGCTCCCACTATCCACCGCTTTCCTTACTGTTGCACTCACTGGAGTGGGAATAGTCATTTTTACCCTCCCGCTATCCAACACTTTCTCTACTGTTACATTTGGTGTAGTGGGAATAGTAAATTATTCCTACCCGCTATCCAACACTTTCCCTACTTTTGCACTCACTGGAGTGGGAATAGTAATTTTTACCCCTACACTATCTAACACTTTCCCTACTTTTGCACTCTCTGGAGTGGGAATAGTAATTTTTACCCCTATGCATCCAACACTTTCCCTACTGTTGCACTCACTGGAGTGGGAATAGTAATTTGTACCCCTACGCTAGCCAACAATTTCTCTACTGTTGCAGTCACTGGAGTGGGAATTTTTAATTTTTACACCTACGCTATCCAACACTTTGCCTACTGTTGCACTCTCTGTAGTGTGAATAGTAATTTTCACCCGTATGCTATCCAACTCATTCCCTACTGTTGCACTCTCTGGAGTGGGAATAGTAATTTTTACCCCCCTACGCTGTCCAACACTTTCCCTACTGTTGCACTCACTGGAGTGGTAATAGTAATTTTTACCTCCTCGCTATCCAATGCTTTCCCTACTGTTGCACTCACTGGAGTGGAAATATTAATTTTCACCCTCCCGCTATCCAACGCTTTCCCTACTGTTGCACTCACTTGAGTGGAAATAGTAATTTTTACCCTCCCGCTATCCAACTCTTTCCCTACTGTTGCACTCACTGGAGTGGGAATAGTAATTTTTACCCTCCCGCTATCCAACGCTTTCCTTACTGTTGCACTCACTGGAGTGTGAAAAGTAATTTACACCCGTATGCTATCCAACACTTTCCCTACTGTTGCACTGTCTGAAGTGTGAATAGTAATTTTCACCCATATGCTATCCAACACTTTCCCTACTGTTGCACTCTCTGGAGTGTGAATAGTAATTTTCACCCGTATGCTATCCAACACTTTCCTTACTGTTGCACTCTCTGGAGTGGGAATAGTAATTTTTAAACCTACGCTATCCAACACTTTGCCTACTGTTGCACTCTCTGCAGAGTGAATAGCAATTTTCACCCGTATGCTATCCAACACTTTCCCTACTGTTGCACTCTCTGGAGTGCGAATAGTAATTTTTACCCCTACACTACCCAACTCTTTCCCTACTGTTCCACTCACTGGAGTGGGAATAGTAATTTGTACCTCCCCGCCATCCAACGCTTTACCTACTGTTGCACTCACTGGAGTGGGAATAGTAAGTTTTACCCTCCCTCTATCCAACGCTTTCTTTACTGTTGCACTCACTGGAGTGTGAAAAGTAATTTTCACCCATATGCTATCCAACACTTTTCCTACTGCTGCACTCTCTGGAGTGTGAATAGTCATTTTCACCCGTATGCTATCCAACACTTTCCTTACTGTTGCACTCTCTGGAGTGGGAATAGTAATTTTTACCCCTACGCTATCCAATACTTTCCCTACTGTTGCACTCTCTGGAGTGGGAATTGTAATTTTTACCCCTACGCTATCCAACACTTTCCCTACTGTTGCACTCACTGGAGTGGGAATAGTAATATTTAACCCTACGCTATGCAACACTTTCCCAGCTGTTGCACTCTATGGAGTGGGAATAGTAATTTTTACCCTCCCACTATCCAACACTTTCCCTGATGTTGCACTCACTGGAGTGGGAATAGTACGTTTTTACGCTCCCACTATCCACCGCTTTCCTTACTGTTGCACTCACTGGAGTGGGAATAGTCATTTTTACCCTCCCGCTATCCAACACTTTCTCTACTGTTACATTTGGTGGAGTGGGAATAGTAAATTATTCCTACCCGCTATCCAACACTTTCCCTACTTTTGCACTCACTGGAGTGGGAATACTAATTTTTACCCCTACACTATCTAACACTTTCCCTACTTTTG
The DNA here is from genome assembly GCF_964204655.1 of Triturus cristatus. Lineage (NCBI taxonomy): Eukaryota > Metazoa > Chordata > Amphibia > Caudata > Salamandridae > Triturus > Triturus cristatus. Next base: position 75,565,827 of record NC_140580.1, on the reverse strand, counting down.
CACTCTCTGGAGTGGGAATAGTAATTTTTACCCCTATGCTATCCAACACTTTCCCTACTGTTGCACTCACTGGAGTGGGAATAGTAATGTTTACCCCTACGCTATCCAACACTTTCCCTACTGTTGCCCTTTCTGGAATGGGATTAGTAATTTGTACCCCTACGCTAGCCAACACTTTCTCTACTGTTGCAGTCACTGGAGTGGGAATTTGTAATTTTTACACCTACGCTATCCAACACTTTGCCTACTGTTGCACTCTCTGTAGTGTGAATAGTAATTTTCACCCGTATGCTATCCAACTCATTCCCTACTGTTGCACTCTCTGGAGTGGGAATAGTAATTTTTTACCCCCCTACGCTGTCCAACACTTTCCCTACTGTTGCACTCACTGGAGTGGTAATAGTAATTTTTACCTCCTCGCTATCCAATGCTTTCCCTACTGTTGCACTCACTGGAGTGGAAATAATAATTTTCACCCTCCCGCTATCCAACGCTTTCCCTACTGTTGCACTCACTTGAGTGGAAAGAGTAATTTTTACCCTCCCGCTATCCAACTCTTTCCCTACTGTTGCACTCATAGGAGTGGGAATAGTAATTTTTACCCTCCCACTATCCAACGCTTTCCTTACTGTTGCACTCACTGGAGTGTGAAAAGTAATTTTCACCCGTATGCTATCCAACACTTTCCCTACTGTTGCACTGTCTGAAGTGTGAATAGTAATTTTCACCCATATGCTATCCAACACTTTCCCTACCGTTGCACTCTCTGGAGGGGGAATAGTAATTTTTACCCCTATCCTATCCAACACTTTCCCTACTGTTGCACTCTCTGGAGTGGGAATAGTAATTTTTAAACCTACGCTATCCAACACTTTGCCTACTGTTGCACTCTCTGCAGAGTGAATAGTAATTTTCACCCATATGCTATCCAACACTTTCCCTACTGTTGCACTCTCTGGAGTGCGAATAGTAATTTTTACCCCTACACTACCCAACTCTTTCCCTACTGTTCCACTCACTGGAGTGGGAATAGTAATTTGTACCTCCCCGCCATCCAACGCTTTACCTACTGTTGCACTCACTGGAGTGGGAATAGTAAGTTTTACCCTCCCGCTATCCAACGCTTTCTTTACTGTTGCACTCACTGGAGTGTGAAAAGTAATTTTCACCCGTATGCTATCCAACACTTTTCCTACTGTTGCACTCTCTGGAGTGTGAATAGTAATTTTCACCCGTATGCTATCCAACACTTTCCTTACTGTTGCACTCTGGAGTGGGAATAGTAATTTTCACCCTCCCGTTATCCAACACTTTCTCTACTGTTACATTTGGTGAAGTGGGAATAGTAAATTATTCCTACCCGCTATCCAACACTTTCCCTACTGTTGCACTCACTGGAGTGGGAATAGTAATTTTTACCCCTACGCTATCCAACACTTTCCCTAATTTTGCACTCTCTGGAGTGGGAATAGTAATTTTTACCCCTATGCTATCCAACGCTTTCCCTACTTTTGCACTCACTGGAGTGGGAATAGTAATTTTTACCCTCCCGCTAGCCAACGCTTTCCCTAATGTTGCACTCACTGGAGTGGGAATAGTAATTTTTACCCTCCCGCTATCCAACGCTTTCCTTACTGTTGCACTCACTGGAGTGTGAAAAGTAATTTTTACCCTCCCGCGATTCAACGCTTTCCTTACTGTTGCACTCACTGGAGTGGGAATAGTCATTTTTACCCTCCCGCTATCCAACGCTTTCCCTACTATTGCACTCACTGGAGTGGGAATAGTAATTTTTACCCCTACGCTATCCAACACTTTCCCTACTGTTGCACTCCATGGAGTGTGAATAGTAATTTTCAACCGTATGCTATCCAACACTGCCCCTACTGTTGCACTCTCTGGAGTCGGAATAGTAATTTTTAACCCTACGCTATCCAACACTTTCCCTACTGTTGCTCTCACTGGAGTGGGAATAGTAATTTTTACCCTCCTGCTATCCAACACTTTCTCTACTGTTACATTTGGTGGAGTGGGAATAGTAAATTATTCCTACCCGCTATCCAACACTTTCTCTACTGTTGCACTCACTGGAGTGGGAATACTAATTTTTACAACTACGCTATCCAACACTTTGCCTACGGTTGCACTCTCTGGAGTGCAAAAAGTAATTTTCACCCGTACGCTATTAAATATTTTCCCTACTGTTGCACTCTCTGGAGTATGAATTGCAATTTTCACCCGTATGCTATCCAACACTTCCCCTACTGTTGCACTCTCTGGAGTGGGAATAGTAATTTTTACCCCTACGCTATCCAACACTTTCCCTACTGTTGCACTCAGTGGAGTGGCAATAGTATTTTTTACCCCTACGCTATCCAACACTTTCCCTGCTGTTGCACATTGGAGTGGAAATAGTAATTTTTACCCTCCCGCTATCCAACACTTTCTCTACTGTTACATTTGGTGGAGTGTGAATAGTAAATTATTTCTACCCGCTATCCAACACTTTCCCTACTGTTGCACTCACTGGAGTGGGAATAGTAAGTTTTTACCCCTATGGTATCCAACACTTTCCCTACTGTTACACTCTCGGGAGTGGGAATTGTAATTTTTACCCCTATGCTATCCAACACTTTCCTACTGTTGCACTCACTGGAGTGGGAATAGTAATGTTTACCCCTACGGTATCCAACGCTTTCCCTACTGTTGCACTCACTGGAGTGGGAATTGTAATTTTTACACCTACGCTATCCAACACTTTGCCTACTGTTGCACTCACTGGAGCGGGAATAGTAATTTTTACCTCCCCACTAGCTAACACTTTCCTTACTGTTGCGCTCACTGGAGTGTGAAAAGTAATTTTCACCAGTATGCTGTCCAACACTTTCCCTACTGTTGCACTGTCTGGAGTGTGAATAGTAATTTTCACCAGTATGCTATCCAACACTTTCCTTACTGTTGCACTCTCTGGAGTGGGAATAGTAATTTTTACCCCTACGCTATCCAACACTTTCCCTACTGTTGCACTCTCTGGAGTGGAAAATAGTCATTTTTACACCTACGCTATCCAACACTTTGCCTACTGTTGCACTCTCTGGAGTGTGAATAGTAATTTTCACCCGTACGCTATACAACATTTTCCCTACTGCTGCACTGTCTGGAGTGTGAATAGTAATTTTCACCCGTATGCTATCCAACACTTTGCCTACTGTTGCACGCTCTGGAGTGTGAATAGTAATTTTTACCCCTACGCTACCCAACACTTTCCCTACTGTTGCACTCACTGGAGTGGGAATAGTAATTTTTACCTCCCCGATATTTATGCTTTCCCTACTGTTGCACTCACTGGTGTGGGAATAGTAAGTTTTTTCCCTCCCGCTATCCAACACTTTCCTTACTGTTGCACTCACTGGAGTGTGAAAAGTAATATTCACCCGTATGCTATCCAACACTTTCCCTACGGTTGCACTCACTGGAGTGGGGATAGTAATATTTACCCCTACGCTATGCAACACTTTCCCTGCTGTTGCACTCTATGGAGTGGGAATAGTAATGTTTACCCTCCCGCTATCCAACACTTTCTCTACTGTTACATTTGGAGGAGTGGGAATAGTATATTATTCCCACCCGCAATCCAACACTTTCCTGACTGTTGCACTCACTGGAGTGCGAATAGTAATTTTTACCCCTACGGCATCCAACACTTTCCCTACTGTTGCACTCACTGGAGTGGAAATAGTAATTTTTACCACTACGCTATCCAACACTTTCCCTAATTGTGCACTCACTGGAGTGTGAATAGTAATTTTCACCCATATGCTATCCAACACTTTCCTTACTGTTGCACTCTCTGGAGTGGGAATTGTAATTTTTACCCCTACGCTATCCAACACTTTCCCTACTGTTGCACTCTCTGGAGTGGGAATTGTAATTTTTACCCCTACGCTATCCAACACTTTCCCTACTGTTGCACTCACTGGAGTGGGAATAGTAATATTTAACCCTACGCTATGCAACACTTTCCCAGCTGTTGCACTCTATGGAGTGGGAATAGTAATTTTTACCCTCCCACTATCCAACACTTTCCCTAGAGTTGCACTCACTGGAGTGGGAATAGTACGTTTTTACGCTCCCACTATCCACCGCTTTCCTTACTGTTGCACTCACTGGAGTGGGAATAGTCATTTTTACCCTCCCGCTATCCAACACTTTCTCTACTGTTACATTTGGTGGAGTGGGAATAGTAAATTATTCCTACCCGCTATCCAACACTTTCCCTACTTTTGCACTCACTGGAGTGGGAATAGTAATTTTTACCCCTACACTATCTAACACTTTCCCTACTTTTGCACTCTCTGGAGTGGGAATAGTAATTTTTACCCCTATGCTATCCAACACTTTCCCTACTGTTGCACTCACTGGAGTGGGAATAGTAATGTTTACCCCTACGCTATCCAACACTTTCCCTACTGTTGCACTTTCTGGAATGGGAATAGTAATTTGTACCCCTACGCTAGCCAACAATTTCTCTACTGTTGCAGTCACTGGAGTGGGAATTTTTAATTTTTACACCTACGCTATCCAACACTTTGCCTACTGTTGCACTCTCTGTAGTGTGAATAGTAATTTTCACCCGTATGCTATCCAACTCATTCCCTACTGTTGCACTCTCTGGAGTGGGAATAGTAATTTTTACCCCCTACGCTGTCCAACACTTTCCCTACTGTTGCACTCACTGGAGTGGTAATAGTAATTGTTACCTCCTCGCTATCCACTGCTTTCCCTACTGTTGCACTCACTGGAGTGGAAATAATAATTTTCACCCTCCCGCTATCCAACGCTTTCCCTACTGTTGCACTCACTTGAGTGGAAATAGTAATTTTTACCCTCCCGCTATCCAACTCTTTCCCTACTGTTGCACTCCCTGGAGTGGGAATAGTAATTTTTACCCTCCCGCTATCCAACACTTTGCCTACTGTTGCACTCTCTGCAGTGTGAATAGTAATTTTCACCCGTACGCTATACAACATTTTCCCTACTGCTGCACTGTCTGGAGTGTGAATAGTAATTTTCACCCGTATGCTATCCAACACTTTCCCTACTGTTGCACTCTCTGAAGTGGGAACAGTAATTTTTACACCTTTGCTATCCAACACTTTGCCTACTGTTGCACGCTCTGGAGTGTGAATAGTAATTTTTACCCCTACGCTACCCAACACTTTCCCTACTGTTGCACTCACTGGAGTGGCAATAGTAATTTTTACCTCCCCGATATTTATGCTGTCCCTACTGTTGCACTCACTGGTGTGGGAATAGTAAGTTTTTTCCCTCCCGCTATCCAACACTTTCCTTACTGTTGCACTCACTGGAGTGTGAAAAGTAATTTTCACCCGTATGCTATCCAACACTTTCCCTACTGTTGCACTCACTGGAGTGGGGATAGTAATATTTACCCCTACGCTATGCAACACTTTCCCTGTTGTTGCACTCTATGGAGTGGGAATAGTAATGTTTACCCACCCGCAATCCAACACTTTCCCGACTGTTGCACTCACTGGAGTGCGAATAGTAATTTTTACCCCTACGGCATCCAACACTTTCCCTACTGTTGCACTCACTGGAGTGGAAATAGTAATTTTTACCACTACGCTATCCAACACTTTCCCTAATTGTGCACTCACTGGAGTGTGAATAGTAATTTTCACCCGTATGCTATCCAACACTTTCCTTACTGTTGCACTCTCTGGAGTGGGAATAGTAATTTTTACCCCTACGCTATCCAACACTTTCCCTACTGTTGCACTCTCTGGAGTGGGAATTGTAATTTTTACCCCTACGCTATCCAACACTTTCCCTACTGTTGCACTCACTGGAGTGGGAATAGTAATATTTAACCCTACGCTATGCAACACTTTCCCAGCTGTTGCACTCTATGGAGTGGGAATAGTAATTTTTACCCTCCCACTATCCAACACTTTCCCTAATGTTGCACTCACTGGAGTGGGAATAGTACGGTTTTTACGCTCCAACTATCCACCGCTTTCCTTACTGTTGCACTCACTGGAGTGGGAATAGTCATTTTTACCCTCCCGCTATCCAACACTTTCTCTACTGTTACATTTGGTGGAGTGGGAATAGTAAATTATTCCTACCCGCTATCCAACACTTTCCCTACTTTTGCACTCACTGGAGTGGGAATAGTAATTTTTACCCCTACACTATCTAACACTTTCCCTACTTTTGCACTCTCTGGAGTGGGAATAGTAATTTTTACCCCTATGCTATCCAACACTTTCCCTACTGTTGCACTCACTGGAGTGGGAATGGTAATGTTTACCCCTACGCTATCCAACACTTTCCCTACTGTTGCACTTTCTGGAATGGGAATAGTAATTTGTACCCCTACGCTAGCCAACAATTTCTCTACTGTTGCAGTCACTGGAGTGGGAATTTTTAATTTTTACACCTACGCTATCCAACACTTTGCCTACTGTTGCACTCTCTGTAGTGTGAATAGTAATTTTCCCCCGTATGCTATCCAACTCATTCCCTACTGTTGCACTCTCTGGAGTGGGAATAGTAATTTTTACCCCCCTACGCTGTCCAACACTTTCCCTACTGTTGCACTCACTGGAGTTGTAATAGTAATTTTTACCTCCTCGCTATCCAATGCTTTCCCTACTGTTGCACTCACTGGAGTGGAAATATTAATTTTCACCCTCCCGCTATCCAACGCTTTCCCTACTGTTGCACTCACTTGAGTGGAAATAGTAATTTTTACCCTCCCGCTATCCAACTCTTTCCCTACTGTTGCACTCACTGGAGTGGGAATAGTAATTTTTACCCTCCCGCTATCCAACGCTTTCCTAACTGTTGCACTCACTGGAGTGTGAAAAGTAATTTTCACCCGTATGCTATCCAACACTTTCCCTACTGTTGCACTGTCTGAAGTGTGAATAGTAATTTTCACCCATATGCTATCCAACACTTTCCCTACTGTTGCACTCTCTGGAGTGTGAATAGTAATTTTCACCCGTATGCTATCCAACACTTTCCTTACTGTTGCACTCTCTGGAGTGGGAATAGTAATTTTTAAACCTACGCTATCCAACACTTTGCCTACTGTTGCACTCTCTGCAGAGTGAATAGTAATTTTCACCTGTATGCTATCCAACACTTTCCCTACTGTTGCACTCTCTGGAGTGCGAATAGTAATTTTTACCCCTACACTACCCAACTCTTTCCCTACTGTTCCACTCACTGGAGTGGGAATAGTAATTTGTACCTCCCCGCCATCCAACGCTTTACCTACTGTTGCACTCACTGGAGTGGGAACAGTAATTTTCACCCATATGCTATCCAACACTTTTCCTACTGTTGCACTCTCTGGAGTGTGAATAGTAATTTTCACCCGTATGCTATCCAACACTTTCCTTACTGTTGCACTCTGGAGTGGGAATAGTAATTTTTACCCTCCCGCTATCCAACACTTTCTCTACTGTTACATTTGGTGAAGTGGAAATAGTAAATTATTCCTAACCGCTATCCAACACTTTCCCTACTGTTGCACTCACTGGAGTGGGAATAGTAATTTTTACCCTGCCGCTATCCAACGCTTTCCCTACTGTTGCACTCACTGGAGTGGGAATAGTAATTTTTACCCTCCCACTATCCAACGCTTTCCCTGCTGTTGCACTCACTTGAGTGAGAATAGTAAATTTTACCCTCCCACTATCCAACACTAAAAATATTTAATATTTTGTAATATTATGAAGTTAACATATATATTTATTAAAAAATAAAAATGCAAGTTTAGTTTTTTTTATTTACATTAATTCTTAATTAATTTTAAGGTTATTTAAGTATTTTTAAGTATTTTTTACTTAATTATATTCATTATTTCATTATTTTACATTACTTTTAAGACATTTACAAAATTCAATATTTTAACAAACTATATTATTTACAACGATATTTTGGATTTGATATTTTTGTAGTTACTTGTTTGTAGATAGGAAGTCGATATTCTGTCATTCTATATTTTTTCATTGATATTTTGGCAGGTCGATATTTTGCTCCTCGATATTCTGTCAGTGATCCTTTTTAAACATATTATTTCCACTGCAGAAGATGGCACTTCTAAAAGTTATTTGTCACTTCAAGAGGCTGAAGCCAACATTATGCCAACTCAAAGCCATGCAACAGCACTCGCCCAGCATGCTCTATAGGTAAGAAATGTAGACCCAGATTTATCAAGGTTTTGCGTCACCTTTGTGCCATACAAGGTGACATAGGGCGACGCAAAACCTAGAATAAGATTTACCATGCTATGCAAAGGCACCCTGCGTGGCTTGGTAAATATGGTGTAATGCAAGACAGCGCAAGTCACTGCCTTGCCATACACTGCGCCGGGAAGGCATTACTTTGGTGGAGCGTGGGTGATCTAAGCATCCACCCATATATTCTAAAGCATTCCCAGATTTGGCAACACTGGTAGACTGGGAATGCATTAGAATTGAATGCCCTATCTGGTGAGGCACAACGAGGAGAAATATCTTTATTTCAACTCATTGTTTCTTCTTTCTAAGTATGCTGCATTTTGCAGTACCATTAGAAAGAGGAAAACATATCTATGGATTGTTCTTGTGCAGGAACGTGTCCTTTCCTGTTGATAAACAATCCTGCCTGTAACACAGGCACCCTTGCACAACGGTGCAAGGGTGCCTGCATTGGCACTAGGCCACAGATTGTTCACCAGTGCAGGCAGAGGACAGGAATGCCCCATATCTTGAAAGATATGGTGCATTCCTGCCATCTCCCTTTCACGCAAGAGTGTTCTTGTTGCTTTGCATGAAAAAACGTTACACGTCATAATGTTTTGAAGGTAGGTTTGTGGATTTGACCATGTGTAATAATGTATGAAGGAGGGTAGGCAGAGATGATGCTGAATCCAATAGGTAGTTTATTCTTGAGATTAAAGTTGGCATCTAAGGTTACAGGAACTGTAGATTACAAGGTAGTTGTAGCAATAGCGCCATCAGGAGCAGCATCCCAGCTGCTCAGCCCACACACTCCAACTGACATTTCACTCAACCAGACACACAGTAACATTCTATGACATCACTCATACAAGGGCTGAGCAGCAAGGCACAGAATACAATGGACGGACTTAATATCAAGAAGAGCAAGATACCACATAATGGCTTTAAGGATGTCTTGTAAGCTTTATAGGACAAAGAGCAACAGAGGGAGTGTACTCCAGTCTTACCTAAGCCCACTCAAACCAACAGAAGGACTGCACACTTCCAGCTTTTCAGTACCACTTCCAACACTGCTTAAAGGTTTTTTGTTATTGGATCAACAACTGATTACAAATTTTTTGGGGGGGAGTTTTATATAGCCCAAACTCGACCCGAAGGAATCAGAGCACTTTACATGAGCACCAATTGCATTACAGATGGACACATTCATTTTTGTTTGGCACAGGGAGATTATGTGATTTTCCCAGAATCACAGGACGTTGAGCGTCCCTGCCGAGACTCAAACCCAGTTCCCGAACTCTGAGGTCATCCGCCCTAGCCATTTGGTCACATCCTCTCCCATTATGATTACTCTCCACACTGGACTGTTGTGTTGCAGAAGATGACCAGCAGAAAACTGCAGAGCTAACAAGGTTGCTGTAGAGGCTGAGCTAACAAGGTTGCGGTAGCGGCTGCTACTGGAGGGGGGGTGGTGAGGCAGAGAGGGCGAGGCGGTGGGGGAAATAAAAAGGATTAAAGAAAACACTTACCTGAGTTCGGCCGACCAGTTGACGACTGCCTTTCCTCCGTCCTCTTTATCTTCTTCCTGGAGTCTGCAGCAGGAAGCACCCGGGCTCCCCAAAGCTAATAACAATGCTGCAATGCTGCATTGTGATTGGTCTGAGCGCAATGGTTCAGCACTCAGACAGAGGCTGGGAGCCTGGGCATGTTCTCCACCCAGGCTGTATTACAGCCTGGGTGGAGAACATTCCAAGTGCGCATGACTGTTTGGCCAGCTTGAGGAGGCCAGCCAAACCGTGGACAGTGCCACCACTCCTTTCCCCTGCAGTGTTCTGGCGTCATGGAGCCCAGCCCCTCCTGCAGGAAACAACTGAGCCACTGCAGTACGAAAAATTTTAATGATAATAATGTTGCATTATTACCATTTTATTTTTTATTTTTTTCACTGCTCAGAGAGCAGTGGGGCTACGCTCCTCCACCTTAGTGGAGGAGCTGACCCTGCAATGTTGACGATACGGTAAGCCTTGCCCTAAATAAACAGACAAGAAATTTGCCATCAAACCGAAGATGCTGAAAGTGGATTCAGACCAACTGTAATACAGCAGGGAAGCCAACGTGGCTAAAAGTATCCATAGGTGCTGAAAGTACTTCCTTAACCCATGAAGAGCAGAAATCTTCATGGCCACCAACTGTAGACGGACCACAAAAACCACACCATGGCCTCCCCGGTCAGATCCATCAGAAGGGCTGGGTTAAGAGGAAGATGCTGGGTAATCTAGAAACTGATTATTGCTGTTCACTTATCATTGGAATGTTCAAGTGGTAGATCCAGCAAAGGGCTCTACAGTGGTTAATGGCCTTGAGGAGCGTCCTCCTCCTTTGGGAAGCTGTCACGATGTACCTGTCCAGGACCAGGATGAAGAGGAGAATGATGATGTTTTCCCCCTTATGTGTCTCCTGTACTTTGTTTTCAGTCTCTCTTTGGACACTCGGCGGAGAGCGGTATCGGTCCCTTTAACTTTCCTTACTTCCTGGAGTCGGGCGACCCATGTGACACCGTCAGATGTTCCACTAGAAGACAGCAAAGACAAGAAGGAGGGCCTTATAGTAGGAAACACGGGGAGTAGCGGAGAAGAAGAGAGAAGCCGGGGGTCACAACAGGAAGAGGAACCGAGGATGGAGAGCGAGAACGGGAACAGCTACAACCCTAAAGACCCCAACGAGGAGTCTCCTGCTGGCACGGTATAGAGGACGCAAAGAATCAGGAGCCGGACCCTATCCGGTACTACCCGCACACCAGCCACGCTCCCGTAGGACCGTGGATCCCTGAGGTATAAGACCCCATCCGGGGGTGGTATGGGAAGGGAGCTCAGCCGCGAAAGTGCCAATAGCCAAGCCGGGGTGGGTTAAAAACGTAAGCGGCATCTTTGGCATTGAAGGCAGCGTATTCTCCTAAACGCAATTGGCGAACACATGGTGACGGAACCTCGTGTGGGTGTTCATCCCTCACTCCCCTCCCTAAACCAACGCACATAACCAGAACACGTATCCTAAAACCTCTTTCTCTTGTTTATTTTCATGCCCCTTGAATTCAGCTTGGTTGGAAAATGACGAGATCCTGTGAACCACCCTACCTCTGATTGAAAGATGGGAGGGAAGCCGAGCATTGTTACATCTCTGCTCCAAAGAGATATTGAATACACCTCATTTTGCACAGCATACCTTCTCTGGTGTTCATTGCCCATTCACAGAAGCCTTCTTGATAGTGTTTGTGCTGTACAAATCTATGGCCTTTGTGATGATATTTATGCAAGTAGTATGGGGATTGTTGAAAGCGAGCAGATTTTGCTGCTGTGATTGTCCATACTCATTTTTCAGTGATGTAATGGTATGTTAGCAGATAGTGAGCTCCTGGCTATATCATAGTTTGAAAGGCCCTCTCTGGCCACCCAAACCAGTCATGCACACTTTCCCCGTTCTCCATGCAGGCTGCATTACAGCCTGCATGGAGAGCATGCCCAGGCCCCCCTTCCTTGTTTGAGCGTCGAACCAGGACATCAAAACCAATCACAATGCTGCATTGAAGCGTTATGATTGGTCAGGGGAGCCTGGCTGTGCTTTCTGTGCCTCAGTCCAAGGAGGAGAGCACAGATCGGGACCCGGCGCGGCAAGGTAAGTCTTTATTTTATTATTATTATTATTTATTTTTTTACCTTGCGCACCGTTTCCCCCCTCATTGCACACCTCCCTCCACACCCGCATCTGCCCTACCACCCGCAAACCATGCCAGCCGCCACTGCTTGGTACATGTTCTGCCCCTGCCTGCCCTATGTGGTTTGTTGTGTTGCCCCTGCTCCTCTTGCCTGCCTTCCGTTGCTTCTGTTTCCCCAGAACCTCACATCCACCCTCTGTTGTCTCATTCCTGATTCACTGCAGAACGGGTATATATATATTTATTGATTTATTTTAAGAATTTGCGGTACCACAGTACCTCGCTGGGTACCTTAGTACCAGCTTTTTGTTATTGCAGTTCCTGCAGTCTGAATTATTTTTGTTGTTTTTAACATAAGGGAGGGGTCTTTTTGGCACCCCCCTAAGGTGCCCTCCTATGGACTTTTGCAAAACAAATTTCAGGATTTGGGGGCCAAGTCTCCTGCAATGGTGCCACAGCATTTTGTTTCTATCTGTGGCTGGCTAATGAGATTACTTGATATCACTGGACTGGTCCTGGTACAGGCGCGCCGAAAGTGCCAAAGGAAGAAAAGGCTTCCTTGGCCAATCAGAAGTCTCACTTTTTTAAATGTACTATTCAGCAGACTCTCACAGGACCATCCGTCCAGATACACCTTTTGTTTAGCCTTTCCAAGCACTCTTGAGTACCTCTTTAAATGCTAATTGCTCGAAAATGGCTGAAGGGATGTACACAAAATCCCCAAAATCTATCTTTCTGAGTAGTCTTAAATGTAATCCAATTTGGTGTAACTCCATTCAGCCATTTTTTCTGTAGCTGAGACAGACGTTTCCTACAGGAATTGACATGGGAAATAAATGTTTTAGGAGCTCCCACTTTTTCTTCACCCCGCTCGACAAATCACCCTAAAACTTTCAAGGAAAGAGCTAATGTGTCGGATTTCTTTCTTTAAAGTTTCGTGAAGATTCGTCAAATGGCACAAAAGTTATTAGTGAAACAAAAAATGCTCATTCTATGGAACCCCTAATCTAACTTTATTTACACAGTAGCAACCGCCACCGTGTAATTAATTCATATATATATATATATATATATATATATATATATATATATATATACGCTCCAAGTTGCCCACAGTTGAACAGCACTCGAACACGGTTTAGAGGTGGCAAACCTTTTATTCACAGGCTATAAGCGGGCTCAAGTGGCAGTTTCAATCAGACAGTCACTGGTGCGAGAGCCTGACGCGTTTAGAAAAATTTCCTTCCTCAGAGGCAATCGCTAAGTGAATGCGTGCACCTGGTCTCTTTTCATAGCGCTGTATTCACGCCCCCTGATGGGCCTGTCCAATGACAGCACTGCACTATGGGAAACGTAGTCCAGGTAATACATACTTTGAATAGTAGCACTAATTTCTGTCCCAAATTTATAAGCCCTGGATGGGCCACCGCCAGCAGTGTCCGCTTTAAATCCCATAACCGTGTTCCACATAACGGCTCAGCACATTCCAAGCCGCGCGCCCCCATAGCTCCGGGGTGGTGCAGGTTCGGCGGCTGGGCGGCCGCCACAAATATAAGCTCCAAGTTGCCCACAGTTGAACAGCACTCGAACACGGTTTAGAGGTGGCAAACCTTTTATTCACAGGCTATAAGCGGGCTCAGGTGGCAGTTTCAATCAGACAGTCACTGGTGCGAGAGCCTGACGCGTTTCGAAATATTTCCTTCCTCAGAGGCAATCGCTAAGTGAATGCGTGCACCTGGTCTCTTTTCATAGCGCTGTATTCACGCCCCCTGATGGGCCTGTCCAATGACAGCACTGCACTATGAGAAACGTAGTCCAGGTAATAAATACTTTGAATAGTAGCACTAATTTCTGTTTCCCATAGTGCAGTGCTGTCATTGGACAGGCCCATCAGGGGGCGTGAATACAGCGCTATGAAAAGAGACCAGGTGCACGCATTCACTTAGCGATTGCCTCTGAGGAAGGAAATTTTTCGAAACGCGTCAGGCTCTCGCACCAGTGACTGTCTGATTGAAACTGCCACCTGAGCCCGCTTATAGCCTGTGAATAAAAGGTTTGCCACCTCTAAACCGTGTTCGAGTGCTGTTCAACTGTGGGCAACTTGGAGCGTATATATATATATATATATATATATATATATATATATATATATATATATATATATCTTAACAAAAAGGTTGCTCCCATGGAGATGTCGCATAAAGAGGAGTTACCGCACTGACAGCACCGGCGGCGGCAACTTGCCTGCTCTGTTCACTTCCCTCATAGCACCAAGCATGTTTCGGGCGGAAAGCCCTTGATCACTGGTGAGTACTGAGACACGGAGACAGCAGCTGCATGGAAGAACTCCCTAAACATGAGCACCGTCAGGAATCGAGGAGGCCACAACATCGGATGGGATTGGTGTCAAGGCGGCTGTACTGTGCTCACTTTCATATTTGCAACAGAGGCAGTGACACCGATTGGGGTGTAATTACTAACTTCCTGAGTCTTGTTCATGCCTTATGACTGCATCTACCACAATGCTGTGCATGTTGACGCCCACTGGGGCAGGACTTTTAATTTTAAATAAAGGGAGTTCTTCCACGCAGCTGCTGCCTCCGTGTCTCAGTACTCACCAGTGATCAAGGGCTTACCGCCCGAAACGCATTTGGTGCTATGAGGGAAGTGAACAGAGCAGCCAAGTTGCCGTCGCCGGTGCTGTCAGTGCGGTAACTCCTCTTTGTGCGGCATCTCCATGGGGGCAACCTTTTTATATATATATATATCTCCAACAACCCACTTGGGATTTTAATCAGGTGCAGATTGCAGGTATTACACAGCGATCCACTGGGATAAGCACTGTTGGTACTCCAAATACCAGAAGGCCACGGAGATGGCCATGCCCACTAAGGTGGGAGAAATACTTTAAGACTGCCGTGATTCCTTTCTCGCACTATGGCCCGCAGCCCCTGAGGAAGTGATCGTTATCACGAAACGCGTCGGGCTTTGACTCTCTCTGTGGTGCACTGCAGGTTGCTTAAACATTGTTTTCTTCCAACCAAGAAAGAGGGCATGTATTGAACTTACCTGTGTTGGGCCTTCTTACAGCAGGCAACTTTTGTTGGATGTGATTGCGGCCCCGCCTGAGCCGCCAGGAGTGCTCCGCTACACTTCGCGCAGTTCGGCTGCGGTGCCAACCGGCGCTCTAGCTTTGGAATGGGTTTGTCGCCGTTGGATGAATTCACACACATGACAGACTTCCGCAGTGAGCCACAACCCACTTGGGATTTTAATGAGGTGCAGATTGCAGGTATTACACGGCGATCCACTGGGATAAGCACTGTTGGGACTCCAAATACCAGCAGGCCACGGAGATGGCCACGCCCACTAAGGCGGGAGAAATACTTTAAGACTGCCGTGATTCCTTTCTCGCACTATGGCCCGCAGCCCCTGAGGAAGTCATTGTTATCACGAAATGCTTCAGGCATTGACTCTCTCTGTGCTGCACTGCAGGTTGCTCGAACATTGTTTTCGTCCAACCAATAAAGAGGGCATGAATTGAACTTTCCTGTGTTGGGCCTCCTTACAGCAGGCAACTTTTGTTGGATGTGATTGAGGCCCCGCCTGAGCCGGGAGGGGTGCTCCGCTGCACTTCGTGTAGTTCTGCTGTGGTGCCAACCAGCGTTGTAGGTTTGGAATGGGTTCATCGCTGTTGGATGAATTCACACGCATGAAAGAATTCTGCAGTGAACCACAACCCACTTGAGATTTTAATCAGGTGCAGATTGCAGGTATTACACGGTGATCCACTGGGATAAGCACTGTTGGTACTCCAAATACCAGAAGGCCACGGAGATGGCCATGCCCACTAAAGTGGGAGAAATACTTTAAGACTGCCGTGATTCCTTTCTCGCACTATGGCCCGCAGCCCCTGAGGAAGTGATCGTTATCACGAAAAGCGCCGGACATTGACTCTCTCTTTGAGGCACTGCAGGTTGCTTGAACATTGTTTTCTTCCTACCAATAAAGAAGGGCATGAATTGAACTTAACCGTGTTGGGCCTCCTTACAGCAGGCAACTTTTGTTGGATGTGATTGCGGCCCCGCCTGAGCCGCGAGGAGTGCTCCGCTGCACTTCATGCAGTTCCTTTGCGGTGCCATCCGGCGCTCTAGCTTTGGAACGGGTTTGTCGCCGTTGGATGAATTCACACACATGACAGACTTCCGCAGTGAATCACAACCCACTTGGAGTTTTAATCCGGTGTAGATTGCAGGTATTACACGGTGATCCACTGGGATAAGCACTGTTGGGACTCCAAATACCAGCAGGCCACGGAGATGGCCACGCCCACTAAGGCGGGAGAAATACTTTAAGACTGCCGTGATTCCTTTCTCACACTATGGCCCGCAGCCCCTGAGGAAGTGATTGTTATCACGAAACGCGTCGGGCATTGACTCTCTTTGTGGTGCACTGCAAGGTGCTTGAACATTGTTTTCTTCCAACCAATAAAGAGGGCATGAATTGAACTTACCTGTGTTGGGCCTCCTTACAACAGGCAACTTTTGTTGGATGTGATTGCGGCCCCGCCTGAGCCGCGAGGAGTGCTCCGCTGCACTTTATGCATTTCCGCTGCGGTGCCAACCGGCGCTGTAGCTTTGGAACGGGTTTGTCACCGTTGGATGAATTCACACGCATGACAGACTTCCGCAGTGAACCATAACCCACTTGGGATTTTAATCAGGTGCAGATTGCAGGTATTACACGGTGATCCACTGGGATAAGCACTGTTCGGACTCCAAATACCAGCAGGCCACGGAGATGGCCATGCCCACTAAGGCGGAGCAATTCTTTAAGACTGCCGTGATTCCTTTCACACACTATGGCCCGCAGCCCCTGAGGAAGTGATCGTTATCACGAAACTCGTTGGGCATTGACTCTCTCTGTGGTGCACTGCAGGTTGCTTGAACATTGTTTTCTTCCAACCAATAAAGAGGGCATGAATTGAACTTACCTGTGTTGGGCCTCCTTACAGCAGGCACCTTTTCTTGGTTGTGATTGCGGCCCTGCCTGAGGCGCGAGGAGTGCTCCACTGCACTTCGTGCAGTTCCGCTGCGGTGCCAACCGGTGCTGTAGCTTTGGAACGGATTCATCGCCGTTGGATGAATTCACACGCATGACTGACTTCTGCAGTGAACCACAACCCACTTGGTATTTTAACCAGGTGCAGATTGCAGGTATTACACGGCGATCCACTGAGATAAGCACTGTTTAGACTCCAAATACCAGCAGGCCACGGAGAAGGCCACGCCCACTACGGCGGGAGAAATACTTTAAGACTGCAGTGATTCCTTTCTCGCACTATGGCCCGCAGCCCCTGAGGAAGTATCGTTATCACGAAACGCGTCGGGGATTGACTCTCTCTGTGGTGCACTGCAGGTTGCTTGAATATTGTTTTCTTGCCATTGAACCCTTGGCAGCCCGGCACCGGCAGCACCACCGAGACAAGGCTTTGCGTTGATTCCAGAGACAGGTTCTGATATCCCTGTACGCGGATGATATTACGCTTTACATCAGGGACCCCTCTGTCAATCTTAACCCCATATTGAGAGAATTTATATGTTTCTCTGTATTGTCAGGTATTCTCATTAACTGGGGAAAATCTACTATTTTCCCACTTACAGCAGCGGCGAAACCCTTCCCCCCTGATTATCCTCTGCAGTGGTGTGACAGTGAAGTCCGTTATCTGGGAATACTGATCTCTCGGGATCAGGAAGAACTACTGAGGCTGAACTATGGTCGTGCAATGGACCATATTCAGACGTGCGTGACCAGATGGATCACGCTCCCTCTCTCCCTGGCAGGCCATGCATCCCTCATTAAAATGGTCATTCTCCCAAAACTCCTTTACCTATTTCTCAACATCCCTTATCACCCGGGTAGGTTTTTTTTCACATCCTTGCGATCTAAACTCATCCGACTGGTTTGGGGGGTAGGAGGCCTCGGTTGAGTTGGGATCTGTTGACTCGCCCATTTGCGCAAGGAGGCTTTGATTTACCGGATTTTGCATTATACTATCATAGCGCACAGGCACAATTCGTCTACTATTGGATCCATCCCCCCTCTTTTATGCCCCAGGTGGCTGTGGAACATTGGCTGGCGGATCCAATCCCGCTTGAAGGGGCGTTATTTAGTAAACCTGAGACACGCCACGTATCAGACTCCTATTTCTAGCTCCATTCTCGCTTGGCGGCACATTGCGCGTGAAGTCCAGATGTCGCTAATATATTCCCCGTTGCTGCCACTAGCATACCACCCCTCACTGCCTCTCCTACAGGAACAACTGTTTACAAACATGATGACCAAACTTAAAATTAAGACATGGGGAGATCTGTATCATGGAGGTCTTTTTCGTTCATTAGCACATATGTTTGGGGACCTGACTCCCACTCCCTTGGATACATTTCTGTATATCCGGCTACGTAGTGGGATTCAGGCGATTACTGAAACGTACCCTAGTGAGCCGCCCAGGTTGGAGCCTCTGCACCAGCTGCTCCAAGCGGACTCTCCTGCACACGCGGTCTCTAAGCTATACCACACGACGGTCCACACCACACTCGACCTTGGGTCCTGTAAAGCACGCACTAAATGGGAGGAGGAACAATGTACGCTCCTGGAGGATGACCTTTGGAGCTTTTGCTGCCAACAGACTGAGCAGATCTCATCCAGCAGTAGATTCAGGATTATTCATTACAGATTCTTGCACAGACTTTATTGTATTCCCGCTCAGATGTGCGGGTTTGGCCTCCGAGAGGATGACCTCTGTGGGCGCTGTCGCACACCGTCAGCGGATTTCCTACATCTAGCCTGGGGATGCCCAGACATTAATAGATATTGGCGGCAGGTTTACTCGGGCCTTTCTGAAATGATAGACACCCCTCTAAATCCATCTCCAACACAGGCACTATTAGGGTACACCAAACTAATCAAAAGACCGTATTGTAGATTCATAACTGTTGCCCTTTTACTGGCAAAAAGACGAGTGGCCTGCCGATGGGGGCGAGGCAGAGCTCCCAAGTTTAAAGACTGGATACAAGACATGGTACACTGTCAGGACACATTGCTCAGATACGCGGAGCTTCTGCCTACTGCCTCTAAACCCGTGGATATCTGGGGACCCCTTAAGAGTTATATCCTGTTACATCCCACTGTGAACAATGTAGTCAATGTCGGTGATAATACAGAAACCGCAACGAGCTCCTGATTGATGGAACGGGGGATGAAAGTTTGTCACATCTGCGGTTGGGCGTAGGGTTGTGGGGGTTTTTGCCATGCTGTTAGAACCATCTATGTATAATGGTGATGTCGCGCTTTGAACAGGTATGATTGGTGCTGTTACTACAGATGGACACTCCTGATGATACCCGGAAAAATCAAGCTCAGACAAGTGGGGTTGCACAGTTCGGAACGTTCCATATCCCCCCCCCAATTACCCATGACTGCAGAAGTGAGCCTGTGTTTTCGACTCAATGTTGGCTAATATGATGATTTCGTGGAACTGTCAATTTGTTATATGCTATGTGATATTGCTGTACCTTGTGCTAACAGCTTCTGTTAAAAATGTACATGGCTAGGGGAAAAAATGAATAAAGAAAGAGGGGCAAAAAAAAACCACAACAAAAAAAAAACATTGTTTTCTTCCAACCAATAAAGATGGCATGAATTGAACTTAACTGTGTTGGGCCTCCTTACAGCAGGCAACTTTTGTTGGATGTGATTGCGGCCCCGTCTGAGCTGCGAGGAGTGCTCCGCTGCACTTCATGCAGTTCCTCTGCGGTGCCAACCGATGCTGTAGCTTTGGAACTGGTTTGTCGCTGTTGGATGAATTCACACGCATGACAGACTTCCGCAGTGAACCACAACCCACTTGGGATTTTAATCAGGTGCAGATTGCAGGTATTACACGGCGATCCACTGGGATAAGCACTGTTGGGACTCCAAATACCGTCAGGCCACGGAGATGGCCACGCCCACTAAGGCAGGAGAAATACTTTAAGACTGCCATGATTCCTTTCTCGCGCTATGGCCTGCAGCCTCTGAGGAAGTGATCGTTATCACGAAACGCGTCGGGCATTGACTCTCTCTGTAGTGCACTGCAGGTTCCTTGAACATTGTTTTCTTCCAACCAATAAAGAGGGCATGAATTGAACTTACCTGTGTTGGGCCTCCTTACAGCAGGCAACTTTTGTTGTATATATATATATATATTCACTGAAAAAACCATAGGTTTCAGGGGTGTTATAGTTAGCTGGACTTTTCACTTGTACAAAACCATTGAAATTCCCCCGTTATAGTTAGTTCAGCTAACTATAACTCGCGCGCCCGCAATGCACTGCTGATGACATCACATATTACATCACTCATGACATGGTCAGTGACATCACTCATGACATCACTGATGACATCTCAAATGACATCACTGATGACATCACTGATGACAGACATCACTGATGACATCATCCAGTGAATGTGTGTTTTTCTGAAAATTAAATATGTTTTACATATGTATATCTCAAGGTCGATGGAAGAATAAATGGGTATATAAGTGTCTAAATGGATGATTTGTTTTTGAAAAATTGATTGTGTAACTGACTGATTAAGTGTATCATAGTGAATACATGGCTTAGTGAGTAATGTTTAAATATGTAAATATCTGTATCAGTCTCTCACTTTGTGTATAAGTGGCTGCATGGGTTGGTGAGTAGCTACATGGGTGTCTATATAGGTTATTAGTTGGTTTTTTGAGTATCAGTCTGAGTGTCTGCATGGTTCAGTGGGGGTATTACGTAGTGCATAGGTGCATGAATGAGTGACTCACTGTTTGTATGTGTTGAACACAGCATGTGTGCAGGACTGTATGGGTGGATGAGTGTGTGTATGGGTGTGTTAGTGAGTGAATGACTGTCTCAATAGTGTCTTTATGAGTAACTACATATGTTTTAAACTAGTATATGTGACTATTGGTGTATATATGTGAGTATATGTGAGAGTGAGAGATTGAAAGAGTTCCTGTATGAATAAGTATGTGTTTCTATAAGTGATTGTTTAAAAGACTAAGTATGTGTAAGTTTCCGTAGAAGTAAGTGTGGTGGTGTGTGTATAACTGTATATGCAAGTAAATGTATGTTTGATTCTTTATTAGCATGAGTGACTATGTGTGTGAGTAACTCTATGGATGAGTGGCATTGTGTAACAGGATGTATAGGTGTATGAGTACATATGATGAGTGAGTACATGTATGAGTGACTGTATAGGACTGTTGGTGAATGAGTGGCTGTGTATGTGGATCTTAGAATTACTGAAGAGGTTGTTGTAACTGGTATTGGTATGTCCATCGTTTTGAAAATTTTAGTCTCTATTTTTGAATGTGTGTATCAAAGGTTATATTAGGGTGAGAGGAGGTCTGCCACTCTATCACAAGGATGATGTCATCAGTGATGTCATCAGTGATGTCATTTGAGATGTCATCAGTGATGTCATGAGTGATGTCACTGACCATGTCATGAGTGATGTAATATGTGACGTCATCAGCAGTGCATTGCGGGCGCGCGAGTTATAGTTAGCTGAACTAACTATAACGGGGGAATTTCAATGGTTTTGTACAAGTGAAAAGTCCAGCTAACTATAACACCCCTGAAACCTATGTTTTTTTCAGTGAATTTCTGAGGTTTTTTAAATGCTAATTCCTAACTATAACGTGCCTGAAACCTATGGTTTTTTCTGTGAATTTCAAAGGTTTTTTAAATGCTAATTTCTAACTATGCCTACAGAGATAGGACATGTGAAGAAAGAAGAATAAATGCACAGAAAGAAACAAAAGAAGTGCAGAAAGAAGCAACAGAAGTCCTCAAATACGAAGATAAGTGCAGGAAGAAGGATAACGTGCAGAAAGAACAAAAAGAAGAGCAGAAAGAAGCCTTGTTGCAAAATCATCATGTACCCTCAACTTTTTCAGACGGATACTGGTGGTAACTGAGTCTGACTAACCAGTCCTAGAGCCAGTGCTATGTTAAAAGACACTTAGAATACAATGAAAACACCTACATACACTAGGGAACATTATGCGTTGGGGTCCCCCTGTGATTAGCATGACCTCCTCTGTAAGCCCCTAGTATATAATAGGGCATGGGGATTAAAACTACCTCTTAAAACAGGCCGCAGGGCGTTTTTGCACACTTTAACTCAGGCCCCGTCCCCTCCCTTCACCACTGTGTAAACACGCCCTGTGTCCGTTTTTAGTTGGGAGATTAAGTTCATTTGAATCCTGAGGGTCCCTAGGGTCCAACTAGCCCACTAGGTACCTCCAGTAAGTGCCACAGAGCTGCGTTGCAGAGAGGTGTAAAAAGTGGCACGGCCTGGACCACCTCTCTGCAATGCAGCTCAGTGGCGCTTACTGGAAGCACTTGGTGGGCTAGTTAGCCCCCAGGGGCCCTCAGTATTGAAGTGAAATTATATCCCCAATTTAAAACGTGCCATAGTGCGTGTTTGCACACGTCACCTCAGGCCCCGTCCCCTCCCTTCACCACTGTGTAAACGCGCCCTGTGGCTGTTCTAAGTTGAGAGATTAAGTCCCCTTGAATCCTAAGGGTCCCCAGGGTCAAACTAGACCACTAGGTACCTCCAGTAAGCGCCACAGAGCTGCGTTGCAGAGAGGTGTAAAAAGGGGCTTGGCCTCAGAACACCTGTCTGCAGCGCAGCTCCCTGGCGCATACTGGAGATGCCTGTTGGGGGCGCGTTTGCAGAGTGGTGCACGGAGGGGGCATGGCCTCCGGCACGATGCCAGTCTTTTATTTATTTTAATTTTTTAAGAAGGGGGCTGTGTGGTTCCCCTTCTTATTCTAATTTATTGGCCCTGATGACCCCATCCCCCAGGGCCTGTCTCCTAATTATATTTTTTTGACCCCAATCCCCAGGGCCGGCCACTGTTTTTTATTATTTTTAAAAAATATATATTTATAGACACACCTAGGACATGCTGGACAAACCGTACGTACCTATCACCATGACGATTTGCGTGATATTCATTAAAAGGCGACTATGCATGCAATGAATCCACGTGGAATGTATTTACACCACTAGTGAAGCTCTGACATGTCTGATGCCCTACCGTGCCTAATCCCGGTAGACACCCTTGTCGTTTATTTATACAAACATGGGTAGCTATTGACGGGCACATTTAATACACATGCACACCAAGCCATTCAAAGGGGATTCGACAAAAATTCGACCAAAACTATGCAAGAACCCCCCTTACGGTTAATAAAACACACATCCACTGCCGGATGTGTAATACTTTTTATTTTACTCTCTGGAAATGGGACGAACATCACTTGAGAGTCACAGCGCGCTCCTGACAGAGCCCAATGCTGTGTTACACCCACCATTGCCTGCCGAGTGCCACACACCTCTGTGTTGTATTCCACTAGCTAGTGCATATGCTATGACACTCTCTCGCCCATGTGCACTGTAACACCACCCCGTGAATATGTTATGCCACACTTGTCTTCGCACGGGTTATATTGCCCCATCTAACGTGCCTTCCTCGATGCCTATGTTATAACGCACAGTGCTATGCCATACATATTACAATCTGGGATCCATATCTTTGTCACAGTGCATATGCAACGTTACACTCCCCAGCACATATTTTATATTACAACTTTAGAGACTAGTTAGGTTACACAACACTGCCCTGTGCATATTACACTCCAAGGCGCATATCGCATAGCACGCGCTAGTGCCTGTGCTATCTCGCGCTCTCCAATGAATCTGTCATTGCGCACAATGTATTGCATATTATATTTCACGCCCGGTTCATCTTATATCACACTTTTTGGTGCATAGTTTATACCATACACTATATCTAGTTTTCATTTTCAATCGTGCTCTCAGGACTATGTTCTATATAACACTGTGTTCACCTACCCTTTTCACGGGCATTACATTTTGCGATAGGGGGTGGAGGGTCAGGGGGTGTTTCTGCCAAGTGAGCCCGGAGTCACAGTCACAAACGTCCTCTTCTTCCTGAATAAAAGTGAGATTATGCTGCATACTTGTTCATATTTTAAGTAGTTCGCACAGACACAATGTTTTAAAAACAATAAAGTTCCTAATACCTGCCTTCTCTGAACAGTTAGCTTGCTGCCCCATCCCCCTCCTCCCTATCCTCTGTTGTGTGAATCCATGGACTAGCCTCCTCCCTCCTGCCATGCATGGTCTGATGTGCTGCCACTGCCTTCAATTTAGTATGATGTACCAGTCCACTCCTCCTGCCCTCCATTACCCAATTCTATGCCCCATCATTGACCTCCTGCTTAAACTCTGTGCTTAGCTTGCTGCCCCTATTCTCCTTCCCCCTGCCCTCCGATGTCTTTGTGCATGCCCCTGCTCCATCCTTTTTGCCCACCATGTCCCATGGACCTGCCACTCCTATCTACTCTGAGTGTTCTGTTGAGCTACCACTCCCCTCCCACTTGCCTAGCATTGTCAGATGACTGTAACCTGTCCCTGCCACCTCTACCCTGCCTGTCCACATGCCATGCCCCTATCCTCTTCCTCCTGTCCTACATGGTCCATTGTACTGCCACACCCTTCTGCCCTCCCTGGTCTGTTGTGCTGCAACTGCTCCTCCTGCCTGCCCCGTGTGGTCTGTTGTGAGGCCCCTTCCCCTGAACTTTCTTGTCTGTGCACAGGTCCTGACCCTCCCTTCTATCCTCCATCGTCCTTTGTGCATGCCCCTGCACCCTCCTTCTTGCCCATCATAGCCATTGTGCTGCCACTAACCCTCCCACTTGCCATGCATGGTCTTCTGTGCTGCCATGGCCCCTCCCACCTTCCCTGTGTGGTCATTTAGCTGCCCCTGACCCCCTCCCACCTTCCCTCCATGGTCTGTGTGTATGCCATCACAGTCTCACTGTTGCTCTTCATGGTGTGTCTTGCTTCTAGTGCCCATCCTGCCTGACCTCCATCGCTATCTTGCTGCTCCTGCCCTGCCCCCTTGCCCCCAGCCCTCTGTTTACATGTGCAGACCCCTACTCCCTCCCTCCTGGCTTGTCTGTTCCATTGTAATGCCCCTGATCCGACCCTCCTGCCCTTTATGGTCTGTTATGCTGCAGCTTTCTCTCCTGTCTGTCCATTATGGTCAGCTAGCTACCATTGCCTCTTTCCCATCTGTTCTCTGTTGTCCATGTGCATGGTCCTGTCCCCTCCCTCTTGCTTTCTATGGATTGTTGTGCTGCACTCCCGTCCCGCATGCGCTGTGTGGTGTATTGTGCTGCTGCAAACCCTGATGCCTGCCCTGTAGGGTCAGTTTGGTGCACCTCTCCATGTCTCTCCTGTCCTTTGTTATCCGAGTCCATGTCCCTATCCCATTTCCTTCCATGATCCAATGTACCATACTTGCGAACATTTTGAACTTGGTAAGAGGGAGATTTTGAAAAAAAACTGGGGTATTGATTTTCCCCTTTGAGTTACATTGAAAAAGAGGAGATTGTAGACAGGAGACAGATCAAATAAAGCCCATTTGAGCTTAAAAACATTGGACATTTCCTGGCTGAATCGGGTCTGTTGGCATGTATGGTTGTACTACCATTGCCTCTTCCTTCTGCCCACAATGGTCTATTACATTGCCACAGCCTCTCTTGCAAGTCCTGTATTGTTGGTTTGTTGCCCCTGCCCCCCTTTCCACTGCCCTCCATAGTCTGTTGTGCTTCCACGGCCCTTCCTGCCTGCTCAGTGTGGTTAAATTGTTGCCTTTGCACCCTCCTACCTGCCTTCAATTTTCAGAGTCCGTGCCCCTGGCATCTGCCTCTCAACAGTATCCTAATGAACAACTAGATTGCTAATATTCTATATTTATTACAAAAGTGTGGAACGCCTGACATCATCTTGATGTAATCAAAACTGTAATACCTAGAGCATTTCCTTTAGAAATTACATATATGAGAGGGTCTTATTGGCATCAAAATTATGGTTAGTGCTCTAAAAGACTAAAATAAGGACATATTTTCTGAGTTTTCAAATAGCGACAAAGCACTTTTAAATTATTTGTTATCTTTATGTTTTTTTATCCAGTTGACCACTTGATTAAATGTTGCACTTAGGGGAGAGGATGTGGTGTTACTTCCAGAACTGCAGACTTTGCAACTGGGGAACCAGGTTGAAGTTTCTGCTTCACCTCGACATTCTGTGATTCTGGTCAAATCACTTAGTCTCCCCATGTCTACAACCAAAATGAATTTGTTCTTGTGTGATGTAACCAATGCTCATGTAAAGCACTCCAATACCTTACAAGTCTGCACTATATAACACTGCAAAAACACAAAATAATAAGTGTTTTGCACACTTCTGTCATTGGGCTATATTTGGGCTACATCTGGGTGATTTTGGGCTACATTTGGGCTCTTTTGTCTCCGGTGGCCATCTTGGGAGATTTATTTGTTATGAAGTTTCCTAATTTCCTCATGTACTGCAGTCTCCTCAGTAGGAAATGCTTTCAGTTTTTTACTTTGATTCCATCATGAAGGTATTCAGATATGTCACACATTTGCCATAAATTCTGAATGTTAGCACTCTAGTTGCTCATTAGATCACTGTAGTAAAACTACTGTTCACCATGGAAGTCTGCTCCTGGTATTAAAAGTGCATGTTTCAGTCTGCATGTCAGAATATTTTAATGAAATAGAAGAGGATTTGAGAAGTCACTCAAAATGTGCCCTCATTTTCTTTCTTCAGCATTAATCATAATTTCTATGGCAAAATGAACCCCCTCATTGTGTTCCTTTTTAAATTAAATGTTTTAAGTGTTACCAGTTTGTTCCAATCAAGATGGCTTCAGGTGTGCCATACTTTTGTCATAATGAAGACAGTAAGCGCTCTAGTTGTTTTTAAGAACATTCTGGGACATTCTGTCATTGGGCTATACTTGGGCTACATCTGGGTGTCTCTGCCAAATTTCAAGTAATTCTGTTCAGCCGTTCGGGCTGTAGCTGTGTCTAAAGGTCCTATGGAAAAATGCATGGGGAAAACGCGTTTTGGGACCCCCCTTTTTTCTTGGCCCCGGCTTGACGAATCACCCCGAGACTTTCAGGGTAGGAGCTGAACGGAGCGCCCCATTAGTTTTGAAAATTTCGCAAGGATTCGTCAACCGGCGCCAAAGTTATTCAAAATAGAATTTTTAGATTTCCTATGGAAACTAGGTTGTAACTATAACTATCTACTGGCGACCGCCAGTAGATAATATATATATATATATATATATATATATATATATATATATATATATATATATATATATATATATATATATATATATTGCAAGATTCGTCTCCAACTTCCACGTCACCTCGGAAAGACGAACACAGACCCAAAATCAGTGCAGAAGTTTCTGTTTTATTTCATTTCACCCAGCACTGCCGCCATTACGCGTTTCGGCCTGCAAAGAGGCCTTGATCACATGACATGTGAGGACGACATTCACAGACTTTAAAGTGCTAGTGCATAATCACGTGGTACACAGTAATTAGGTCACCATAGACATAGAAACAATCAAAGTCATTTATAAACAGTTGTTCATGGTTGACATAGTGTCGAAAAAGGGACAAAGCGTCGAATCAATATTATTGGTCATCATAATGATTGATAACATAAGAAACTTGTTTTGGTCCTGTGTATATAAATAGTAAAGTGAATACAATTCACCTACTCTGAAGAAAACTGAACCAATGTTCAATTTTAAACACATCATATAAACATATATATAAATATATATAGATCAAAAAATATAAATATTTAAACATCTGATTATTTAAATAAATATATAAATATATAAAATAACTATATATGCGCAATCCTATTTGTATAATAAATAATTAAGATAAAAGAATAAAACCCCAGTGGGTATATTCTAAAATTTATATATATATATATATATATATATATATATATATATATATATATATATATATATATATATATATATATGGCGGTCGCCAGTAGGTAGTTATGGTTAGGACCTTGTTTCTATTCTTTTAAAAGGTTTTTTTCTTTTCCCAATATCTTTGGCGCCGGTTGAAGAATCTTCGCGAAAGTTTCAAAACTAATGGGGCACTCCGGTCAGCTCCCGTCTTGAAAGTTTCGGGGTGATTCATCAAGCAGGGGCTGAGAAAAGAAGGGGGGGTCCCAAAACGTTTTCTCTCCATGTTCATTCCTATAGGAAACATGTGTCGCGGCTACAGCCCGAACTGCACAACGGAATTACACCAAATTTGGCAGAGTGTAGCTCTTGGTCCAGAGTGCACTCTTTGCTTTAAATGGTGTAAATCCATTCAGTAGTTCCTGAGAAAATTATATATAAAAAATATTAGAATCTGGTGACCGCGGTGGATCCGCGAACCCTCCCAATCACGAGCTGACTTATGATTGGCTGCCAACACTTCAAACCAGGAACTGTTGGCAGCCATCTTGTGACCTGGTTGAACTGAGTCACAAGAGAAAAGGTGAAAAAAGAACAAAAGGTAGCATGGTAGAAACATCCTGACCCCGTATGGCTGCTCAGGGGGTCCCATAGGGACCCTGAGGGCCCAAAAAAGCATTTAAAAAAAAAGATTTCCGCAGGATTTGTGTAGAGTCAGCGAATCCGGACTAAATATTTTTTTAGAAATGAAGTGCGGTCTCCTGCACTTCGTTTTCTTGCCCCATGGGTGGGCCAGGTCTCGAGGGCATTACAAAATTGTGATACGGTAGCCTTGCGGGGCCCCTGCAGCCCCGGGGACTGCCACCTCCCCAGGGCTTTATTTTAATAAAAAAATGCATGGGGGGCTCCTGCCCCCTCCACAGCCTTGGAGACTGCACTTCCCCGGGGTTCTGCTTTTAAAATGTATGTAGTTTGAGGGGCTCAAGCCCCCCCACACGCCCCACGGACCACCACCTCCCCGGGGCATACATAAATAATTAACCCGTTTACTGCAGCGTAAAATCCGCCGCAGTGCGAGCGTTTCCGTGCATGGGCAGGGCTACGTCAGCCAACGGACGTGCGCAGCACTACGGAGGTAGTGCTCGCGACGGCCGTTGGCTGACGCACGCATCGGAGGAGTTAAGTGCGGGGGTCTGTTGCAGACCCCCGGCCTGGGGACCATCACCTCCCGGGGCTTTACACACGACAACCTACCGCCAGGTCCGGCTCTTTGAATGTCTCAGGGTGCCCACTGCTGGGACATTGCAGTTTGCTTTGGGAGGACGGGAGCACGACTCCCGCCCTCCCATAGCAAACAGTGAATTTGCTTTGAACAAGCGAGAGCACTTTGCTCTCGCTTGTTCAAAGTGCATACACTTTGCTTTTTACCCCCAGAGAGCTGCATGTTAGCAGCTCCCTGGGCATAACAAGTAATGCCGGCCCCCGCAGGAGGCGGGAGCCGGCCGGGACAGCGGGGGCCTTCAGGCTCCCCCCATTGTCCCTTTGAACATGGCCATGCCCCGAGGGATGGGGTTCCCGGGGCCAATAATGGCCTGGGAGGGGGGCCGCACGGCCCCACTCCCTCAAAGCAAAAAAAATAAATAATAATTGCCCGGACCCCGTGGCCGAAATAAGCCTGAGGAGGTGGCCCCCTCCCTTTCAAAACATAAAATAAACAAAGGCCTAGCCCCAGGGGATGGGGTCCCCGTGAGCCGTAATCGCCCTTGGGAGGGGTCCGTGTTTCTGCAATTCTCTTGCTTCTTTCTGCACTTCTCTTGCCTCTTTCTGCACCCCTGTTGCTTCATTCCGCACTGCTCTTGATTCTTTCTGCACCTGTTTTGCTTCTTTCTGCATCCCTGTTGTCTCTTTCTACACTTGTCTTCCTTTCTGCACCTCTCTTGCCTTTTTCTGCACCTCACTTGCCTTTCTGCACTTCTCTTGCTTCTTTTTACACCCATGTTGCTTGTTTCAGCAATTCTCTTGCCTCTTTCTGCACTTCTCTTGCCTCTTTCTGCACCTCTCTTGCCTGTTTCTGTACCTCTTGTGACTCTTTCTGTATCTCACTTGCTTCTTTCTGCACCCTCTTGCCTCTTTCTGCACCTCGCTTCCCTCTTTGTGCAACTGTCCTGCCTCTTCCTACACCTCTCTGCCCTCTTTCTGCACCACTCTTGCCTCTTTCCGTACCTCTGTTGCTTCTTTCTGTACTTCTCTTGCCTCTTTCTGCACCCTTTGTTCCTCTTTCAGCATCGCTGTTGCTTCTTTCTGCACATCTCTTCCTTATTTCTGCACCCCTCTTGCCTCTTTCTGTATCCCTCTTGCCTCTTTGTGTACCTCTCCTACCCCTTTCTGCACCCCTCCTGCCTCTTTTTACACCTCTGTTGGTTCTTTCTGCACTGCTCTTGGTTATTTCTGCACCTCTTTTGCAAATTTCTCTATCACTCTTGCCTATTTCTGCACCTCTCTTCCCTTTTTCTCCACCTCTCTTGCTTCTTTCTGAACTTCTCTTGCTTCTTTCTGCACTGCTCTTGCTTCTTTCTGCACCTCTCTTGCAAATTTGTGTATCCCTCTTGCCTCTTTCTGCACACGTGTTCCCTCTTACTGCACCTTTCTTGCCTGCTTCTATACCTCTCTTTCCTCTTTCTGCACCTCTGTTGCTTCTTTCTATACCCCTCTTGCCTCTTTCTGTACCCCTCTTGCCTCTTTTTGCATCTCTCCCGTCTAATTCTGCACCTCTCTTGCCTTTTTCTGCAGTTCTCTTGCGCCTTTCTGCACCTCTTTTGCTTTATTCAGCACTTCACATGCCTCTTTCTGTACGCCTCTTGCCTCTTTCTGCACCTCTGTTGGTTCTTTCTGCACTGCTCTTGCTTCTTTCTGTACCCCTGTTCCAAATTTCTGCATCCTTCTTGCCGCACCCCTCTTCCTGCACCTCTCTTGCCTCAGTTTGCCAACCTGTTCCCTCTTTCTTCACCCATTTTTACCTGTTTCGGCAACTCTCTTGCCTCTTTCTTCAGTTCTCATGCCTCCTGCACCTCACTTGCCTCTTTGTGCAACTCTCTTGCCTCTTTCTGCAGTGCTCTTGCCTCCTTCTGCACCTCACTTGCTTCTTTCTGCATTTCTCTTGCTTCTTTCTGTACCTCTCTTGCTTCTTTCTGAACCCTTCTTCCCTTTTTCTGCACATCTCTTGCCTATTTCTGCACCTTTCTTGCCTCTTTCTGCAACCATCTTGCCTCTCTCTGCCCCTCTTTTGCTTCATTCTGCACTTCTCTCACCTCTTTCTGTACCTCTCTTGTGTCTTTCTGCACCTTTGTTGGTTCTTTCTGCACTGCTCTTGCTTCTTTCTACACCTCTCTTGCCTCCTTCTGCACCTCTTCCCCTTTTCTGCACTTCTCTTGCTTCTTTCTGCACCTTTCTTTCTGCACATGTCCTACCTATGTAGGCATATTTAGAAATTAACATTTAAAAAACCATAGAAATTCACTGAAAAAAACATAGGTTTCAGGGACGTTATAGTTAGGAATTAGCATTTAAAAAACCTTAGAAATTCACTGAAAAAGACCCCACAGATTTCAGGGACATTATAGTTAGGAATTACCATTTAAAAGCCTTAGAAATTCACTGAAAAAACCACAGGTTTCAGGGACGTAATAGTTAGGCTGACATTTCACTCAGAGAAAACCAAAACCAGAGAAATTTGGCCGTTATAGTTAGCTGAGCTAACTATAACTCGCGCCCCTGCAATGCACTGCTGATGACATCACATATTACATCACTCATGACATGGTCAGTGACATCACTGATGACATCCTCCTGTAGCCCTAGATGGCCCTGGGACCACCACCCCCCAGGGCCCGCTCCAGCAATGGCCCAGGCTGCCCACCCCAGGACATTGCAGTTTGCTATGGGATGGTGGGAGCATAGCAAATAGTGTGCTCCGCTTTGAGCAAGGGAGAGCATTTTGCTCTCGTTTGCTCAAAGCGGAGAACACTTTGCTTTTACACATGTGGAGCTGCATGTCAGCAGCTCCCTGTGTATAAAAGCAATGCTGCCTCCTTCAGGAGGTGGGTAGCCGACAGGGACAGCGGGGGCCTTTAGGCTTCCCCTGCTGCCCCGAGCGAGATGACCATACCCCAGGGGATAGGGTCCCCGGGGCCAAAGTTGGACCCGGGAGGGGGCCACATGAGCTCTACTCCCCATTAAAAAAAGTTTATATTAAGGCCTAGTCCAGGAGTGGGGGCCCCAGGGGCAGAAATCGGCCTGAGGATGGGCGCCTCCATCCTTATTGTAAAACAAATTATAAAGGTCTGGTCTCGGGGGACGGGGTCCCTGGGGCAGAAATCCGCCTCGGGAGGAGGGCCATGGAGCCCCCTCCCTTTTTTAAATAAAATGACAGGTGGGCATGTCTTGCGGAAAGGGGTCCCCGGGGCTGAAAATGAACTGGGAGGTGGGCCACTCGCCCCCATCCCTTTGACTATTAAAAATAAATTAATCCTGGCGGCACACTCGGTGGGCTCCCTCCCGCTGGACCAGCGTCTGGCTACAATCGTGGTCATCCACAAGGAGGGGAGACCTCGGGACCGGGTTACATCCTATCGGCCCATTTCGCTACTGAATGCGGAGCCCAAGATTCTCGCCAAGGTACTGGCCAATCGGCTGGTCGGCGTGGTGGGCGATTTGGTTCATCAGGACCAGTCTGGCTTTATTCCCCATCGCAACACAGCCCTTAATCTGCGGCGTTTGCACGGTGTGCTCGCACGTGCCCCGTTCATACGGGAGCCGGCCATTTTGGCGTCCTTAGACGCCACCATGGCGTTTGACACGCTTGAATGGCCATATATCTGGGCGATGCTTGCGAAGTTTGGATTTGGCCCAGGGTTCATCAGTTGGGTCAAATTGCTGTATTCGGGCCCATTGGCGCAGGTGGTGGTGAACGGAAGAGTGTCCGCTCCGTTCGAGCTGGGCCGGGGCACACGGCAGGGCTGCCCCTTATCGCCGCTCCTCTTTGCACTTGCCTTGGAGCCCCTGGCGGAGTGGCTGCGGTGGGAGCCTTCCATCCGTGGTCTCCGCTGGACCCCTGAGTATGAGGACCGCGTATCCCTATACGCTGATGACATCCTCTTGTACCTAGCTTCCCCACGTAAATCACTCGTAGTACTGGTTGATGTTTTGCATTCATTCGGTCGTAACTCCGGTCTGGTCATCAACTTGGCTAAATCGTGTGTGTATGTTCTCTCCGGGGAGGCTCCTATCCTCCCGCGGGGCTGTCTGATCCAGGTCGCCCCGCAGGGATTTCGGTACCTGGGTGTCTTCATTACTCTGGACCCGGAGGCTCGGTATGATCGGAACTTGCTTCCCCCCCTCCAGCGTCTGAAAGAGGATGTCGCGCGCTGGCGGCGTTTGCCGCTTTCGCCGCTCGGCCGGGCGGCATTGTTTAAAATGATGTCGCTGCCGCGTTTCCTGTACGCGTTGCAGAACACTATGGACCTCGTCCCAGCGCGCTACTTCCGCGAAGTGGAGAGTTTGCAGCGCCGCCTGTTCTGGGACGGGAGGCCGCGTATTGCCCTGGCTAAGCTGACGCTCCCATGGTATGACGGGGGGATTGCCCTCCCGGATATTAAACGGTACTATTGGGCCTCCCAGCTAGCTGCGATTAATCAGGGCCTATATGGGCCCGCCTTAAACCCGGCGTTTGAAATGGATAGGATGCTACTTCCAGGTGGTGACCATAATCGAGCGCTCTACTCTAGCGCGCCCGACGCTCGCCTAACGGGCCCCACGCGTGTCATGGTGCGAGTGTGGCACGCGGCCAATGCAGCTATGGGGTGGAAGGACCGTTTGACCCGGGCGTCACCACTATACGCGTCTGAGCGGTTGGGCTCCTTGTGGACCTCGAAGGGCTTTGAGAAGTGGGACTTAATAGGCATTAGCAAAGTGGGGGATCTCTGGACGAGGGGAGGATTTAAAACGTTCGAGATGCTGCAGACGGAATTTCAGTTGCAGGGCAGCGAGTACTTTCGGTATTTGCAGGTCCGGCATGCGCTGGGCTCCGTCTTTCCGGACGTTGCCTCCATCCCGGAGTGTTCCCCCCTGGAGGATAGAGTGCTGGATGGACACGTCCATGACAGCACGATCTCACTGATCTACAAAAAACTGATCAACGACCGCTCAGACTTGTTGACTGCCCTTCGTGAGGCTTGGGTAGCCGATGGGCTGGAGCTGGACGACGAGGACTGGATCTCCGCGGTGGCCTCCCCAAAAGAGGTGGCCATACCGGCTCGCCTTCGTTTCGTCCAGCTCAAGATACTCCACAGGGTCTACATGACGGGGCCAAAGCTCCTGCGTATGGGCTATGCTGAGGACGGTTTGTGTAAGCGTGGGTGTGGTGCGCTGGGGACTTTTCTGCATATCTTGTGGGAGTGCCCGGAGGTGGAGGGGTTCTGGCGTGGTGTGCATGAGGTGCTGCGAGTGGTCACGCATGTTGCGCTGTTGCCCGAAGCGAGGAGATGCCTGTTGAATGTGTGGGAGCCTACCGATTACTCGGTGCCGCAGACGTGGTGGGTGACTCTGGGGTATATGGTTGCCAAGCGTGATATTGCCCAACTGTGGGGATCCCAGAGGCCCCCGACTGTCTCGGCCTGGAAGGAACATATGGATTGGTGCATGTTTCGGGAAAAGGTGGTGTATGTGGCGAGAGGTAAGCCTGCGACATGGGTGAAAGTATGGGGCCCCTGGAACGCCTACCGCGGGGGAATCTGTGCTCCACCGTTATTGCCTGATCCGTCGCCGGCCCCGTCCCCTTAGCCAACTCACCCCCCCCGGTACCTGAGCATTAGGTGTACCCAGCCCTAGTTCTGATCTCTCCCCCCTCTTGAGATTCCTATGGATGGCTAGGATCCCCCCTCTAGGGGAGCACGTGTTGCTATTTCCGATTGAGGATTGCCTTGTGGGTTTGTTTGTATTTGTTGTTCTTTAAGTTTAAAATGGAACCGTATAGTGGGGTCTGGATAGTGTGGCTCGCAACGATGTTACCACCTGTGCATGCTCGGCCGCAGCACCATGTGTTTTATAAATGTATATCGTATGCTCCTTTCCTTGCTAGCGGCCGGCCGGAAGGTTGTAGGCCCATATTTGTATATTTTTTTGAGTCTTGTAATAAACGGTTTCAAAAAAAAAAAAAAAAAAAATTAATAAAGGCCACGCTACAGGGGATGGGGTCCCTGGGGCCAAAATCAGCCCTGAAGGTGGGCTGCGTGGAACCTCTCCCATTTTAGTTTATTGAAAAAATTAAAAATGGGTCAGGTCTTGGGGGATGGGGTCCCTGGGGCCCAAAATGGTCCAATGGAAGGGGGGCCAAGTGCCAGCAACTCCCGGAGGCCCCGTCCCCTTTCTCCACTACTCTGGAAATGTGCCTCCTGGTGTGATTCTGGTTGGGGGAGGAAGTCCACTTGGCTGTTGAGGGTCGTTAGGGACCAATAAGACCTCCTGTTACCTCCAGTAAGCCCCACACAGTGCACCACTCTGCAAATGCACGTCTCAGTGCACTGCTGGTGGGGGGAATGAGGTCCCTTTCTCTCTTGAGGGCCTCATGACTAAAGTGGACTTCTTCCCTCAAGCAGCAGTGCGCCATGATGCATGTCTACAGATTGGTGTAGTAAGGGGGCTTGGCCTCTGACGATCTCTCAGGTATACAGCTGTGTGGTTCTTACTGGAGGTAACAGGAGGTCTAGTTGGCCCCTAAGGACCCTAATGAGCCAAGGGGACTTCTTCCCCCAACTAGTAGTGCGCCAGGAGGCACGTTTACTGAGTGTTGGAGAAAGGGGGCATGGCCACCAAAAACCTCTCAGCAAACCCACTGCATGGGACTTGCTGGAGATAATAGGAGGGGTATTTGGCCCCAAGGACTCTCAATAGCCAAGGGGACTTCATCCCCCTACTAGTAGTGTGCCAGGAGGTGCGTTTGCAGAGTGGTGGATAAAGGGGGTGTGACCTCCTACCAGATCTCAGCAATCCTGCTGTATGGAACTTACTGTAGGTAGCAGGAGGGGTAGTTGGCCCCCAAGGACATCCTTGGGGGCCAACTACGCCGCCTATTATCTCCAATAAGCCCCACATAGTGGGATTGCTAGGGGGTCTTTGGAGGCCACGCCCCCTTTCTCCACTACTCTGCAAACGCAGCTTGTGGTGCACTACTGGTTGGGCATGAAGTCATCCTTACTCCTGATGGACCTTGGGGACTAAGAAGCCCTCTGGGCATCTCCCGTAAGTCCCACACAGCAGGATTCCTGAGAGCTGGTTTGAGGCCCAGCCCCCTTTCTCCAACCCTCTCCAAACACGAAGACTAGTTAAAAAAAACATTTAAATTCACTGAATAAACCAATGGTTACAGGGACGTTATAGTTAGGAATCAACATTTAAAAAACCTTAGAAATTCACTGAAAAAAACAAAAGTTACAAAGACGTTATAGTTAGGCTCAGATTTTACACATACAAAATATGAGAAATTCAGCATTTATAGTTAGCTGAGCTAACTATAACTGATGCCCCCGCAATGCACTGCTTATGACCTTTCATTTTACATCACTCATGAAATGTGGTCATCACTGATGATATCACTGATGACATCTCAAATGACATCACTGATGACATCACTGATGACATCATCATCATCCGTGAGTGTTTATAAAACGTTTATGAGTGTTAAAGATATATAACAAGGTGTATTGATGAATCAGTGGGTGTATGAGTGCCTGTATGTATGATTCAGTGGGTGAGTGACTGTATAAGTAAGTGATTAGGTATCTCAGTGAATGTTTGGGTGAGTGACTAGGTTGTGTGAATGTCTGTATCAGTCTGTCAGTTGGTGTCTAAGTGGCTGTATGGCTTGGTGAGTGGGTATGTGAGTGGATGTATGGGTGATTATTTGATTATCTGAGTACCTGTATGGGTGTATGAGTGTCTGTGTGGCTGGGTTAGGGGCTGTGTGACTGCCTACATGCCTACATGGATGTGATGTCATCAGTGACGTCATTTGAGATGTCATCAGTGATGTCATCAGTGATGCCACTGACCATGTTATGAGTGATGTAATATGTGACGTCATCAGCAGTGCATTGCGGGTGCACGATTTATAGTTAGCTCTACTAACTATAACGTTAGAATTTCTCTGTTTTTGTACGAGTGAAATGACCAACTAACTATAACGTCCCTGAAACCTATGTTTTTTTCAGTGAATTTCTAAGGTTTTTTAAATGCTAATTTCTAACTATAACGTCTGTAAAACCTATGGTTTTTTCAGTGAATTTCAAAGGTTTTGTAAATGCTAATTTCTAACTATAACGTCTGTAAAACCTATGGTTTTTTCAGTGAATTTCAAAGGTTTTTTAAATGTTAATTTCTAATTATAATGTTCATTAAGCCTATAGTTTTTTCAGTGATTTTAACTTATCATTCCTTTCTCAAACTGGTTAAAACAGCCGATATCGCCAGTTTTCCAGCAATAGCTCCCGCCCAAAAAAATTGCCACAAATGCGAGCAACAACTAACGCAAATAATATACAGAGTAGGCGTTCCTGTACAAAAATAACACAAAAACACCACTTCCCGATATTTTCAACGAGCAGCCAAATCTGCAGTGCATTCCAAAAACAGGCCATAAGCTGCGTTAGCAGTAGGAATGTAACATCTGCCTTTTACTGGTGTAAAGTAGGACGACTACCTACAGTGTGAAAGGGAGCCCAGCCCAGAATCACATCTGGAGACCAACACATGTCATAGAGCTCCTGTTCATGCACCTTCGACACCCAAGAAGGCCACAAAACCCACTGCCACCACCCTCAGGACCTCCCCCCGGACCACCCACCCTACTACCACCAAGGCAGCGCACAACAGGACAGCAGACCTTCTAAAAACGGCATGGCCCCTCAGCCACACAATAGCTGAATGTAGCGAGATGTGGCAACCAAACATGTGTGAAGAACGCAAGTCACCCACCAATAATAATGCACACAATACCAAGAGTACAGGGTGACACATTGGCACTTGTGGCCCAGGTGGCAGCAGCACTACAACAGGGACACCCACATCAATTGATTCCTCATACAGGCCAGGGCGGAACCACGCCCAGAGCTCCGGAGTCATTGTTCACAGCCTCACGCAGGACTGGCATACGCCAGGCCAGCCTAAACCATTTACACATACAGGGAGGGACAACAACGCTACATGGCCCAGCTTTTCATTGTAGTGATCTGCTGCTCACAGGTCTAGTTTTCAGTATGCCACAGCCACTCCCTGATGGCTGGTTTCCACCCACACCACACCCATCAAGCATAGGCATCACAGGACACGTGACCCTACCAATAAAAACGACCGGATGCACGTGATCCACGTCATTTCCATTTCAGACTTGGTGCACCGGATGCACTGCGGCCGGCACAGGCACACTGCCATGGGACGGTGAAATTCGGTCCACTGAGGTAGGGGCATTGTAAGTGCTGAGCGGGTGTGCAGCCTGCGATGATGCCCCGTCCCGGTGGTCCAGACAGCTCATGTTTTGTGTGCCCTGCTTGACCGCAGTGTAGGCCTGAGCCATCGAACAGCGAGGGCCTACCACCACTTGCGTGGGCTCATTGGTCACTGAGTTAGTGGCACCGCAAGGGCTGAGCGGGTGTGCAACCTGCGATAATGATGGGTGCACTGGTATGTCCTCTGCCATGGCAAAATCAAGACGCAGCACCAAATGTGAGACCTGTTGGCCTGCGGAGCGGGGCTGCATGATGTGGAGGGTGCCCTGTCCGCAAAAAGTTGAGCAGTGAGGCCTGGGTGCGCAGGGGTGGGCAAATACCTCTGGGCGGCGGGAGTGAATGGGGTGCAGCAGCCTGGGTGCGCAGCAGCAGGCAGACACCTCTGGGCAGTGGAAGTGGATGATGTGCAGCAGCCTGGATGCCCAAAGGCGGGACAGCGATTTAGGCATGCGCAGTCGTATATACTCTCCCATTCCTGATTCTGTACTGTGTTTCAGATGTGGGAGCTTGAGGGCTCCACTAGGACCCGGCACGTGGTTGGAAACACAGCGGTGGCGTAAAGGTGAGCTGTGAGGGTTTTGTCCACAGTGTGGGCACTCACTTTCCCTCCTCATCTCTTCCTTTCTCTCCCTCACACTCTTTCTCTCTCTCTTCCTCTCTCACACTGTTTCTCTCTTTCTCTTCCTCTCTCTCTCTCACTCTTTCTCTCTCTTTTTCTCTCTCACACTCTTCCTCTGTTTCTCTCTTCCTCTTTCTCACACTCTTTCTCTTTCTCTCTCTTCCTCTCTCTCACTGTTTCTCTCTCTCTTCGTCTCTCTCACTCTTTCTCTCTATCAGCTCTCACTCTTTCTTTCTTTTTCTCTCTCTCTTCCTCTCACTCTCACTGTTTCTCTCTTTCTCTGTCTTCCTCTCACTCTTTCTTTCTCTCTCGCTCTTCCTCTCTCACACTCTTTCCATGTCTCTCTCTCTCTTTCTCTCTCTCTCCTTTGATGGACGCATGCCACACAATCTTATCTTGCTTTTTGTCTAACAGGCTGTGATTCACGGATTGACGCACCCCCAACACGGAACTTCCGCCACTCAGTGCCACCAGAGCTAAATGCGTGTGCAGCCTGCGATGATGCGTGGCCATCCTGACAATCAACACACATTCTGAATTGTGAGCTCTGTTTACCGCGTGTATGCAGCGCCTCGGCACATGGTGCACCCTCTTACACACACGCCGTTGGCGGAAGGTGAGCAGAGAGGCTTGTTTCCGCAGCAGCAGGCAGTCACCTCTGGGCAGTGGGAGTGGATAGTGTGCAGCAACCTGGGTGCACAAGAGCAGACAGAAACCTCCGGGCACTGGGAGTGGATGGGGTGCAGCAGCCTGGATGCGCAGGAACGGGCAGTCACCTCCGGGCACTGAGAGTGGTTGGGGTGCAGCAGCCTGGGTGCCCAGCAGCGGGCAGACACCTCTGGGCAGTGGGAGTGGATGGGGTACATCAGCCTGGGTGCGCAGACGCGGGCAGACACCTCTGGGCAACAGGAGTTGATGGTGTGCAACAGCCTGAGTGAGCAGGGGTGAAACTGAGAATTACGCGTGTGCAGTTGTATGTACTCTGACATTACTATTTCTATACTATGTTTCAGATGACTAAACTTGAGGGCTGCATTATATCCCGGCACGAGGTTGGAGACACACCGGTAGCAGAAAGGTGAGCTGTGAAGATTTTCTCCACAGTGTCAACACTCACTCTCCCTCTCCATCTCTTCCTTTCTGTCACTCACACTCTTTCTCTCTCTTATTCTCTATCTCTTCCTTTCTCTCTCACACACTTTCTCTGTCTCTTCCTCTCTCTCACTCTTTCTCTCTCTCTCTTCCTCTCTCTCACACTGTTTCTCTCTTTTTCTCTTCCTTGTATCTCACTCTTTCTCTCTCTCACTCTTTCTCTGTCTTGCTCTCTCTCTCACTCTTTCTTTCTTTCTCTCTCTCTTCCTCTCTCTCACTCATTCTCTCTTTCTCTCTCTCTCCTTTGCTGGACGCATGACGCACCATCTTATCTTTCTTTTTGTCTTGCAGGCTGTGATTCACAAATTGTCGAGGGATGACACACCATACCTGTACCCACTTTTATTTTGTTCTTTGGTTTAAATAAAATGTTTTATATGTAAATCCATGCATGACTAAGATTCTTATTTGTCCAACCTCACAAGCATCTTCATATTAATAATTCTACCACACTAGCCAATTTTTTACGTTCCAGATTCCCTAACGTGACTGTCACATTTGTTTGTGAGAGGTGGGGGTGAGGGGGGATGGCGGACAAGGAGCTGCTGCTGGGGGTGTGGGAGCAGTGTTGGGTGTCCCACCTGCATGATCGTTGGCTCCATTGCATCTGTTCTCGGAGACTTGTGAGCCGGCGGGCTGGCTCGTAGATGAAGAGCTGCGAGCCGACTGGCTGGCTCATAGAGGGAGAGCGGTGGCCAGTCAGTTCGCAGAGGGAGAGCTGCCGGCCAGCTCGCAGAGTAACAGCTGCGGGCCGACAGGTATAGGGAAAGGTGCGGGTCGTCGGCATCCAAAGGGATAGCTGAGGAACAGTGATGTGGGGAGAGGGAGCGTGAAGGGGGTATCTCGCAGAGAGAGACCTGCGGTATATTTCCAGTCTTGCCTTCACAGATACAACTGCGGCCCGAGAAGTCGCTCCCGAAG
This sequence comes from Triturus cristatus, assembly GCF_964204655.1. Classification (NCBI taxonomy): domain Eukaryota; kingdom Metazoa; phylum Chordata; class Amphibia; order Caudata; family Salamandridae; genus Triturus; species Triturus cristatus. The sequence goes on along the minus strand of NC_140580.1, from coordinate 75,524,654 downwards.
AGCTGCGAGCCGACCGGTGGTTCGAGAGGGAGACTTGCGGGCCCAAGAAAGTTGTTGTCGGTATGCTGGTGTTGTGGAAAGAGGGTGCGTTACCTGCTGATGTGGAGAGAGGAAGCGTGAAAGGGGTATCTCGCACAGACAGAGCTCCGGTATGTTTTCAGAGTTGCCTTGGACAGATGCGAGCAGACGGACTGAATCACAAAATGGCTTTTCAATGCTCATATAGTGTGACTTATCAACAGTTCGCAGCCAGGCTCGCAGAGGGACAGCTGCGGCCCGTGGGCTCGACTCACAAAGGGAGAACTACGGGCCGTCTGCTCGCAAAGGAACCGCAGCGTACTAGCTCGCAGAGGTAGAGGCACAGCAGCGTACTAGCTCGCAAAGGTAGAGAGCTGTGAGCTGACGGACTGGCTTCTAAAGGCATAGCTGTGAAGAGGTGATGTGGGGAGAGGGAGCGTGAAACGGGAATCTTGCACAGACAGAGCTCCGGTATATTTTCAGTATTGCCTCGCAGAGGTAGAACTATGGAGAGATACGAGCTGACGACCTGAATCACAGAATGGCAGCCAACACTTCCTAGTCTCGACAGTTCACAGCCAATGAGCCACAAGCTTGTGCTCGTAACGCCTCAACCAATCAGATATCAGAATTCTCAAATATCGATATCTGTACAATATGATATTTCTCAAAAACTACTGAACGGATTTACCCCATTTAAACAAAAGTGTGCTTTCTGGTCCATGACCTTTCTCCCTGCCAAATGTGGCATGTCTGCTCGCAAAGAGGCACAGCAGCATACTAGCTCGCAAAGGTAGAGAGCTGCGAGCCGACGGACTGCCTTCTAAAGGCATAGCTGCGAGCTGGTGATGTGGGCAGAGGGAGCGTGAAAGGGGTATCTCACACAGACAGAGCTCCGGTATATTAAATTGCCCCCGGCACCTTTGTTTTATATTTTCACTCGATGCGAGGCACAAGATGGCTGCTAACACTTCCTAGTTTGATGTGTTAGCAGCCAATCAGAGGACACTTCCTGGTTTGAAGAGTTATTAGCCAATCAGAGGCAAGCTTGTGCTCGAGAGTTAGGCTTCGCCCAGATATATATATATATTTTTTTCCTTTAATATCTCAAAAATTACTGAACGGATTTACACCATTTCAACAAAAGCGTGCTTTCTGAACCAAGACCTTTCTCCCTGCCAAATGTGGCGTAATTCCGTTCAGCAGTTTGACCTGTAACCTTGTCTAAATTTTCCTATGGAAAAAGCATTGAGAAAACACGTTTTGGGACCCCCCTTTTTTCTCAGCCCCCCCTTGACCAATCAACCCCAAACTTTCAAGATAGGAGCTGATCAAAAAAGAGAAACTTTTTGGAAAATGTCATGAAGATTCGTCAAACTACGCCAAAGATATAAGCACATGAAAAAATGCTTTTCCTATGGAAACGTGGTCCTAACTATAACAATCTACTGGCGACTGCCAGTAGATAATGAAAACTCCTTCCAACTCCCACAGAGAAAACCATAGAAGTAGGCACGGACACCAGGCTGTCAGGGTACGGCATCAATGTATTTGTTCAGGACACCCTCAACCCATGAGGTGGAAGAAGAGAAGCGTTTTGGCTTTACAAAAGCCTTTGTCAATCTTGATATATATATATTCACACAAAAAACAAAGGTTACAACTGATTACATTACTACAACAACACATTTAAAGTACATAAACATTAAAAATAACATAGTTATAGTTTTATGTTTCTGGCTTTCATTTAATACTTTATTACACAAAGTATACTAGGGTCCACTGTTTCAGATTTACTATAAACGTCACAGATACATTTCAAGGACTATACCTCATCATATATATCGAGGAAGTGTGATATAAAACAATTGCATATCCATATTCGTTTTTCTAAAAGAGTTTTACCATCATTTATGTTGTATGAAGGCTTAGTTTAATGTTGAAACAACAGATGTAAAATTGGCAAGTTACAGTTTTTAAATGTATCCGTGACGTTTATAGTAAATCTGAAAATGTGGACTGTTGGGGCTTATCTGTGTATTCCAAAGGTAAGTCTTTCACTAAAGGTAAATGTGACTAAAGTTACTTTCAGTTGGACTTTATTTTTTAACAAACCACAAAGTACATTCCAAATAAATACTCTCCTACATTTGTAATAGTATAGTTTATTGGATTACATGGTCATATGACCGTCAATTCTACTGAAACAACGGTATCTACACTGCAGTATTTTAAAAGTTTATAGTCTAGTCTCTTTAGGAAGAAATGGGCTTCTCTATCAATATTAGCAGCCCAAAATCATATTGAACAAATCAGCCTGTTTATTTCATAACTATATGGGTTGCTTTAAAAATAAAAAAGATTATTGTACTAGGTACGCTCTAGAGCCCCACGGGGTCATACCACAGTACTCTGTAAAGTAAAAAAAAACACTTTAATACATTACCTAACTTTATTGCCTACATATCACACCTATAATGACCTCTGTTCAATTATATTTACAAAGCTAAAATAATTTTTTTAATTCACTTGTAAGCTGTATTCCAAAACACACTGAAAATCGGCTGTAAAACAACATGGCTGCCCTGAGGTTTTGGAAAAGTGCACATTAGCCAATCAGAATACCTTTTCATCACTAGATAACGAGGTTGTACCGCTGCACTACCGAGTCACAGTTGTAGCTAAAAAAAAAGACCTTATAACTTTACATTTACTTACTGTACTTACTAGTGCTTCTCCAAAGAGTCATCTACACCCCCTACTATGCAATATTGCGAAATGTCAGAAAAAATCCAGGTGACGATTTTTCACACTGCTACGCAAAATATAAAAGTCTATGGAAAATGCATTGCATTTGCTGCCCATTTTGGGATCCTCCTTTTTTCTTTGCACTCCCTTCACAAAACGCCACAAAACGTTCGGGACTCTGACAATGAAATGAGGACAGCAGGTCTGCAAAGTTTTACTGACATTTGGGAAACAGGTGCAAAGTTATTAAGGGACAGAAATTTCAATTTTACCTATCTCTGGTCACCATAACTATAACTACAGAGTGGCTACTGCCACTCTGATATAGATGTGTGTGTGTGTGTGTAATTTATACATACACACACACACATACACATTTTCTCAGCATACCACGATGATTCTCACTATGTTATGTCTCACTTATCACATCTTTCGCTTTGACAAGAAGCTATGCCTCCAAAAGCAGGGCACGGCGATGGGAGAAGCATTTGCTCCCACGTAACCCAATATCTACATGGGATGGTGGGAGAAAGAGGTAGCGTGGACAGACTGCAGTGTGCATCACATGAACAAAATCGTAATGTGGGTACATTTTATTGATGATTTGTTCATCTTATGGGCTGGAGATGAGACACCGCTGAGTGAGTACGTAGGAAGCGTAAAAAAACAATCCTTATAATATACAGTTAACTGTGAAATGGAGCTCACACGAGACTGAGCTTATGGATGTGAAGTTGCAGGTAGTAGGGTATTCCATGCAAACAACCATCTTTCGAAAAAAGACTGCCTGCAATTCGATTTTATATGGCTGGAGTAGTCATCCCATCTCATTGATGGAGCATACCATACACCCAGCTCTTGAGAGCCCACAGAATGTGCTCCACTTATGCCCTGTTTGAAACTGAAGACAAATTCGTGATTATGAGGTTCTCTGAAACGGGATACCCAGAACAAGTGCTCAGGGAGGTGAAATGCAGGGTGCTGGTAAAGAGTTGGGAGGAATTGTTGTTCACCTATACACAGACTAAATTTAAAACCACACCAGTCGATCGATCCAAGAAAGACTATGTGATAAGATTCTTTATTTGCTATAATATGAACATGGATCCATTTGCTCCATAATCAAACATAACTGGCACGTATTACAGCATGTTGAGCATTCAAAAGATATTGTAGGCCAGTATCCCTGGAACACAATGTAATGCTGACAATTTCTTACATTCGGCCTTACTACTAATATCTTTTTATTACAGAAACAACTGTATAGACAAACACATGGTCCAGCAATGGGCACCTGTTTCACCCCCAGTTACGCAAATGTATTTGTGGGCAGTTGGGAGAAGCAGGTGTCCTGGTCTGATGTAAACAATGTATGGGTAACCAATGTAGTTGGATGGTACAGATACATAGATTAACTATTCATTCTGTGGAAAGGGTCACAAACAGCACCTGAGAATTAGATCAGAGCCCTATATATGAACAATTTCAACCTCCAATTCAGCGGAGAAATTAGTGCAACATAGGTCAATTTCCTAGATCTGAAAATATTCATTGCAGATGGACAAATATGCACTAAATTATATTGTAAACCTACAGTGGGCAATTCTGTTTTAAAAGCGACAAGTAGACATCTAAATCCATTAAAACGCAGTATCCCCTATGGAGAACTATTAAGATTAAAAAGAAATTGCACTATAAAAAAGACTACGAGCAAGTAGCTCAGGAAACAATAGACAGATTTAGAACAAGAGGATACTCTGAAAGGGTACAAAAAAATTTGCAAGAGAGAGTAGATAAGGTTTCACGTAACAGTCTACTTCAAGAAAAAGCTATTGAGTAAAAACCAAATCAAGAGTTTAGACTTATTGACACCTTCTCCAAAGATGCGGGTGCTATAAATTAAATAATACGGTGCAATTGACACTTTTTAAAAACGGATCCGATTGTAGGAAATACAATACAAAATTGTCCCAAAATACCATATACAATAAAGGCAGTCAATAAAGGATATTATAGTACAGAGCCACTTATCAGCAGTCTCTATGAGCCCAAGAATCAATAAGATCACAGGCTTTTTCCATGTACCCAGTGTAAAGCATGTAAAAATAGCACTAAGGTCCATATCTAGTACCTGGGTGCAGTAGACCAAGAACTATAACTACATTTTTGAATTGTAATACACCATTTTGTGTCTACTGTTGAAAATGTCCATGCCAACATATGTACATTGGGAGCACAATTTATCCGACCAAATGTCGCATTTTGGAACATGAACGAGCTATCGAAAAGAATGACCAAACCTATCCAGTCACAAGATATTTTGCAACCCACCACAAAAGTAATAGAAATCCACTCCAAATGTTCTGTTTGAATCATGTCCCATTAAATGAGAGAGGCGGGGATAGAGTAGTTAAATTGAGACTTTTAGAGTATAGATATATTGTGGATCTGCAAACTAAGACACTATCAGGCCTCAATACTGAGGAGGAGCTAGCAGTTCACCTAGGATAGAATAGTGAAAGAGAATTCTCTATCCCATCATAGTATTTGCTGATTCATGCTCACTGTTTACCTTTATAAATATACTGAATTTAATAAAATGACAGACATAAAAGAGGTAAACCTGCTTGATCCTGACCTTGCCCTAGTGGTTACAATAAAGACCCTATTCCTCTCAAGGTTATGTTCAAATCCCTCATATCTTTACAAAATCACACCATGGTCAGTAAGGTGCATGTTGTTAAGGAAGGATCCGACTTGTTGGGTTGGCAGCACCAGAAAGTGCAGGCAATTAAATTGGATCCTAATATCCCAGAGCAAGTCATGGTCCTGAACCCTTCATTACTGGCGTCCAGATCTGTGAGGAATTCCCAGAAATCTTCAACGACAATTTGGGTTTATTAAAAGATTTTCAACATAAAATTAAATAAAAGTCAGATTCCAAACCTGCTATAGATAAAACCAGACCTATACCCCATCTTATGAAAGAACCCTTAGAGAAAGAGCTCAACAGATTAAAAGCACTAAGTATCATTCAGCGGATAGAAAGCTCGTATTGGGTAGCCGCCAGTGTAATTGCTAAGAAGAACCAGCATAATGATATTAGGTCTTAGGACTTAAAAGATCCTAATAGATGCATCTGGGTTGATATACACCCTCTTCCTCGCATTCACGAGACGTTAAGCACCATGGGAGAAGCTGTGTGTTTCTCCGTCCTAGATCTCTCCAATGCTTACCATCAAGTGAAGTTACATCCAGAATCCAGGTGGTTGATGACATTCACCACACCCAGGGGTTCTTTCATGTTTTGCAGGATGCAATTTGGGTTGGCATCTGCTGCTGCTGTCTTTCAGAAAATTATGCAGCACATTTTAGATGGAGTTCCTAAAACTCTATGCTTTCAGGATGATGTTCTAATTTATGGGGCCAAGGTGGAAGAGCATGATAAATATTTAAGAGTTGTTCTGCACAAACTCAGTGAAGCAAGGCTCACGCTAAGGAAAGAAAAGTGCCAGATTGGCAGTATTGCGGTTGAGTACCTAGGGCATACCATTTCCAACGATGGAGTTAAGCCCAAGATTGGCTTACTAGAGGCTGTCAAGAAAGTGAATGCTTGAAGAAATAAGGACAAACTGAAATGTTTTTAGGTCTAGCTGAATCCATGGAAAATTATGTTAAAAACCTTGTGGATCTTACTCACAGCCAAAGAGACTTATTGAAGAACCATGTACACTAAAAATGATCTGAACACCATCAGCTGTCTTTCACAAATGTAAAAAGAGACATTTTGTCAGCTCCCTTTCTGTGCAATTTTGAACATAATAGGAAAACCATACTTATGACAGATGCCAGCAATAGAGACCTAGGCACTACGCTGTCTCAAATCATAGATATAAAAGAAAGAATTGTGGCATTTGTGTCTCGGGCCCTAAGCAAGTCAGAGTCTAACTACTCTGTTGTGGAAAGAGAGGCCCTAGCATGCTTCTGGGTCGTTAAGCACTTCAAGTTTTATTTGTGGGGCATTCAATTTGACATTCACACTGACCACAAACCTCTTATCTATATGTTCTCAACCGAAGGGTTATACAACAGCCCCCCCAGATTGCCAGATGGATCCTGGGTTTAGAAAGCTTCTGTTACAAACTCAAATATGTACCTGGCAATCAAAATACTGCTGCAGACTTCTTATCGAGAGCTCCTTTAGATACAAAGAAAGAGTTTGAAACCTCTGAATATCCTGTTTTGGTAATTAAATTTCCTGCTATTTTTAATGAATTGTGTGCAGCTAGTTCAGAGAATGGGGCATTGGTCAAACTTAATTTGTATGCTCTACATGGTTGGCCAAATATTAAAAGTGAATTGGATGATGAAATCAAAAGCTAGTGGGAAGTTAGATAAAAAAATAATGAAAATAAAAACTTCATCCTCAGGAATGATGAAATCCTACCTCCAACGAATTTGAGAAATAAGGTTATTGACCTTGCCCATGAAGGTCATCTGGGTAGGAGCCTTACCAAGACACGCTGTAGGGAACATTATTGGTTCCCCAATATGGATTCCATGAATTAAGCCAAAGTAAAGGATTGGGCCATGTGTGCAAATAGCGATAAATCACAAATTGTCCACAAAGCTCCCATATCACCAGTAGGCATTCCAGACAAACCATGGGAAAACTGGCTCTTGACATAATTGGTCTAATTAATCGTACAGGAGTGGTAAAACGTTTTGCATTTGTTTTGGTCAATTACCATCCTCATGGTTCATCAAATTAGAACAGAGTCCCTTATTAAAGTTTTAAAAGATTCAGTCTCAACAGAAGGTATATCAGCTACCTTAGTAACTGATAATGGGGTACAATTAACGTCATTGGCGATGGCAGATTTTCTTTCTCATCTCAGCATTGTTTATCACAAAACTGCCCTGTACTGTCCATGTGCCAATGACATGGTGGAGAGAGTTAATCGTATGGTCAAAGAGTGTATCCAATTGGCTTTCATAAATCACTTGAATGTGGAGAATGCTATTCAGGATATGCTATGGGCATACAATGCTACTCCCCATTCAGTGACTAATGTACCTCCGTTCTCCACATTGAAGAGCAGAAAACCCAGCACCAAACTCTTTCCCACGTGGTTGGGAGGTGGAGACAGAGTTGGGCCCAACTCAACTCAAATTGTTCTACACCAAGCAAAATATAAGAACTATTATGATGTGGAACAAGGCACAAAACATCAACCTTGGAAAGCTGGTGACTGGGTGTATGTTAAAAACCCAGTGGAAAGAGGTCGGATGGATTCTAAATATTTTGAACCTATGCGTAATGCAAACACCAAACAGAATGTTGCCATAATGGGCAATGGGCAGAGCTGGAGCATGGACAGACTGGTAAAACATGACCCTCCTGCTTTACTCTCTATGGAAGGAACCGCTAGACTAATTGATAGTAGATACATGGGAACAGCATTTAGAAGGAAAATCAAAGCACCTGTATAGCATAAAGATTACATAGCGAGCTAATGATCAGTGTGTTTTAAGCTCTTACATTTCCCCCCCCCCCATTGTCATCTGTGGGTTTAGGCTCACGTACTTAGTTATGTTTCTGTTCCTTTTTGCAAGGTCATTGGGTGGAGTTATATGAGGACTTATGCTTTTTATAAAACCTTGGAAGGTAAGATGTGTTGTAATATTGTTTTATTAGAGTAGTTTGTCCCTACTCCCCTTTTCCATTTGGAACATTCCGACAGTTGGCCTGTGAGCTTGTCTTTAAATTTTGGGTGATGCTTAACTGAGGCGAGACTGCTGATGTTTTGTGGAGCAGTGGAGACATTCAATAAAGGCTATTCTTCAGGAACACGCGGCCTGTCTAATTATAACACCCATGTTAAGGATTTTGCCTGTCTGAGCACATTTAGCACCACAACCAAGGATCCAGGTCTGGTGGGACGTCACTTGGATGGTTCAGGGCTTACTCAGGCTGGGTCCAGGTGTGGGTTCAAGTTGGTGGGGGCCTTTTATTTCCCTGTGGCTCCGAGCGGGTGGCCAGCAAACTAATCCTTGGGATCACTCTGGCAGTCCTGGGTTTCGGTGAATATGCAGGGCTCAAACTACAGGGCTGGCATCGGAGGGTCCAAGGCAGGCCCCCCGGCTAGCAAAGCAGTCTTTCCAGGGGTAGCAAAGAATTAGTACACACCAGGCCACAGCAGCAGGCTGTCCACTGGGAGTCCTTCTGCAGGTCCAGAAAGTGAACTGAAGAGTGAGCCTGAAGGGGCCTCCTTTGAAGTTGGGAGAAGTTTCTAGAGGTTTCTCTTTGAAGTGCTTGGAATTTCCCGGCTCCACATACCCGGCTTCAAGCTGGCTGCAGAGACACTGTGGAGGAGACAAGCCCGTTATGTGATGATAGAGCACAGACTATTCAGTTGCAAGTGGGACTGTGCCCTGCTCTGGCCCCCATCCTGCCAGCAGATCGCCCATTCAGTCACACCTAATCCCTCTATTCTATGACTGTCTCGGAGGAATTCAAAAAGTCTAACTGTCAGTTACACCCTGTCATGAAACCCAGGAGAGGCTACAGGCACTACATGGCTAAAGGCACAAAAAAGGCCAACTTTCTAAAAGTGGGATTTTCAAAATTGTATTTTAAAATCTGACTTTACCATCAAAGGGGATTTTTAATTACAGTTTGATAGATACCAAACATGAAATGCTTATCTGTCCTCAATCAAAAGTTAGCACTTAATAAATGTGATAAGGCACCACAATGTTATCCTATGGGGCAGACAGGCCTCACAGTAGTGAAAAACACATTTAGGAGTTTTTCCCTACCAGGATATGTAAAACTTAAGGTTACATGCCCAACCTTTCAATAACAATACACCCTGCCTAGAGGGCTACCTAGGGCCTACCTTAGGTGTGACATATGCAATAAAAGGGGAGTTTAAAGCTTGGCAAGGTGGTTATATTGCCGAGACAAATTGGCAGTTTAGCACTGCATTCAGGCTGCAATGGCAGACCTGTGACATGCTTTAAGGGGCTACTTAAGTAGGTTGCACAATATGTGCTGCAGGCCCACTAGTAGAATTTAATTAACACGCCCTGGTTTTATGGAATACAAATTGTACACAGGATATATAAGTTAATTAAATATTAAATGGTTCAATATCATGGTTAAATTAATTTAACCATGTATAGGGTAGTGAGTACAAGCAGTTTAGAACTGGTTAGCAGTAGTAAAGTACAAAAAGTCTTATGGCCAACAAAAACGAAGGCGGACAAGTCTAGCACCCAGCGTTGCCACAGATGCGCCACTTTGTAAACCCCTGCGCCACATTATACCTGTGTCAGGTATAATGTATGCAGGGCGGGCGTTCCCCCGAAAAAAGCCTCTTAGAATTTGCGTATTGAAATCTATAAGCTTTCCCTTCGCTACTTCTAGGACGCCATTGCATTAATATATTATGCCTGCCTCACAGCAGGCGTAAGACTGACGGAGGTCATTTCACATAGGACTTGCCTCATGTGAAAGGACACTTTGCTGGAGTTGTGTCTGTGTTCAGACACACCTCAGCAATTCGCCACTTTTGTTCCTACAGATACCTCAGAAATACTGACATATCTGTAACTCCTCTCAACATGGACAGCCGTACAGTAAATACGGCGCATCCATCCTCGCGCAAGGAGGGCGCACTGAAAACTGTTACATCGGTGTTTACACGCAGCGACGTAACAGCTTTCATAAATAAGGCCCTAAGTGTGCAGCTTACTTCAGGTCATCACGGATGATGTATCAAGTTCTGGGATTTCGTGTGACAATATAATGCATCCTGTGAGTTGTTCACTAGATTTTCTCTGTATTTAACAAATTACATTAACATTCCTCGTAGGTTTGATCTGTAAGAGAAAGCTCCCGTACTGGAAACAGTCCCTGTGATGACATGGAGTGAGATGGCTTCTTGGGCTGCTCCCACACTAAAATAGGTGGAAGTTAGTAGCCCCCGGAGCAGCAGTGAACCGCGTCCTCCTGAAAACGTTTGAGGCCTTACATTTATTTATTTATTTATTATTTCCAATTAATCACTGTTTCTTCATAGCTCTATAGAGACAGAGACCTCCAACTCCATCATGATCTGCTGTTAAAAAGCCTTTGTCAGCATGTATGTGATTTTACCACAAACATCTTAAAATGTCTGGTCACATAACTATCCACATAAGAATTAGAATGAACTGACGGATTGGATCTTAAATATGTGTTACTGTACTGCCATCTCTATAGTTAAATGGAGCTTTCCGATTCGTAAAAGACTGTCCTATTGTCTCTCTCCGCAAAAAAACAATGTGTTAGCTTTTAATTCCCCACTCACCTTTGTGCTTTCTTTGATTCCAGAGATAGCCTGTGCGGGAAACTCCAGTGTACAGGAAACATTGTGAAACCACTAAACGCCTTTGTGACTGATTATGACAATGGCATTTATAAATGCACTGCGATCGACTTTGAACTGGGGACAGATGTGCCTGATCCAGGCTTGGTCCACAGGGGCACAGGCTGTGGAGTTGGGAAGGTAAGACGACTTTATATTGTTTCATTTATTAAGGGTCTGATTTAGGGTTTGGCAGATGGAGGTTAAGCCGTCGATATTGTGGGAACTTCACCCTACCCCCTACCGAGGGTCCTCTGCTCACCAGGGGCCAGATTTATCAAGGTTTTACAAAACTAAATTGAGATTTATCAAGTCACGCAAGACAACCTTGCGTGGCACCGCATGGCTTGATAAATCTGTAGTAAGGCAAGGCAACACAAATCTCTGCCTTGCATTACTCTGCCCCAGGGAGGTGTTCCATGGGTGGAGCGTGGATGTGCCCTCATATCCACCCATGGATTTTGGCACATTTCCAGATTTACCATTAGTGGAAGACCTGGGAATGTGTAAAAATGCTACACCTCCCCAGGTAAGCGTAAGTAGAAGAAATATCTTTATGTTCGAGGCATGTGGGCTGTAGATCACATGCTTTGCATAAGTCTGCCATCTAGTGTTGGGTCTGGATGTTTACACATTGTTTTTCTATGAAGAAGTCTTTTCCAGTCACGAGGTAGGTGACTCCTCCTTTCGGTGATAGTGCGCATGGGCATTGACTCCATTGTTAGATTGTTTTTTTCCACCATAGGGTTCGGACGTGAATTGCTGCGCTCCGGTTCAACACCGTTTCGCGGGTTCCCCTCAGTGCGCAATCCACTAACCTCGACGGTATTGTTTCTCAATCGCGTTTCCCATTCTCAGTGTATCGTCTCATTCAGAAAACCTTCGATCGGAAAACTCGTGGTCCGCAATTGGGCTTAACTGCTTCGGGTCAGCTCGCAGTCGATGGAACAAACTCTATTTAAATTCTGTCCCGGGTGTCTCGCAAAGTTTCCGCGCGCTGACTTACACGAAGTATGCAACTTGTGCCTGTCCCCGGAACACAACGCACAGGACTGCGATGCCTCCCGCTCTTTTCAATCAAAGAAGATGCTCCGTGATCGTCGGGCTCGACGTCACGAAATGTACCAGAATAGCGGCTCTACTCCGGATTTCTTTGGAGAAGACTCCAAACACGATGTATTCGACGCGCAAGGAGCATAAGAAGAAGAGGAACACATTTTCCTGTCCAAAGCCGATTCCGACTTGGAAGAAGACGTTCTGCATGGTCAACGTATCATGAGTACGGATTCTCCTCTGCCCCAAACTATGCCCAAGAAAAAGGCTCTGGTCCCTCCTCTGCCTTCGGGCCAATGTCGGCACCGAGAACATGTTTCCAATGCCCCACTTTGGGCTCGGCACCAAACATCGACCAAAGCCTTCCGGCTCAGGACCAAGTCGGCCCCATTCTGCCACCAAAGCAAAACCTTCGGCGCCGAAATCCAAACACGTCATCGTGTCCATCCCTTCGATACTGAAACCTAAATCTTCGGATCCGAAAACCTCGGCGCCGAAAAATTCTCAACCAAAGATATTGGAACCAAAAGAAAAAACAGCTCCTGCCCTATCCAGGGAGCCTCGTTTTGATGTCTCGCCTATCAACCCGAACCCCAAACAGAAGGAACTTGTTATTAACCCAAAAACAGGTCATATTCATGTCAAATTACCAGCCAAACGGAAACCAGAGATGGAGGAAGCTTACCACATTCTCCTTAAGAAGAAGAAGAATGTGGGTACTAATCCTTCTCTTCATCCTATTAACCCTCCTTCCCCACTTAACCCTCATTTAATCATTACTCCTACAAATTCACCACAACCACAGTCACCTGACCACCAGGATGACGGAGATGGGGATGCACCGCATGACAATGGTCCAGATGCATGGGATGATTACAATACTGATCCAAACACTGGCAATGACCCAGATCTATGTCCTACAAAACCCTCTCCAGCTGCTGAAAATGTAGGGTACATAGAATTAATTGACAGGGCTGCTCAATATCATGGGGTTCAGCTTCACAAGGAGTCTCTTGTAGATGATTTTCTTTTTGAGACATTAAGTTCTTCTCAAAGAGCAACTCATACACTACCCATGCTTAAGGGCATGCTTAAGCATGCAGACAATATTTGTAATGACCCGGTGCGTGCAAAAATACTAACACCACGGGTAGATATAAAATACAAACCTGCACCTACAGACCGAGTCTACATTACAGGTCAAGTTCCCTTAGACTACCTAGTAGTTTCTAACACTAAAAGAGCAAACTCTCAAACAACAGGAGTTGCTCCTCCTCCTGACAATTAGTCCAAACTTATAGATGTCTCTTGCAAAAGAGTAGCTGCGAAGGCAGCCAATCACTGGTGTATTGCCAACACCCAGGCTCTCTTAGCAAGATACGACAGGGCTCACTACGACGAATTGGAACAATTGCTCCAATTCTTGACAGACGAACATAAATCAAAGGCACATGTTTAAATTCAGTAAATGAAACTAATTTCCAACACTTCTATTAGTTGTGCTTTAGACGCAGCTGACACAGGACCTCGTGCTGTCAACACCAGTGTTCTATTAAGACGACATTCCTGGCTAAGAATTTCATGATTTAAACCCGAAGTACAGGCTTCCATTTTAAACCTACCCTTCGATAAAGAACACCTCTTTGGTCCTGTGGTGGAAACTTCTTTAGAAAAAATGAAAAAGGACAGAGAGGTTGCAAAATCTATCGGGGCTTTACAGACCCCATCTGGTCGGGGTTCCTTGTGCCGCTTCTTTTACAGAGGGGGCTCAAAAAATGTATCCACAGACACCTCCTTTTCCTATAAAGGCAACAATCAGTCACACTCTTCCAGAGGTTATTTTAGAGGAGAATTTCGAGGCATAAATGGCAAGGGAAGGGGCAAAGGTAACACACCCCGTACTTTCGCTGCAGCAAACAAACAGTGGCTTGCCTCCTCTTCCCCCGATCATTCCACACCCATCGGGGGACGTCTCTCTCAATTTTTTCCCGTCTGGAATACAATAACTTCAGACAGATGGGTCTTAGAAATTATCCAATCTGGTTATTGCCTGGAGCTTACCGATAATCACCCAAACGTTCCTCTGCGACCACACAAAATGTCACCAGAGCATCTGGAGCTTCTCAAATAGGAGGTTCACTCTCTACTGTAAAAGGGAGCTATAGAGTCCGTCCCATTACAATATCAAGGGGTCGGGTTATACTCCATATACTTTCTTATACCCAAAAAGGACGGTTCACTCAGGCCTATATTAGACCTCAGAGAACTCAATCTCTATATTCAATCGGACCATTTTCTCATGGTAAAACTCCAACAGGGGCTCCCACTCCTTCAGCAAGGCGACTTTCTGTCTACTCTAGACTTAAAGGGCGCATACTTCCATATTCCAATACATCCCGCCCATCACAAATTCCTCAGGTTTGTGGTAGGGGGACAACATTACCAGTTCAAAGTACTCCCATTCGGAGTCACCACTGCTCCCAGAGTATTCACCAAATGCCTGGCAGTAGTCGCCACACATCTGCGATGACAACACATTCACGTCTTCCCATAGTTAGACCACTGGCTCATCAAAGCCAGTACTCTCACAAAGTGTCCACAGCACACTCAGAGAACAGTACACTTACTGAACATTCTAGGATTTACAGTAAATCTGTTGAAGTCCCATCTCCAACCCTCCAATACACAAACGTACTTGGGAGCCACTCTAGATACACAAAAAGCTCTAGCCTGTCCCAAACCAGTCAGAATCCACAATATTCAGGTTCTAATTTCCAAGTTTCAGCCTGACCGGGGGGGGGGGTGCGTGGCCAGGCTGCTGAACAAGATGGCTGTGTATCGCTGAAACTCCACCAGGGAACCCAACATCCTTGCTCTATCCTGCCACTATCCTAAGTCATCCTACCTACCGGCGGCAGATTCGGTGCAGTGATGCGCCCTCCTATGACAGAGACGTCCTGAACGGCCGAAATGCTGCGGAGCTCATGATTGGGTGCTGCTGTGTTCGAGACTGCAGTGCCGGAGACCTGAGTGATCCAGTATTTGGGGCGAGGCCGTCATGCGCACTCTGGACGGATCCTGCTGAGCCTACCTCGCAACCGTGCATGAGTGGCAGTGCCTAGAGACCTGCTGGAGGGCTGTTGAGCACGATCCACAGCTAGTTCTCCTTTACCTCGACCTTCGAGTCCTCGGCCCACAGGTAGGCTGGTCCGCGTCGCTCCCGGAGGCCCCACGGCGAGAGGGGCCGTGGGTGAGCCTGGGGGCCAGCCACCCGGCTGATCGGGCCGGTCGAATGTGTGCTGTAGGAATGTTTGTCTGGCCGATCGGGGTGGAATGATGCGAGGCCCCGGCACAGGCTGAGAGCTGCGGAGTTGTGGACATGCGGCCTGGGCCTGAGCTGTGCATGGTGCGCCTGCTCGCTGGATCTGATCTCCCCTCGCTGCCTGGCCTGTGATGTTCGTTCTTACTACAGCTTACCTGGGGTACATTTGAAATAGCACCGCACCTCGCCGGAACCGATCGGAGCCTCATCTCGGTGAATGGGGCCACGAGGGCGCTAAGTTTCTGTTTATGCTGGACTGTCTCAACTAGGGGCCCTAGAGTTGTTTTTATCAGGCACTACGCTGTTATCCCTGGTCGTTTTTTTTTGGGGGGGGGGGGCCAGGCACTTATATCCTGAACCAAGATTTGCTGCGCAGTTCCGTGGCCTCCTGGCTTGCTGCCCACCAACATCTGGTCCGCAGACAGCGTCATGGTACATAAGGACCCTAAGCAAAGATTGTTGCAGTTTGATCGACTGAACGACCCGTCTGTGGAGCCTGGAACTGCCATGGCTGAAGGGGGGCTAGAGGTGGCCAATTCTGTGAAAACTCCTTCTGGATCGGACGCTCTGATGCAGGAACTGAGAGCGGGTTTCAAGGCCTTAGATGGGCATTTTGATACCTTAGAAAAGTGTCTGGATACCATGGGGGCTAAATTGGATGCGCATGAGAAACGCCTGGACAATGCAGAGGGCAGGGTGTCCGATCTGGAGGATGGAGCCACTCAATCCACCAAACACCTGGACCGAATGGAGAAAATCCTCAAAAATGTTGTCATGTAAAACGAAGATTTGGAAGCGAGAAGCAGGCGCAACAACGTACACATTCTTGGTGTTCCAGAGCACACAAATACAGGCCGCATGGATCTATTTGTTGAAACCCTGCTTACGGATCTCTTTGGTAAGGAGGCTTTTACAACCACTTTCCTTGTGGAGCGTGTGCACCACTCCCTTGGTCCTCGTCCCAACCCGGGTTGCCCACCTAGACCCATTATAGCCCGCCTTCTAAATTTCTGGGACAGGGATACTGTGCTACGAATAGCGAGAGAAAATGACACTATATCCTGACAAGGTTCGACGATAGTGCTGTTCCCTGACTTCACTGCTATAGTCCAGTAGGCAAGGAGGAAATACACTGGTGTGAAGGCTACGCTTCGCAATTTGGGACTCAGGTATGGCATGAGTTACCCGGATCGTCTTCGAGTTGATGTCGAGGGGAGGTCCCGAATATTTGATACCCCCACAGCGGTTCAGGAGTTTTGCAGAGACTACAAGGGGAGCTGCAGTGCCAATAGCTAATACCTTTTAAGAGTTTCTCCCCCTCACAGCGGCTCGGTGGCTAGTGTGGAAATATTTTCCTCCAAATGATTGAAACTGCTGGCCCCAGAGTGCAAAGACTAATTAGTCTGAGACTTTTTGTTTTAGGGCAAACAATGTATTTTTGATTCTCTTACAAAGTTGGGTAGTTGGCGAGGCGTTGCCTCACCCCAAGTGTGTATCACTTCAAATTTGCTATAATAATCGGAATGTACATTGTCTTACACCTTCTTTATTACCTATAATGTTTCCATGTTACATTCTATTTCTTAGTTAATGGGGATACTTCCTGCGATTGGGTGCGCAGGGATGGGTGGGGGGTGGAGGGTGGATTTGCTCATTTTCACAGGAACATGTTGTGTTCTTAATGCGATGCACAAACACAGTAATTATTTTATTATTTTAATGTCTTTGTGGGGTAAATTATCCACCGTTTCAGACCTGGCACTGATCACTTGGAACGTAAGGGCTTAAACAACGCAAGAAAGGGGAAACAGGTGTTGCATCATTTACAAAGACACCAAGTTGATGTTGCATTTCTACAAGAGACGCACTTACCAAAGTCAGCTACTACCAGCTTTGCTTCGTCGTGGGGCCCCATCCCTATTTCACGAATTATAGTACAAATGCCAGGGGTATGGCCGTACTGATCCATAGATGCCTGCCCTTCCAATTTTCTAGGGTTCGTAATGATAGTGAGGGTCGCTACACAATGGTAGTGGGTCACTTGATGGGACATTGCAAGGCGTTTGTTTGTGTTTATGTGCATAATGTTGACAGTCCAGAATTCTTTCACGACCTACATGCCCAGCTAATACAGTTAAACGTAGACTACATTTGCATGGGTGGGGACTTTAACCTCCTATTAGATCCCGCGCGTGACAGTACGTCCGACTCTCCAGACACTAAACCTTGAGCGTGCTGCACGTTGCTGGAACTGTGCAGCACGCTTTGTCTAATTGATGCATGGCGACACTCCTGGCCAGGGGAATCAGCATATACCCACTATGCAGCACAGTATGATACCTGGACACAATTAGATTTTTGGCTTGTAACCCCTAATTTGGCAGCTTGGTATCAGTCATCCCAACATTTACCTAGAACGTTTTCTAATCACTCCCCTGTTGTGTTAATGGTTAGCATCCCCAGATCTGAGGGTTGTGAGAGACAGTGGAAGTTCCCTGGCCTGGCGCTGATGGAGGAGGTGTTCCGTATAAAGCTTCGAGATGCTATTTTGGAATATTTTGAATTAAATAAAGGGTTGGTTCTCCACCGATAAAATCATTAGTGCTATTAATGCCATGAACGGCTTGACTGCCCCTGGCCTGGACGGATTCACTGACAATATTTATAAAGCCTACAAGAACCTTTTAGCGCCATACCTTCTTGAAGTATATAATGAAGCTCTTGAACGTAAGGAGCTACCTCCCATACTACGTGAGGCTGTAATAATCCTTCTACCTAAGGCTGGGAAAGACCCGCTACTATGCGGTTCATACAGGCCGTTGTCACTTTTAAACCTTGATTATAAAATTCTTGCAAAAATGATTGCGTTGAGACTGGCCCTGCTACTAGATCGAATTATCGCCCCAACTCATCGGGCTTTGTCCCTCACAGATCGACAGCTCTGAATCTGAGTACACTATTTGCGGTGATACACAGAATCTCGCCGGAAGTTCCGGCGCCTGCCGTTTTACTTGACACCAAAAACATTTGACTCCTTGGAGTGACGCTTTTTCTTGGCAGTTATGAGGAAGATGGGAATGCCTAAGTGGTTCATTGACCTCACTGCACTACTTTATACTCCACCTACCGCTAGGGTTAGGCTGAACGGCACTCTGTCCCCTCAGTTTACTCTTGCCCGCAGCACCAGACAGGGCTGCCGCTTTCCCCACTGCTTTTCATCATTGTGCTGGACCTCTTGGTCGGACAACTGCAGGAGCTGCACCTGCATAGGGGGCTTCAGTTCAATACAGGCCCTCTCCTAATCTCACTTTACGCCGATGACATTATTCTTTATGTTAGCCATCCTCAGGAGAATTTGGAGCCACTAATCAGAGAGATCATCAGATTTGGTGGATTCTCTAAACTGGGCATAAACTGGGGTAAATTGGAAATGTTTCCCCTGACGCCGAGTGCCATTAAGTGGGATTGTGAGTTCCCCCTGTCATGGTGTGATGATATGGCTAGATATTTGGAAATCCAGATCCATAGGGAAACTGAACAGAATATTTTACTTAACTGTGGCCCAGCATTACATACGCTAGAGCAGCAGGTGGAACGTTGGTTAAGGCTCCCTCTCTCGCTGGCTGGTCGAGTAGCGATCATAAAAATGGTGGTCCTTCCCAAATTCATATACCTGTTCCACAATATTCCCATTCCGCTACCCAACAGTTTCTTCCATACTCTCCATTCCCACCTCATCAGGCTTGTTTGGGGAGGTGGCAGGGCCAGAGTTAGTTGGGACACACTGACCTTACCGTATGAAAGAGGAGGATTTGGGGTTCCAAATTTTCAGATTTATTATCTAGTTGTGCAGTGCAGCTTTGCGCATTCCTGATACCACCCTCACGCATGGATTCTTTATACTAGGCCTGAGGCTGATCTAATGCTCCCAGCCTTGTTAAGAACGGTATTACGACAGGGATTTCCCAGAGACCTCCTGGATATCCAAACAGTATCCACCACTAGCTGGGCCTGGCAGCGTGTGACAGGTGGGCGCACCCTATATTCCTCTGCGATCCCAATTGTTAATAACCCATGGCTGCCCATTACTGAGGAAAAGCTGGTTCAATGCACACTCACCTCATATTCCTTAGATAAGATTGGGGACCTATTTCCGGAGGGTCATGTCTTCTCTAGCACAGAGGAAGGGCGGTTTAGCGAGGCATCTTTTTTGGATCAGCTCGTTTTCAGAGAGCGCTCAGGGCATGGATTACTGAATTCGCCTTGGATCCCGTGTCCTTCCCACCACTAACACTATTGATCACGAGCAATGGGGGTGGCCACCTGATCTCCAAATTATACAGATCATGTATGGCTTTAGTCCCTAGTAAGGACACCAAGATGGGAGCATGACCTGGGGCACCCAATACAGGACTCGCACTGTTCCTTTTGTTGTACCCAGACCAAAGAGCTTTCCCTAAACAGTAGACACAAACTGATTCATGTTAAGTTCCTGTGGAGGGCATACATGCCCCTGCGAAAATCAACTCTATTGACCCCAACCGACCGCATAAGTGCCCTAAGTGTGGAGTGCAGCATGCTGATTTTGTTCAGATGACCTGGTACTGTTTCGGGATTACTGGAGAGCTATTTACACAATTGTATTGCGTATGATTCACCTTGATAAAGCCCCTACACCCGACGTTGCTTTGTTGGGATATGTACACGACTTTCCTAAACAGCTGTGCAAATTCATTGACATTGCTCTTTTACTTGCAAAGAGGGAGATAGCGCTTCGATGGGGCAGCAGTGTCACTCCTACAACGAAAGCTTGGCTTAATAGCCTCATATTTTGTAACGCAAATTGCGAGCTGTATGCAACAACTCAACCCCCTGCATCTAGACCCAAGGATATTTGGAGCCACCTGAAGAGCTACTTGCTAGACATTGGCTCTACCCCTACTTCACAGCAGCCTGCAGGGATAGTTCCCACTGGGGTGGGGTAACCCTGCACTACTATGTCTCCAATAGACATATCTCCTATGCCGGGAGTAATGGGTGGTAGGCCTGAATGGATGGGATCGTTGGTGGGTTGCTTAAATGTTGTTAGTACAGTATATAATGTATACGCCCCACCAACATCACAGTGCGTGGTGTCTAAGATCATATCTTCTCAGTAAATATTGCTCTTTTTTTGCATTGTCGCAGTGAGTAACCATGTAATGCATGTAATGTATTCACTTGAAAATGCTACAAAAAAAATGTTTCAGTCCGACCAGTCATTATCAGCTCAGGTATTCATGCAGCTACTGGGAATGATGGCATCTTTCATCATGATAGTTCCCTATGCAAGACTTCAAATGTGTCCCCTTTAGGAATATTTAGCACGTCAGAGGAATCATTCTCAGGGTCAATTGGCAGATCTAGTTCTGGTGGACGTCCGCACTCATCGCTCTCTGTAGTGGTGGAATCCACAGAACCTTTCCAAAGGGCGGCCTTTCATCGACCCAGTTCCATAGACAGTGCTAACATCAGACGAGTCGCTCAATGGTTGGGGAGCTCATCTTCAAACTCACACAATTAAGGGATTGTGGAGTCAAAAGCAACTCCACATCAGTCATCTAGAGCTGCTTAGAGAGTCTTTTAGTTTGTCCTGTTACGCACAGACAACATGACAGCCATGTATTAGATACAGAAGCAGGGGGAACACACTCTCTCCAACTGTCACACCTTGCGCAAGCCATTTAGAGGTGGGCCATTCATCACAAAATGTATCTCCTAGCGAAACATCTCCCAGGAGTGAACAATCTGATTGCAGATCTGCTCAGCAGACAAAGACAACAGATCCACGAGTGGGAACTTCACCCTCAAGTTCTCATCCTGTTCTCCAGATGTGGGGCTTCCCAGAAATAGATCTGTTCGCCACACACCAAATCGCGAAATGACCAAACTTCGCCTCCAGGTATCCACACCCATTATCTAAAGGCAATGCTCTATGGATGAACAGGTCAGGGATATTTGCCTATGCTTTTCCGCCTCTCCCACTCCTTCCACTAGTAGTTCTGAAACTCAGGCAAACATCCCTCACACTAATCCTGGTAGTTCCCACATGGTTCACTACCCTGTTGGAACTCTCAGTAGTTCCTCATCAAAAACTACATCTCACATCCAGTCCCCTCACACAGAGCTATGGAAAGATAAGACATCCAGATCCCAAGCCTCTGAACCTTGCGATCTGGCACCTGAAATCATAGAGTTTGGTTATCTCAATCTTCCACCAGACTGTATGAATATCATTAAAGAGGCCAGAAGACCTACTACAAGAGCTTGCTATGCAGCAAAATGGAAGCGGTTTGTTATTTATTGTAATAAAACCATATCAACCCACTTGATGCTTCAGTTCAAAATATCATTTGTTATTTACTGCATTTTCAGTACTCAAATATAGCATACACATCTATACGCTTACACCTCGCAGCAATAGCTGCATGCCTTCAAAATAGACAACATCTGTCTCTTTTCAGAGTGCCTAATGTTATCAAGGCTTTTAAGGAAGGACTTAAAAGAGTTATTCCACCAAGACTTCCACCTGCCCCAGCATGGAATCTTAATATTGTCCTTACCAGACTGATGGGTCCACCCTTTGAACCATTGCACAAATGTGAACTGCAATTTCTTGCTTGGACAGTAACTTTCCTCATTGCTATTACATCACAGAGGAGAGTGGGTGAGCTTCAGGTACTAACCATAGAAGAACCATTTTTACAAGTACACCAAAACAAAGTGGTTCTTCGCACAAACCCTACATTTCTACCCAAAGTAGTATCTGCCTTCCACATCAATCAATCCATTGAGTTGCCTGTGTTGCTTCCTCAACCAGATTCAGTGGCAGAACGAGCTCTATACACCTTAGATGTCAAACGAGCATTACTCTAATAAATAGAAAAGACAAAACCTTTTCGTAAAACCAAACAACTCTTTGTTGCTTTTGCTCCACCACACAAAGGCAATCCCATTTCTAAATCAGGTATTGCACAGTGGATAGTCAAATGTATTCAGAAGGGCTATGCAAAAGCAAAGAGAACTTTACCATTTCCCCCTAGAGCGCATTCCACTCGCAAACTAGAGGCTTCTATGGCTTTCTTTGGAAACATTCCCATAACTGACAACTGTAAAGCTACAACATGGTCTACACCACACACATTTACAAAATACTATTGTGCAGATGTGTTAGCCAAACAACAAGCTAATGTAGGCCAGGCAGTTCTACGTATACTTTTTCAAATGACTGCAACAGCTACAGGTTAGCCACCGCTCTGGGAGATTACTGCAGTATAGTCCATGCGAAACATGTGATCTACAGCTCACATGCCTCGAACGGAACATGCTACTTACCCAGTATGCATGTGTTCTTGGCATGTATAGCTGTAGATTCACATATGCCAACCGGCCTCCCCGGGTACCTGTACCTGTTCCAGTACTATCTTACTTAGATACATACGCATGGACATCTCTATTCTACTCATACTAACTCCATTCTGACCCTCTACGGGAAAACAATCTAACAGTGGAGTCGATGCACATGCACATTATCACTGAAAGTAGGAGTCACCTACCTCGTGAATGGAAAAGACTTCTTCGAAGAAAAACCAAGTGCAAACATCCGGACCCAACTCCAGATGGCAGACTTATGCAAAGCATGTGAATCTACAGCTCTACATGCCAGGAACAGATGCATACTGGGTAAGTAGCATTTTCCTTCTCCTCGTGGCTTGCTGCGTTGCATGAAAGGTTGATAAATATGCCCCCAGATTTAGACATGTCCGCTGGCTAGGTGGACATTTCTTAACATGGACAGGAACTGGCATCATTGCAGTTCCTGTCAGTGTATGGAAAGAAGTTGAGTCACATCAGACCATTCTCGTCCACACTCCCATTCAGTATATGTCAAACTAGTTCCTATTTTCTCAGCCCTGTTGACAGATTTAGGAGCTGATTCACTTTCAGTAAAAGACTGCAGAGACAATATTCAATCAATCAATCAATCAAGCTTTATTGCAGTTAGATTTACCATAAAAGCACATACAAATAAGACAACAGTACAATAGGTCAGGCAATTCAATTCATACATGTAATCTCAATTATATAGATGATTGTTTAGACATATCCTTAAAAAATTTTTAAATTTAAATACTATCCAGAATTCTAAAATTGTTAAACAATGATCATTATAAAAAAGAATAAAATGCGATCTTTTCTCTCAATATCCATTAAACTTAATGCTAATATGTAGCAGCATTGTTTATCAAGTTCCTTCGAATTGTCCACATTGAGTGCAAGAATTTAGCTACTGCAGAAACAATCACTGCGTTGGTATCAGTTTTTAATATACCCAGGTTTTTACACAGCTGAATTATCCATTTCTTCCTAATGCAAGCATATACTGGACAGAAAAAGATAACATGTACGGGAGTTTCTTCCTCAACTCGACAACCTGGGCAAGGACGTGCCGGGCCCCCTTTCCACCTATCAATATTATGATAAAAAGGCAAAGTGCCATATCTAAATTGCAAATAGAGCTTCTTTGCTAAAGTGGGTTGTATTGCATCAATCTCAGGCTCAAAGCTATAGAAGGACTTAACGTCCAAAAAAATATCAGTTAAGCTTGAAGTTTTTACTGAGCGAAAGAGATTCCTTAAATTAGATTCTTTTACAACGCTTGCCATGGTTTTCTTGGAAATAGCTGGGCAGGAAGCCTCGGGATTTAACCAGAGTTCCTCAAGCCCGCTCGATGTAAGTAACTGTCTTACAAATGTTAACCAAGGGATCCTACCAGATCCTAACGAAGCCATGACTACTTTGAGCTCCTCCTTATAATTCACCAACTCAGGAATGCTCCACAGGCGCTTCCAATAAAGTAAGGGCCGGACAGTAATAGCATCTGCAATTGGGCAGATATTCAAATCTAATCTGAGCAGAGCCAAGGGAGTACTTTTTGGCAAATCCAATAATTGCCTTATAAAGTTATTTTCAGTTATTGATAGGTTACTTACTGGTGTGTGTCCCCAAAGTTCCGCCCCATATAGGGATGATGCCCTTGCTTGAACTTTGAAGATTTCAAGGGGGGCACTTATTATTTTGTGGGTAAAATTCTTCTGTACTTTTAGGATGCCCCCAGCTGCTTGGAATAGTCTTAGGTTGGCCTTGGCCACTTGTGGACCCCACCCCATTTTATCATTCAAAGTCAAACCCAAGTATTCGAAAGTTGGGACCCTTTCAAGGGGTCTGCCTTCCATCATTGGATGGGGGCAGTTAACAGTATTGGCGTTAAAAACCATATACTTAGTCTTATTTATATTGACCACCAGGTTCCTTTTAATGCAGAATTTGGAAAACTGGTTCAACACCCGCTGCATCCCCATTGGGGATTTTGAAAGCAGCAAGGTGTCATCCGCAAACATTAAAGCGGGAAATCTTCCGGCACCCAATTTGGGGGAGTCGATGTCGTTTATAGCTAAGAGATCTTCGATAAGCCCGTTGAGAAAGAGAGAAAACAAGGTCGGAGCAAGCACACAGCCCTGCCTAACGCCTTTCTCAATCGGGAATGGTCCAGTTAGCTGACCTTGTCTGCCAAAACAAACTCTCGCAAAAGTACCTCCATGTAGGATCTTAAACTGATAGCATAAGTATGGCGGAACCCCCACTGTTAGTAAAATGGTCCATAACTGGTTCCGGTCCACCATGTCAAATGCGGACTTTAGGTCGACGAATGTAAGATATAGGCTGCCCCCTTCCAAGACCACATGCTTCCAGGAAAGAACTTGCAACCGGAATTATTGGTCAATTGTTGATGTTTTGGCCCTAAATCCCGCCTGGAGCGGCGTCAGAATGTTGTTATCGCTGGACCAAATCTGTAATAGTTGTAACAATAGCCTGGCGTAAATTTTTGGGGTCACATCAATAAGGCTAATCGGCCTATAATTAGAAGAATGGAGCGGAGAGCCCTTCTTGTGAATTGGAATTATCTCCGCCCCCAGCCAGGTACTTGGGAGTGGTAGCCCCTGCAATATTGCATTAAATAATACCCGTAGGTATGGTCCCCAAACTATCGGTTCTTCTCTATATAAATCACCTGGGATCCTATCGAGTCCCGGTGCTTTGTTAGGCTGGATACTTGAGATGGCCGACTGTACTTCCACCAATGTAAATGGTTGCACTGACCACATAGGATTCGGAGCCAATAAGCTCGGAGGGGCTTCACTTGTACATGTAGGAGAAAGAGAGTAAAGATCTTTAAAATAAGAAGACCAAGCTTCTTCAGATATATTTGGAGCAATTGTAGACCTACCTTCTGATTTTCCAGTGTGGACAAGGTTCCAGAAGGTCCTTGGGTCCTTTGCCACGAGTGCAGATGTGATAGCAGCCCAACGGTCTGCCTCCCATTCTAATTTTGCATTTTTTTAGCATTTTCTTATATGCTTGTCTGGCTTCTGTGACACGTGATCTATTACCTTGGCTTAGGGCCAACAATAATGCAGCTTTCGCGTCCCTGCAACACCTGTTAAACCATGGATTCTCGTCATTGCGAGGTTTAGGCTTAACAGAACCTTTCTTATAGAAAGTGTCCTTTAGTATTGCGACCATTTCACTATGGATATCCATAATTTTACCCATATCAATGTCCAAAGAATTAGTGAGGGTGGGATTTGCCCTTTCGAGCAGGGGGGTTACGTCTCGATATAATTTTGCCATGTATTCGGTAGATGATTTCGCGGCCGCCCATCGGATTCTTCTCCCACCTTGCACTATTCTTAGATCACTACTTGGGGGGCTAGCTGTAGCACTATCCCCCCTGATTAGTTGGAAATCCATCTCAATTATCAGGGGATTATGGTCACTTTCAATACGAAGAGGAACGCTAAAATCTAAGATTTTTGGCCACAGAGCCAAACTCGCCAATAAATAATCTATCACAGATGTATGCCCCATGCCACTATAAGTATGCTGTGCTGGGGTATCACTCTGGAATCGACCATTACAGGCTCTAATAGAGAACGTATAGGTAAGGGAAGTCAACTGAAGGACTAAAGCTGTCCAATTTTTTACAGGATAAGCATTGGGGGGCAAAACTGACCAAGTTTCGTCCTCTTCCATTGTGATCGGCGGGACCCCTTGTAATGGTTCGAAATGACAATTGAAGTCTCCTCCGATCAACAAGGCAACATCGCCCCCAAGCGAGTGCAATAGGGTGGTTAATGTATCCAAAGTTTTGGATGTTCCGCCCGATCGCACTGGCCGTGAGTATATGTTGATCAGAGCCAGTTTTGGTGTTTCTTTATGAGACATCAGGATGCACGTGAGATCAGGACTACTTGTATCTAGCCTTTTCAACGTGAATCCAAGATGGATACCCACCCATATACACAACCCCCCTGACGGTCTGCCTCTCAAGCCTTTTACTGCAGATTCCGCAAAGGTTACATAGCCCAGTCTATGGGTAGGACCTACCGCCCACGTTTCCTGGAATAAACAGATCCCATGAGAATCCACGAATGTACACCAATCCGGGATGTCTAAGTTAGATGTGAGGCCCGCTATATTCCAAGATAAGATTTTTAAGGTCCCTTTTGTCATTGCCTGCTTATTTCCCAAGCTTCCCTCGTGACAAGACCCAGCAAGGCCGTGCACCCCAAGACCGACTGAATGCCGATCTGTGTGCACGCGAGCAGTACGAAGTTGTGGCACAAAAATAGGTTTATCAATCACGGGGGGAGATGGACCATCCCCTAACTCCCCTATGGTTGCATAAGGCTTTTCCTTGGGCATCATTCTTACTTCTGTAGGGGACAAGGAGTTAATTACGGTGTTTACCACCCCCATATGATCCCTCCTGATGATCTTCGAACCTCCTTCCCTTTTATTAACGTCTATTCCAAGGACCAATGGGGGGCTGGGGGGCATGGGGAGTCAATCCACTTGATCCAACAAGCTGTAGCTATTGCTTATTGGAACTCCCAACGCTTCACCCCTAACTTTTCCACCCCTACTTCTGTGTACATAATGCCAAGGGTCCTCTTGCTGGAGCCATGAATCATAGCTCCTATGATTGGGAGGATAATGAGCATGATCTGTTTGGTAAAAATAGTCTAACCTCAGAGATTTAATCATTGTATTGGGACTTATCTGTTGCCTGCTGCATACGTAATCAACTGCCCTGTAATCCTCAAAATTAATAATTACACAGTCCCCACCCACATTTTTTAATTTGGAACCCACCCACCCCACCCTTCTAACAAACAAAATGTTGCTTTGGATGGATCTAGGCAGGGGTCTATGGGTGTTCAACCAATGCATTGTCTTGTTTTTGAGTTCCTCATATGATTCATGTTTAGTATTCATCAACTTTGGGACCCCAGTTAAAATAACCACATATGGGGCACAATCCGGGGGTAGGTTGATGCATGGTAAGTCTCGAGAGGCATCATTTTCCCCAGATTGATTTGGGAGCTCCTTCCCTAAAGTTTCGATATTTGCAGAATTTGCCAGTTGCAAGGGTTGTGCCTTTTTCGCAGCTGTTGGATTGATTTTTGGGCCAGTTGTGCTAGAGCCCAAGATCGGCCCCTGTGTGGTAGAGAATGTAGGTTGATCGTTTGCAATAGTAGGTGTTAACTTGTGTTGTGACTGTGAAACGTTCACTGGTGTAACCAAAGCTTTAACTTGGGCTTTGGTAGCAAGAAGATCATTTCTAAGACCCATATTTTCCACGAGCAGTGCCCCCATTTTTTCCAATCTATCATCTAAGTATTTCAATTTTTGCTCCACAGGCTGGATAAGGGAAGATAAAACCATACTTAGTTTCCCCACCAATAGATCGAAATCGAGGGGGAATATGGTTACGGAGTCTGTACCATTCTTAGCAGGACTATCTATAAGAGTCACAGAAGGGCAGATCTCATTTTGATCCGTGGTCAGGGGTTCCAATTGGTTATTAGGTTTAGACTGTTTAGGTTTTCTACCCCGAGATGGGGTGCCAGCCTTCTTCCTTTTCAAGATTGCACCCTCTTTTGATCTTGTCTTATTCTGGTTGTTTATACTCGCTTCGGTTTGGGCAGATATTATGTTTGTAGTCTGTCCACATGGTAGTTGGGTTAACCCATCCACCTGATCTCCTGTATTGTTTCCAGTAAGATGTGAGTTAGTGGGGAGCTCTTCAATAGCTGTGTTTAGCTGGGGAGGGTCTGGTGAGCATGCCTGTGCAGCAGGGCCCAGGGAGGATCTCCTTAAGAAGACCGGATCTTGGGACAGACGGCGTTGCATCATAACAATTCCACGTTCCAACACCGATGATGCTCTCGTAATGAATTGGTCTAGAGTCCCGGCTACAAGCCCTATTGGTGTCGGTTTCACACCCCTTCTGGCGGCCATAATATTCAGATATTAGTATTGGGAACTAATTTTATATGATACTCACGGTTCCCACAGGATGTCAGGGGGCTGGCCCAGCCCGGCCTCCTCCGGCCCCTGACGGCCACAGACGGCCCGCCCTTTGTCCGGGCTTCGTCCGGCACGTCCCGCGTGCGCCCCGCGCTGCGGCTGCGGATTAGGTTTTGAAGGGGCGTCAGCCAATAGGCAGGTGGGCGGGGAGGAGCACAGCTGCTGGAAGGCACGGACTCCTGGTAGCTGGAGTCCCGTGCGGTGCCCTCTCTCCCCGTAACAACGGCTCCAGGTGCAACAAGAAGCAGAGCTCCTCCTGGGACAGCAGTAGAGCAGCAAACCAACGGCAACCAGGTACGAAGCAGGACCCGCGCCAGCGGGTTCCGCGAGGTTTTTTCAGTGATTGTGTCAGGTGGGCGGGGAGGAGCACAGCTGCTGGAAGGCACGGACTCCTGGTAGCTGGAGTCCCGTGCGGTGCCCTCTCTCCCCGTAACAACGGCTCCAGGTGCAACAAGAAGCAGAGCCCCTCCTGGGACAGCAGTAGAGCAGCAAACCAACGGCAACCAGGTACGAAGCGGGACCCGCGCCAGCGGGTTCCGTGAGGTTTTTACAGTGATTGTGTCAGGAGGGCGGGGAGGAGCACAGCTGCTGGAAGGCACGGACTCCTGGTAGCTGGAGTCCCGTGCGGTGCCCTCTCTCCCCGTGACAACGGCTCCAGGTGCAACAAGAAGCAGAGCCCCTCCTGGGACAGCAGTAGAGCAGCAAACCAACGGCAACCATGTACGAAGCGGGACCCGTTCCAGCGGGTTCCGCGAGGTTTTTACAGTGATTGTGTCAGGTGGGCGGGGAGGAGCACAGCTGCTGGAAGGCACGGACTCCTGGTAGCTGGAGTCCCGTGCGGTGCCCTCTCTCCCCGTAACAACGGCTCCAGGTGCAACAAGAAGCAGAGCCCCTCCTGGGACAGCAGAACATCAGCAAACCAACGGCAACCAGGTACGAAGCGGGACCCGCGCCAGCGGGTTCCACGAGGTTTTTACAGTGATTGTGTCAGGTGGGCGGGGAGGAGCACAGCTGCTGGAAGGCACGGACTCCTGGTAGCTGGAGTCCCGTGCGGTGCCCTCTCTCCTCGTAACAACGGCTCCAGGTGCAACAAGAAGCAGAGCCCCTCCTGGGACAGCAGTAGAGCAGCAAACCAACGGCAACCAGGTACGAAGCGGGACATACTACTTACCCAGTATGCATGTGTTCTTGACATGTATAGCTGTAGATTCACATATGCCAACCGGCCTCCCCGGGTACCTGTACCTGTTCCAGTACTATCTTACTTAGATACATACGCATGGACATCTCTATACTACTCATACTAACTCCATTCTCACCCTCTACGGGAAAACAATCTAACAATGGAGTCGATGCACATGCACATTATCACTGAAAGTAGGAGTCACCTACCTCGTGACTGGAAAAGACTTCTTCGAAGAAAAACCAAGTGCAAACATCCGGACCCAGCTCCAGATGGCAGACTTATGCAAAGCATGTGAATCTACAGCTCTACATGCCAAGAACAGATGCATACTGGGTAAGTAGCATTTTCCTTCTCCTCGTGGCTTGCTGCGTTGCATGAAAGGTTGATAAATATGCCCCCAGATTTAGACATGTCCGCTGGCTAGGTGGACATTTCTTAACATAGACAGGAACTGGCATCATTGCAGTTCCTGTCAGTGTATGGAAAGAAGTTGAGTCACATCAGACCATTCTCGTCCACACTCCCATGCAGTATATGTCAAACTAGTTCCTGTTTTCTCAGCCCTGTTGACAGATTTAGGAGCTGATTCACTTTCAGTAAAAGACTGCAGAGACAATATTAGTAATCTTTTCAATTTTGTTTTTATGACAGCCGATTCTGCTTAAGACAAGGATTATATATTTTGGATGCTGCAGGATCCAGATAACTGTCTTAAATCCTCTGACGTCGTCTCCTATGTTTTGGTAGTTGTCAGAATACACACACTTGTAACCTCTATGCTTCCCTTTCCAGTCTGCACCTCCAATCAGTCTAGCTCCAATGGAATGACCCGCTTAGCTCTAGACTTCTTGAAAATTTCCAGGCAATTAAATTTCATTGTAACCTAAATATAAGTCTGGGTCTCAGGTTAGGAGCCACCTCAGACATATCACTTAAATACTTGTATTACCTGGAGTCTCTGTGAATAAGGAAAGAGCTCCATGCTTGCCTCTGAAACCACTACCTTGAAAGACACAAAGCCAGGAAAGTCTTTCCTCTTCTGAACATCCTTTGACTCCTTGGACTCTGAGAGCTCTATTTATACATTTGGTTCCCAGCTCCTTTAGGGTAAAAGACAGCCTTGTGTGGAAGTCTTCCAAGGAAAGTCTGTTGTAAGGGATCTATTCTACTTTGCCTCCCCTGGAATTGAAGGTTGCATCTTGCCACATATTCCTCAAAATGAGGCTGATGACTTACATATGTGGATTGTATTTCAGCATATATCAATATTCTGGATTCTGACTTTCTTCATTCCCTTCATTGGTTGATGCCCTATTCTTTAAGGCTCTCCATGAATAAGCAAAGACAGATTTCCTAGCACTGTGTTGTGAGGCAGACCAGTTTCGCTCCAGGGTAATAGAAGTAAGATCTTGCTGTAACCTGTCCTTCTAGTGGGATAACACAACATAGACAGTGACTCAATTAATAAGCGGCCTCTTAGGCCACATTAGTAGTCCTTCATCTTTGACATAGGAGTATCTCCCTGTAGACCTCTTTACCGTTCAGAAAATACTCCTGAATGCACTTCTTGGTTGGTGAGAGAATAGACCACTATAAGTGATTGCCTACTTCTCCCAATGCTGAAAAGATTTCTTGAATCATTCCGTACTGACACAGTGGGGTTTTGCTTCTCAGACCATTGAAACATTGGAGCAAGGAGCTGTCTGGCCTCTTGTGGGTCCCTGTTCCAGAATTCTCATACCGCATTTCCTCCTAATCAACAAGTTTGATTGCTTAGTTTTCAAGCATCTATCACCCTACCATTACTTTGGCCTATTTGCCAATTATGTGGTGATCATCTATGAAACTGGGAAGGATTTAATTGAAAAACACTATATGAGCAAACTATTCCTGTTTTAACTTTTATAGACAGACCAAACCATCAAGGTGGCCCCTCAATGAAGTCCTTGTACTAAGTTCCTCAATGGACAACTTCTTCATTTTACTTAATTCAAGTAAATAATATGTTACGTTATGTGTATTTGTATAGCACACAACTCACCCAGGAGACTATCCTGGCATTGAAGCAGAAGGTGTATGGGCACAGCCAGGATTAAGGCTAAGTTAAAAGCCAGGTCTTCGGTTTCTCGAAGAATCCACAAATTAATATGGCAGCTCTGATGTGCAGGGGCAGGTAGTTCCAGGCTTTAGGAGTGAGGTAGGAGAAGGCACAACAGCTGTATCTAGTTCTGTGCATGCAGGGGTGTGTGTGAGTTGCATTTTGTCTGAGCCAAGTTGTCTTGAAGGTTTGTGGAAGCGTATGTGGTTGTTGAGGTATGTGGGGCCAATGTTATGTAAGGTTTTGTATGTGTGTCTGAGAAGTTTGAAAAGTCCTTCTTTGTGGATTGAGAGCCAGTGGAGCTCTTTGAAGTGACTAGTATTATAAGTTGGAAGGTCAAGGTTGAACCTGGTGGCTGAGTTTTGTATGATCTGGAGTTTTTTGGGCAGTGGAGTGTTGATTCCAGCATAGAGTGAATCGCTGTAGTTCAGCTTGCTGTTGTAAGGGCTTGGGTGATGGTTCTGCGACTGCTGACAGGGAGCCATTTGAAGATCTTCTTGAGCATCATGATTGTGTGGGAGCAGGAGACACAACCTGTATTCACTTGGCCGGTCATGGTGAATTGGTTGTTGATTACTATGCTCAGATTCTGGTGGAGTCCAAGAACAAGGTGTCTGTACTGAAGATTACTAGTACATCTTGTCTGTTTTGAGCTTAGGACAGATGGTTTTCATCCATCTGGCGACATTGGTCATGCAGGCAGAGAAATTGGTTTGGTTGTTTGGCATCTTGTCAGAGAGGGAGAGTGTGAGCTGGGTGTCATCAGCATAGGACATGAGGTTGATTCAGTGGGCATAGCTGATGCTGGTGAGTGGGGTCACGTAGGTATTCAATTGAGTGGGGCTAAGTGAAGATCCTTGAGGAACTCTGCAGATGAGGCTAAGGCTGTCTGAGGTGAAGGTAGCTTGGCTGACTGAGTGGGTGCAGCCTGTATTGAAGGAGCAAATTTAGCGAAGTGCAGGACCAAAGGTTCCGGCTTCATGCAGGCATTGGATATAGATGGGGTGGGAGATGGTGTCAAAGGCTGAAAAAAGGTCCAATAAGATGCGGGTCATGTTGCCAACTCTGCCCATTATCATCCGGCTGTTATCCATGGTGGTAATAAGGCAGTCTCTGTACTGTGGTTGGGCCTGATTTCGGACCGAGAAGTGTTAAGGAGGTGGATGTCAGTGAAGTGGATGAATATGCATTTGTTTATTATCTTTCCTATGACTTCTTCCGGGTAAGGTATATTTTAGTGCTTTCAGAAATATGCCAGTTGAATATGATTCTTTGCAAACCAGGGTTATTCAAAACACTTCTTGTACTTGTTTTCTTCAATGTGAAAAACCTATGCAGTCCATGGCTCAAAATTTCATTTTCGTATGGGTTCTATCACTTTGAATCCATGGCCTGCAATTGTATTTAACAAGAGACGTGAAAGGTTTTTATTTTGGTGGCATTCTGTTCATTGGAAGAATAGTGATATGAAGGGAGTTTCAGCAGATTTTATAGGCTTTTCAACATCAAGTTGGTGTTCAGGGCACACACTTTCTTTTGACAAATTGTTTTCTATGAATTGTATATAAACATAACATAACATTTGTTATATTTAAACACAACCAAGTTGTTTGTGACACACCGTGGCCCAAATCCAGGCACCAAAGTGACTGTAACCTTGTTTACAAGATTGATCAAATCATTCATCAATGACACTACAGACAGCTCATTCTACATCTGCAATCCATGCTCATGAACTTGAGGCCAAAGTAGTGTGAGTGTTTTCGAAGACAAGTCCCTTTTCAAATCATCACCTGTGTTCCTGCTATAAGTACAGAGCGGGCGTTAGTTTCACAGTAGATTGTCATTTCAGTCAGACCATGCTGAAGAACATTTTTGCTAATTCACCAGTGGTGCAAGGGAGCTTTCTATTATGAGTCTTGTATGCTTGGTAATTGTTGAGGCGTAGGGCTGAAAAGATAGTCAGATTAAATTTATATGAGTCACCATAGCAGCTTTGGCGGTGCTAGACATTCAGTCACATAACAGGCTCTGTATCCCTTAAACTCTAGCCTCTCATATATATATCATCCTCTGGGAGGAGAAAATGAGCTACTGTAATGGAGACTATGCAGTTAAAAGCAAAGCCCCATGTTAGGTTTTGGCTACAGACAGTTGTAATTCTGTATTACTAAGAACTTTTGTTCCCAATATGTTAAGAGTGGTTTTTGGATCAGTCCCTTGTTCATGATTGGATAGCCTTACTACATGACTCACTTCCCTGTTTCGATGGTTTTCCTCCCTATTTCTGTAGTTGTTCCTCCCACAAGAATTTTGGTCTCACAGTGCTTTTATTGGATGGTGTATCTTTCCTCCGCTGACGTCACACCTTGTTTTTCGTTACTTTTGAAAAACTTTTTTTACTTTCGTGCTGTCACCCAAACTATGCACAGAATCCTTTTATAAATTACATGTTTTTAAACAAAACAAAATGTGTTCTTCGGTAGCTATATTTGACTACATTTTCTTTTGGTTAACAAACCCATTTTAAGATGGCCACCACAGATGCACGTGCATTGGCTTGTGCAATATTTGTTTTCTACAGTTCAGTACCTCGTGTCTGTCAACAGAACTGGACATCGGTTATATAAGATTGAAGGCCTGATATTACCAGAGTACATATCAGAGCACTTTGCAGGAAACTAAAGTCACTCAATCGACTAAATGACCATGGGCCATTGGGGTTGGACTCAGCCTTTCCAGCTTTGTTGCTTTTCTCAGACTGCCTAAATGTACCCTCAGTGGGCTTCTCAAATTATGACATTTTCACCACACAGTGGGAAGGGTTGGTGTTGATGAACATGGGTGTGTGCACATGTGTGTGTGTTTGTTGTGTGGCATATTTAAGTCACATAATTGTCAAACAGTACAAATAAAAGAATTAAAGAGGTAACGGTAGCATTGACTTTCACCAATAGAGTATGTTGGAGACTTGATTATACAGAGGAAGAGTGAATTCAGTGGCATTCTTAAACAAGCAGCCTTATATAGGATGACACATGCAGTTAATCTGCCAAAAAATGGTGGATGCTCTGTCTGTTGCGTTACAGGTTCCACTGATCAATTTTGAGGTAGGGAACTACTTTGATTATGTTGGTGGAGTCTCATCAGTCTCCACCATTGGAAATGACCTACTTGTGGCTCATTCACCAAAGAGCTGCTGTATTCTCATTATTGGAAGGCGTATCCTGTTTATGGTGAGCCTTCGAACACTGTTTTTTAGTGCATGACCAACTGAAGAGGCATAGAGTTTCATATAAGAAAACTAAGAAAAGTCCACAATGGGCAGAGATAACACTCCATGCAGAATCAGAGCCATATTGTTTGTTTAGCTCAGAAGCAACTCCCTGCACTCAGTATTGCTTTCTGAAGTACAGAACGCACACAT
This sequence comes from Triturus cristatus, assembly GCF_964204655.1. NCBI lineage: Eukaryota > Metazoa > Chordata > Amphibia > Caudata > Salamandridae > Triturus > Triturus cristatus. Next base: position 75,488,915 of record NC_140580.1, on the reverse strand, counting down.
TGAGCATATTAATATTACATGGCAGCCTGCCCAGTGTGCATGTTTGAGGAAAGAGCTCCAGCCTTGTCAGTGGGAGCCTTTTTAGTGAAAAGAGTCTTGCAGAAGCAGAGGAGTGCTCCTAATATGAAGGTTGGTATGCCACCAATGCAGCAGAGCTGGGACGCTTGACCATATTCTAAATGAACCTCTGGGTGTCTTGCTGCAGAACCTAATCACAAGCAAAGGAAAAGATGGACCTAGGACAGATACGCCCTGCTAGCCTCCACGGAATGCCAGGGAGTAAGAGTTCTTAAGACACCCTTTTTTAGAATGTGTGAAGCATTTTCTGCGGGCCTGTTATTTACCAGCTGTGTCAGGGTTTCAAGGTCTTAGGCACACAAATTGGTAACCAATATACTTCCTTCGTACATTTGACTTTGACTCACTAGAGATAAGGAAGTTAAGAAGTCAAGGCTCCTGCAACATATTGAGGGGATTTGGATCTTAGCCACTGTGTTACGCAAGGGATTACACGCAATAAACTCAATATTTAGTCACAGCTGTATCTTTGAAAAAATAATAGCTATTTTATTCATATGCATATTTATTTTGCATTTTTCTAAAGCCTATTTCAAGCTTTTTTTTTTTATTGAAAATCAGCATTGATAAATTCATACTTACATTCATAGAAAGTTACTCTATACATATTCAATACATAAGGAAAACCTCAATCAAATCCAATTAATTATTGGCGCCCATAATGCTAACCCAAATTTCTTTTCTCTTCTACCTTTAAGTCTATACAAAGCAATTTCCAAATTATACAGAGCTAGCAATTTAGCCTTCCAAATAAAAAAAGAGGGTGAATCCGAACTTAGCCATTGAGAGGTGATACATAAACGAAAGACAGCCATACATAAAAACAAAAACCCCTTCTCAGGAATTGAGCGCTTTCTAGTGTTTATCCCAAACTCATATCCAAATAACACTAATTGAGGTGTAATATCAACAGTCACTCCGAGAGCTAAATTCAGAAAACATTTTACCTCATTCAGCAAGAGGACTAGTACAGGGCATTCATAAAACATGTGCACCGAATCAGATGCCCTCAGAGCACATCTAGGACATATGTCCCTCCGATTCGTCTCCCACTTAGCTATCTTCGCTGGGGAATAATATAAGTCAAAGATAGCCATATAACATTGACTTTTAAAACTACCTGATAAAAGGACAGCATCCATCAGACTAAATACTAACTGTAAATTAACACCTAATATCCCCAGCCTTCTATCCCAGCGTTGCTCAAAGTGTGCAAGATCATCCTGCTGGGTTGCCATTATGAATTTAGAAAGTTGTGAAATCTTACATCTCCCCTTTATAGATTCTAATATCAAATTCTTTTCCAAACTAATATGCCCTCTTAGATTGAGTTTATCTAGAAAACTTCGAGTTTGGAGATATTTAAAAAAGTCCGAGCGTTGCAGCCCAAACTTCTCTTGAAGTTCACAAAACGACATCATTTGATTATTTAGGAAGAGGTCCCCAATAATTCTAATCCCCTGAGTATTCCACCTCAAAATAGTTGGATCATGGAAGATTACAGGGAGCTTCCCTGTTATTCCTAGAGGCATATAGCGATTATATTCCTTTAGAATAAACTGTTTACGAACTTTACGCCAAACTACTGCTGCAGCCCAAAGAGTCTTAAAACGGGTTCTTTTATAATAACTTGGCTCGAAAAACTTAGAAAATAAATACCTAGCTTCGGTCCCCATGATGAGCTCATATATAGAAGGAAAAACAGCAGGGTCTTTATACATCTGAGTACCAAAGAATAGTATCCCCATATGCTGGAGCATTGCGGCCCAATAATAGTAACAAAATTGGGGGATATCCAACCCCCCCCCCTTGCTTTTGGTAACGTAAGCCCTTTATAAGCTCTCCTTGTCCTCTTATAACCCCATATGAAACGGGAGCACATTCTTTCTATCCTTATAAAAATTGAATTGGGCAACAAAACTGGAATTGTGCGAAAGAAATAAAGAAATTTAGGAAAAACCACCATCTTAATAACGTTGCACCTGCCGTATAAAGACAGGTGCAGATAATCCAGATTCTCTAACATTTTATTAGATGAGAGTAATATTGGCTCAAAATTTAAATTAACAATAGTTTGTACCTTTGAAGCAATTTTAATGCCCAAATAAACAGCCTCTGTCACTGTATTAACACCTGTCAAGACCTCTGCACCTGTAAAAAGGACTTGTGTCTATTGTAAATTCAATTTGTAGCCTGACACGACACCGAACTCCGACGTCAGGATTTCGATACGTCTCATCGTTTTGACCACATCCCCGGTAACAACAGCCACATCATCTGCGTAAGCTAGTACTTTAACAGTTTCCTGCATAGGTTTGACTGGTATAATCTCTGGATCTTGTTCGATTTTAGTCAACAGAGGCTCAATATAGAGAGGAAAGAGAAGGGGAGAACAGGGGCAGCCCTGACGAGTGCCCCTGTAGATCTTAAACTCCTGAGAGTGCTTCCCAGATATACGGACTGTCGCAGCAGGACAAATATAGAGTGCTTGTACTGCTTTAATAAAAGGTAATGGAAAACCTTTCCAATAGAGAACCGCCCATAAAAAATCCCAGGAGACCCTGTCGAATGCCTTTTCGGCATCCAACAGGGCCACCCCTATTGAAGCTTCGGAAACCTGAGCCCAATCCAAAAGTGATATTATTCGGCGGACATGGTCAGAAGTGCCTCTCCCCGCTATAAACCCATGCTGACGTTGTGAGACTAGGGGTACAATAACCTTCCCTAGTCTTCTAGCAATTAACTTAGAAAAGATCTTACTGTCTGAGTTAATTAGCATGATTGGGTGGTAAGAGGCCGGTTCAAGCGCATCCTTCCCTTTCTTTTTAAAGACTATTATGGTTGTCTTAGACCATGATTCCGGTGTTGTACCATTAAATGCTTGCTGAAATAGAGAGAACAACACATCGCAGAGTTCAGCCTGAAAAATAATGTAAAACTCCAAGGGGATCATATCTGGCCCCATCGCTTTCCCCTGGGGTAAAGATACCATCGCTAGCTCGATTTCCTCCCAGGTTACAGGAATAGAGAGCATATCCTTCTGTTCCGAGCCTAAACAAAGAGATGGAATTTCCCCCAGATAATCCCCCAAGTCCATAGTTTTTTCATTTTCATACTGCTTTTGGTAGAAATTTTTAAACACCTCGCGGACCCCAGCCTCCGTTTCTTGTAATGAGCCATTTCTATCATTAAAAAAAAAAGAATATGGAATTGCAATATAAATATAGAAGTTAATTATTAGAGATTTTTATCAACCTAATAGACAACAAAATGTAGCACTATTAAAATTTTACACAAGAATGGTGTTCAGTATGATTTTAGGTCAAAGCAAGGTAGCATTGACATCTTGCTGTGAATCCAGAGAATTATACATGAGGAAAAGATTTGGAGGCTCTTGAAAACGTCTTTTGAATAGATGGAATTTCAATTCTTTCCAAACTTTGGGGCCACATTTTGAGAAAATATCTTTGCGTCTTAAAGTTGATGGTTTCACAACTTAATACATCTCTGCTGCACTCAAAATGGTTAGACCTTTCAATATTTTTAAAAGGACAGCTTGCTTGACAGTGAACACTGTTTTGAATACACATCTACACTCATGGGGGACAGTTTAGAGAAAGGATTTGTATGATGCGGTCATAATGGCAGGTGGATGGGGGAAGCCTGGCAGCTTCGTGCAATTGAGCATTTATTAGAGATATTTTTGGGGGGGCAAACAGTAGTGAATTCCCAGAGGTTAACCTCAATAGTGACAAATCTTGGGTCACTTTCGTACACTTTGGCTCAGTGATAAAAAAATGAGAGTGCAGAGATGGTATTGTGGTCCTTTGGCTATCATTTTTACATGCAGGTCACCTTTTGGTTTGTCATCAAGCAAGAAGTGCAATTATTTTCCAGTTTTAAGTATACTGGGGGATAATGGATGCAACTGTTCAGCCACTTATTTAAAGGGAAATGGAGAGTATGATGAATTATTTTGCATAATGGTTCCTCTTAAGGCACTGTCTGAACAACTACTGGGTTTCTCCAGACCCTTGAACACATTTATGATATTATTCTTTATTGATTTTGATATACACTGCTTATCAGCAACATACAGATGCAAGGATTAGCCCAATGCCTCTGGAACTTCTCTTCCAGACTGTCATAAGGCAATGGCTTCAGGAAAGCGGTAAAAGAACAGATGGCTGTGCCAATGGTTGGGCAAATATACCCAAACTGCAATAAGATTAAAGATGTGAAAGGTCGCAAAAGGGTCAAAGACAAATGGTTTAAACATGGTATCAAAACCGATAGGATTCAAACATCAGTAGCAAGCCATTCTTTGTCACCCACGCATTAAACTGGAGATGTTTGATGATATGCATCTGCAAAATTCTTATAAGCTGCATTGGCCATGTTCAAATATAGAATTATATTCCTGTAAATAGCCTGAATGTGCCGAACCAGTACCTTTGCCGAGTGAACTGAAGAGGTAGGAAGTGTCTCTGGTAATGTATGTGTAAGTACTCAATACCACATCTGCAGGGAACTTTGTAAATAATTATTGCACATGAATTCCATAATTGAGATCCAGTGAAACCAGCCACCTTGATACTGAATAGGGATGCAATGGAGGAATAGGTCAATGGCTTGATTTACTAATTATGTTTGGCAGTCAGACTGTGGATGGTAACTACTGGACATATGTGACCGAATATCAAAATTCATGAGAGCAGACCAGAATTTTGAAACTAATGTAGAGCCTTAAACAGAGATGACTTGATATACGTAAAAGATGCCGCAAACCCCTGGTCCTTCCATAGTTAGATTGGCCTCAATGCATGTACCACATGTGGTAACATAAGCTTCTACCGTTCTGCTCATTTGGGACACTGAAAGGAATGTGCAGTTAGTGCTAAGGGCACATTGAACCTGGTCATCGAGCTATAGGGGTATCATAACACAATTGAGGTCGTTGGGCTTACAGTTTTTCCTTGCAATCAACAACTTTGCCCATCTTAATAGCAGATTTTGCTGGGCGTGTATTTTTTTCCCAGGTTCTTCTTGTATGTAAGCATTTTTGTCCAGTTCTGCGTCAGCTTTTTTAATTTGAAGCATGACTCTATGTCAAGAATGTTGTTTATGTCTGGCAGTTTTTTGGAAACTGAAGCTTCTGGGATTATATTGGTTTTAAGTGATAAGGTATCAGCCTGGAAATGTCATTTTTCTGGTATGTAATAGATGTAGAAGTGAAATAGTAGAATAAAAAGTGAACCCATCTGCATATCTGTGACCTTCACACTTGCTACCTTTTAAAAACCCAAAGTTCTATCATAATTACTGCATGATTTTGTCACTCTAAGTAGGAGCACCAATGTCTACAGGCATCCTTGGTAATTAGGAGCTCTCTGTCGTAGATCGTGTTGTGCTGTTCCATGGAAGAGAGGGAACAAGAATACAATGATACTGGATGCAGCTCTCTTGTCCGTGGACTCTCTGAGACATAATAGCACCCATGGCTATAGAAGTGGTATCAGACTCAACAATAAAGCTTGCTGCAACATCACAGTGTTTCATGATGGGTGCTGAAGTAGAGGCATCTTTGATTTTCTGGAATACTATATCTTGATCAGAACGCCATTAAAATTAATTGTTCTTTTGTGGTAATGGTGTTATAGGAGCAGTGACATCTGAGAATGCTTAGATGAATTGTTAATAAAAGTAGCAGAACCACAAAGCATTATAGTTCTTTTACATTCTTGGTTGCCAGCCAGTGCACAATGGCTTTCAATTTATCTGTGTCCATGCACTTGGTTGTCAGCCATTGCACAATGGCTTTCACTTTATCTGTGTCCATGCAGATACTGTTAAAGAATATGATATAAAGGAGACAGGCGAGACCTCAAGCAGACATATGAAATGTTTGTTATGTTATGTTATGTAGATTTGAATAGTGCACTAATCACCTATGAGGGTACCCAGGCACTTGGGCAGATGTGTACGTGTGTTGTTCCCACAGAGTTTATTCGAAGAGCAGGGCCTCCCGCTTCTTCTGGAACTCACTAAATTTGGAGCAGGCCTTGATGTGTTGAGGGAGATTGTTCCATGTTTTAGGTGGATGTATGAGAATGAGCCACCTACTTTGCTTTTGCAGATGCAGGGGGTGTGTGGGAGTGAGAGTGAGGCAGATCGTTGGTGTCCGGTAGGCTGGTGAAAGTGCACGCGGTTGTTCAGGCATGCTGGTCTTGTATTATGTAGGACTTTGTATGTTTGCATGAGAAGTTTGAATTGGCTTGCTTGTGAATGCTTGTGAATGAGGAGCCAGTGAAGCAGAAGGTGCTCATTGCATTGACTTGTGCGGTCATGTTGAGCTTGCCTCTAGATTGATACCTAGATGCATAGTTAGTAGGTGTGGGTCCTAGCTCCGATGCCCACCAGGTGGAGTCCCATGGGGTGGTCTTGTTGCCGAAGACCCGTTCCTCCGTCTTGTAAGAGTTGAGCTTCAGGCAGTTGTATCACATCCACTACGCTACCATGATAATGGAGTTTGTGAAGTTGGGTCTGGTGGTGATTGTCTAGTCCGTCAGTGAGAGGATGAGTTGGGTGTCATCGGAGGTGATGGTGATGCCTTATGCTTGAATGATGTTGGCGAGTGGTGTTATGTATATGTTGAAGAGGGTGGGGCTTAGGGATGATCCCTGTGGGACTCCACATATCTCGTTCTTGGTTTCTGATGTGAAGGGTAGCAGCCTGACCCTTGGAGTTCTTTCCATGGGAGACAGTGTCGAAGGCTGTTGATAGGTCGAGTAGGATGCGGGCCGCTGTTTCTCCTTGGTCCAGGATGGTGCGGATGTCATCGGTGGCCGCAATGAGCACTGTTTCAGTGCTGTGTTTATTTCTGAATCCTGATTCTGGAGCTCGAGGGGATGTGAATTGCTTATTGATGGCCTTCTCAATCACTTTGGAGAAGCGGGGAGGTGGGTTGGAAGATGCTCAGTTGATTCTGGTCAGCTGTAGGCGTCTTGAGGAGGGCGTTGATTTCTGCACGTTTTCATTCCTCCGGGAAAATGGTGGACGTGATGGAAGTATTGATGATGTGGGTCAAGGTGGTGCTGATTGGCGATGTTCCCAAGTTGTATATGTGGCGAGGGAGTGGATCCGATGGGGCCCCTGAATGGATCGTCCACATGATTGATGCTGTGTCGTCTCTGGTGAGGGTGAGAGTTGTCCATTCGTTCAGGTGGCAGTCTTGGTTGGTGGTGGGTAGGTTGGCGATGAGTTCCCTAGGGTCTGGTTGGTGTGCGAAGTTGATGTAGATGTTCACTATTTAGTTGTGGAAGAAGTTGGATAGGTTGTCGCAGAGTTGTTGGGAGTTTGTGATGTTGCTGACGGACGCTGAGGGCGGGTTAAGTCCTTGATGATCAAGATCTCCTTGCAGCTGTTGGAGCTTCCTTTGATGCCATTCACTAGTGCTTTATTCTTGATGTCTCTTATTTGCTGATGGTAGCGTCTGAGTGTAGCCTTGTAGGTGGTTATGTCAATGATTTTCATGGCTGGCTCTCAATTTCCTTTACAGCTGTTTACAATATAGCCTGGTGTCTCAGAGGTCTTCTGTGTACCAGCTGGTCTGCTTCTTAGATCTGCTTTGTTTGTTGGGTTTGATCCATCCGGGGAGTCAGTGCAGTTCTTTATCCCGTTGTTGAAGTTATTGATGTCCTTGTCAAGGTTGTGTGTGGGAATAGGTTGATCTGTGCTGAGGGCACTCTGCCAGGCTGCTTCTGAAATTTTCACCCATCTGCGGTTTGGAATATAGATATTGGTTGTAGTGTTGACTTGCAGTGTATTGATTTGGAAATGGAAGATTGAGTGGTTGGTCCAATGGAGCGGTGTGGCGGAGTTGTATTTGATGCTGTCTCTGGTGGTCAAGATGGGGTCCACTATGTGTCCTGCGGTGTGTGTTGGTCTGGGTGAATCCAATGTTGCCCAGACTTTCGAAGAGTGATGTGGTGCAGGGATTGTTTCTGTCTTCCAGGAGGAACTTGGGGTCTCCAAGGAGTATGTCCACTCTGGAGTCGATGGTGGGTGGGGCAACAAAGTCAGTGATGAGGTTGGTGAAGGCGGCTCCCAGTCCACGTGTTTGGTATGCGAGGATACCATTTGGTGTACAAACATTGTTCTCTCAGGCATTGTAAGGTTTCTTGTACATGCTGTCAGTATTCCAGCAAGGTAGATGAGAATATGAAATATAAAAAAATCATCCTAATACACAATGTACTAATTCAGGATGTATCGGATAATACCATTATAAAGTGCTGGAATGCATTAGGCCCATTGTACAACCCAAAAGGCAACACTAAATACTCATGTCATGATTTTCTCCCCACGCTCTAGTTCCCACCACTAAGGGGCCTACCAGTGGAACTTTCCAGTGTTCTAATAAGTTTCCGGACCTTCCACTGAATGCATAAATTCATTTCCAGTCTCCTGGGCACTATTCAGAAATTCCTATCCACTTTCAATCCAAAATGGGTTTTGTGTAAACCAGTCTGCTCATGCTAAAAACCCCATTAACTATAATTCCCTGCTCAGTGCTTCATCTCCACCCCTGCGCGCCAAGGATTATTGGAGGAATTCAGCTCACCTGTGGCTGGCAGATGCTAGCCTGCTCACACCTGAGGCATGTGATCACAGTGAGCTCTATTAGATCCCATTTGTCTTCAGCCTGACATTAGACATTGTAGCAGTGTTCGTGTTTGGCTGACCACTTGTTTCCTGAGCTATTGCTATACTTGTTTCCAAAGTTCCTGAGCTATAGTTATTCCTTTTTTCCTGTTCTTGAGCTACAGCTAATTCCTTGTTCCGGTACTAGCACTGGCCCGCAATGCTCCCTTAAATTCTGAACCAGCACTTTTTAGTGCACCCATGTGCTCTCTCTTTCTCTCTATACCTTTTCCCCTGTGCCTGCTTTATTTCCCTTTCTTCCAGTTTTTAGTTTGCTTCCTTACTGTTCCTGCTGTCTTAGCTTCCATTTTGTGTGTGGTTTGTACTTGCTTTCTGCCAAGTATGCCCTTTGTTTTCCTTTCTTTCCTGATAAGCACGCTTTTTTGCTTACTCCTTTTCCATCTGTGCTGTGTATTTAGTGGTTCACTGACAGAATATCGACACCTAAAATATCCCCATACCACAATATCGAGTTATAAATACCTACACCCTATATTTATTATGGTAACTACAAAAATATTGAGAGAGAAAATATCGGTCATGAATATAGTCGTCCAAAATATTGTTTTTTATATATATAATAAAATAATAAATATTAAATATACTAAACAATAAAATTCATTTAAAAAATACATTGTATTTAATATACATTTTAACAAATAAACTCAATTAAAAAAAGTTAAACACATAATAATTAATAATATATATATATATTAAACTAGTAATTTAAATGTATATTATAATTTCAAAATTATATAAAAGTTTTACAAATAAATATATGTATATATATATATATATATATATATATATATATATATATATATATATATATATGTATATATCCATCCAATTGCTTATAATCCATAACAAAACAGCAAGCCGTGGACGCAGTCGTTCTTGCAAGCGGGTATTTTATTATTAACCCGGCAACTCTACGCGTTTCGAGGCCACATGCCTCTTGATCACGAGTAAGATTATTGTATTGAGAAAGTGCTTAAATCAACATGTGACACATATAATCATAGACATACTACACAGACTTTCCATTTTCATTCGAGTTTCTTCACTCGAAATCAAAAAGTTACTACTGCATGTGCAAAAAAATTATTAAGCCATACGGTATTTACATCTTATGTTATTTGATGTGACGAGTGTGAAGCAAATGTCCATACCAACTTAGATTTATGGGCCCCCTTGCACCTTATTGTTTTTAAGTGTGGTTTTGCCTCTCAGTTTTGAATCAACTTTATTGTACACACTTCTCGTGTTGTCACAAACACTGTAAATAATGTGCGTATTTCGGCATAGCCCTCTATTGTCTTGATTGCCACCGAATTCGGTATCAATATTTCTGGACAATCCTCCATGGGATATATCGTTCGGAGGCATTAAGCACTCAAACTCAATGTCAGGCTAAAAGTATAATTCCTAAGATTATTTCAACGCTATGTACCGCCCCAGTGGGCAAAAACAATATACTGCGTGTTGTCATTCATAACTAATAGGCATTTCAACTCATTTTCCCAAAAAGATTATTCCATATCCCCGATATTGGGTTGCAAGGGATTACCCACAAAAGTACTCCAGCCCAAGTGGTTTAATCCTCTCATAGATGGTTCATTTTAATCATCCCTGTTAGGGTGAAAAAGATATTTATAGCTCCAATGCCTTCCACTCATCGTTAATACAGGTCTTCCAGTCTGAAAAAACATAAAAATAATATCAAATTAAAAGTCACATATTCTTTCATACAACATTTTAAAACAAAAACTAAAGTGAGGTATAAAAACATTTTAAATAGCATTATATTTTATATAAACAGCTGACATTGTCTTGAACTCTTAAAACAGTAATTATAATAGTCAATTTACTCATGGAACCTTCAACCTAAATGGACTGACAATTCGTTGTCACCATTGTGACCTATGGGGGCGAGTGTCTTATACTCAATTATTAATTTGGATTCCAAGCGTCTCAACTCTTTGACTCGGTTCCCACCTCGTTCCTGTACTGGGATTGTGTCTAACACGCAAAATGTCAGCAAACTACCATTCTGATTGTGGTGACTTTTGAAGTGCCTAGACATGGGATACTGTTTGTCTTCATTTTTAATCACGCGAAGGTGTTCTAAGACCCGCTACTTCGCTTTATGGATCGTGCTCCCTATATAGGATTTGTTGCAGGGGAATTTTAAGGCATATACAACATGATCAGTGTTGCATGATACGTGTTTCTTAATCATATACGGGTTACACTTCTCTGACAATTTTAATTCTTTACAATTTTTGCTGAACTTACAAGCTTTGCAGTTTCCGCAAACAGAAAACCCTTGGATATTTGTTTTTTTATTTGGTGGAGTAACTAGTGTCTTACAGATGGTATCCTTTAAGGATTTAGCTTTTCTGAAAGTTATCTGAGGAAATTCCTTGATACTCTCAGCTAGATCTTTTTCAGTTTTCAATACTGGCCTAAATTTCCCTAGGCCCTTCCTGACTTCTTTTGCCTGATTGTGGAAGGTAGTGATAAATCTTATCAATTGTTTAGATTCATCCTTGACTTCTCTAAGTATCAACAGTTCAGATCTTAATCTTTTTTTCACCTCCCGGCTTGCTTTTATAACCATGGGACGAGTGTAACCCCTTTCAAGAAATCTATTTGTCATTCGGATTTCCTCTAATCTGTAGCCTTCCTCCGAACTGCAATTCCATTTGGCACGGAGTAGTTCCCCAAATGGGATGCTACTGATTAGGCTTTGTGGGTGACAGCTCCGGGCGTGCAACAAACTGTTGCCGGCCGTGTCTTTCTGAAATAGAAAGCTGTCCAATTTCGTACCCTTGACTGTTAGCGACAAATCCAAAAATTCAATTCTGTTTTTGGCAAATTGACTGGAGAACTTCAAATTTAAACAAGTGTAATTAAGTTGGTTAATCAGTTCATTGGCTTCCATTTCATCATTACTGTTCCAGATACAAAAGATATCGTCTATGTACCTGGCCTACATGATGACCTTCTATGTAAAGAGTTCTAATTTGTAAACAACCTGCTCCTCCCAGTACCCCAGATAGAAACCCACAAAACTAGGAGCAAAGCAGGTCCCCAACGCAGTCCCGGGAGTTTGTCTGTAGATTTAATTATCAAAGGTGAAGAAATTCTATGTGAGACAGGTGTGCATCATGTCTAAAAGCATCTCGGTATGGGATAGGTATGACACTGATCGATTCTTGAGGAAAATTACAGCAAGCTTTTAACCCCAACTCGTGGGGAATACATGTATATAGACTGGTCACGTCAAGGCAAAGTGATGAATATTCGTTTTTCCATGTTAGACCTTCAATACGCCCTAAAAAGTCTCCCTTATCCTTAATGAAGGACGGGAGACTTTGTACCAGTGGCTGGAGGAAAAAATAGACATATCTCAACGTATTTTTGAGACAACTCCCTCGTGAGGAGACAATTGGTCTCCCTGGTGGATTCTCACTGTCTTTATGGACCTTAGGCAAAAGGTATAATGCTGATAGTTTGGGGAATTTGCAAGCTAAAAGAATCATGTTCTTCCCATTCTAGCAAGCCCTTGTCTTTCCATTCCCCTAGTTGTGCTACGTATGATTTTATACACTTATCATATTTCATTTTGTCACTTAATTCATATTTTTCTGCATCATTCAGTTGTTTCATCCCTTCTTTTTTATACATATCCCTAGATAGCCCAACCACGTTGCCTCCTTTGTCTGATTTTTTTATAACAATGGACTGATCAGCCCTCAAATTTTCAACAATCTTCATTTGTGCTTTGCTCATATTCATTTTGTTATGCCATCTTTTCTGTGATAGATAATCAAACTCATGTATCATGCCTTTTTCAAAAAAATTCTATTGCATCATTGTTAATCTGTGGTAGGAAGATCGATTTCGGTCTAAAACCACTTTGCACGCTTAAATCCAATCTAATGTCATCATTAATAAGATTAATGAAGGGATCTTGAATGAATCCAGGTTGTCCTTCCAATTCATTCATTGCGTGTAGGAGCTCAATGTCTCCGATGCAGATATCACTAGGTGTTTCTCTTGTATTTACAATATTTTCAGATGTTTTAGTACCATACCATTTTTTATTCACAATTTCCTAGTAAAATTAAACAAATCAATCCTGCTTTGAGTGTAATTAAAACTGTTCACGGGGCAAAAGGATAAACCTAATGAAAGTATTTCTATTTCATTGTCGCTCAGGTTCCTACCTGAAAGGTTGATAACCGTTTCTTTATCCATCATTTTGCCTTTTTCTGGCCCCTTGTCCGACTTCCCACAGGGCTTCCCAGATCTTCGGATAATTTTATGCTTTCTCTTGCGCCGCCTCTGCCTCCTCATCTGCAACCACTGTATCCTGTTCCCTTTTGCTTGTGGGCAGGTAACCTCCCTTGTGCAATGAGGTTGAACTCTGTTAAAATGTTTTTTTTTTCTCCGCTTTGTTCAGAAATGCTGGATATATCACTCTCACTTTGGTCGCTTTCTTCTCATTGTCGACTGCTGGATTATTGGTTTCCCACATTTTCACCCTCAGTAGTAGTGCCACTTGTTGTTGATATTCCTTTTCCACTCGTTGTTTTGTTTCTCAGGTGGTCGTATTATCTGTCCTTCCTGGTAATCTACTTGGTCTCGGTGGAATTTCCGTTCCTGAAAAGATACATTGTATCAGTTGTTCGGTTAAGAGGCAGAGAAAAACTTGTGTGAGCATCGGATGATGAAATTGACGTGAGGCTAACGGCTGCCTTTCAAGTTAAGAAGTGTTAACTGAAAGGTGTTACTGAAAGTGGTGGTGCAGGATTGTGCTACAATTAAGATTGAAATGGCTCTGGAAAGAAACATGAAACACTGTGAGGCAGCGGGAAGAATGCTTGATCATTGTAGAACAACTGACATGATTGATGAAAGTGCACCGACGAGTAGTGCAAATAAGTCACCTAATAAGAAACATCTTTGGGACTACCTATGGAAATTTCTTAAACAAGAATAGAATAAATGGTGGGAGGCGACCACATTACAGAAATATTTCGATGTAAGCCGGGTACCTCGGGGCCTGAGAATCTTTATTACCCCCACGTTAAGCAATCCCGACCCCGAATTAGCCAATGATTGGGCAACAAATAATCATAATTGCTCGACAATTGTGCTGGGACTATTAGTAAAATATGCACACAAAGATTGTGAACGACTTGCAAAAGAGATTGAGACAACGACAAAGAAACTCAAAACCCTATGTGGACAAGAGGAATTTGACAAAGAAATGAAAAAGATGGACATAAGACTAGATAAAATTGAGGAGGAGATCAAAATGAAAAAACAACGGAAATTCCACCAAGACCAAGTAGATTACCAGAAAAGACAGATTTTAACATTTGCCAGGAAATACTACCACTTGAGAAACAAAAGGAGTGGAAAAGGAATATCAACAACAAGTGGCACTACTACTGAGGGTGAAGATGTGGGAAACCAATCATCCAGCAGTCGACAAAGAGAAGAAAGCAACCAAAGTGAGAGTGATATATACAGCATTTCTGAACAAAACGGAGCAAAAAACGCATTTTAACAGAGTTCAAACTCATGGCACAAGGGAGGTTAACTGCCCACAAGCAAAAGGGAACAGGATACAGGGGTCACGGACGAGGAGGCAGAGGCGGCGCGGGAGAAAGCATAAAATTATCGGAAGGTCTGGGAAGCCCTGTGGGAAGTTGGACAAGGGGCCAGAAAAAGGCAAAATGATGGATAAACAAACTGTTATCAACCTGTCAGGTAGGAACCTGAGCGACAATGAAATAGAAATACTTTCATTAGTTTTATGCTTTTGCCCCTCGAACAGTTTTAATTACACTCAAATGAGGATTGATTTGTTTCATTTTACTAGGAAATTGAGAATAAAAAAATTGTATGCTACTAAAATATCTGAAAATATTGGAAATACAAGAGAAACACTTAGTGATATCTGCATCGGAGTCATTGAACTCCTACACGCAATGAATGAATTGGAAGGACAACCTGGATTCATTCAAGATCCCTTAATTATTCTTATTAATGATGACATTAGATTGGATTTAAGCGTGCAAAGTGGTTTTAGACCGAAATGCATTTTCCTACCACAGATTAACAATGATGCAATAGATATTTTTGAAAAAGGCATGATACATGAGTTTGATAATCTATCACAGAAAAGGTGGCATAACAAAATTAATATGAGTCAAAGATTGTTGAAAATTTGATGGGTTATTCATTCCAATGTTATAAAAAATCGGACAAAGGGGGCAACGTGGTTGTGCTATCTAGGGAAATGTATATAAAAGAAGGGATGAAACAACTGAATGATGCAGAAAAATAAGATTTAACTGATAAAATGAAACATGATAAGTGTATAAAATCATTCCTAGCACAACTTGGGGAATAGAAAGACAAGGGCTTGCTAGAATGGAAAGAACATGATTTTTTTAGCTTGCAAATTCCCCAAACTTTCAGCATTATACCTTTTACCTAAGGTCCATAAAGACAGTGAGACTCCACCAGGGAGACCAACTGTCTCCTCATGAGGGAGTTGTCTCGAAAATATGTCGAGATATGTCGATTTCTTCCTCCAGCCGCTGGTACAAAGTCTCCCGTCCTTCATTAAGGATATGGGAGACTTTTTAAGGCGGATTGCAGGTCTAACATGGAAAAACAAATATTCATTACTTTGTCATGACGTGAATAGTTTATATACATGTATTCCCCACGAGTTGGGGTTAAAAGCTTGCCGTCATTTTCTCAAGAATTGATCAGTGTCATACCTATTCCATACTAAGATGCTTTTAGACATGATGCACACCTGTCTCACACAGAATTTCTTCACTTTTGATAATAAAATCTACAGGCAAACCCTCGGACCCGCGATGGGGACCTGCTTTGCTCCTAGCTTTGCGGGTCTCTATCTTGGGTACTGGGAGGAGCAGGTTGTTTACAAATTAGACCTCTTTACATAGAAGGTCATCATGTGGGCCAGGTACATAGACGATATTTTTTGTATCTGGCACGGTGATGAAATGGAAGTCAATTACTTGATTAACCAAATTAATGACAATTGTTTCAATTTGAAGTTCTCCAGTCAATTTTCCAAAAACAGAATTGAATTTTTTGATTTGTTGCTAACTGTCAAGGGTAAGAAATTGGACAGCTTTCCATTTCAGAAAGACAAAGCTGGCAACAGTTTGTTGCACGCCTGGAGCTGTCACCCACAAAGCCTAATCAGAAGCATCCCGTTGGGGGAACTACTCTGTGCCAAACGGAATTGCAGTTTGGAGGAAGGCTATAGGTTAGAGGAAATACAAATGACAAATAGATTTCTTGAAAGGGGTTACACTCGTCCCATGGTTAAAAAAGCAAGCTGGGAGGTGGAAAAAAGACTAAGATCTGAACTTTTAATACCTAGAGAAGCCGAGGATGAATCTACACAATTGATAAGATTGAGCACTACCATCCAGAATCAGGCAAAAGAAGTCAGGAAGGGCCTAGGGAAATTTTGGCCAGTATTGAAAACTGACAAAGATCTAGCTGAGAGTATCGAGGAATTTCCTCTGATAACTTTCAGAAAAGCTAAATCCTTAAAGAATACCATCTGTAAGACACTAGTTACTCCACCAAAGAAAAAAACTAATATCCAAGGGTTTTTTGTTTGCGGAAACTGCAAAGCTTGTAAGTTCATAAAAATTGTAAAGAAATAAAATTGTCAGAGGAGTGTAAACCATATATTATTAAGAAACAGGTATCATGCAACACCGATCATGTTGTATATGCCTTAAAATTCCTCTACAACAAATCCTATATAGGGAGCTCGATCCATAAAGCAAAGAAGCGGGTCTTAGAACACTGTTCTGCGATTAAAAATGAAGACAAACAGTATCCCATGTCTAGGCACTTCAGAAGTCACCACAATCAGAATGGTAGTTTGTTGATATTTTGCGTGTTAAACACAATCCCAGTACAGGAATGAGGTGGGAATTGAGTCCAAAAGTTGAGACGCTTGGAATCCAAATGAATAATTAAGTATAAGGCACTCGCTCCCATAGGTCACAATGGTGACGAAGAATTGTCAGTCCATTTAGGTTGAAGGTTCCATGAGTATATTGACTATTATAATTACTGTTTTTAGAGTTCAAGACAATGTCAGCTGTTTATAAAAAATATAAAAAAAGATAATGCTATTTAAAATGTTTTTATACCTCACTTTAGTTTTTGTTTTAAGATGTTGTATGAAGGAATATGTGATATTTAATTTGATATTATTTTTATGTTTTTTCAGACTGGAAGACCTGTATTAACGACGAGTGGAAGGCATTGGAGCTATAAATATCTTTTTCATCCTAACAGGGATGATTAAAATGAACCATCTAGGAGAGGATTAGCCCACTTGGGCTGGAGTACTTTTGTGGGTAATCCCTTTCAACCCAATATCGGGGATATGGAATAATCTTTTTTGGACAATGAGTTGAAATGCCTATTAGTTATGAATGACAACACACAGTATATTGTTTTTGCCCACTGGGGCAGTACGTAGCATTGAAATTATCTTAGGAATTATACTTTTAGCCTGACATTGGGTTGGAGTCTTAATGCCTCCGAACGATATATCCGAAAGAGGATTGTCCAGAATTATTGATACCGACTGGCAATCAAGACAATAGAGGGCTATGCCGAAATACGCACATTATTTACAGTGTTTGTGACAACACGAGAAGTGTGTACAATAAAGTTGAATCAAAATTTTATAGATAGGCAAAACAACACTTAAACACAATAAGGTGCAAGGGGACACATAAATCTAAGTTGGTATGGACATTTGCTTCAAACTTGTCACATCAGATAACATAAGATGTAAATACCGTATGGCTTAATAATTTTTTTGCACATAACGTTTTGATTTTGAGTGAAGAAACTCGAATGAAAACAGAAAGTCTGTCTAGTATGTCTATGATCATCTGTGTCACATGTTGATTTAAGCACTCTCTCAATACAATCAACTTACTCGTGATCAAGAGGCGTGTGGCCTTGAAATGGGTAGAGTTGCCAAGTTAATAATAAAATAACTGCTTGCAAGAATGACTGTGTCCACGGCTTGCTGTTTTTGTATGGATTATCAGCAGTTGGTGGAGAAATAGGGGTTCGCTACCCCTCTGCGGAATGCCGTCACAAGATGACCGGATAAGGCTAACGCGCTTTGCTTGTTGTGGAATATATGTATATATATATATATACACCAATACCAATAACATAAAATCTATCAACAAACATTCTATTATGAATTAAAACATTCAACTATTTAAAACTCTTTAAACGTAAATTTCCCACTCCAGTCAGTGCAACAGTATGGAAAGTGTTGGATAACAGAGGGGTAAAAATTACTATTCCCACTCCAATGAGTGCAACATTAGGGAAAGTGTTGGATAGCGGAGGGGTAAAAATTACTATTCCCACTCCATTGAGTGCAACAGTAGGGAAAGTGTTGGATAGCAGAGGGGTAAAAATTACGATTCCCACTCCAATGAGTGCAACAGTAGGGAAAGTGTTGGATATCGGAGGGGTAAACATTACTATTCCCACTCCAGTGAGTGCAACAGTAGGGAGAGTGTTGGATAGTGGATTGATAAAATGAACTATTCCCAGTCCAGTCAGTGCAACAGTAGGGAAAGTGTTGGATAGCGGAGGGGTAAAAATTACTATTCCCATGCCAATGAGTGCAACAGTAGGGAAAGTGTTGGATAGTGGAGGGGTAACAATTACTATTCCCACTTCAATGACTGCAACAGTAGGGAAAGTGTTGGACAGCGGAGGGGTAAAAATTACTATTCTCAATCCAGTGAGTGCAAAAGTAGGGAAAGTATTGGATAGCAGAGGGGTAAAAATTACTATTCCCACTCCATTCAGTGCATCAGTAGGGAAAGTGTTGGCTAGTGGAGGGGTAAAAATTACTATTCCCACGCCAATGAGTGCAGCAGTAGGGAAAGTGTTGGATAGTGGAGGTGTAACAATTACTATTCCCACGCCAATGACTGCAACAGTAGGGAAAGTGTTGGACAGCGGAGGGGTAAAAATTACTATTCTCACTCCAGTCAGTACAACAGTAGGGAAAGTGTTGGATAGCGGAGGGGTAAAAATTACTATTCCCACTTCAATGGCTGCAACAGTAGGGAAAGTGTTGGACAGCGGAGGGGTAAAAATTACTATTCTCAATCCAGTGAGTGCAAAAGTAGGGAAAGTATTGGCTAGCAGAGGAGTCAAAATTACTATTCCCACTCCAGTCAGTGCAACAGTAGGGAAAGTGTTGGATAACAGAGGGATAAAATGTACTGTCCCTACTCCAATTAGTGCAGCAATACGGAAAGTGTTGGCTAGCGGAGGTGTAAAAATTACTATTCCCACGCCAATGAGTGCAACAGTAGGGAAAGTGTTGGATAGCGGAGGGGTAAAAATTACTATTCCCACGCCAATGAGTGCAACAGTAGGGAAAGTGTTGGATAGTGGAGGGGTAAAAATTACTATTCCCACTCCAGTCAGTACAACAGTAGGTAAAGTGTTGGATAGCGGAGGGGTACAAATTACTATTCCCACTTCGATGGCTGCAACAGTAGGGAAAGTGTTGGACAGCGGAGGGGTAAAAATTACTATTCTCAATCCAGTGAGTGCAAAAGTAGGGAAAGTATTGGCTAGCAGAGGAGTAAAAATTACTATTCCCACTCCAGTCAGTGCAACAGTAGGGAAAGTGTTGGATAACAGAGGGATAAAATGTACTGTCCCTACTCCAATTAGTGCAGCAATACGGAAAGTGTTGGATAGTGGAGGGGTAAAAATGACTATTCCCACTCCAATGAGTGCAACAGTAGGGAAAGTGTTGGATGGCAGAGGGTTAAAAATTAGTATTCCCACTACAATGAGTGCAACAGTAGGGAAAGTGTTGGGTAGGGAAGGGGTAAAAATTACTATTTCCACTCCAATAGGTGCAACAGTAGGGAAAGTGTTAGATATCGGAGGGGTAAAAATTAGTCTTCCCACTCCAGTGAGTGCAACAGTTGGGAGAGTGTTGGATAGTGGAGGTATAAAATGTACTATTCCCACTCCAGTCAGTGCAACAGTACGAAAAGTGTTGGATAGTGGAGGGGTAAAAATGACTATTCCCACGCCAATGAGTGGAACAGTAGGGAAAGTGTTGGATAGCGGAGGGATAAAATGTACTATTCCCACTCCAGTCAGTGCAACAGTAGGAAAAGTGTTGGATAGCGGAGGGATAAAATTTACTATTCCCACTCCAGTCAGTGCAACAGTAGGGAAAGCGTTTTAAAGCGGAGGGGTAAAAATTACTATTCCCACTCCAATGACTGCAACAGTAGGAAAAGTGTTGGATAGCGTAGGGGTAAAAATTACTATTCCCACTCCAGTGAGTGCAACAGTAGGGAAAGTATTGGATAGCGTAGGGGTAAAAATTGCTATTCCCACTCCAGTCAGTGCAACAGTAGGGAAAGTGTTGGATAGTGGAGGGATAACATTTACTATTCCTACTACAATTAGTGCATCAATAGGGAAAGTGTTGGATTGCGGAGGGGTAAAATTTACTATTCCCACTCCATTCAGTTCAAAATTAAAAACAAACAAAATGTAATCAACAAAATAAAAAAAAATTCAAAAAGAAGTACATGAGAAGATATATAAATATGTTAAAAATAAAAATGTATTTAACATTGAAAATTAAAAAAAAACATATTATAATGTTAAATACATAAATACATATCATATTAAATATATATCACAAATACCTACAAATGTTATATTAAATAAAATAAAAAAATCATTTTCAAACAAATAAATATTTGTATTTAGAAAATAATGAATTAACAAAAACATTCATTATTACATAAATTTAGCCTATTTACTTCCTACCCTATAACACCACCCAACTCACAACCCACCTGTAAAATAAAAAAAAGGTATTTGCATAATTAACATAATTAATTATCAATTAAACAAATATTATTATTTAAAAAACAAATTAAAACACATAAAAATTAATTAACTTCCCACCCTTTTACGCCAATAATCCACAATAAAAAACATTTCAATTAAATAACTAATAGTATTTAACAACTAATTATAAAGTAGGTTACATTAATTTACTCCCCACTCTTTACCCCTATGAACCCAAAACCGACACAC
Organism: Triturus cristatus; assembly: GCF_964204655.1. Lineage (NCBI taxonomy): Eukaryota > Metazoa > Chordata > Amphibia > Caudata > Salamandridae > Triturus > Triturus cristatus. The sequence goes on along the minus strand of NC_140580.1, from coordinate 75,467,915 downwards.
ACAAAAATAATTAAACAATTACCCTAATTAATTATAAAATAATTAATTAATATTATCAACTATTATTAATTAATTAAGAATAAATTACTTCTCACTCATACCCATGATAAACCCACAGTCCACAACACAAATTAATTACACAATTTCCATATTTAATTCCCAATTAATTAATTAATTGTAATTAACAACTAATTATTAATTAATTAAAAATAAATTACTTTCCACTCTTTACCCCATAAACCCCACAACCCGCACATAAAATGTACCCCAAAAAATTAAAAACCCAATTAACATTATAAAATCTCAATTAAATAAATATTAAGAAATTAAAAATATTTATTCATTTAGTATAGTTAAATGACTTCCCACCCTATTCCCCAATAAACCCACAACCCGCCACGGAACTCAAAAACGCAAAATTTAATTAAAATAAGATTAATAACTACTAAAAATGTAACATATATTTCAAAACATAAACAATACTGATTCAAAAAACATTTAAAATATATACTAAAATACATAACACTAATTAAAAAATCGATATTTTAAACAACTATATTTTTGCAAACAATATTAATGACTTCTATATTTTTTAAATCGATATTTCTTGCCTTAAAGTCGATATTCTTGATCACAATATTCTTGCTGTCGATATTTCTGTGTCAGGCTATATAAAACTCGATGTCAGTGTCAGTCGACATTTCCAACTCGATATTTTGACTGAATACTATATTTAGTTCTACACCCTTTCTGTTACTGCCTTCCATGCTCCTGTTTGATCACCAGGATCCATGGGCACAGCTGACAACCTAGGTGATTTTTCATTTACACTATGAGTATTGCTTTTGAGTTCGTTTTTTAAGATTACCATAGGTAACAGATCCCCAGACCCTGCTTTTGAATGTATATCCTATATGCCGGTGTTTGCCAGCTGTATCTGTAACAGCAATTGTGGGTGATTAACTAACTGAGCATCAGTCTTAGCATGTTGAGCTCCTGAGTGCTTTACCCCACATTCTCTTTATTGTTCATATTGTTACATATACATGTCTTTCACGTCCGTCCTGGGTATTAGTCTACATGCCAAATTGCCTCTTTAGTGCCTGTCCTTTCTGAGTCTCTCTTGATCCCTTGTGCAGAGGTTACCGTTTGGATTACCTTTTTCCTCTGACTCTCTGTGTGATCTTAGGCAGCTCTGTACCCAATATTCTGCCTACTTTGGGGCCGATTCCGATTCCGGCCGCAAAACGAACCGACCGACACGGACCCGGACAGAATACCGACCAACACGGACCAGCGCTGTACGACCCGTGCAGTACGATGCAACACGTGTGAATTACAACCGACACGTACGGAATACAAGCCGTACGACCGAGCCGTAGGGAAAATAGTGATCCAGCCGGAAAACCGACGCGATTTTCACCGACCGACACGAACCCGGAATGAACCCGACCAACCCGTACCCGCGATGTACGGTTAGCGATGTACGATGCAATGCGTGTATACCCAGACCAACTCGCACGGAGACCAAGCCGCACGACCGACACGCACAGACAACCGGGCACACAAGCAATAGATACCGCCACGACAGCCACGTACCAAACACAGAAGACAGCGTGAACGAGGCAGAGAAGCCTGCACGAGACAACAGCGGCGTCCGTTTCCGTCACATGAGCGTCTCCTTCATGCTTACAAAACACAAAGGAAAAAAGACAAAAAAAGGACCAAACAAGCAATGACAAAGCCAAAAAATACCACAAAAAAAACATGGTACAAAGACACACCCACAACTCCAACTATATAAAGGACTACAATCACTACCATCATCCCTTGCAAACAGGAGACACAGCCAGCAGCAAACACCAGTACACAGCAACCACAGACACACTCACAACTCACCGATCACACAACTAACACACCATCAGCACCTCTTATAAAAGCACACGCACATACACACAGCAAAACCAACACCAACCCACCATCACTTGCACCCTCACACACACATCACTCACCACCATCACCCATCACCATGCCTCCAAAGAAGAATCCAAAGTTCACAGATAGTGAGTTAGAAGTGCTGGTAGATTAGATCATCAGAATAGAGCCACATTTGTTTGGTAAATTGGTTCAAAGGACCCCCATCTCACAGAAAACCAAGATGTGGGCGAGGATTGTGGACAAGGTGAACGCACAAGCACCAGCAAGGCGCACAAAGGACGACATCCAGAACAGGTGGAATGACGTGCGCAGGAGGGTCAAGAAACTCATCGAAAAAGATCACGCCCTGAGTCAGTGCCGTGGCCCTCCTGCCAAACCAGGCTACTTCAGGACCTGGGAGGAGAAGGTGCGGGACATCCTACCACCAGAGAGCGTCCATGGCCTAACAGACATCCCAGAGCACACAAACAACATACCCAAGATTGTGTGGCAAGGGGACAGTGAAACCATGCATCGCAAGCAAAGCTACACTAACCAATAGATAATCAGCCCAAGATGTGTATGCCAGTCACACAAACACAATACCTGCCATCTCATAGTGACTGGGAACTGTGTCATGACATGCACCAACCTACAAACAAATAGAGCAAGCCAGTGGCACTAAGCCAAATACACCCTGCCAGACAGTTTGCCATCACAAACACACCACCTCACAGTGCAGCTGACTGTCAGGAAGGAATAGTGGGGATGCAGGTGAAGTGAGTGTAGCCAAAAGCATGATGGGGCCTGTAGTCACAGATAATGCACACCCTCCTGATTGGCCCATCAAGACCTCTCAGAAACATGCCCACATCACAGGGAGTGGAAAATGACTGATAAGATGGCTGACACTGGGTCCTGCTGAGGGGAGCACAAGGCGCTGCTAGGGGTTGTGTGCAAATCAGAAGCAGGACACCACTGACTGACATCCTGAAAAACAACTTGCACGCCCTACAATGGAAGCACGTTTCATGATGGGAAGGAGGACTGACAGCCCTGACCATACTAATCAGCATGGGGATACATCCCCCCTCAACACAAACTCTACACAACTCACCAGGTACAATGCATAGACACACACCTCATTGAAATATCAGCAAAAGATAACCCGTACTGGGTGCTGCTGTGTGAAGCACAGGGGCTCACTTGGGACTTGTAGCCAAACAAACACCAGGATTTCACAGTCAGCCATCTTGCCATTGCGTCACACCCCCTCACAGGGAAGCAGATTCAAGAGGGAGGAAGTATGGGCATGCTGGGAAGGGGAGTGTAGCCAAGAGTATGATGGGAGTCGCAGTCACAGACAACCTACACCCACCCACATGGCCCAGCAAGATCAAACTGAACCATACTCGCCTCACAGGGAGTGGGAAGGGACTGACAAGATGTCTGACACTGGGCTCTGTTGTGGGGAGCACAAGGCCATACTGAGAAATGGCCAACAACAAACATCAGGACTACACAGTCAGCCATCTTGCCATTGCTGTCACACCCCCTCACAGGGAAGCAGAGTCAAGAGGGAGGAAGTATGGGCATGCTGGAAAGGGGGGTGTAGCCAAGAGTATGATGGGAGTCGCAGTCACAGACAACCTACACCCACCCACATGGCCCAGCAAGATCAAAATGAACCATACTCGCCTCACAGGGAGTGGGAAGGCACTGACAAGATGTCTGACACTGGGCTCTGTTGTGGGGAGCACAAGGCCATGCTGGGAAATGGCCAACAACAAACATCAGGACTACACAGTCAGCCATCTTGCCATTGCTGTCACACCCCCTCACAGGGAAGCAGAGTCAAGAGGGAGGAAGTATGGGCATGATGGGAAGGGGGGTGTAGCCAAGAGTATGATGGGAGTCGCAGTCACAGACAACCTACACCCACCCACATGGCCCAGCAAGATCAAACTGAACCATACTCGCCTCACAGGGAGTGGGAAGGGACTGACAAGATGTCTGACACTGGGCTCTGTTGTGGGGAGCAGAAGGCCATGCTGGGAAATGGCCAACAACAATATCAAACTCTGTCTATGACAAGCTGGGAAAAAGCAGTGTACAGGCAGGCATCTGTTTGAAAAGTAGAAAATGGCATGATTGTGAACCAACGATGCATGTAGAAACATAAATCACATTGTGTGTCTCTTCCAAACACAGGTGGTGCTGGGCACCCAGCACCAAATGACGAGGATACCCAGTCCCAGACTCTGGTGGACACTGAGCTCTCTGGTCGGACTCTCTCACTGTCCTCTTCGGATGACGACGACCAACCTGGCCCCTCCGGTGTGAGCCATCATGCAGCACCAGCAGCATCAACATCTGCCCCCCCGTACCCACGCCTCCAACACCTGGACACTGACAGGGCACCCCTGCCAACACGGACAGACCAAGGACAATCAACACCCACAGCACAGGGACACAGGACCCCCCGGAAGCTACAGCCAACACCACCAGCAACACCACCCAAGGGGTCCCAGTGTCACCTGTGCGTACCGCCGCTGGTCCTGCCCGTGTGGAGAGGGGTGCTGGGAAGGGTGGGAGGCACAGGGCGCGCCTTGCAGAGGGGTCTGGACTGCATGATTACCCCCAACTGGCACGCATCTTAGATGCGTACCAGGATAGCACAGGAGGATTTGGCCAGGTAGTGGGGATCCTCAAGGACATGCAACACGAGCAGGCCGCCCACCATACCCGCATAGAGGCCAAGTGGGATGACATCACTGCGGTGCATCGGGACATACTACAATGCCTCCGCCAGATCAACACGAACCTGTCCACACCCCCCTGTGTGCCCACCACATCTGTCGCAACACCATCTGCCAGCGCCACAGGGAGGAAGGAGGACTCTGGCGGAGAGTCCCCTGCACCGCAGAGGCCTGCACATGGGGATCCCCTCCCCCTGGAATAAGAGGGGTCGTCCGAAGAAGGACATGTGAGAGGCAGATGTCCCAGCACATCCCCCAGGGCCTCCAAACCTGTTCTGGACAATGTTCTTTGTGCGCAACCCGTTCACCTTGTCCAATCGCACACAACTCGCCCACATGACATGGAGGGTTCATGATGGGCCAATGTATCAGATGACTGTGGACTTTACTCTGGACATTTCATCTACCAGCACTTCCAACTCCAATGTGAACTTTGGATTCCCAAACCACTATACAACACCCACCATCCTGTGCACTTCCCTCACACATGTTTGTAAATAAACTCACCAGTACACCATACTTGCCTCTGTTGTGATTCCAACTTGTCATGTTCAGGGAGATTTCGATCTGCTACACAACACAGTGCATGCCAAATACTGCAACAATGTGACCAACGTAAGGTGAGTCATGGGAATGTGACACATGTGAGGGGCACACACCACTATGGCAACACAAAACATACTCACCATGGCCATGTTACTCATCACACACAATGATGTTGACCTGAAACACATTGGCATGCACAGACACAACACCAAGCCCAGTCAGTGGTAACAAGTCCACAGGTGAGGTAAGCAGATGTCACTCAGATGTGGGAAGACAGACAACGCACATAACAAAGCGTAGCACAGGTTCATTACACATCAGCAACACGTTTATTCCACACTAGTTACACGGTAATTCTACGTAACAGTGGGCACACGCTCCCAATGTGTTGGAGAATGGAAATCCAGGGATGTGTGGTACATCAGTTGATGGGAATTGTCAACTTCCACACTGGTGTTGGATTCTGGGTGTTGGGTGTCAGTGTTCACCACACAACAGGCAAAGTACCCTGGGAAGGACAGACAAGATACAGCCAAAAGCACAGAATAACAGGAGAGAAATGCAAAACACATACACAAAACACCTACACAAACACTATTCAGCAGTACTATCCTATTGTGGAGTACACACCACCTGAATGGACACATCACAGCACGCATCCAGTCAAGTGGCACACAGACACACTCAGACAGCAACAGAGCCGGCTCAACACATTCCAGGCTACCTCCATACATTCACATAACAACCCTGGAATCTCACATTCAGGTGAAGAAGTTGTTGATGAGCTGGGAGCGGACGTCACCATCATCTTCATCATCACTGGCATCTTGGCCCAGGCCGGGATCCTCCACAGGTGCCGGAAGTTGGTCGTCGTCATCGTCATCCTGGATGAGAGGCACCTCCTTCCGCACCGTCATGTTGTGTAGCATGCAGCAGACAAGGATTATTTTGCACACCTTTGCAGGCTCATATGGGAGGGCCCCTCCAGTCTAGGCAGCGAAAGCGGCTTTTCAGGAGGCCGAATGTCCGCTCGATCACCCTCCTGCTCCGACCATGTGCCTCATTGTAGCGCAGCTTGGCTGGTGTCACAGGGTTCCTGAGGGGTGTCAGCAACCACGGCATGTTGGGGTATCCGGAGTCACCTACACACACAAAAATGAACAAGTAGCTGAGTTTTGTAGGAGTGCGGAATACAACAGTGACAAACACACACAATGAGAAACAGTCAGTACACACCTACAAGCCAGGCATGCTGAGCTGGCATATGTGACATCAGCGTTGCAATGCGACTAATCCTCATAATGTAGGCATTGTGCGCCGAACCAGGGAACCGTGCACACACATGTGTGATCGACATGTCAGCAAGACAGACCACCAGAGCATTGATCTAATGGTAGTGCTTCCTGTTCCGGTATGCCTGCTCATGTGCCTGTGGTGGTATCAGGGCAACATGTGTCCCATCAATAGATCCGATGACGTTCGGCATCCTCCCCAGTGTATAAAGGCATCCTTTATTTCAGGGAGTTCAGCTGGGCTCGGGAACTTGATATACAGGTCGAGGAATTGCAACATCCCCTCCAAGACATCGCGTAGCACCCGACTAAACATCGTTTGCGACATACCACCAGCAGTAGCCACAGTGTACTGGAAGGTACCGGTAGCAAAGAAGTGCAGGGCTGCCATCACCTTCACCTCTGGGGTCAGTGCTGTAGGGTATGTCTGGCCAGGTAGCAGATGTGGTGCCAACTGCTCCGCCAACTCCGCAATCAGTGGCCCGGTGAAGCGGTACCGTCTGATGCAGTAGCGTTCCTGCATGGTTGCAAGGTCTGGGAACGAACGATAGACAGCTGGTGCCCAGCAGTACAGAGATGCACAAAGGAAGATTGTCAGTTCATCCACCCATGTGGCCATGACCACTATCACATGCTAGTTCATGACATCACACAATGTACTGAGGTGTGTGCTGTTGGGCATGGACACATATGTCACCTACAAGACCACCACCTCACAATTCCACATGTCCACAAGAGTCTCATGTAGTGCAATGGCCAATGGCCAATCATCTGGCTGTGTCACCCAACCTATGTGCTGCTGCAACGTTCAAAAAACACACCACAGTGACAATTGAGGCCTCATGTCTCCCAGGCATCACAGATCTTTGCCATGCAGAAATCCAGGCTCCCTGTATTGCCACATCAACACAGCAATGGACATGGCGTAGCACGTACACACCACAAGGCAAGCGTAAGTCCCACAGGTAGTGGCCACTGTTGTTCCTGCCGGCCCTACATGTACGTCTCTTAGACACACACCCCATCAAGGTTGATGCATATACCACATGGATGTGGAGACTGTCACCCATTGGTAACATTTGATCAGACACATCTGAGACACAACATGCACACAGACTGTGGGTGCACATCAGTATTGTGGCTACAGGTCTCACTGTGACGTACATGCCATCACCCCCAGGACTCAGGGTGTATGTGACATGTCCTAAACATATCCAACCTGACACTGTGGCCTTGACACATGCCCATTACTGTCCAATTGCACATCACAGTGGTAATATGCACAACACACAAAGGATTCTGCCCCCATGTACACGTGCAAAGCCTGGGAGTGGCTGCACAAAGTACCAGCCAAAAAAACAGCGGTGGCCCCAGGGAATGCAGCCTTACATGCCATGGGACACTGTGTGGCCAATGCTGTAGTGTGGCAGGTGTGCACAGGTGTCCATGGCCAGTATATGTGTGTTGCATCCGTATAATAGTCACACTAATGAGGTCTGACGCGGATGACAATGCGTACGCATTGCACGGGTTATGTCCGAGCCGTACGTACGCTTTGGCATTGAATGCAATGAGGTCCGACGCGGGTGACAATGCGTATGCATTGCACGGGTCATGTCCGAGCCGTGCATACGCTTTGGCATTGAATCCAATGAGGTCCGACGCGGGTGACAATGCGTACGCATTGCACGGGTCATGTCCGAGCCGTGCGTATGCTTTGTATTGAATGCAATGAGGTCTGACGCGGGTGACTATCATGCATACGCGTCGGACAGGCATGGTCAGAGACAGGCGTACGCCTTGCCCATTGAATCGTATGTAGACGGGTGCATGTGTATATTCAAAATACGCGTTGTACAGTCAGTTGAACGAGCCGGGCGCACCCATTGGCTCTGGACTGTCATGGAGACGGATGCGGATTCAAAACTTGTACGAGTTGTGCACTGGAAATTCAGTTGGATGCCTACAACAATGTCGCAATTTCAAGTGTTCCATGAAGGTGAAGATTTGAACGATGCGGAAGGCGTGTACAAGTCGTACTTTTAAATGGATTGGCCAGATTCATAGAATGCAACCGTGTTGGACCTATCACTTGGGACACATGGCACAGAGTCTGCCTCTGCAGCACATATATAAGGCTGGCTAGCCCCCAGGGAGCTCACTTGCCTGCACTACATGCTACTGGACCCCATCCCTGCTACCACTGCTGCTGTCTCTGCATCCTCTGGCTCCTGCTATGGCACATACTCTGGAGAGGGCCCCAGCCTTCACTGAGGAGGAGAACCAGACCCTGCTGGATGGGCTCCTTCCAGAGTACAGAAAGCTCTATGGGAAACCAGGGAGCAGGTGAGTGTGCAGTCCACTGCCTTCCTAATTATGCATGTGGTCTGACTGGCAGTACTAGCAGTGTGTACACCAGTGACAAGCATTCTCAATGACTGCTTTCATCCCCCAAAGTGTGTAGGTACATGCAATGAATAGTTTTCCTGCTGCTAAAGTGCATTATTGCAAGCTTAAACTATCCAGGCATTGTTTTTTTTTTTTTTTTTAAACCTTTATTCATCAAAATCAAGGACACAGCTATTCAGCCGACAACCCGAAGGTTCAGCAGCTTAAAGAGAGCAATACAAGAGAGCGTCCACAGTGCACAGGAAGGAGAAACAAAAAGGTTCTATTTTAAATAAACACAAACACAAACCAAACCCAAGCAAGGCGAAAAACACTGAATAATCCTGGTGATTGCCCCTCAGGGGAGACCGGACCCCCCTCGTCTATCCGATACAGAGCTATGAGAAGAGGAAAAAGGGAAAAGCAGAGACTCAATAAGTCAATTAACCATCAAAAATATGTACATAGCTGGAAAGAATGCTAAGGGGAGAGCTGCTCCTCGGGGGGATCCGGATCAGGGGCCAGGCATATGCCCCCCCCTATATTGGTTCCACCGCCCCCATATGGCATGCCATTTCCGAGGGCGCCCTCTAGCGCAGTACACTGTCTTTTCCCTAAACATACTCCAATCCATGTTTTCCTTCCACGCAGCCAATGTGGGGGGTCCCGCGGAGCCCCACAGGCGCGCGATGTCCCGCTTAGCCACCATGTTCCCCAGGGTCACCCACTGGGTCTGTGCCTCATCATGATCGGTAGGCCCCCAAACATTCAAAAGACAACACCGCGCCTCCGGCTGCATAACAATGCCCGTCACCTCCCCCATTACCGCATGGACTCGCCTCCAAAATTCCATGATGACGCCACATTCCCAAATGATATGCAGGAAGGTACCCACCATGCCACAGCCCCTCCTACATAAGCCCTCCTCAGAGAAGCCCATACGAACCAGCCTTGGCCCCGTAACATAGACTCTATGGAGTATTTTAAGCTGCACCAGCCGCAAACGCGACGGAATCGCGACCTCCCTAGGAGAGGAAACCGCAGACTGCCAATCCTCGTCATCCAACTCAAGACCGTCCCTAGTCCATTGATCCCGCAACCCCAATAGCAGGTCAGCCCGAACATTAATCAATTTCTTATAAATAAGAGAGATCGTACTCTCTGGCATATGGCCATCGAGGATCCGGTCCTCCAATGGAGAGGACTCAGGCACCTTCTCACCTTCTACGAGAACTGACCGCAGGGCATGACGCACCTGGGCGTAGCGGAAAAACTCGGAGCTCCCCAACTCATACTCCTTCTGCAGCTCCTCAAAGGACTTCACCCTACCATTAATCAGCAAGTCTCCAACCCTGGAGATACCAATCAAGTCCCATTTCTCAAAGCCTTTTGTATGCCAAAGCTTTCCCAGTTTTTCAGAGTCAAACAACGGAGTAGCAAGGGTAAGCTTATCCTTCCAGCCCAGCGAGTCAGTCGCCAACCTCCACACCTGCACCGCCACCCCAGTGGGCCCCGTAAGGGACGAGTCCAGCGACCTCGAGTACAACGCTCTGTGATAATTACCACCACGCAGCAACCATCGGTCCATGGCGTAGCCGGGGCTTAGCGCTGGACCATAGACCCCATGATTGATCGCGCTCAACTGGGTGGCCCAGTAATAACGCCGAATGTCCGGAAGCGCAATACCCCCGTCGTACCACGGAAGCGTCAACTTAGCAATCGCTATGCGCGGCCGCCCATCCCACAACAACGAGCGTTGGAGGCTTTCGACCTCTCGAAAGTAATTGGCCGGGACCCAATCGAGAGTATTCTGCAAGGCGTAGAGGAAACGGGGAAGAGACATCATTTTGAACAAGGCGGCACGCCCGAGGAGGGAGATCGGCATCCTCTGCCAGCCCGCAACATCCCGCCGCAAACGCGCCAGGGGAGGGAGCAGGTTCCTCTCATACCGCAAAGTGGAGTCAGTGGAGATAAAAATCCCCAGATACAAGAAACCCTGCTGGGCGATCTGGATCGAACAATTTCGCGGGACAGGTGGAACATCGCCACTCAGAACATACAGATATGACTTGCTCCAATTGATGACGAGACCAGAGTTCCTACCAAAAGACGTCAAGACGTCACAAACCACTATAAGAGAGTTCTTGGGCGAGACGAGATATAACAGGATATCATCGGCGTAGAGCGAAATACGGTCCTCATGGTCAGGCGACCATCTAAGTCCACGTATATCCGGGTGCCAGCGTATCCATGCCGCCAGCGGCTCGAGAGCAAGGGCGAACAACAAAGGCGACAGGGGGCAACCCTGCCGGGTGCCCCTCCCAAGCTGAAACGGAGTCGACGCCCGCCCGTTTACCACAACACTCGCAAGGGGACCCTCATAAAGCAGCCTCACCCAGCTCACAAAACCAGGGCCAAAGCCAAACTTGGCAAGCACAGCCCACAGATATGCCCACTCCACAGTATCAAAAGCCATCGTGGCATCAAGAGACGCCACAATAGCCGGTTCCCGCAGCGTGCTCGCCCTGGCAATCACGCCATGAAGACGCCTGAGGTTTAACGCAGTGTTACGGTGCGGGATAAAACCCGATTGGTCCGGGTGGATCAGCTCTCCAAGTACCCAGACCAAGCGGCCCGCCAGGATCTTAGCCAGAATTTTTGGCTCGGCATTAAGGAGTGATATTGGCCGATAGGAGGCACACTTGTCCCGAGGTTTACCATCCTTGTGTATCACCACAATCGTCACCAGTCGCTGGTCCAGCGGAAGGAACCCACTCCCCCGCGCCTCCACGAACATGGCGCGCAGGTGAGGGGCAACCCTATCCGGAAACAGCTTATACAATTCAATCTGCAAACCATTTGGGCCGGAGGCCTTGCCCGAGTTCAGCGCACGTATAGCACCCGCCACCTCATCAACCGTTATATCTCCATCGAGGTCATCTCTATCTACGTCAGAAAGGCAGGGCAGAGCGATGTCGCGCAGGAGGTCACACGAATCCTCAGTTGGCCTATCCGAAACCGAGGTGTAAATCATACGGAAATAATCCGAAAAACACTGTACTATACCCTCGGGATCAACAACCACCTCTCCCCCCTCCTTCGTCAACTCCGGCACCACTCTATTAACACGTTCTTTTTCATCCAGCCACGCTAGGAGCTTCCCGGCCTTATCGCCAACATCGTACAAGCGACCCTGCTGCTCCCTACTGAGGGTCTTGGCGACATTCGCCATCAGGTCCCTATATTCCGATTGCTTCAAACTCAGATTATGCAGTGAGGCCGCTGTAACCTCCTCCTCCAGGGCCACCTCTAAAGCCGCGATCTCATCCTCAACCTGTATCACCTCGCCATCTCTCCGTCGCTTGGCGGCTACTACCAAGGAGAGGGCCTCCCCTCTCAACACGGTCATAAACGCTTCCCACAACGACACCGCCGAGTCAACTGAACCCTGATTGTCCTTAAAATAATGGTCAACTATCTTCAGCAGCGCACTGCGCATCTTGGGATCACGAAAGTACCAGGGGTTAATAGGAGCAACCCTACCCCCTCCAACACGGCAGACATCCAGCCGGACCCACACTGGCGAATGATCAGATATGCCCCGTGCCATATGCCTAGCCTCCGATACCAATGAGGCATGCGCAGCCAGAGCGAGCAGGTAATCAATCCGAGAGAGACTACCGTGCGCCCCGGAGTGGAAGGTATATTGGCTCTGTGTGGGGTGGCGGAGCCTCCAGCAGTCTACCAAGCCGAAAGTGTCTATAAAGTCTGGAAGCCACTTCTGAGCCCCCCCCGGTGTCCCTGGGCGGGTACCTATCAAGCAACCCAGAGCCAACAGCATTAAAGTCTCCCCCCACCACTAGCATACCCTCCGGGAGGTCCAACAAGGCCCTACCCAGATCTGCAAACGTGGAGGCCTGCAGGGCGGGAGGAACATAAACCGAAACCAACACCAACGTTCTTCCCTCCCACCTCCCCGCCACCGCCACAAACCTCCCCCTATCATCAACAATGGTGGAGTCCACCTCGAAAGGTAGTGAAGCTCTAACAAGTATGCCCGCACCCCTGGAGCCTGAGGAGAATCCCGAGTGAGCGATGAATTTGTAACCTTTTCGATTAAGAGCATAACAAGTATTGCCTATAAGGTGTGTCTCCTGCAGTAGGGCCACATCTGGCAAAGACCGTTTCAGGAACTGCAAGACTATCCCCCGCTTAATACGATCTCCCAAGCCATTAACATTCCAGCTAATGATATTTAAGCCCCTACCCCCATCCCCACACACAAAGAGGCCCACCCCCCACCCGAGGAGCCACCATTGAACCACCCTGACAACCATTACTACGCCTTGCAAAAACAAACCCCCCAACAACCACCCCAACATCCCAACTCTCCCCCCCTCCCTGCACCCCTGCGGCAGCTTACAAAGCCCCCCCAACTTGCAGTGTGCCTGTCGCCCTACCCGAATACAAAACTACAAAAAGTACCCTGAGGAAGGAAAGAGCTCCCATCTTCCCCCCGCAACCCTCCGTATTACTGCAGTCAGCTACAAGGCATTGTCCGGGACCAAAGCAGGACAGTCTGGCTCCAAAGGCATCAACCCTGCCCATCCCGGTCACCTTCCACATCCGCGGCAGCGTCCCCGCCGGTCCGTCGCCGGGGCAAGGCGTCCAACCAGTCTCCGGCCATGGCAGGCGACTCAAAGAAGAAAGTCCGGTCCTCATACACCACACGTAATCTGGCAGGGAAAAGCATGGCATACTTCAGGTCCTTCTCCCGAAGACGTCTCTTCACCCCCAGGAAACTCTGCCTTTGCTTTTGCACCATCTGGGTGAAGTCAGGATAAAAACTCACTGAGGCGTTCTGAAAAGGGACCGGGCCCGTCACCCGCGATGCTTGCAGGATAGCGTCCCGATCTCGGAAATGAAAGAGCCGGGCGACAATCGGTCTCGGAGGGGCTCCCGCCCTGGGCCTCCCGCCAGGAACTCTGTGAGCCCGCTCGACTGCAAAAAACTTCCCAAGGCCCTTAGGCTTCAAATGGTTAAGCACCAGGTCTTCCACGAGCAGATCTACGGAGATCTCGTCCGAGGATTCCGGGACCCCAATAATGCGCACGTTGTTACGCCTGGCGCGGCCCTCAAAGTCCTCCAACCGGCGGGCGGAGAGGTCATTCTCAGTCCGCAGCTTACTAACTTCGGTCTGAAGTTCCGAGACATCATCAGCTAGGCCAGTGGTCTTGAGATCCAGGGACTTAACCCGCTCATTGGTTTTGCCCAAGTCCGCACGTATCAGGTTGACATCCACCAAGATCGTGTCCACTTTATGCGCCAGGGCATCAAACTGTCGCCCAACCGAGGCTTGCATCCCCTCGATCGCACCCATAACATCCTGCAACGAGAGCTCCGAGGTCGGGGATGAGTCAGCTTTCTGCACGTCTTGTGACTGTCCCGATCCACCAGGCAATCCCTTCTGCTGGGCATAGCGATCCATATTGTTGGATTGGGTATAGGCTCCCCGCCTGGTAGCCTTGGGTTTCGGCCTATCCACCTCTGCTTTAGCCGACATTTCTGACACAGAGCGATCCGGTGCAAAGAGACGTCCCTCTCTCAGTCAGAGGGTACAGGATAAGCCGGATCTGCAATAACCAGTCAGAGTAGGGCGCAAGGCGTCCAGAGGATAGTGAAGCATCAGGGTGCACTCCCGGGCCTGGGCAAACAAAAGGCGAGAAAGTGAAAGTGAAAGTACGGCGTTCTCCGTCCGCCAGTTCACACCCCGCCAGGCCGCTGTTGTTCAATTAGTGGCCGGGCATCCTGCCAACGCCAGCCCCTGCCATCCCCCGGAGATAGGCCTCAATCTTCCGCCGTGCACAACTCCGGTTCCCGGTGGGCGATCTGAACCCGGGCGGCATCAATCGCCTCAGCAATGAGTCATCTGCAGGATGCCGTGCATGTGAGGCAGGATTTAAGACAGGATAAACGACGGAGGGCGCGTGGGTCCCGGGAGCTCAAAGCTCATGCGGCCATCTTGGTCAAGCGCTAGGCTCCTCCTCCTATCCAGGCATTGTTAACATGTCAGACATGCATGTGCTTTTGCAATCCCCATGGTTGCACTGCCTGTGTAATTTATTTCCCTTTGTGATGATGACATGTCTATCCAAATGTGTGCTGCAGCAATCTGGGGCATGTGTGTTAATTTACTTTTCACTTTGTCCTCCTCACAGGTTGATGCCCACCAGAAGCAGGAGATCTGGCTGACCATCGCCCGGGCTGTTTGTTCTGTGTGGGTCTACAAGCGCCGGATCCGCAACTGCCAGAAGAGGTGGCAGGACCTTCGGGGCTGGACCCGTAGGATAGCTAGAGTCCAGCTGAAGCTGTCACCTCCACGCAGGAGGGGTGGACATTAGACCCTGACTGCCCACATGCTCTGTATCCTGGTGGTGGTCTTCCCGGACCTGGTTAGGCAGCTGAAGGCCAGACAGCAGCAAGAAGGGGGTGAGTCCTTGTCTGATCTGTGTAATATGTCTGACATGCAAATAGCAGTCTTTTGTCCTGGTCACACTTCAACATTACGTAGCTCTTGTAGTCCCAAACTCAGGTCCCTCATTTGTGTGATGCACCCTCCTCATCTGTTCCACAGGTGTGGCACCCTAGAATGGGGGTGGATCGCAGGTCAGCCGGCAATTTGTTCCAGAAAGACGTGGCTAAGTAGGAAAAAGATCTACCACCCTGTCTGGTGGTGTATATTCTGAAGGAGGTGAGCAGGGACTTGGTACTAGACCTCAGCGCCCTCTGAGGCTTGTACCAACAAAGTTTTCTGGACCAGTATTGTGGTTTCTTCCCATAAAGATATTTATGTGTAAGGCATAAAACCTTAAAAAGAATGCGCTTTCTCCCTGGAAGCCAGTGCAGAGCTCTAAGACATGGAGGAGAAGAAGTTTGATGAGGGAGATTCAGAATCATTTTGGCCGCAATGTTTTGTAAAGTCTGGAGTTTGTTTAAGAAGGATTTGTTTATGTACTGTAAGAGTGCATTACCGTAGTCCATCCGATTGGTAATCAGACCCTGAAGCAGCGGTTTTCTGGCTTCCAGGGGGATCCATTTAAAAACTCTCCGCAGTGTACGCATTATTCCGAAACAGGAACTGACAATATGTTTAACCTGGGCTCTCATGGACAATTGATTGTCCATGTAAAAGCCCAGGTTACGGACCACCTCTTTGGGGACAGGACAGGCACCAAGGTCAACGGGCCACCATTCAGAATACCACTGTTCTAGCGCTTTCCCAAAAGGCATGATCTCAGACTTTGCACCATTCAGTTGAAGATGGTTGTTTTTCATCCACCTATTGATATGAGACATACAGTTTTTAAAACGCATCATTGTTTCTTTCGGGTCAGGACCCAGTGTGACTATGATCTGAGTGTCATCGGCAAACGATATGACATCAAATCCGTATGCTCTAATCACTGGGGCCAATGGAGTCATATAAAGATTGAAGAGAGTAGGACTCAGAATGGAACCTTGAGGAACACCCATCGTGACAGATCTAGTGGAGGAGGTACTGAGTCCCGACTGAACAATGGTGCTACGGTCTGAGAGATAGCTTTTGAACCAATTCAGGGCCATACCACTGACACCAATCTCCCGCAGCAGTGTCCTTCATGCAGCTGGGTTACATGCATGGCAGACTGTGATGTGTTAATGTACAGGGATTAGTGTTTGCTGAGACTCATATGTCTGATTTGCATGATGTGGGGTCTTCTGGGTCCTGGATATGTTGTTTGCATGGGATGGGCAAGTGTGCTGGCCATCTACTGAGTTTGCTTTACCCCAGATCTGGGATTGTGAGTCAGTGCATATTGTTGTTGTCTGGATGCCCTGCCCCTGTGACAGGAGACAGTGTTGACTGACTTTCAGGACATACCAGTGCCATGGCATTTTACTTGCTATGAGTGAGCCTGCATTGTGTTCAAGTGTGCACCATGCACCACATTGTGGCATTGACCATCAGGACAGGAGTACATCATAGTGTGTGTTGCTGGCATGCATCACAAGCATGTGGAATGAGTTTCTGCCCATCCCTTGATCCGGACACCTGTACTGAGTCAGTAGCAAGAGATGTGCTGTGTGTATAGTGACATACTCCTACATGTTCACTTACATGTACAACTAATGTGTGGGTGGTGCATGTTTGCACATTGGGGTGTTAGCATCCAACATGCAACTGACATATGTGTCAAAGTCAAGGAGGGATATGTGTGCCATGGTTGATGTTGAGAATGACAATTGTCTTATCCTAAACAGTGTTGGCACTTTGAGCTGTGTTCAGCTGATGATGCCAGGGCTTACCCTATGATGTGATGTACTCACTGTGGTGTGTGCAGTCGGTGCAGGTGACTGATGTTGTTCTGTTACTTCCTATTCCTATCCAGATACATCCACGGCCACAGGAGGGGACAGCTCCACGGACCAGGAGGAGCCACAGAGCCTTACAGGGACAGAAGGAGAGGAGTCGGGTGGACCCAGTGGCACGGAGGGCGAGTGTAGCCACACAGAGGAGTCGTCAGCACCATCCCCCCAGCTGAGGGCCACAGCAGCTCTGAGGATGACTCCCTTGTGGAGGCGGGTGTCAGCAGCCACCAAACCCCATCTGGTGAGGCTGTCCCCGCCACCACCACCACCTTCACCCTCCCATCGGCTCCCATCCCAGAGGTCCCTGTGGGCTCCCGTGTTCGTGAGCATGTCTCCTTTGTGCCAGGCACTGCACCCCCTGCCCCTGTGTCCCCTGCTGCCCTGAGTGAGGAGTCTGTGGACTTACTTCGACAGATCCATGTAGGGCAGACGTCGATGCTGAAGGTCCTCCATGCACACACAGGTCTGTTGACCCAACTGGTGTCATTCATGGAGGGCATTTCCTCGGGCATGTCTGCCCTACAGAGGACCCATCAGTCCGTGGCCTCCTCCCTGACGGCAGCAGTGTCCCTCCTCCAACAGTCCCGCACCCCTCCTACCCCTGCACCACCCACGATTCCTAGCACCCTACCTGTCCCAAGCACAGAAACCCCCAAACCAAGGTCTAGACGTGCACACAAGCAAGCGCAGGGGACTGATTCCACACTCACAGGGGCTGGTTTGCTGACACACACACAGTCATCCACAACCACTCCGCAGTCCTCCGAGACCTCTCCCTCCCAGCCCCCTTCCCTTGCCTCACCTGCAGCCCCATCCCCCCAGAGGCTCTTCCTCTGTGACCTTGGCCTCTTCCCCACTGACCCTGCAGTTCCTGATTACAAGTGGAAGAGGAAGTCCCCACACACAGAAGGGAGTGCCCCTTACACCCGGACACCCTCCCCCAGGCGCAGTCAGACAGAGACGCCCACCCTCAAGTCCACCTGGCGCCAGAAGAGCAAGACCCCCGCCACCACACAGCTCCAAGGCAAAGTCTCCGTCCTCCATCCCCCAGGCACCCACGTCAGAGGTTCCCCTGCCACTCCCTGCCCCGGGTTCCCCCACACACAGATACACCATCCCCAAAATGCTAAGGCCATCCCCCCTAGCACTTGCTCCTCCACACCTGGTCAGACAGTTGGTGCCACTGATGTGGGGACCATGTCCCCCCCTGCCCTGCTGACCTCACCTGTCCCCCATTCCGCTCCCATGGATGTAGGCACTGCTTTGGAGTCCACGACCACCCCATCTGACTTGGGCACTGCAGTGGTGAGCCAATCCACTCCATCTGACCTGCCCACTGGAGTTGTGCCGGCACCCACCCCATCTGACTTGTGCCCCACAGTTGTGACAGCACCCACCAATTCAGTCAGCTCCACTGCAGTTGCAAGTGTCTTGCCTGCATCCACCACCTCTTCACTGCCTCCTTCTGCTGCGCCCTGATCCTGTCCCTGCGGTGCCTGGCCTGCCCCCATGTATGCCCCTCCGAGGGGATGACCCCGGTCCTTAGCAGTGCAGGCAAGCAAGGTGTGACAGTTGTCACTCTACTTCACTCCTTGGCATTTGGACATGGACTGGCCATTGGCCTTTTGTTTGCACAGACGTTTAGATTTTCATATACTGAATTTGTCACTCTAGTTCACTCCTTGGCATTTGGACATGGACTGGCCATTGGCCTTTTGTTAGAACAGACGTTTCACTTTTAATATGCTGAATAAAGCTTTTTTCTTTATCCCTGTGAACTTGATTTAGCTGTACATTATGTTGATGTTGTTTTACATGCCCTTGCACCTGTAATGCTTGGTTTACAATGTTGAATACTGATGTGTTGATGTGAGGGACTCCCTGTGGTCCATGAGATATGTATCCTATTTTGGTGGGTATCCATGTCATCCTTTGCAGCTACATGGGTGTGTCAGGATCACCTATTTGTGTACATCTCTTTGTGAGCATTTCATTTGCATGGTCACATCTGTGGCTTGCACCCCTGCACATATGATGTGCTTCCCATTGTCCAATTTCTCACTTCCAAATACTTTGTGCTCATCAACACTGTACCTACAGGTGTGGGCATCATTGTAATAGGAGCAACTGGGGCCTCTGTGCTAGGCCTGGGCGAAGCACTACGCTACGCTCGCGTAGTTTGCGAAGTTTGCGCTACTTCGCGCTACGCGAACTGCACGTAGCACAGTGCGAACACGCGTAGCGTAGTGTTGCGTAGTGCTGCGGTCATTTTTTGCTTGCTCGCGGTCCTCAACGTCAAGTTGGCGACCGCGAGCAAGCAAAATGACATCCTGGCGAGACTTTTTCCTTGTTCGCGATCGCGAGCATGGAAAATAAACCTCCCGGCGAGATTCCCAACGCGAGAAGGTCAGGTTTCTCATTGCGAGGGGTCGCGTATGCTCGCGACCGCTCGCGATGAGAAACTACCAGTTCGCGTTGAGAAAGCTGCAGCTCGAGTCAAAATCTACTCGAGCAGCAGAAAACTACAGCTCGCACTGTGCAAGATGCCATTTTCAATGATTGCACAGTGCCGGTTGCTTGTCCGCACTGTGCAATCATTGAAAACAACAACATCTTGCACAGTGCGAACATGTTACTTCGCAGTTCGCGAAGTGCTACGCGTAGCTCGCGTAGTGCGAACTTCACTTTGCGTAGCTTCGCGAAGTGCTACTTCGCGAACTACGCCCACCCGTACTCTGTGCAACTTTCTAGACATATGTTTTGGGTATGTGCAGATGACTTAGGGGAGACTCACGTACCCAGGCTGTTGTGACCAGAGCCTTCATTGTGTGGTAACTGATGGCTGACTGACCAAGTGTTCTGCAGACATGAGTGGGACTTGCGGTGAATATGTTTGGCACAGCTGGGCTCCCACAAGAGTTGTGTCCCCTCAAGTAAGTGTGTTGTCCAGTGACATGGCCTGGGCCCATGGTGTGTGTTGAATGGGCATGTGTGTGTGTCCACATCCCTGTTCATACACAGACAGTGTTCCCTTGATATGTTCCTGTTGTTGATGCTTGCTGAGTGGTACTGGGTTCATCCCACTACTTTTCCAATGGGCTACCAGATGTGTGGGTGCATGACACACTACTATTAATTGGTGTATCATCATTGGGATTTGTCAGTTCTGAGTTGTGATGATGTTGTCAGACACAGATGGGACACAGTCAGGGTTCCTCAAGGCACCTGTTTATTTGCTAAATCATGTAGTTGTCCCTAGGTGGTAGCTTTCACTGATTGAGACATTTGATGTGTGTGTGACTGCTCCCACTTGTCGGGTTCATGGCTGCGATGATGGCAGGTGTCAGCATGTGTGCCTTGTGTTTCTCCTTGGCATCTGCATTGTCCTGGGACTGTGGCAGGGATTCTGAAGGTTACGTGAGCTTTGAGGTCATGGCCATGTACCGCATACTGTGCAGTATGTCTGTCATTCTCCAGGGTTGTTGACTGTACTTGTGTGATGTGTGTGTGCACCTTAGTTCCTCCCAACATTCCTGTGTTTGTAATGGGTGCATGTGCAATGTCACCTGTCCATGTGGGCTTCACAGTTACACATTGTTGCAGTTCAGGGTGTGTGGTGTTGAGGGTGGACTGATGTGAATGTTTGCATAGGTGGTCCCCTAGCTCCCGTTTGTCCATGGATGAGGGGCCATGCTGAGTGATTTGTGTTTGTGTAATGTACGTTTGTGGCACAGGACACATGTCTGGGTTTCCCAGTTTGTACGACATCTGCCTTTAGCATCACAGTGGAGGTGTCATGCATGCTTGTGTCACCCCAATGTCTGTTACCTGGGGGAAGTGGTATTGTGTGTCAGTCTCTTGCTGTGTTAGTTGGTGTTCATTCCAGCTTGTGTCACATGTGTCTGTTGTGCTCCCTCTCATCTCCCAACGCCTGATTGCCCACTGAGGGTGTCCCAATGATGGTTTACTTTTTTATGGCACTGTGTCCACATCTGTGTCACTGTGGTTCAGCCCCCCTCATGTGTTGTGTAGTTGCCTGGCGATACTGTCACACACACACACACACACACACATGTTGTGTCCGATGTGCAGTGTGAGTTTGCCTGTTTGTGTTTGTGCATCTGCACCAGTGCATTGGTATTGCTGTTGTGGGCCTTTGTCTGGATGCTGTTTCTGTGATTTTGCATGCTGTCCCTGTGAGTCATTTCACATCATTGTGCACATTCATCCTGGTTGTTGGGTGCCATTGCTGGCATGGAATATGAGTTTGGGATCTGACACCTACAGTCTACACATGTTGTTTTGATTGGTGTGTCTATTTTCGAGATGTGTGCATGCTTGGTGATGGTCACTTCTGCTGTTGTGTCGTTGTACGCTGTATGCATTGTCAGCCCCATGTGTGGTGCTTGTCCGCACATGGCCGAGAGTGTGTTATGTCTTCACAGCACTGTTAGCCTCACCACATCTCTGTGTGTATGGGACACAACCACTAGTTTGCCCCAGAAGTGTTTGATGTGTTGGGAGCAGGGATCATACATGCTATTTGTTATTTGCAGCTTTGACCATGATGACACTTACCTTTTGGTCACTGTGATGAGTGGGGTTTAGATCCCATCACCACAATGCTCGACATCTGCTGCATTTTGGGGGCACCCCCTTAACTTCTGTTCTACACAGTGAGGGGGTGTTCTTTTTACATTGCCACAGTGCTATGGTGAGGCTTGCCTTGTGTATGTCACACTCATGTGTTGGTCACACACGTGCTGTTACTTACATTGTATGCTCGTAGCCATAATTACTGTTGTGGGCATTTGTCACAGACTACACTCTGTTGTCATGATGTTAGGGGGATGTATTTTGCGGACATACCTGATGTTGGAGTATGCTGGATGTGTTGCGCATCACCCATTCTATGGCTGGGGGTGGCTGTAGTGATGGGCAACATAAGCCCTATGGTTGGGGGTGGCAGTAGTGATGGGCAACATAAGCCATATGGGTGTGGGTGGCAGTAGTGATGGGCAACAGGTCCCCTATGGGTGGGGGTGGCTGTAGTGATGGGCAACATAAGCCCTATGGCTGGGGGTGGCAGGGGTGATGGGCAACATCAGCCATATGGGTGTGGGTGGCAGTGTTGCTCCGTCTCGTACCCACTGCAAGCTGGTCCGTCCGTAGCCGTGGATTGATTTGTGGCATGAATCGTAGCTGATATGCTTGTTTTCCGGATGCTGTGACGTGCCGTGCGTGACGAGCTGTCCGGCGCGTAGGAAGTACGGATCGTACTTGTCATGCCGGAAACTGCTATGGATACTGCTTCCGGACGACTCAGTTCATCTTTAGGAGTTTCAGCTCGGACGGAGAATGGGGCTTGATTCACAGCCTACGTGTCGGTCGTGTTTTTGGCAGTTATGCGCATCGTACTTACTCTACAGGACGGACCGGCTCCGGGCACGTGTCGGTCGCACGGTAAGGCTACGGACAGCTGTCCGACCGGCTATCGGAATCGGCCCCTTTGTCTTCTCTGCCACTAGTCCTTGCCAGAGTCCCAGACAACTCACAGTGGTCTTTTGCTTACTCGACACCTCTCTTAAATCTCTCTTAAGTCATTCTGTAAATCATTGGGCTATTTGTAACTGATCTAAAAGGTGAGAGACATCAGTAGCAAACAATGTCTCTTCTATGTAGTGCTAGCTTTAATTTCAGAGATCTTTTCAAAGGCACAACTCTCTCTTAGGTAAAATATACGTGCTCCTGCAGGCGATGTTGAACACCTTATGAACTCTTTTGCCAAGCTTCATTACACTGAAAATCATTGGAAAGTTTAAAATAAATATTCCTAAAGACTTTTGAAACTTTGCACATCCCTATTATTCTCTCTGTTACTGCCCCTTCTCCAGTAGCGGCTGATGTCCCCCTAAAGTGGTGAGGCAGAAAACCCAGACCCGAGTGGGACCCGCACACAAACCTAGTACATGGACGTAATACATGCACACACATAAAGATCCGCACACACGGAGTCTACAAGAAAGTGCAAAAAAACAAAAAAACACCAGTAGCCATGCACGCACACCTGTGGCAGACTAGCATGTGGTGCCCATAGATGTCGTCACTGTCCATTCACTGTCTTGTCCTCAGACACACTCCTCTCTTGCATGTGTAGCTAGGGAAGGGAAGGGTTGTGCGATGCTTTCTAATGTTGAACTAAAGAGGGAGGCAGTTGTTACCTGTAACCCTGTCCTTGCTGCACTGCTGTGTTTTGTTTGCATGCCACATCTGCCATTAAAGTGGACTGTGAGCCGTAAGCAGGGGCAGACTAATGTATTCTAAAAAACAAGTCCTAGATAGCATAGCAGTCCATAAGATGTACTGGAGGCATGAGGGTGTGTTATCGACAGGCTCACCCGCTTGCACCAAGCACAAGCCAAGAGCCCCACGCGGCTCCCAGAACTCATGCTTGAGCCGTGCTTCGAAAATGCCCCATTGAAAACTCACAACCCTGCCCAAGACAGAGCCTATGAAGTTTAGGCCCGGAGTGCAAAGTCCCTGCACGTGACGTCCATGCTGCAGAGAGTCCATCCTCCGCAGTTGCTGCTGGCCCAGGCTGATAGCGGTAGTCGCCTCTCTTGAGCAAATCCAGACATGGCCTCCAGCAGCATGAGAGCAGCGCCAGATTGGCTTGAGCAGGCCAAAGCAGCGTTCCGTATGAGTCCATGAGACCATGGAGGCTCGGGCTGTAATGTCCAGCTTGCCAGGTGTTTATATAGGACAAGCTTTAAGTGCGCATGTCGGGTTGGCCGTAGAAAGACACCCATCCAACCAGGCATGTGTGCTAACACTGCACTTAAGTGCAGACCTGACCCAGCCAGCTTGTTTGCTCATGCTGGCACAGAAAAGCCCTACCTCGGCCCGCAGAGCGCACACTCATGATTGGCATCTGCCTGTGCACGTGACCCGCCATGGCAGGGAAACATAAATTTAAACAAGCATTTACAATGCAACGGTCTAGGCATTAGTAAAGTTAGAGCTATTGGCATTGCTCATGACAATGCCGTTTCTTTAAATGTTTTAAAAACAAAAACAAACAAAAATAATATCATGAGCAATGCCAATAGCTCTAACTTTACCAATGCCGAGACCATTGCATTGTAAATGCTTGTTTTTTTCTCTGATCGCGCTATGCAGCCAAACGATCACGCTACTTAGAACAACGATCGTGCTGCTGAAGTCACTTTCCACACACTACGATTAAAACCCAGTGTATGCTGCTGATGGTCAGGGTGTGGCAGGAGCACCTCAGCCGGTCACAGAGAGTCATCGAGATGCGGATAGACAGGCCCTGCATGCCGGGGCTCACCAGATACTCCAAGCTTCCAGTCAAAAATTACTATTTAATTCTCCTTCTAAAACGTACCCAGCTCCCGTGAGATGGAATTGGAAAAATACAAGCACTCCAGTTTGTGGAAAACTCCGCGTGCGTGTCCTTAACATTTGGCAATTATGCAAACGACTGTGGCATTGAAAGACAACAACTCAAAGAGGATTATTACTACTGCATTGATCAATTCTTTGTTCTTTTCATGAAAATATAATAAAAACAATTTGAGAAAAAACAAATAACTCGGAAAAAAACATATGTTAAAATGAATACCAATAAAATGTGACTCCTGAAGAGAGGAAGAAGTGGGAAGCACAGAGTAGCAAAATGAATTTCAAGCATAAACGAGTTGGGTTTAATAAAGGAACCCCACGGCTCCCTCGCACTCACCTTCGGCGGACTCGCAGACCTGCACGAGCCTGCCTAATGTGCTTTTAACTGGTGATTATCACGGGGATGCGTTCCTGCGATTGGCTTCAATGAGCGGGCCTCAGAAGCACTGCAGCCCCCTGGACCCCCGGCGTGCTCAGTCCATCCATCACTGCAGTGCCGCGTGGCAACCACCAACTATACTCTAGAGAGGCGCAGGGTGCTTTCAGATGTGTTAGCTCAGGTGGGACCACTGAAGCGAACCAGGACTACAGTTACCAGAATGCATTTGTTATGAAAGGAAAACCCTGAACTGGAGCGCCAGCCCTACATAGAAACGGTCTCATCAATAACTGTAGTTGAGATGAAGACTATTTTATGTAATTTGAGATCATTGTGAATTGAATGCAAATAGAACATAGACCCTTTGAATGAGGCCTATGCTGTGTGTGGCACGTACCATATTATTCTGAGTGGGACAATCGGTTGATAATTGCTTAGAAACCCAGTCCTTGGTTTCTAAGTGTCAACCACAACAGGCCGTGCGTTTAAATACACGTGTGCTTGTCCACGGAAAATGTTGCCATGCTGGCTTTCAAAGTAGCAGCCGTGGCTTCTTTGCTAGAGACCCCAAGACAGCTTCATAAACAGTGGAGAAAGGAATTATTATTGGATCACTTTCTTTAGTGGCAAATGTATGTGGGGCTCAAAACAGACCTCGAGTTGCCCGATACAGACAAGGGACGCCCTCCCCACCATTAACAATGCAACTCCCTGTTTGGCCTCGGGCCTCCCTCCCAATTCCTGC
This sequence comes from Triturus cristatus, assembly GCF_964204655.1. Lineage (NCBI taxonomy): Eukaryota > Metazoa > Chordata > Amphibia > Caudata > Salamandridae > Triturus > Triturus cristatus. The sequence continues at coordinate 75,442,055 of NC_140580.1, read as the reverse complement.
CATGTACCTGGATGGAGGCGGAGCCAGGACGAGGGAGAAGCTCAGGTGGAAGCGAGGCACTTATAGATCACATTCATATGACGATAGCCAGTAGTCCACGGTCTTACTGACAGGGCTAGTAGGCCAACTTCCGAGCCTCGCAGCGCCTTGAAACCGCAGCACCATCACCACACTTTCCTGTTTAAGACTTGTCTGTAAGACAGCTAAACATCTGAGGACATGCAAGAATAGTGTTCGACGTCAGCAGTAAAATTATCCTGACTGGTCTAGTCACGAACATAAAGTTGTCCAGTCATGCTTCCTGTTGGCGGTGTTTTCGGACGCTTGTTTGCCCGATGCTGCGGTGGGGGGCTTTGACACACTGCAGCGGGGGCACAGCTCACGCTGAAGGAGAGAGCGAGCGGGGGGCGGGATGGATGACTCGCGGCTGCTTCTGCTCCTGCCCACGGCGCGCCCAGAGACCCTTCCTCCTCCTCAAGGCACAGCCCGGGCTCCTCCAGCTAAACAAAACAGCAGCTGCTGGCTCTCGAGCGCCGCGAGAAGCGCTGTTTTACCGAACACGCGCCCGAATAGCGCGATACAGAAGGTACTGCGGTCTGCTCAGCCCGCAATAAATCAAGTGAGTAGAGAAGCCGTCACGAGTGTCCGAGGCGGAGCGGCTGCTGTGTGTTTTTTTTTTTTATTTTATGTAGCTGGTTGCGTGCAGCCCCCGCCCCCCCTTAGCAGGTGTGTATTGTCACTCAGGGCCACGGGGCAGCGTGCAGTGGAAGACTACCCCCCTCCATTTCCCTCACCACAATGAGAGCCCCCTGCTGTGGCCACGGTGGCGCCCTGTCTGGTGGGAGGCCATCTGAGGTAGCATCATTGGTGTCCTTCTCCCAGAACAGTCTCCACACTGGCCGGCTGTCTGGTGCTGAAGGCGAGGAAACGCAGCGTCCTTTTCGGATTCGGGGGCGTGTTTTGCTGTTGTCTCCTCCTTGAGACTTTTCGCAAAAAACACGCCCCCCGATCCGAAAAGGACGGGGCATGATTGGAATGACGGGACCTCTTCTCCAATGGCTGGCCAGCATTTACGAGGCCAGCCAATGGAGAACAGGGCAGAAGAGGGGCGGGTTCAAGCCCCTCTTCTCCCAAGTCATTAAATCTCCGGACTTCCGGTCTGCCGACCGGATGGTCCCGAGACCTAAAAAGGACTGTGACCGGGGGGAAAACATCTAGACAGTAGACTCTAATTGCATTTTAAATGATGTACATTTTTTAATATGGGGGCAACAAATACAGGAGGCGACCTTTCGCCCTCAAGAGAAACCATCCCTACCCTTCTCCTTCCTATCCTCTTTGATATCCCAACAGTTTGAATCTCCTATAAGTGCCTGCCTTTTCAATTGATTTCTTATGTCACTTCGAGAATTCATTCTTCCTCTGTTTGCTCTTTAACTGTGAAATACTTCAGCTTTTTTCATACCTCGGTTTCCGTCCATGACTGTTTAAGAAACTAGTTAAGGCTTATGTGTAATACAGTAAAATATATGATATATACTATTAGTTGTCTGATGATTACGTTTGATAGCAGGTACTGAAGGTGCATACGTAGATTGTTAGGTGGAAAGCAGGTGAATCTTTAAAAGAAGAGGACATGATTGGATCGGAAGTGATTGTAATAGAAGTTTTAAAAGAAGATCAGTGTGGTAGAAAGTGTGGGACGAGGAGACAGCCAGCTGAGGGTCGACTATGAACAGAGGTAGTAACATTTCAAAAGAAAGCAGGTCCTAGGATTTGCAGTGCTGGCCTCTCTCGCCGCCACTCCTTCCTCCTATCTTTAAATGAACGCCCTTGCAATCTGACGCATCAGATGTTACTTTGTTCAAAACGAGGCAGTCACTTATATTGTTATAAATGCCTTGGTTTTCAGTTTAACATCAAAAGCTAATTGCGGCTCAGGAATCAGCATGGCATGGCCTGCGGTTCATCACTACCTAATTTCAGCATTACAACACCCCAAAATAGCTCTGCCTTGCCACTGAAAATCAGCTCTTCATCCCTAATTACTGTTACAGGGAGAGTCTTTATTTTTCTTCCAGCCAGACTTTTCAACCTTCTTACATCCCAGCTTCAAACCATCCGTCCTTTGCAGCGCCCTTAAAGCTTGGCTCTTCAGTCTGAGACACTTCCAGGCTCCACTTCCTTCTCCTCCTTCAACCCAGCAACTGTGGCCATCCTGAAGGTATTCCAATTAACAATCATTGTATGCAACGCCTTTAGAAATACATAGACAATAAGAGCTCTTCAGGACCATGTGCTTAGTGAGCCCCCACTGCAGGTCGAATATCACATCTGCAAGTTACAGTACTTGCACCTGCCCCAGTATCAGCTGTAGAATATCTACTCCAACTGTATTCTCAAGGTATTTATTATAACAGGCACATGCAGACTCAATATTCTTAATACCACATCTATGTACCTTGGCATTGCATGTATATATCATCATGCTAGATGTGGAATCAGAGAACATAAGGTGTATACTTATCTGTCTATAGAAGCTGGAAGGAAGCCTTTTTCGTGTGGTCCCTCACAAAGCCTCCATTTTTGTAGAGTCCCTTCCTGGCTATATTAAATAATGCTGAATTGACGGATAAGAGGCACAGCGATCCCTTTTAGTGGTCAAACAGAATCTTTAATTATAATTCAAGCCATGCATTTATCAGTGTATTCTTACCTTGACAATATAGTTTTGTTTTAGTGGATATTCTGGAGACAATATTGTTCAGGTCTGCATTAAAATCTCGATATTAGAGACGAACACCCCAACCGGGTCCTTATCTTTTCATTAGTTCTCTCCCAGATAATTTCTTATAAGCTCATATGATTAATAGGACATGCGAATGGGGTCTTATTTTTTCTCCTTTTACTAATATTTGCAAAAGCACATCAATGATGAGTTATTAGAAATAAAAGGTGTGCTTGTCAGCTCACTGCAGCCCTCATGTCAGAAACCATAGGCTAGTTCATTGAAAAAGTATCCTAGGACGTTCTCACTACTCATCTGGCTAGACGGGTTTCATCCATCATAAATGCATTCTTCCTACTGACCAAACTCAGTGCAGTGATGATTTTTTATTTTTTTTCTTGCAGGCATGTGTGGACAACGCATGTGTTGACAGCAGCAAGCTGGGCTACAACTGTAACGAGACAGCCAAGTGCAACGATCATGGAGTGAGTAAATATTGAACAGAACTTTTCCTGTAATGCTGCAAATTGCTGTGGCATCTGGGGGAGATATCAAGCAGTTAAAGGACTGTTTTGCTTCAGATGTAATCCTAATGGCAGCCAAAGAATGAGTAACAAATACGGTAATAGTTTATCATACAATAGTACTCCACAGAAGAGTGCAGTTCATGTGTGTGAGTTAAGATGCTGTTTTTAGGTCTAGCAGTGGCAGTGTTAGCTGCCTGTCAGCTATTATGAAATCCACACATAATAACACACAGAGCAATGTTTAAGTCTTATGAGAGTTTGTTATTGTGTCCCTGTTAGAGATGGGGTTTCTGTCTGGCTAGGGTAGGCACCTAAGCCAGGCAGGACCCACCACTCTAGAAAGGGCAAGTAAGTTATACATCAAATATAATCTGTGCTCACCCTCTGGTAGCTTGGCGCAGAGCAGTCAGGCTTATCATCAGACGCAATGTGTAAATCGTTTGTGCAACACACTCATACAGTAACACAAGGAATTAACCACAAAAGAGACTCTACACAGGGCTATATGAAAATGTATAGTATATTGTACCTAAATGACAATGCCAGAATCAAACTGAAATACATCATAACATCAGGGCATAAAATGCAGCAGTTTCGTTGGCCGGGAAAGTACATAAATCACCAAACGTTACCATAAGTACATGAATCACAAATGAGTGCGAGTAATGCAACCTGGTTTGGAGGCAAAACACAGGAATTGCAGTTGAAACATATGACACAGCACACCTGCGCTCTTGTTAAACGTTATATGGCAGACAGGCGCGCAACACCCATTGGACTCACAGGGCTTCAGCCCCCCCATCCCCCCCAACCCCCCCCCCCCCCGTCGTGTGTGGCAGCCCGGGATGAGACACCTTCCCGGGCAAAAAAGCAGCCGCACCCGAGCCCTTCACAATGAGGCCTCGCTGTTGTTTCACCCCTTCTAAGAGCCCCTGCAGCTCCACAGATTCAGCCTCCCCCGAAATTTGTCTCTAGTTGCGCCTCTGGTAGACAAGAACAAAAATATAGGGCACAGAAGCAATTGCGTGCCTATTGCAATTAAAACAATAATCACCCCCTGACTAAGATGGAAGAAATGCATATTCCTTTCTGCCTAGGTGTTTATGGTAATTTGGAGTTTTCCAACTAAAACAACTTCCCGACTATGTGGCCTCCATAGAGGCTCAACGCCGTAATGCTGTGCCAAGGAATAAGTGCCCCCAGGTATAGGACAGTCACACTGTGGATGATGTCGGGGAGACCTCACTGGATCCCCCGTATGCAGATCTGTGAGAAGGCAGCGGCCCGTAAACATGCAGCGTGCTGCAGACAACACAGACGTTGCTGTCCGAATGTGGGCATGTCTGCCCACGTCTTTCTCTAAGATACTCTTTAGGCAATGTCGGCGGTAGATCTGTGAAGAGCGGATGCCTCGACACAGCACTCACGCCTCTGACTCCACACTGCAGGAAATAAGGAACCCTCACGACACGCGTCACAACAACTAATGGCTAAAACACATTTCTGGCATCCGGGAGCAGCTTTCCACCCAGACACTCAGCGACATCACGCGATTTGAAAAGCGGTGTGTAATAAATATTGTTGGGTGGAAGGTACTTTTTAGTAGCTGATGATTGCATACTGAAAGTGTGTTAGATGTGAGATGTGAGGACTGTCTATTGTACACTAGTTGCGGGGTGAGTCAGGTTTTAGGCTCTGTGGCTAGAAATGCTTTGTGAAAAAGCCTAAGACATTTGGCTTCATCTAAACGTTTCTTTCCACCCTGTTTTGTGCACAAGACCCAGATTCAGAACATGACTGCTGAGCCAGCAGCAGTGGGCCTGGATGGTGCAGGGCTTTGTCAACACTTGTGCAAGGCAGTAGAGTTTGTGTGCATGCTACGGTCTGCAGTCTTTAACTATCTCCTAGTGTGTATACTACGTGCGATTCGCCCCCCCCACATGCCGTCCAACCCTGCCCCCAAAACAAAACCTGTTACATAGAGTCTGTACACTGACCAGAGTTGATGTTCCACAGCGTAGTCCTTTATTTACGTTAACATGATTGTTAGATATTGAACGTTTATACCTAATAACACAATGGATAATCAACATTGACATTCGTTGAGCCTTAAAGACATTATCAAGATGGAGAAAAGATACCAAAGCAGGTTACATAGGTGAAATTGTTTTTACATTCATAAGAACTTGCAATAAACCACACCAACACAAAATTGTGTTAGACACCCCGTGCTCGTTGTCAAAGCAGGCCCCAACTTGCACAGGCCCTGAGCGCACCCCCAAGGGCATTTGACAGCATAGAAATATGACATTGTCCATGAGACATAAGTAGCCACTACCCAACCTCCATCCAAGAGATAACTAACTCACCAGGGCACCGCATAACGCATTGATTCCCACCAGGGTACCTGCTCACAGGTGCACCCCCAAAGATGTTTTTACACGGCATCACGGGTAGGGCAGGAGAGTCCAGGACCACCAGCAGGTCAGCCCCCCCTCCCTCCAACCCGGAGCCACACTGAATGAATGCGCCCCCCTGTCCAGAGGACTAGTCAGTCCATATCAAAATCTATCTCTCGGTAACTCCCGCTACTTTCCTGCCAAGGACCCTGCCATAGGGCGAGGAGCTTACTGGCGCCCTCCCCCTTCTGTCATTTGACAGCAACGTACCTCGTCAATGGGCCCCAAGATTGTCTAGACAAATAGCTCCTGGCCCTTAAGTGACAAGTGCACCCCGTCCACGTGGAAAAGCTCAGCATTGGATACCTGGATTAGCCTGTGCCTAATTGTGCGCAATGAAGAGCCAGACAATATTTTTGCGACCGCATGGTTCCGTTTTTTAACTGAATCATTAACCGCTTGAACGGGAGCATCCCCTGGCCATACCTGTGGAGGTATCACCTCTGACCAAAAAATGACAGTATCCGGCAACATGTTCCTCAAATTAGACAGCAAGGAGAATAAAGCCTCTTTTACTTCCCTCCGACCATTCGGGATCATGTTTACCCCCTGCATGAATAATCACAACATCCGGGATGGGTACATTACCATTCTCAATCACACACCGCAACTGCTCCCCCAGATCCTTTAGATGCAGGTTACCAATCCCCACCCAGTGGGGACTGACGCCTGCTGCGAGCTGCGCCCTCTCCAAGACTGATCCGCAGAAATACTGCGCACAAATGAATGACCACACCAGCATACGTGCGTCTGCTGTTGCCTCACGGCTGAAAAGCAAGAAAGAGAGAGAAAGGTGGAGGACGAGTGACAAAGAAAAGCATTTGTGGAGAGGGAGGCGGCACTGTAGCACCACCCCAAAACTCCCTACCAAAGCCAAATGAGGTCACACATAGTGCTCAAAGCACGACGACTTCCACCTGCCCACCCTCTTCATCACCTCCGGTAGTAGACCAATAGTAGCCGCAGTAGTGGCCGCCCCAATGCGAAAAGAATGTGAAGTGAACTGAGATGGATTCTCACCCAGCAGAATTAGGGAGCGTTCACAAATGTGTGTGAACTGAAACCTAGTTAGGGGGGAGCCATTTTCATGCAGCAGCAGTCTAGAGCCCTGACCCTCGGTCATATCTGTAGGAAAGCCTGCGTCAGTGCCACCGGGCAATAGGAGGCCCCTGGAGCCAAACACAGACACATCCACACTCCCTTCCCCAAAGAGTCTGTCTTAGACTTTCTCACTCTAATCTGTAGTATTTCACCTGATACTATAAAATACGAGATATCAATACCCGCACCCCCACCAGCTAGGCTGAACAGGCACACCTCGTACAGCGACCGGCAGACCAGAGGTAAGGTCTCCAAAATGCGGTACAATCTATCTATATCAATGGGTCTCCTGTTGTCATCGCCCACTGGGCCTAGACGCTTTCAACCCTTCATGGCAAGTTGAACCCTAGGATCCTTGGTCAGGTCAGCCACCCTTTTCAGCCCGGCGAAGAAGGCAATAGCTGATAATTGCCTATGCACCATTGACAATGACCTCCCACTCCCTTGTTACCTAACCATAAATTGCAGTACCCCTTGCTGTGTAAATCTCTGCTTCACCCCAGCTGCACCCAAGCACTCTAAATACATCTGCCATGCATTCTCGTACATATGCTTCGTCTTGGGAGCCAGGGAAGCCGCTATCAGATCGGGGGCAATGGGGCACCAAGCCTCCATAATTCCTCTAGGAAATCCGTCATCGTCCTGTCTGCCTGTGGCCACCGTGCCCAGAACTCTACCAACTTAGAACGAGACAAGGCATCAGCGACTGCATTGCCCACACTTGGCACATGCTTAGCAGTAAAATATACATTCTGCATAAAGCAGTTTCTTAGCAAGCAAAGCACGAGGGGGCATTTAGCAGTCTGATTATTGATCACTAATACTGCCGACATACTGTCAGACTAAAACACAATCCTCCTCTTGGCTAGTAGTGGCCCTCAAATGTGCAATGCTACCACGATTGGAAATAGCTCTCGGAATGTCACATTGCGTGTCAACCCTGAGGACACCCATTCCATTAGCCAGTGATTCATACACCACCTTGTGCCGTAGACTGCACCGAAACCGACGCTAACAGCTGCATCTTTGTAGAGCTCCACCTCTGCTCTGGATTGCACTGGCTGCTGCCAAAGCAGGGTACCCTTGGAATCGGCCAATAACCCCTTCCAAGTACATAGATCTTCTTTAACCTCAGAGGACAACCTAGTGTGGTGGTGCTTGGCCTGCAAGCCCGCCATCGCCCTGGCAATATTCCTGGAGAACACCCTGCCCATGGGAATCACATCTAAGGGCAAAATTAAGTTGCGCCACCAAACCCTGCAATTGATGCAAAGTAACCTTCCTGGCAGCTAAGCATGCATCAATGGAAGCCCTGAATGCTGGGACTTTATCTTGTGGAAGTCTACACACACTGGCTACCGTATCTATCTCTAAACCCAGGAGAGCAAGGCAAGTAGTGGGGCCCTCAGTCTTATCCTCTGCTAAGGAGACCCCCAAGGACTGAGCCAACTGTTGGAAACCCAGCAGGGGCTTCCCACATGCTGGAGAGTCCCAGGGCCCAAAAAGAGAAAGTCGTCCAAGTAGTGCACCACATTCTGCGTCGCCACCAGATCTTTCACCGCCCACTCCAGGAAACGACTGAAGGTCTCAAACACCAAACAGTCGAAGGAACACCCCATTGGCATGCAGAGATCAATGAAGAAAAACCCTTCAAATGCAAATCCTAGCAAATGAGTGTCCTCTGGATAAACTGGCAGGAGGCGAAAGGCGGCCTCTATGTCAGATTTCACCATCAAGGCCCCCCTACCTAGCCTCTGCAGTTTGAGGATTGCTGTGTCAAAGGTGGTGTACCGCACAGCACAAAGACCCGGATCAAGCCTGTCATTGACTGATAAACCTGGCGGAAAGGACAAATTATGAATGAGGGGGAATTTCCCTGCCTCCTTCTTAGGAACTAACCCCAGCTGGGAGCAAACCAGGTCTGGGCGTGGGAGTGCACTAAATGGACCAGCCACCCACCCTGACCGTACCTCCTTCATGATTTTTTCCCTCACGATCTCCGGGTTACGCAGCACCGACAGCTGGTTGTTGGGGGGTTCTAAAGAAGGGGAGGCAGTTGATGGAATGCGGAAGCCATCTTTGAAACCATAATACAACAGCTGAGCGTCCTGCTGAAAACTATACCTGCCAAGAAGGTGAGCGAGCACAGGTAAACGGATGAGTACAGGTACTGTGTTGACCTGACAGAAGCTAGCGGCTCTTGGGAGTATTCTGGTCTCTTGCCTTCCCAAGCTTCTTGAAACACTTGGTTTCTGTGTGACCCAGGGTCCCACAAAGGAGCATAAGTGCTTAAATTTGCATGCGGACCCCTTATTACATTCCTTCTTGTTGTACTGCAAGCAGGCCTGTTTCTTGTCCCCCACCCCTCTGTCGAAACGAAAGGAATTTGGCGGTTTGGCAGCTGAGGGAGCCATATAGAATTCAGCATGCCAGATATTTATTTCTCGCTGGTCCCATGCTATTTCTGCCCTCACTGCCTTCCATTGTCTAAACATCATGTCATACTGTAGCCAAGCGGAGTCAGGGAAATTGGAGCCGGCAGCATGAATCATTGACATATAGCTAAACAGTTGCGCGGCCACGGCCGGGAACTTCTCAACCAGACTCGCAGAGTAAATAGAAAACCCTGTCACCTAATTCTTGATAGATCATTCTAACCATACCTTCTTATGTTAAGGCTCGCCCTCCTTGAGTACTTTGTTTTTTCCCTGAACCACATCCGCATTGATTAGGTCACAGATATCAACATATTCCCCTTTAAAAATCTTTTCTTTGGTTTCAGCTGGCACATGCCACATAATGGAAACGGATGGGGTTAAAGCGGGAGTAGTGCCGCCATAAAGCATTGGGCTGACGGTGAGAGGGGCCTGAGGTGCCTGGCTTAACGTAGTGTGTGGCCCTGGGCCAGAATTAGCAGCTGGAGCCTGAGGAGTAGCTGCAGCTACCAGTGGTGAATGGCCTGCCCCCCCGATTGGACCCAAACATTTGCCGCCCGCCATATTTTATTACCGACTGGGTGGATACCTGCCCACTGGGCTGAGACCCTGATGAAACCCCAACCTGAACCTGTATCGAAGGGGGTATAGCTGTGCCACTAACGGGGGTTACCACTGCAGGGGGCTGGGTGGCACCCCCTTTCTCTTGTGAGGCCACTGGTGCATTCTCTGATGGGGGTGCCCCACGTATCTGCCCGATAGACCTCCTGCACTCCCTATGTTCAGTCCCTCTGGACACTGGGCTCGCGCTTTGAGCCACTGGAAACTGGCCGCCCGTCGCCACCTCACCTGCTGGTACTGCCTGCGCCTGCGAGCCACCCTTGGTAGGCTCTAGAGGGCTTCCCTGTATTGAGATGGGACCCTTCTCTGCCGCTTGGATGGGGGAGCTGCCTGTTGAGACCCTTCTTCAGGCCATTGCGATAACGTCTGTAGAGCTCGATCAATGCCGTGAGTCTTAGCTACCTTCCATAGTTCGATGAGCGATCTAAACTCCTCCTGTGTGGCTGGAGCATCCTTGGCAGCCCGGGAACACTTAGGAGCCACTGCCGAAAAGAGAACACAGCGTACGAAGCACTAAACGGGATGAGAAAATAACTTCTGTTAACCCCTACTGCTACGGCCGTGTTCAACGCCCACCGCTGCAATTGTTATTTCCTGCCTTTATATATATTGGTATCTGTATATATTCTCCATTGTAAGGGAGCCGCTCATCCCCTCCATGCACCCAAGGTAAGTCACCGATGAAAATATGCTCTACTTGTAAGGCCACCCGGAGATGCCTGGGAAATCTTCAGTTTATTCGAAGAAGAAGAGGAGGGAGTGGGGGAGGCAGGGTGAAGGGAGGCAGCGAGCCAAGGGCACATTCCCCCACACCAAACACTGACCAATCATCAGCCACCCGCGCTGACCCGCCCGGACCTTGTCCCGCTCTGCCAAATTGGAACAGTGAGCACCCGCTACCTGAGCTCTACACCCCTCCACCCCCATGCTTCCCGGGCTACGATCTGTGCGGCTGATGTGCCCCCAAACCTACCGTGGCTCGCACGAGCCAGGAGCACTTAAAACACTTTGCTCAAACATAAGCACCAGTTGCATTAAACACCGATGAATTCATATATTGGAATACTGGCCCATACTCCGATGACGGTGCATGCTGCTCGGTGAAGAGCCTCCCCCCTGGCAGATAACCCCTAACCCACCCACCTGTGAAATTTAGGGCATGCTGCAAGGTGCTCGGCCAGGATACTCACTGCCCTGCCGGCCGCCAGAGTCCATGACATGCAAGCTTACGTTGAGCGCCAACCATACAATCATGCAAAGTGTGACATGCTGCGAGGTGGGGATACTCACTACCCTGCCAGACGCCAACGTCCATAACATGCAAACCCACATATTGACTTAACTACAAATACATGCAAAAACAAACGTGACATGCTGCTAAGCAGCCGACTCTAAACATACATCATGCAATACCCGATTTGCGAGCAAACAAACCCCCATGCGTGCTCTGTGCTTCCCGTCAATATTTACCCACCCAGGGCAACAGCATAAAACCAGTTACCCACGAAACAAGCAGATCACCTGAAAAAGGCTGGAGTGTGCGAACTACACGATGGGGCCCCCTCCAAATCTCACCTGTTACCGACCAGCCGTACCAGCCTGCAAAAGACGGAGAACCTTGTGCACCGCCGAACCACCGGGACCCGCCGAACAATGCTGCCGATCCTTTGCCGCACCAACGAGGGTCCAACCTGCTCTGAAGCACAGCACTGGCGGTCCCAAACATGCTGCTGATCCATCTTCCGAGATGCTGGAGGGAGCAAAGAGGAAGGTTCCAGTCCACACCGCGTCTTTATCTTTCTGGGGGTGCCTTCGCACAACCTGATAAAGTCACGTCGTCGCCCACCTCACTGGTTCACTTCCGGGGCATTGAAAGGGAAGTCTGGGCTCCCGCCGGAGATGCAACCAAGGGCACCACCCCCCTAGGTCCGGGTGGCACCAATTCAGTAGAATTACAGCCACTGTGTAGGTCTTGAGTCATTGTGCAATGCTGCAGTCAATGTGCACTACTGTATGCAGTCAATAGTCCAACTGCCATTTTGCAGTGTTTCGATGTGCACTTCTATGGCTGAAGTCACTGTCAATGCCATATTTTTTGCACTTTGCTAAACTTTGAGCATCAGCATACAAACAACAATGCACAGTGCTAACGTCACTGCGCATTGCTAATTGTATCTTGTGGTATTGCAACGAGAGCACAAGCAGTGCTAAAATGTGTTTGTGTCTCTGTGCACTTATACATACATCACGCAGTATTACCGTTAGTAATGGAAATGAAGCGCTACACAAATCTCTGTAACATAACATGCATTCAGTGTGCAACGACACAGACAGTGTGAACTTGTAGTGAATGTATTTGACAAAGAGCGCAGTGCTGCTGGAAGTGTGCCGTGGTAATCCGTCTGCACTCCTAGGCACAAGAGTTCAGTCAATCTGCAATTCTATGGAACCTACACTTGCTACGACAGTATTACATTGAGTGAACAGTACCACAGGCAGTGAACAGTGTCACAAACAGCGTACGGTGTTGAAGAAACTGTAGATTGCTGCACTATAGTGCGGGCAGTTTGCAGTGTAGAGGCATGACGGCTCCACGCCGTCATGAGCACATGGCTACCGTGACTCATGACAGCATGGAGCCGTCATGAGCACCCAAGGGGTTAAACACTCTTTTCTTTTACCTGGGAAACAACGGCAGAAATTTGTAAGAGAAACGGAGAGACTCTGAAGACACTCGTCTGTGAAGGTTCGGTGGCTAATGTGTTTACGGACGGCTGAAGGTGGAGCCGTTTCATCCAAGATTTCGAGAGAGCGAGTGTGTGTATGTGTGTGTGTGAGAGGGGTGTGCCGTGGGAGCGTAACATGAGGGACGACATAAAGTAACAAGGATAAGCGACCAGAAGCATTTAACGACCGAGAAGAATTCAGCATGCATTAAGTAGCCATGCATGCTACCATGTAAATATTCTTCATTTGCATACATCTGCAAAAGCACTGTTTCAATACGAGCAGCCAAGGAAAGTAAACAAAATGTGCAATGAAATAATAACAATGTAGCCTTGACAGGTGCCACAAGAAGAATTCTTGAAATATATTTAAAAAAAGTCCACACAAAAGCTGATGGACACAGTACTTAGACAATGGAAACTGATAAGAGCACCCTTTTAAGATATATTAAAATTCCAGATATTTCACAACCACAGCACAAGCGCTGTGCAGGTGAAAGATTTAAAAAAAGCATAAGTCAAATATCAAACTGCGTTCATTGCAAGAGCGTTTACAAGAGAACAGGGCGATAGCTTTTCAAAAGGGCTAAATGCCGGCTCAGAGCACCCCACTGTGATCATTTTGGGTGTTGCAACACCATGCTTCCAACAGCCCTAGAAACTAAACAGTCTGTGGCTTGGGCCACTGTGCTCTGCTTCTAGTATTTTAATGAGGTCAAAAATATATTTTGTAATGTAATGTATCTTACATCTTTTTTAATGTGTTGATGTATGTTGTGAAAAATGTTTACACTCTGAATCACACATTATAATATAAATAATATAGTTGCTCCTGAAAATAACTCCTCTTACAACAAGGTAGGATGATTGCTCCTGGGATAAAACAAACAGTTTTTCAATCCTACACCCACTACACAACCTCACCAACAGACTATATAAATGTAAATCCTAGTTTCTCCTTATCCCAGTTGAAAAGCATGTACCCGCATCTTACCTCTCTCCCTATCCTTCTATTTGCCTACCCTTTCCCCTTTCATGCACCAAACACCCATATCTGCTCTCTTATCACCCTCCTACCTTAACTAGCTACCCTAATCCCTGTGGCCCACTTCATTAACCCTTTCTTTACTTACTCCTCACCACTACTACAACAATACCACCTTCTACCTCCCTTGTCCATCTTCCCACCAAAATCTACCCCACTCTGCCATTAACCTCTGCTTTAACTCCTCACCCTCATCACCCATCAGACCTTCTCCCACAGCAGAATTCAAAATATATGTCAGCCTGACTTCACAAGTCTTATCGATCGTTTTATACACACAACTCTCCCCGCTCCTCCCCCTACTTGCCATGCACATCTCCTATAACAAATCTGAACTCCAATGCTATTTCACCTCTTCATTTGCCCCCTCAAACACACCAGTCTCTAACTCTCCCACACCCTTGCCAGATAATCCAGGAACTCACAATCTCCTTTCTCATCTGACACCTTCATCAATCAAAACACCACAACAGAACACAAACACTTCTCCTTCACCCCTTACACAAATGCCATCCTTTTTCAACAAACACAAAAGAAACACAAACATCACCAATAATACAAATTACGCATCACTAGTGCTACATCACACCAGCATTCGTTTCAGTTTCAACAGAAGAACAATTTCACAAATGCCCTCTAAGTCATACTTACCCTCCTAAAAAAAATCATCAAATCTCTAATAAACCTGTTTGAGGAGCACAGAGAATAGGAGGAAAAACAAAATCCCAACACCTTAACTCCATACGTGCTATCTACTGATCCAGCGATCAGGGATCGATAATTTTCATAAACATAGGTCCATTTAAACTACCCAACTAATGCCTTCACGCTTGGGTTCAGTGTGATGCAAGTTTATACCTAACTTGCCACAAACACTATTGAACCTGCATTTCTCTTCATACATTTATGGCGATAGATCTAAAGTTGAGGAGTTGATGGTAATAATTATGAACTCATTCTATTCTACTAAATAATACCAGACTCAGTATGTATAATTATAATGATTTATCGTAATAATATGAAATGAATGCTCATTAAGTACAGTCACCAATGCAAACATAGATTATCACGGAGAGAAAAATAATTAGCAATGAATTAAAACAAACTTGTGTCAATAATCAGTACATTGAAGGGAGTGGATAGGCAAGAGAGAAAAGTTTCAGAGACAAAATACATTTGCAAATGATTATGCAAATTTTGAAAATGATCTATACTAACCCAAATAAGATTCAGGGAAATCTACCCTCTGGCCAAAAAGGGCAGCAAGGCCCTCGAGAAGAGTCGAGTGGCAAAGATTAAGTCAGGAAACAGGTAGGCCTCTATCTAAAAACAGCAAACCGATGACAGCGACGATCTCCCGCTAGCTAAACACCAGCTGGACCAACCCTAAATCACTCTCCCTGGGGACTTTCAATTATACCCTAAAACCTAAACGTCCAACCCACATATGTTTCAATATGAACACTAACTCCGTCTCTTATTGGCTAAAAAATGGGGGTGTTCTGTCACACGACTCTCATCATGACCAGTTCATTAAATGCCCCATTGTCTTGAACATTCAGCATTACGACAGATTCTTCCCAGGAAACAAACTTTGAACACAATCATAGTAAATATTTCCTACAGTTTATCATATGTTGCAAATATCTGTGCTTCCATTGTTTGCTTCAGCCAGCACAAGAAGGAAGTTGTTTGCTTCCACTGATATCCAAAGTTTGACAGTCAGTCAGCACACCATGAAGGTGATTTTTCATGCCTCTGCGTTCTCTCTTCTTATTCAAAGTCCATTTTTATTCATTTATTGCCTTTAGCAAATATTAACCCCAAACTTGCATGCGGAAGTGTAGGGCCATGCTTGCTTTTCTACAGAGAAAAATACAAACATTTATTATTTTTCATGAAATGTAATTTTCAATGCGCACTATCCCAGCATTGCACTAACCCATGCACAACCTGTGTTATTCCTAGCGATTATTATTAACGTGCATAAAAAGCAGCATTAGTCTTTTATTTTTATTTTAGCCAAAAGCGTCTGTGGCCTAGTTTTTAATGCATTAGTACACGCATAAGTTCACGCATGCGCAAAAGCATTTCCCCTTATTTTAGCGTTTTTAATAAAATTTTCACAGCACACTGTTAATAAAATGTTACTGAGGGTTCAATCCTAGCAAGTTTTATTTTTTCAAAAACCTGCTCCATCAAAATCTCTAATAAACCTGTTTGAGGAGCACAGAGAATAGGAGGAAAAACAAAATCCCAACACCTTCACTCCATCCGTGCTATCTACTCACCCATCGTTTCATGCACGTGAGGAACACATTTCATCCAACAATGATAACAGATCAACAAAAAGCTCAATGAATGAGATCAACAACAACCCATGCACAAACCTTTCCATCCCCAAAAGAAAGGCTCTCCATCTGAATTGGTTGCTGATGAATTCCTTTTCAATGAGCAAAAACAAATACAACCTCTTTGATCTACTGATGGATATAGAGCAAGATATAGTATTTAGCACAAAACGCTGGTTGGAAAAGGATATTACTCCAATATTTGAATGTATACCATAGTGATATCGAGCCATTACATACACCCGACTAGGAAGGATTGGAGGTTTGCTGGCTACCGTGTTTACGTATACCATCTTTAGGTATACCTTTATATACAATAGCAATCACCAAATGGAAGATGTGACAATACAAAGTTGTCAAGTCCTTCTTACTAGATGCAAGCCCAGCTCCACTTTCATATGCAGCTTGCACTTAAAATCCCATTTAACAACAGGGTGTTTACAGATTTTTTCTTAGACTCATTATCGGATCTATCACCCAAGCTCTCCAATATACACAGTAACCTAAACATCTGGCATGATAAACCAGCCATATCCCATTATATCAGGACTAAACTCACACAACCTCAAACCGGTTATCTCTGGACCAAACCTCATAGCAGGACATACATTGGATTGGATCTGCTCTGCCTGGAACTAATCACAATTCAACAAAATTTGCCAGTCACATGGACTGGCAATCACATCATCTTCTCACTCATGATTCCAAATACAATATCAGCTGATTTACACCCCCTCCAACAACTTATACACAGTGGAACTAGTTAAAATGTAGGAGTCAGAAACTCACCTAGCCACAAACACACAATTGGAGACAATATGTTCAGTAAATAAACGCTGAACGGAGGGTTGACCACAGCCCTACACATACTAATTCCAATAAGAACTTTAAAGCAAGGCAAAAGAAAAGGAAACTCCTCTGATGAATGCTAAAAAGTATAAATGAAATCTCAACACTTCAATAGAGATGGTACAAATCCTAGAACCTTTAAGACAAAATGCATCCACACACCAACAACAGAATAGACAAAATATATATGAAAAAGCCCCAAAAATCCCCATGTCAAGCTGGATTGACAATGCCAAGAGGGAAAATCTACAATTCAGTCAAAAATGTACCTCCATATAGCTGTCAATCCTCAACCCCACCTTTACAAATGTTCTGCAATAAGCTAGCATTATTTAACTAAAGCAGATAACCTGGATTTATATCTAACAATCAAGAAAAATAACCATGACTCAATTATACAACCAAAATTTATCACATCAGAAAAATAACCTCTATCTATTTCATACTTTCAAGAAATTGCAACCTCAAAATGTGAGTACCCGGTATAGGCCATCAGCCCATCAGACCCCAACCATCCATGAATTTTCAAAAATATTCTATCAGCATCTGCGGCTCTCCCAATCAGAAATATTATCAATAGCTTCTCATACTCAGGAATTTTCCCACAGGAAACTAACAATGCATACATACATTTCTTCTCACCTGAACAACAGATCCTATGTGATTCATATAACCCATTTTTCATCACATCATCACAACATAAAAGTAGTTTTACAAGGATCTATCATCTCACCACATCAAGATTTACCTGAAATGACTACCAGACCTTATCATCAATATTGAACCCGCAGTCTTATAACTATGTGGATGACACTCAAAATGTTCTCAAACTGAAAAACCCTAAGGACATATGAAAATTAAAAATCAATACCTGCCTCATAGCCACAGATCAATGAATGACGTGGAATCCCATGAAGTTATATGTTGGAGAAACCGAAATACTGACCTATGGTGAATGGTAAAGTTATGATCCGTTTTCTTTCTGGCCTGATGAACTGGGGACCTATGGCAAAAATAGCTAAACAGGAACAAATTCTGAATTGTTTTTGATTCTATACGTTTCATGAGAATGGACAAGCTGTTTAAATTCACTTTCTGCATGATAAAAACACTTTAATATAGCCTTCCACATCTTGGATTATCTCAAAAGATACAAACAACATCATTCATCCTCTCTAAACTGAGTAATGCTAATGGACCACACCACAGCATTCCCCTCAAACATGAGAAGACTGCAGAGAATTCAGAATTCAGCATCAAGACTCCTCCTAAATGTAAAAATACAAAAGTGCATGTCTCCTGTCCTGAAGGCTCGGCAATAGCTCACAATTACGATAAGATCCTCTTCCAAGCTATTGTGCATCACTGACAGCAATATTTGGAAAAGGATAAAAATCCTTCAATCAAAAATCAGCAAATACTATCAACCAAAATTATGGAACTTCCTACCTCTGAGAAGCACTTGGAATTCAAAAGAATGGTTAATTCTTGGTTATTCACAGTCAGAGAATCTATATGATCTTGTTCACAAAGACATGTTAAATATCAAAGGACAAGGTTTCAACACCATTAACTGCCAAATAGAACACTAACGATGCTACAGCCTATAGCACCTGTTCACATGTGACAAGTGACAAACCATCAGTTATACAACAGTTTTAACATCCTCAGATTTCCTATGGTCCCAAACAGCTTCCTTCCACTATATTCCACGTTCTTGCATGAAAACCTGAACTTGACTAAATCTATTGATTGATCCCATTCGTCCTTTCTATAAGAAGACCCTCTACTACTTCACCATCTGTCTTCTGCAGCCCTTAATCTCTCTGAGTGTAGCCTCCTCTTTTGCATACGTGTCTGCTTTACTCTCTATTACTGTATTTCTGCAAAGTGACCAAACTTCACCCCATAGATAATAACTTCTTCTTCTTTGAAACCATATCCCTGAAATCTAGCAAAAATTACCCTCCTCTAGCCTATATATTAACCCTACCAATCATTTGCATGAACTCAAACTATGATCACACCTTAGTTTTGTTAACTTAATCTACTACAAAGAAGCTGGAGTAAATTGATGGAATAGTTTTGTTAAGTACAAAACTATCCGATAAATGCAAACAGGAGCAATACAGTTTGAATGCATTTACTTTGAGCTGAAATTCTTTAGTTTCTCTAGTTCACTTACAAAAGGGACTTATAATGCAGTGGTAAACTGTCTTTGGGGGCCCCCAGCAGGGCCCCCATGAGTGCGATGCCGCCGAATGACAGCCTATGGGGCATCTACGGTGCCCCCCTTTTAATCCCTGCACCCGGTGGCAGGCACCTTGAGGGGCCTGCCACGGGGTGTAGGGATGAACTGCACCTCTGCTCTTTCAATGGGAGCATGCATTCCGTTCGGAATGCATGCTCTCATTGAAAGGTATAGGCATGCGACCGATCCTACTTGCAGGTCTGTAACCGACGACAGGAGGTCGTTCGGTTACAGTTCCTGACCGATGTCGGACGGACTCCGGTCCGTCCGACATCGGAATCAGGCCCTTAGTGTGCACAGCCCACTCTTCCTCCCTGAGCCACCAGCCCTGCCCCGCCCTAACCCAGACCCGCAGAAACCAAAAAATGATAATAACCTTGGTATTATCATTTAATGTTTCCCTTTTCCGCCTTAGCGAAGGAGCCACCTCTGTTACTGGACTCAATTTACATAGATTCTTTGACAATTTAACAAGTTTACTTCTCCTAGGGAATCTGGCAAATGGCAGAACATACTTCTGGAGAAACATGTATCTATCCTACAGCAATGGGGTATTCAGGATATGCTGCATGTAATTTTTTATCTGTACCAAGATTCTATATCAGCAAAGATATTAGGGGCCACATGTATTAAGCATTTTTGCGGTCGGAAACGGCCAATCGGTCCGTTTCCGACCGCAAAAATGCTTTTATATATGTATGAAACATAAATTGTGATTCGATAACAAGTTGCCGAATTGCAATTTGTGTTTGAGATTCGGTATTTGGAATGGCCATGTTTAGGGAGTCCCTTCCAAATACCGAATCTGAATCGGATGCATGAATGTTTTGTGACCTAATTACGGTTGCAAAACATTCATATCTTACCTACTCCTTGAAGGAGGTGGGAACCCATTGGGAAATGGGAAGGAGTCCCCAGGGGGCTGCTTTTCCTTTGAGTATGGAAAAAAATATTTTTATTTTATTTTATTTTAAGGAACACTGCCTTCTCTTAAAACATGAAACTGAAAGTTTCATTCTTTCTTTTTTAAATGCATCCCATTTTCCCTTAAGCAAAATGGGCTGCATTTAAAAAAAAAAATAGACTGCTTTAGTTAAAAGCAATCACAAAAATGGTGGTCTGCTGACCTCAGCCACCATCCCTGTGATGGCGTAGATTCCTAATGGGTCGCAAGTTGCGACCTACCTCATTGATATGCATAAGGTAGGTCTATTTGCGACCAATTAGGAATCGCTAATGAAACAAGAGTTTCATACATTAGGAATAGTGATTACCTAATTGCAATTCAGAAAAAATCGCAATTAGGTAATCGCTACTTGAAATAATAATACATGTCGCCCTTAGTTACGAAGTATGTTCAGATTTGCTAATAAAGGAAAAATTTAAGATGTATTGGATCTACATACTGACTTGAATTAATTGCTAACTTTTCTAGAATTTACAATTTTTTTAATTGTAATGTTGATATGTTCATAATGGATACTCACTTTTATAATTGATTTATATACTTTAAATTGTATATTTTGTTATCCTGTTGTAAGGTGTGTGTGTGTGTGTGTTTGTAAGAGAGAGATTTGTCTCAACCTCTTGATTTATTACACTGTATTGGCACTGTGTGAATAATAAATTAGTACAGTCCCATTATAGGCATTTTTGCGCTAAATGTAGGTTTGCTTTTATTTGGCATTCCAGGTATGTAACAATAAAGGAAACTGTCACTGCAATTATGGCTGGGCTCCACCATACTGTGCTGTATCCGCGTTTGGTGGCAGCAGTGATAGTGGACCTCCACCATGCAGCACCGATTGTGCATCTCCACCATCTCCAGCATCTCCACCATCTCCAACATCTCCACCATCTCCACCATCTGGTATGTACCAACTGTGAACCTACCTAGTCTGAAGACCTCTCACTTCCTATCCCTGTTTTTCTGAGTCCCTTTATCCTTTATTCCTGTGTCCCTCTGACTCCTCATTCCTGTTACTTTCAGTCTCTCGATTCTTGTGACCCTTAGTCTCCTGCTCCCCGGCTTCATCAATCTCCTAAACCCTGTTTCCTTTAGACACTGTATTACTGTGTCCCTCCGACTCCTGGACACTGGATCCTTCATCCCTGTGTCTCACAGACTCTTCATCCCTGACTCCTTCAAACTCCTTGTACATGTCCCTCAAACGTCAGATCCCTGGGTCCCTCATACTTTAATTCATGTGTCCATCAGACTCCTGATTACTTTATTCCTCAGTCTCATGATTCCTCTGTCATTTAGACTCCCAATCCCCATGGTTCACAAATTTCCTGAGATTTGCAATCCCTGTCTACCTGAAACGCCAGATCCCCTTGTCCATCTGACTCCCACTGCTCCACCCCCAGGCAAACCTCTGGTTTCTGTCTCGGTTAGACGTCCAAGCCTTGTGTCCCCAGACTCTTATACCCTGAATCTCTCAGACTCCCAATCCCTGTTTACACCCCCATTCCCTGTACCCCTCAAACCCTTGCTGCCTTTGGAATTATCATAACAATTACATGGGCTGCAGATACTAGAATTGCTACACTGTTGCCCCCACATTATATGTAGTTTGGCATTGAAGGGAGCAAGTCAAACAGAGGGAAAGCAACAGGGGTCTATCCACCTAGATCTCAGCAAAACTGGACTGCACATCTTCACTCTGCACACTGCATGTTAGACTGCTTCAAGTGTAAAACAAGCATTGGCAAAGCTAATAGGCCTTGCCTATGCAAGAGCTATTGCATTTGGCAATGTGTTTTTGGCATGTTGTACACCAGCATGGCTGCTGTTCAGCATGGCTAAAGGTTATTGGCATGGAGTGTCCTAGAGTGGAGTGGGGGGAGTAAAGTGTTGTTTACTGTATTTGTTGGAGTAGAATGTCGTAGAGTGGAGTTGGGGCAGTAAAGTGTCCTAGAGTTGAGTAGAGAGGAGTAGAGTTCAGTGGTTGAGTGGCAAAGAGTGCAGTAGAGTGCAGTGTTGTAGAGTGCAGTGTCGTAGAGGGCAGTGTCATAGATTGCAGTGTCATAGAGTGGGGTGGTGTAGAGTGGAGTGGGGTGGAATACGGTGGAGTGGGTTGAGGTAGTGTGAAGGGGTGGATTGGATTGGAGCCGATTGGGGTGAATTGGATTGGGGCAGAGTGGGTTGGATTAAGTGGAGTGGGGTGGATTAGAGAGGGTGGATTGAAATGGGTCAAGGTAAATTGGATTGGGGTGGATTGGAGAGGAGTGGGGTAGATTGGTTTGGGGTGGATTGGATTAGAGTAGAGTGGTTTGTAGGGGTGAATTATTGTGGAGTGGAGGGGGTGGATTGGATTAGAGTTGGATGGATTGGAGTAGAGTGGGGTAGGTTGGAGTGGAGTGGATTGGACTGGAGGTGGGTGGATTGGAGTGGGGTGGATTGGAGTGTGGCGGGCTGGATGGATTGGACCAAGTGGGGTAGACTGAACTGGGGTGGATGGATTGGAGTAGAGTGGGGTGGATTGGACTTCAGTGGAGTGGGGTGGATTGGATTGGAGTGTGGTGGGGTGGACTGGAGTGGGGTGCATTGGGGTGGACTGGAGTTGGGTGCATTGGAGGGGAATTGGGTGGACTGGATTGGATTGGACTGGAATGGAGTGGGGTGGATTGGAGTTGGGTGGACTGTAGTGGGGTTAAATGAAGTGGGGTGAATTGGAGTGGGGTGGATTATTTGGCATGGGGTGGGGCCCAATGGAGTGGGATAGATTAGATTACCGTCTGGTGCCACCACGCTGTTCAGGGAAAGCTAAATACAGAATAAGGCAACCTGTGCTCATCCTCTGGTAGATTGGCCCACAGCAGTCAGGCTCATCTACAAAGGCAATGTGTAAAGTATTTGTACAACACGCACACACAGTAACACAATGAATACACCTCAAAAAGTCTCCACATAGGTTTAGAAAAATAGAGAATATTTATCTGAGCAAAATAAGACCAAATCGACAAAACTCCAATTAGGTAGAAGTCGAGATATGATTTTTTTAAAGATTAAATCAAAAATAGTGCTTAGAAGTCACTGGCGGTTAAAAGGTTGCAAGGGACTGGTGCAAATCCAAAGTTCAGGACGACCGCAAATGATGGCAGGCCCACTACAGGACCCAAACAGATCCTGCTGAAGAAATCCCTTGAAAGGAGCTATTCTTGATGTCAAGTCTCTACTGCAATGTGGTCGAGCTACGAAAAGGGTGTCCCACATCGTTGTCGAGCTCGGTTGAAGTAAATGCAATCCATTGTCGCCGTGCTGAGCTATGTCGTTGAGACGTGTCAACTGTGGATTCTTCTTCATCGAGCAGCCTCTGTTTTGGCGTCGACGTGCGACGTGGAGGAATTTCTCAAGAAATCGATGCAATGTGTCCTTTTTGCTGAAAGCAGCTGCAGAACCCATTTCTGAGACCCAGAGGGGGCCCCTCAGGAAAGGGAAGGACTCACAGAAAGCTGAGTCCAGCAGCAGCAGCAGGATTGTAGGAAGTCTGTTGTGTCCCTGAGACTTCAGTAGAACAGGAGGCAATCCGGCAAGCCCTTTGAGATCACTTGGAGGGAAGGCAGAGTCTTTCCAGCAGAGTCAGGGGGCAGCAGGCCAATAAGCAGCAAAACAGTCCTTCTGGAAAAGCAATCCAGTTGAGTCCTTCAAGCAGTACAGTAGTCCTTCTGACAGAGGTCCAGTTCAATATCCAGAAGTGTCTGATTTTAGGGGGTCAGATACCGAATATTTATACCCAAAAGTGCCTTTGATGTAGGGGTGACTTCAAAGGAACCCTCTGAATGCACAAGGATTGCTGCCAACCCAGTCCTATCTGCCAGGCCACCTCTCCCCTTCCTGCCCAGGAAGATTATCAGAATGTAGATGAATGTAGATGAATGCAGATGAGTCTTCTGTCACATCCAGCCCTTCCTGTCTTTGTGTCTGTCAGACACAAAGAGCAGTAAGTAAAAAGAAATGTCCACTTTCTAAAAGTGAAAAAAGAAGAGAAGATGCTGGGTTGCACTCTAATGCTACAATCGTAATACTAAATGCAACGTGTTCCTCAAATAAACAGTCTAATGCATGGGCACTCAAACTTTCTCTCACGGGTCAAATTTACAGTATGGTTTGTGGCCGAGGGCCGCAATGGTGGGGGCGGGGCTAGAGCAAAAAATAAACTGTGACCATGAGCTTGAACACAGGCCCCTGCAGCGGACGCATTCGTCCACTGAGCCACCAGACCCGGCATACACATATCTATCTATCTATCTATCTCTCTCTATATATCTATCTCTCTACCTATCTCTCTCAATCTCTCTCTATCTTCGATTCCTCTTTATCTTCTATCTATCTCTATCTCTACACCTCTTTCTCTCTATCTGTCTCTGTCTCTCTCTATCTCTGTCTCTATCTCTCTCTCTCTCTCTCTCTCTCTCTATCTTCTATCCCTCTCTATCTTCTATCTATCTCTATCTCTATCTCCATCTGACTCTATCTCTGTCTCTATCTGCCTTTATCTCCATCTGTCTCTATCTCTGTCTCTATCTGCTGTTGTCTCTATCTCTGTCTCTATCTGCCTTTTTCTCTATCTGTCTCTATCTCTGTCTCTATCTGCTGTTGTCTCTGTCTGTCTCTGTCTGTCTCTATCTGTCTCTGTCTCTATCTGTCTCCATCTGTCTCTATCTCTGTCTCTATCTGCCTTTTCTCTATCTGTCTCTATCTCTGTCTCTATCTGCCGTTGTCTCTGTCTCTATCTGTCTCTGTCTCCATCTGTCTCTGTCTGTCTCTGTCTCCATCTGTCTCTATCTGTCTTTGTCTGTCCCTGTGTCTCTATCTGTGTCTCTATCTCCATCTCTATCTGTTTCCGTCTGTCTCTGTCTCTATCTGTCTCTGTCTCCATCTGTCTCTGTCTCTATCTCTCTCCATCCGTGTCTCCATCTGTGTCTGTCTCCATCTGTCTCTGTCTCCATCTGTCTCTGTCTCCCTCTGTCTGTCTCTCTGTCTCTATCTCTGTCTGTCTTTATCTGTCTCTGTCTCTCTGTCTGTCTCTGTTTCTGTCTCTCTGTCACTGTCTGTCTCTTACTGTCTGTCTCTCTGTCTCTGTCTGTCTCTCTGTCTCTGTTTGTCTCTATCTGACTTTGTCTCTGCTTCTATCTGTCTCTCTCTGTCCCTGTCTCTATCTGTCTCTGTCTCCATCTGTCTCTGTCTCCACCTTGCTCTGTCTCCACCTGTCTCTATCTGTCTCCATCTGTATCTATCTGTCTCTGTCTCCATCTGTCTCTGTCTCCATCTGTCTCTGTCTCCATCTGTCTCTGTCTCCATCTGTCTATGTCTGTCCCCGTGCCTCTATCTGTGTCTCCATCTGTGTCTCTATCTCCATCTCTATCTCTGTCTCCATCTGTCTCTGTCTCTTTCTGTCTCTCTCTATCTGTGTCTCTATCTGTGTCTCTACCTCTGTCTCTGTCTCTATCTCTGTCTCTGTCTGTGTCTCTATCTGTGTCTCCATCCGTGTCTCCATCCGTGTCTCCATCTGTCTCTGTCTCTATCGGTCTCCCTCTGTCTGTCTCCATCTGTCTCTGTCTCTCTCTGTCTCTCTCTATCTGTGTCTCTATCTCTGTCTCTATATGTCTCTGTCCCTATATGTCTCTGTCTATCTGTCTCTGTCTCTATCTGTCTCTGCCTGTCTGTGTCTGTCTCTATGTCTGTCTCTCTGTCTGTGCCTGTCTCTCTGCATGTGGCTGTCTCTCTGTCTCTCTGTCTCTGTCTGTTTCTGTTTCTATCATTTCTCTGTCTCTGTCTGTCTCTGTCTCCACCTGTCTCTGTCTCCACCTGTCTCTGTCTCCACGTGTCTCTGTCTCCACCTGTCTCTATCTGTCTCTGTCTCCATCTGTCTCTATCTGTCTCCATCTGTCTCTGTCTCCATCTGTCTTGTCTGTCTCTGTCTCTATCTGTCTTTGTCTCTATCTGTCTCTGTCTCTATCTGTCCCTATCTCTATCTGTTTCTGTCTGTTCCTGTCTCTATCTGTCTCTGTCTGTCCCTGTCTCTATCTGACTCTGTCTGTATGTGTCTGTCTCTATGTCTGTGTCTGTCTCTCTGTCTGTGCCTGTCTCTCTGCCTGTGGCTGTCTTTCTGTCTGTCTCTGTCTGTTTCTGTCTCTATCATGTCTCTGTCTCTCTCTGTCTCCGTCTGTCTCTGTCTGTCTCTATCTCCACCTGTCTCTGTCTCCACCTGTCTCAGTCTCCACCTGTCTGTGTCTCCACCTGTCTCTGTCTCCACCTGTCTCTATCTGTCTCCATCTGTCTCTGTCTCCATCTGTCACTGTCTGTCTCTATCTGTCTTTGTCTCTATCTGTCTCTGTCTCTATCTGTCTCTATCTCTGTCTGTCTCTGTCTGTCTCTATCTGTCTCTGTCTGTCTCTATCTGTCTCTGTCTCTGTCTCTCTGTCTCTGTCTGTCTGTCTCTCTTGCTGTCTCTCTGTCTCTGTCTGTCTGTTACTGCCTGTCTCTCTGTCTGTCTCTATCTGACTCTTACTCTGTCTCTGCCTCTATCTGTCTCTCTCTGTCCCTGTTTCTATCTGTCTCTGTCTCCATCTGTCTCTGTCGCCACCTTGCTCTGTCTCCACCTGTCTCTATCTGTCTCCATCTGTATCTATCTGTCTCTGTCTCCATCTGTCTCTGTCTCCATCTGTCTCTATCTCCATCTGTCTCTATCTGTCTCTGTCTCTATCTGTCTCTGTCTCTATCTGTCTCCATTGGTCTCTGTCTCTATCTGTCTCCATCTGTCTCTGTCTCTATCTGTCTGTGTCTGTCCCTGTCTATCTCTCTATCTCTGTCACTATCTTTGTCTTTATCTGTCTCTATCTGTCTCTGTCACTGTCTGTCTCTATCTGACTCTGTCTCTATCTCTGTCTCTATCTGTATCTGCCTCTATCTGTCTCTTCCTCTATCTGTCTCTGTATGTCCCTGTCTCTATCTGTCTCTATCTGTGTCTCTCCCTGTCTCTCTCTGTCTCTATCTCTGTCTGTCTCTGTCTGTCTCTCTGTCTCTGTCTGTCTGTCTCTATCTGTCTCTGTCTCTTTCTGTTTCTGTCTCTATCTGTTTCTGTCTCTGTCTCTATCTGTCTCTGTCTCTATCTGTTTCTGTCTCTATCAGTCTTTGCCTCTATCTGTCTCTGCCTCTATCTGTCTCTGTCCAAACAGGAAGCTTCCCAAAAGGCCCTTTTAAAAGACAGCTGTGAAAGCGCTTACAGCTGCCTTTTAAAGGGCCTTTTGGGAAGCTTTTCGAAGGTTCCTTGACGTCACAGAGGCCGGCAGTAAACACAGAAGATGGCAGGAGAATACGTAGTGAATACCTATTTAATACGTGTTCACTACATATGCTCCTGCGGTCATCTTCTGTGTTTACTGACGGCCGTGGAAACTGCAAGGCAAGTTCTGTGGGCCACCAATGAAGCCAGCGGGCCGTACTATGACTACCACGGGTCTAATGTGTGCAACCTGTAGGGAGGCTCTACCCAGCTACCCAATTCAAAATGAAAACTGTAACTAGAACGCACACTCTAGCCACAGAATGCACTACTATACTACACTACAAGAGCGGAAACTATTTTTGACCCAAAAAAATAAAACTTTTTAACAATTTAAGCAGCGAGTTGACCGTGCGTGTACATAATTTTAAGCAAAGTGGCCTTCAATCAACACATTTGCTCTTAGACTTCCTCTTGCTCATGTCGATTTAATACTCAACAAAAAAGTATTGAAAAGAAATAATACATATGAAAGCGAATCAATCTCAACATATATGGAACTGGTTGTGTGGCTTATCCCAGTGCATTTCGGGCATTCACAGTCGCGTTTTGTCAGGGGTATCTACAATCAAAAACATATCCAAGTATTTACAAAACTTTCAAGGAAACACCCTCCAAGCATGCGGGACATTCGTAAAAAGCAGAAACACACGAACACAAAGGAGACGTGTCTATGAAAAATGTGTGTTAAAGAAAGTACCTCTGAGAGTACCCAACAAAATCCCAAGTTGATCCAGACTGAGGCAATAATGAGAATGAAAAAGTGATGAAAATAATAAAGCGCGAGAACATGCTGTTTAACAAAGTAAAGCCGATGAGTAGGTGGAAAAACATCACCCAAGTAGTGAAATAAAAGTAATAGTCCCTGGACAATGAAAACATGCCACGATGATTGTGTCAACAGTGAGCAGCTAACCAAAATCCCAAGCATCTAAAAAACAAGCAATACCTCCACGCAACAGAGCCAGCTATGCGTGAGAACCTCTCTCACTGTGAGAGAAAAAAACGAGAACTTGAAGTAACCATTAAGTGAGGATCTGCCAGGAAAAAAGGACTGTTAAATGAGTAGAACACCAAACCTTTAGCAGTTAAGGGATTTAGGGCCAGACGTACGACCCTTTTTTGCAGCCGCAAATGGGAGATCCTTTAAGGAAAACGGGCTGCATTTAAAAAAAAATACTGTTTTATTTAAAAGCAGTCCCAGACATGGTGCGACAGCCTCATTAATATTCATGAAGCATGCAATTTGCAACCCCATTGGGAATCGTAAGCAGTGCCTGAGACACTGTTATACATCTCAATTTGTGAGTTGCAAATTGCGAGTCGCATATTGGTGGGTCGGACATCTGGCCCTTAGCTCGGTAGACCCAAATAGCCCAACTCACCTGAGTGATATCAGCAAACCGGCATACTCCCAAGTCGGTAATTGTTAGCCACGATGTGACAGGAACAATGCAGAAGCGTGAGTGCGTGAAAACGTGGTGCGTGCTCAAAGCCCAACCTTCCAACATCATGGAAAAAAGACTTCAGTTTCACAACAAGTGTACAGGCAATGGAAATAAGTTGATATGAGTGCGCAAAATGAACCCCAAAGACAAAGAAAATATATAAACAGTATATAAGAGCAAGACCACTGACTTATTGTCAGTGAAATTGCTATCCCACCCTTGCAGCTCCACAATCAAGTGAGGGCCTCCTGGGCTCCTGCACTCTCAAGTGTTGGTGTTTGAGGCCCTCCTCCACTCTTTCTCTCACTCCATTTTTCTGCTTGCCTTTTCCTTTCACCTCTTTCCTTTCAGCTTCGTTTTTCACCCTTTTACTGTCACTCTCCTTCTATCACTTTCCGTCCTCCTTTTCACTTTTACTCTGTTTTCACTCTACTCTTTATTCTGTGCACCTCTCTCCCGCTTTTCCCCCCTGCTGCTGCCCCCACAGCCCCTTCCTGCTAGTGTGACCATCCCAAGCCAGTTTCCCCTCCCCGCTCCCACCTCCCAGCTGGCCAGCCCTCCCTGACCCCTACTTAATGGTGGCCGCTGCTCGGGCGCGCCATCTGCAACCGTCTGCACCTGTCCCCGACCCGAACGCGAATGTACCATGGACCTCTGAACTACCAACGCTACAACCCAGCGACACTCCACACACTCAATCCAGGTCGCAACAACAACTGCAAGCTAGCATCACCACCAACGGACCCTTCAACTATCACCGCTGCCGCCACTCCTGCTACACCGCAAAGTCCACGGATCCAGCACAACCCGCCCGCAACAGTGAGACCACACCAAAGACCCTGCAATGCATTCTCCTCAACGTCCGATCCCTCCACAAACACACCACCGAAATCTAGGACCTCCTCGACAGCACCACCCCGGACGTCACATTCTTCACTGAAACCTGGACTAACACCACCTCGGGCCCTGACATCGCCATGGCCATTCCCCAAGGATAAAAGATCTCCCGGAAGCACTGTTCCACCCGCCCTGGGGGGGGAATCACCATCGTCCACAAATCCACTCTCCGACTGAGCACACTTTCCGACGAGCCCACAGACCTGATGGATCACCTACACTTCAAGATACAGGCCAGCCTTACCACCACCCTCTGGGGAGCCCTCATCTACCGACCCCCCGGACCCTGCGGACCATTCACAAACTATCACAGACAGCATCACCCCGCAGGCCATATCGACAAACCAACTACACCATGCTGGGAGACCTTAACTTCCACCTCGAAAAACAACAAGAACCCAACACCACATCCCTCCTGGACAACCTCCACAACATAGGACTCCGCAAGATCATGACTGAGCCTACTCACTCAGCAGGACACACCCTCGACCCCATCTTCACCACAGGAAAATCTAACACTTTCAGCCACACCACGGAACTCCTGTGGACAGACTATCGCTGCATCCATTTCACCTTCAGAACACCCACCATCCACAGAACCCAGCACCTGCTCCTATGCAGAAATTGGACTAAAATCATTGACGACCAGCTCACCACCTCACTTGGCAACTCCACCGCAACCATTGCGGACAATGACGACCCCAACACCGCAGCCCGCACCTTGCACAGATGGATCTCCGAATGCGCCAACACCATAGCCTCCCTCAAGAAGAACAATAACACACATGCCAGGAAAGTCAGTTGGTTAAACACCGAACTCCAAGAGTCCAGACGCACATGCCGCTGCCGCGAAAATGCCTGGAGGAACTACAAATCTACAGAAGCCCACCACCAACTCATAAGAAATACAAGAAAGATCCAAGACAGAATCTCCGCCCACGCGCACAGCAAAGAACTCTTCAGCAACATCAAGGAGTTCCATCAGCGAGCTACAGACATCCCTCCCTCACACGACGTCTGCGACAAACTGAGCACCTTCTTCCACCACAAAATCAAGAACATTTACGACAATTTCGATGAAGACAGTCAACACACAGAACCTTCACCAACCACCCCCGACACCTTGAAGCCAATGATTGACAGCTGGACAGCCCTCACCACCGAAGACACACTGAAGATGATGAAGTCAATCCACTCCGGGGCGCCCACGGACACCTGCCCCCACCACATCTTCAACAGAGCCGCCGACACCATCGCCCCCATGCTTCTCCACACAATCAACCGCTCCCTCGCGAAACGCCTCCTTCCCCTAAGACTAGAAGCATTCTGAGATCAACCCCCTCCTGAAGAAACACTCAGTGGACCCCACCGACCTCAAGAACTACAGACCCATCTCCCTGCTCCTGTTACCATTGAAAGTCATCAAGAAAGCCATCAACAACCAACCGGCCACCTTCATCGAAGAGCACAAAATCCTTGTCTCCTCCCAATCCGGCTTCAGAAAGAACCACAGCATGGAAACCGCCCTCCTCGCCGCAACAAACGACATCCGCTCCCTCCTGGGCAGAGGAGAGACAGTAAGCCTCAACCTCCTCACCTATTCACCAGCCTTCAACACAGTCTCTCACCGCACCCTAACACACAGACTTCACGACGCAGGGATCCAGGACAAGGGCCTCGACTGGATCCGCTCCTTCCTCTCCTGCAGAACGCAGAGGGTCAGACTCCCTCCCTTCCTCTCGGACCCCACACCGACCACCTACAGAGTCGACCAAGGATCCTCCCTCAGCCCCACGTTGTTCAACATCTACATGGCTCTGCTCGCCCCCATCGTCAGAACCCATGGACTCAACATTGTTTCATACGCAGACAACACCCAACTCATCCTCTCCCTATCCAACTCACCCAACGCAGCCAAACACAACTTTCAAGAAGGCATGGAAACAGTCGCCAAATGGATGAAGAGCAGCTGTTTGCAACTCAACACTGACAAAACAGAAGTACTTATTATGGGCCCACACCCCAATACCTGGAACGACATATGGTGGACACATGGTGGCCCCCTGCCCTCGGAAGCCCGCCCACCCCCACGAACCCCGCACGCAACCTCGGAATCATCCTGGACTCCAAACTCAAAATGGACCTCCAGATCCACTCTGTCGCATTCTCCTTCTTCCACACCCTCCTCCCCCTACGCAAGACCTTCAAATGGATCCCCCTCGAACACAGAAAGACCGTCACACATGCCCTCGTCACCAGCAGACTTGACTAGGGCAACGCACTCTACGCCGGAATCAACAAAAACCTCACAAAAACCTCACTTGCAAACTTCAAAACATCTAGAACGCCGCCGCCAGACTAATCCTCAATCTGCCACGGCACTGCCACATCACCCAGCACCTGCACACACTACACTGGCTCCCCATCGAGGCAAGAATCACCTTCAAGATTCTCACCCACACACACAAAGCTCTCCACAACACCGGACCAGCATACCTGAATAGCCGACTCACATTCCACGCACCCCAAGGGACCCTATGATCAGCCAAGCTCTCCCATGCAGCGGTCCCTCGCACCAGGAAGTCCAGATCGGGAGGCCGCTCGCGGTCAGATCCTGGAACATCCTCCCGCTCCACCTCAGACAGACAACATCACTCCCCAACTTCATGAGGGACCTCAAGACATGATGGCTCTTCGATAGACCCCCTCCTTGATGGACAGGACCCTGCACCACCACCCCCGTGCCTTGAGACCCTTACGGGTGAGTAGTCGCGCTCAACAAACCCATGATTGATTAATTGATTGATTGATAAGCAGAGAATCACATGTGAAAATGCCTCCACTCAATATAAAAATGAAAAGATGAGTGTGATATGCATGAAACATACACATTTATACAGGATGCATCCTGGCTTGATACAGTAGCCTAATTGATTGACAGTGCATGTGGAACCATAATACGCACAATGTGACATAATGCACATGATAAGATGTAATTATGTAAACAGTAAATCGCGTGTGCAAATATCACCGTTCAACATGAGAATGGAATAACGTGTGCAATATGCATGAGACACATATTACGTCTTAGCTAGATGGACAATCCTAATTGGTTGACAGTGCTTATGTGAACATAATACACAAAGTGAAGCTTAATACACATGATGGGGCTATCAGTACACATGAGAACAAGTAATGAGCATAATAAAGTCAAATAAAATATCCCTCTGACTGGAAAAGCTATCGAAGAAACATGAGTTAACAGACCAATATGAATGTGTAATACACATATCACCTGATAAAAACAACAATGAAATAACAAGCAATATGCAACTGAAAATCAAATGTGTGCAACCTGGTGTGATGGATAGAAGAAACTCTCAGAGTGAGCATATAACTGTGTCATGAATATGTACAATACTGCACAACCAAAGAAAACATGAAAATTCGAATTTATCTTTGAGACCTCATGGTATGAGTGTGTCCAATAATCATATTTAATGTGTTTCATGTTGGGTCAGTAACTTTGTCATATCTCCGTCTGTTTGAGGTGTCACAACCTCTAGAATAGTAAAACAGACCTGGGCAATGGTGTGTTTGTGTTCATTCCAGTGACTGGTTAAAGGCGAACTCAGTCTTTGTCCTGATTCTGCTTTTGTGTGATCCATGTACGAAGTTTCCTCTTGGTCTTTCCCACATAGAATAGCTTGCAAGGGCACTTAATGGCATAAATGACATTCTGTTCTTTACAATCTGCTGTGCAATCGAGGTGGATTTGTTTGCCAGACCATGGATGAAAAATGGTTTTGCCTATCAACACATTGTTACAATGTGAGCAGTTATAACATTTCCTTATCCCTCTGTGTTCCATGGTGGCAGATTTAGTTGGCTTTGTAAGTAGTTCCTTCAAGTTATTGGATCTTTTGTATGCAATTAAAGGGGGGGTTGGAAAAAGTACCTCTAAAGTCTGGTTCGGATTGTAGTAGCTCCCAGCGCTTTAAGATAATGACTTTGATCATGGAAGACTTAGTGAAGAATGTGGACACAAAAATCTCTCTGGATTTCTCTGTTTTTATATGTTTCTTCAATAGGTCGGGTCTGTGCAAAGCCTGTAGCATTGTTCTGCATGATCAACCACTTCCTTGGGATAACCACATACTATAAATTGTTGTTTATATTCATGTAAAGAGGAGGTAAATTGATTCTTGTCTGATGTTATACATTTTATCCTTGTGAATTGCGGAAAGTGTACGTGTTGTTTGAGCGTCGGTGGATGAAAACTGCTATATGGCAAGAAATTGTTTCTATCCGTGGGCTTTTTGTATACTGAAGTCCGAATTTTGGTCCCCACAATCTCCATATTAACGTCGAGATAAGAAATGCTTTGTTGCTCAAGGATGTATGTAAATTGGATTCTCAGATTCTTGTTATTTAATGGAGTCAAATGTGCTTCTAAGTCTCGATGTGTGCCTTGCCAAATGATAAAGATGTCATCTATGTAACGTCAATACAAGTCTTTTCTTCTAGCTCTGTTTCGATAAGATGTGTTCGGTTTCGAATTTCAACATGAACAGGTTAGCATAGCTGGGGGCCCCGGAGAAACCCATGAAAGTTCCATTGGCTTGGAGATAGTACACCAGAATCCACTTGAAATAACTGTGATAGAGACAAAAATGCAATTACTCCAACAACAAAAAATGTGTTAGCTTGCATCTCCCCTTCCTTCAAGAGTGCTCATTTGATCGCCTTCATGCCTTCGATCTGTGGAATGGAAGTATAAAGAGCCACTACGTCTACCGTGCATAACCATATTTCTTGAGTCACAGGTAAGTGAACATCTGACAGCAGTTGTAAAAGGTGCATGGTATCCTGTCTGTATGAGGGGCTTGCCTGTACCTATGGTTGCAGAACAAAATCATGGTAATGGCCGAGGGGTTCATGAATCGACCCGCACCCTGAGATTATGGGTCTAAAGGGTGGGTCTTGCAGGTTTTTGTGGATCTTAGGGAGCATATAAAGTGATGGTCATCTGGGATTTTGTGTGTAGAGAAAACGTTTTGTTTTTTTGTGATCCATTTCATATCATTCGCTCGTGTAAGAATTACCATTAAGATCTCCTGAAATGTGCTAGTGGGGTCTTGTGGTAACAGTAAGTATGTCGACTCATCCTTTAGAATTTCTTCGACCTTACTTTCATAGAAATGACGATCCATTACTACCAAAGCACCGCCCTTATCAGCTGCTGAAAAGGACAATGATTGGTTTGCCTTTAACGCTATCAAAGCTGATTTCCATTTTTTCAACATGTTCTGATATTTGGTGATATGAACCGGTAGCTTTTTTAAGTCGTTCTTGACCAATGTTTCAAAAGTATAGATGACCTTATGCGAAACCGGGGGGATGAATGTACTCCTAGGTTTGAATTAGCAGTAACAAGATTCTTCTAGTTTCATGTGACTCGTGTCAAGGTTCGCGAAGAAGTTCCAAAGGCGCAACTTTCTAGTGAATTTGTACAAGGCTATTTCAGTCTCCAAAGCATTAGTGTAAAAAGTCGGTACAAAGGAGATACCTTTGTCTAGAACAGCAATTTGGGATTGAGTCAATGTGATGGAAGAAATGTTAATTACTAATGTATCTTTTGTTGTCTACTTGTTGACGTTCCCGGTTTTGCTGAATCTCTGCCCTCTCCGGGTTTTGCTGTGTAAACATGTGCCGCTAATGGTTGTGATGGTGGATTGTTGGCTGCCGGACTTATCTCTAAAAAAGGAGCCTTAGAGATGTTGGACATACCAAAAGACACAGTGGTTTCTTCTAAAATAAAGTTAATGGTACTGGCATCAGGACAAAGATTGTGAGTTAGCCTTTAGCCACTCACTGGAATGAACACAAACACACTATTGCCCAGGACCATTTTACTATTCTAGAGGTCGTGATGACTCAAACAGAGATATGACGAAGTTACTGACCCAACGTGAAACACATTGGATACGATTTTGGACACTCTCATACCAAAAGGTCTTAATGATAAATTAGAATGTTCATGCTTTCTTTAGTCAATCAGTATTGTGCATACTCATGACACAGTTATCTTCTCACTCTGAGAGTTTCTTCTTTCCAGCACACCAGGTTCCAAACATGTGATTTTCATTCGCATATTGCCTGTTATTTCATTGTTATTTTTATCAGGTGGTATGTGTATTACACATTCATATTGGTCTGTTAACTCGTGTTTCTTCAATAGCTTTTCCAGTCAAAGGCATTGTTTATTTGACTTTTATTATGCTCATTACTTGTTCTCATATGTACTTATTGCCCCATCATGTGTATTAAGCTTCACTTTGTGTATTATGTTCACATAAGCACTGTCAACCAATTAGGATTGTCCATCTAGCTAAGACATAATATGTGTGTCTCATGCATATCGCACAGGTTATTCCATTTTCATGTTGAGCGGTGGTATTTGCACACGCGATTTTCAGTTTACATATTTACATCTTATCATGTGTATTATGTCACATTGTGCATATTATGGTTCCACATGCACAGTCAATCAATTAGGCTACTGTATCGAGCCAAGATGCATCCTGTATAAAAGTGTACGTTTCATGCATATCGCACTCATCAGTTCATTTTTATATTGAGCGGAGGCATTTTCACACGCAATTCTCTGCTTATATATTTTCATTTTCTTTGGATATTCATTTTGCGCACTCGTATCAACTTATTTCCATTGCCCGTACACTCGTTGTGAAACGGAAGTCTTTATTCCATGATGTTGGAAGGTTGGGATTTAAGCAAGAACCACGTTTTCACGCACTTACGCTTCCACGTTGTTCCTGTCACATCGCGGCTAACAATTACCAACTTGGTAGTATGCCTGTTTGCTGATATCACTCGTGAGTTAGGCTATTTGGGTCTACCGAGCTAAATCCCTTAATTGCTTAATGTTTGACGTTCCACTCATTTAACAGTCCTTTTTTCCGGGCGGATCCTCACTTCATGGTTACTTTGAGTTCTCGTTTTTTTTCTCTCACAGTGAGAGAGGTTCTCACGCATAGCTGGCTCTGTTGCGTGGAGGTATGGCTTGTTTTTTAGATTATTGGGATTTTGGTTAGCTGCTCACTGTTGACACTATCATCGTGGCATGTTTTCATTGTCCAGGGACTATTGCTTGTATTTCACTACTTGGGTGATGTTTTTCCACATACTCATTGGCTCTACTTTGTTAAACAGCATGTTGTCGCTTTATTATCTTCATCACTTTTTTCATTCTCATTATTGCCTCAGTCTGAATCGATTTGGGATTTTGTTGGGTACTCTCAGAGGTACTTTCTTTTACACGCATTTTTCATAGACACGTCTCCTTTGTGTTCATGTGTTTCTGCTTTTTACAAATGTCCCGCACGCTTGGAGGTTGTTTTTTTGAAAGTTTTGTAAATACTTAATGATGGCAATGAATTCATTGGATATGCTTTTGATTGTAGATACCCCTGACAAAGGGCGAATGTGAATGCCCAAAATGTATTGGGATAAGCCACACAGCCAGTTCCATATATGTTGAGATTGATTCGCTTTCATGTGTAATATTTCTTTTCAAGACTTTTTTGTTGAATATTAAATCGTCATGAGCAAGATGAAGTCTACGAGCAAATTTGTTGATTGAAGGCCACTTTGCTTAAAATTATGTACACACACAGTCAACTCGCTGCTTGAATTGTTTAAAAGTTTTATTATGTTGCTTAAAAATTGTTTCCACTCTTGTGGTTGAGTATAGTGGTGCATTCTGTGTCTAGATCGTGCGTTCTAGTTACTGTCTTCACTTACTAAAAGTGCCATTTCTAAAACAGTAAGGTTAAATCCAACTTCACCAGTAAGGAGATTTTTTAATTTTTTATTTAATCTCTTTATTACATTAAAGCAAGATCAAAGGCGCATCAGATGCAGGCGTTACAACAGGCTGCCGACACATTACAATCATCCTGGCAATACAATGACAGTTGATTAAGAAGAGTTATTGTAGTTTCAAAGTGCAACAGGGCTACACACCAAGCTGTTATCAACAACGCAAATGATTCTTAGAGTATATACAAACAGAATGGGATAAATCAGAGAGGTCTTGAGTACATACACCGCTGGCAGCAGAACAACTACAATTTATTCCCTGACATGCCCTCCCAGCATTCATCCAAGGGCAACGCACACCCTCCAGCTTGGAACGAAGTAGAAGCAGATTCAAGACACAAAACGCCTAGCTATACACCACCCAACGTGTCCCCGTTCTCTGTATTATTATTGGCCCTATACGTATTGTACAGTGTCCAGAAATTCTTGGGCCTATTGCGGTGGGGGAAGGAGAGCACTGAAATGTTCAGTTTGAGTAGAGCAGTATGTCATGTCAGACGCCCAGTGCGATAGCACAGGTAGAGGGCCTCTTAACCAGCAAATAGCAACCTTTGCTTTGCCATGAGTAATCCCATGTCAACCAACCTGCGAGGCTTCGAGAAGCCCAGGAGCGCCAGAGCCGGGTACGGTTGAAGCTCATGCCCAGTGTAGCTGACAACTCCGAGAACACCTTTCTCCAGAACTCAGCCACCCCCGGACAGAGCCACGATAGATGTGCAAAATCAGCTACTTGTTCACTTCATCGAGCACAATGCGAGCTCTCGTGAAGCACATATCTACTAGTCTTTCGGGAGTATAATAAACCCCATTTCGAAACTTAAAGTGAATTAACGGTGTCTACCATTTAGAGAAACTCGTTTTATGTTTTGGCAGCAGTATAGCCACATATCATCATCTATTTCCGTAGACCGGTCTAATTGCTAGGCTAAGCGGGCTTTAGTGTAGTGGTTAGCTCTATATGACATAGCTTGTCTGTAGATCTTAGAGACCATTCCCGTCGTAGCTTGCGTCTTTATGATTAGGGTTAGAGCAGTCACCTCCGGCGGTTCAGTCAGGTCAGAGCCTAGCAGTTGCAACAATGCGTGTCTTGTCTTGTGATATTGAAATTTAGTTAAAAGCGAGGGCGCTTTTCCCCCTTCAGTGACAGAATCCCAGTCTTTCATTATTCCATGAACAAACAAGTCGCCTATCGTATGGACCCCAATGGAACTAAGCGCACCAACGACCCTACCATCCCTACATGACAACAACCAGTGGCACCACTCAAGATGCGCCAAAGGTGAATACAGCAGTGCCCCAGCCTGCAACTTCAGAAGATGGTGCCAGGCGTGGTTGTTGTGCTGACGGAGTCTAGAATGCCAGTCCTGCGATTTGTGGGCGCGAAGAGCAACATGGGAAGCGGGCGCAGGGCGGCAACCTCCCGCTCTATGCGAAGGTGAGGGATATTAGAGGCGCCCTGTATCCACAGCTGAGCATGGGCGTATAGCGCGGCTCTATAGTAAAGGTCAAAGTCCGGCGCTCCCAGTCCACCCATGTAGTACGGTAGGGTGAGAATTTGCCATTTGACTCTCGGCAGCTTGCCCGCCCAAGCTAACTTGACCATCAGAGTTGTGAGTGTTTTGAAGAATGTGCCAGGGAGGACCATCGGAATGTTCGTAAAAAGGAACAGGAATCGAGGGAGAATTATCATTTTCATTATTGAAATCCTACCTAGCAGTGTCAGCGGTAATCAAATCCAACGAGCTATATCATCTTCCAGCTTGCTTACCAGTACACCGTAATTATCACGAAAGACCACCTCCGAGTCAGAGTGCACTTGTATTCCAAGATACCGCACTGAGTCCGTCGTCCATTGGAGTGGATAATCAAGGTCAAATTGGGACGTGGACGGCGAGAGGGGGAACACAAGGGACTTAGACCAATTAACCTGGAGACCCAAGCTTCCCCGAATAGTACCACCTCACGTAATAGAGAGGAGAGATGGCGTTCGGGCTCGCACACATTTAAGAGCATGTCATTGGCATAGGCCGAAAATATGAGATTATATCCTGGAATGCGTATGCCCTTATGTCCATGGTACTCCTGCAACGCGCAAGCTAAGGGTTCCGCTACAAGTGCGTAGAGAATCTTCAAGAGCGGAAAGCCCTGTCACGTGCCCCGCAAAATAGATATCGGTCCCGTAACCAAGTCTCCAATTTTAATACGTGCCGATGGCGAGCTATAGGGCACTCATAGCAACTGCAGAAAGACCGGACCTACACCCATACGCATCAGCACCTGTCTCATGAAGGGCCACTCCACAGAGTCAAATGCCTTCTCCATATCGAGAAATACCGCTACTGCACGCGACTCCGGGATAGTGTGTTGCAACGCCCCAAATACTGTACGTAAATTGTAGGTAATATTACGGCTCGGGATAAACCCCGCCTGCTCCGGCGCATCTAGGATAGGTACCAGGGTCACTAGTCGGTTGGCTAAAATCTTTGCAAAGAACTTGGTGTCGACGTTAAGTAGGGAGAGGGGACGATAGGACCACAATTACCACCTCTCTCATTGAGGGCGGCATTGAGCCAGATACGCACATACCTTCGAATAGTGCAGTCAGGTGTGGCAGCAAGAGGTCCAGAAACGCCTTGTAGAATGCCACCGTTAGGCCATCTATTCCTGGCGCGCTACCGGCTCTCATGGTAGATAACGCAAGTAGTATCTCCTCCCTCTCTATTGGTCTCATCAAGAATTCACGATGT
The DNA here is from genome assembly GCF_964204655.1 of Triturus cristatus. Taxonomy (NCBI): domain Eukaryota; kingdom Metazoa; phylum Chordata; class Amphibia; order Caudata; family Salamandridae; genus Triturus; species Triturus cristatus. Next base: position 75,401,677 of record NC_140580.1, on the reverse strand, counting down.
GTGTCAGTCAGCCATGACAGCTAGATATGAGACAAGTAGTCCAATATTTCAGCTTCGGAGCTCGTGCCACGTGAGGAGTACAATGCCGAATAAAACTGCCGAAACCTCGCCGCGATGGCCTAATCCTCCGTCAACGCCACTCCCTCCGCAGAGTTCAGAACAGCGACCGCAGAGTAATCACAACGGTTTTGCAATAACTGTGCAAGCACCCTGTCTGGTCTTTCACCCTCACCGTAAATACGCGCTGTGGCATATTTGCCAAGGTGCTTAATTTCAGCATCTGCTGTTTTCTGATACTCTTCTAGCTGAGTCTTGAATTCTTTCAACACCACATTGTCAGCACCTAGTTGCAGTCGAGTCTCTAGTGCCGACAGCGCAGCCTCCAAATCAGTTAACCATCATGACCCCACGAAGGTAAACTTTAAACGCCTCCCACACTACCTGGAAGCTCTCTACCAAGCCAACATTTTTGTTATAATATGTCTCAATAGCGTCAGCTAGCTCTGCCTTGAATACCTCGTCTAGAAGTGAGTAGGGAGGAAACCGCCATGTGTAAGGAGGTATCCTCCTAGAGGGGGTATCAATGACGACCAGAATCGGGGAATGGTCCGATAGCGTGCGCGCAAGCACCTCACAGGTTCGCACCTGGTTGTATAGCTGTCTGGAGGCTAGCCAGTAGTCAATACGTGTATGTAAGTCATAAAGTGTCGAATGATGTGTGAATCCCCCTTTATCAGGAAAACGCTGTCTCCATACATTCCGTAAATCCATACGTACCATAGATGCGGCGAGAGTACGAGCCAAGGCAGTCACGCATCTAGTCGGCCCCCCTGAGCGGTCACAATCCGGGTTCGTTACTAAATTGAAATCCCCACCCCACAGCTGCTGCCCGTCACCAAGATCCTGTACTCGACCAAACAAGTTTGTATAAAAGCCGGGGTTATCATAGTTAGGCCATATACATTAATTACTACAAGATCCAAACCCCTACCCCGACAGCTATACACCACAAATCGGCCATCAACATCAGTATGCAGGAGCATCAGTGTGAAGGGTGAATAGGGACGCGCCCACGTAAGAACTCCCCTGGAGTGAGTGGTGAAGCCAGCAGCATGTAGATTCCCTTGCAAACCTCTGCTACGGAGTAAAGGGCTGGAAAGAGGTAGATGGGTTTACTGCAAAAGTGCAAGGTCAATCCCATATCTGTTCAGGTATGCCAAAACTTTCCGTAGTTTCCTGTGGTCGTTAAGACCACGAACTTTCCATGTGAGCGCACGCAGAGCGCCCTGTGTATCTACTCTGCAAGGAATGTGGTCAGCTGCGATAGGCTCCGCCGCATCAATACCGCCAGTGTCAGCCATAAGTTACCGGCTTCTACAATGTTCCTATGAAATTTGTGTAGGGTCTACTTGCAGTGTTGCGCATCTTCAGACGCCTTCCAAACCTACACCCCACCCACGCCAGGCCAACCCCACCCCAGCCTAGTCGATTAACGGACCAACATACCCCTTGCGTAACATCAAAGGGTAGCAACCAATATAACAGTGGTAATAGAACATAAGAAGGACCCTTCCCCCCAACCTTCCCAAAACAATACCCCCATAGTGTAAAACACATGTGGGCAGAGATGGCACGCTTCCTAAGCATAAACTGAAAGAAACCACAAGCGGTTTCCGCTCCCCATACCGCCCATAAATTGTAAAATCCTGAGGCTAAAAGTATACTATAGAACCCCCCCCCCCCCCTCCACTCAAGAACATATTAGAGGTTTCGTTCTGGCCCACGAGAGGCATAATCAGGCGAACTAACTCTCCCGTATCATATCACAGCACTCGTCATCCTGAACAGTGACAGTACTATATATAGAAAGCATGCACAAACAACACTTCCAGAAAACCATTGCATAATCCCCCACCCCCAACCCCAGCAACAATCAGCTTATCTGCCGGCATCGTAGACGCCCCATCAGTCCTGCTCATCCAGGTCTCCTACCGCCGCTTCGTCCAGTAGAGGCCGAGGAGGGCTGCGCCGATTGTCTCTCGCCCCAGGCACTAGGCACGGACCCAGAGAACGGTGAGCCCGCTCGACAACGAACATGGACGAAAAGATCTCCTGCCCAAGAAGTGAAACTAATAATTTTTCTATGAACTGTTCCATATTTCCAGTGGGGGTGGACTCCGGAAGGCCCGTGACCCTAAGATTGCTCCGTCTTGAGCGCGCTTCCAAGTCTTCTGTCTTATCCTGTAGGACCTGGAGAACTTTCCCCAGCTGCTTGTGACCAACATCAAGAGTGACTTGCGCTTCTTCGACCTCTGTGGTGCGGCGTTCTACCATGTCCAAACACTGTGCGTGCTTGTCTAGCCATACAGACATTCTGTCCATGCGGTTGGAGAGTCAATCTTAGATCCCAGCACTGAGAGGCTGCCCTGTAGGCCCTTCTCCATCGCCATCAGCATAGATCGGATGTCTCCCGCTGGCTCCTCCTGGGGCAAATCCTGCGCGGGTTCATCCTACTCAACGAACGCCTCGCGACCCTGGTTTTTTCTGGTCAAAGGTGATCTTTGGCTGTGTTCTGTAAACTTTGCCCATGCTTGGCATCCCTCTTCTCTCCGGACTAAGGCGAAGGCACTGCAACACCTTCCAAGTTCAATACGACTGATCTGCTCCTCACCAGCTGTGACCTACCAGAAGAGGAGGGGAAACACCAACCACGTACCAAGACGATCTTATGCTGGGAGGGTAATGGAGGCAAGTGGGGCAGCAGCCCGACCCGGACTCGCCCCCAGCACTTCCCAGGAGGGAGATATCAGGCGACCCACCTCACAGCGGCAGCAGGGGGGACCATGGGCTACACCCCACCCTTGAGACGAGGACCACCAGCAGACGGCAGCAAGGGCGAAGCAAGGTGCCAGCAGGTAAAATGTCGGACTCGTACCTCCCCCAGCTTGGGCCCAAAATCACACCCAGCCAGCAACCCAGCTTCAGGAATGTCGTGGGTCGTTGACACAGACGCAGGCCAAACTCCTCCGGGGCTCGCAGTGGCCCACAGGCTCAGGCAATGAAGGCAGCATGAAGGCAGGCACAGGCAGGCGAGCACCCCTAATGTGGTTCACTCTAAATATCTCACCAGGGAGCAGCAGAGGTATTCATCCGTGGCCAGGGCTTCAGGGGTGAGGGATCGAGACTCATCGGGCAGGGAGAAGGGCGCGTCTCAACGCCAGCCGCTGGGCGCCGCAAGGAGTATCAGCAACGCGAGCAGGAGAGCGGCATCGGCAGCCACTCCAGCCCGGGGATTCAGGCCCAATTTCCGGCGCCGCCACAGGCCAGGTCGCGCTCCACCGTCCGAAGTCGCACGGGAGCGAGAGTAAGAGTGATCGACTCCCCGCCGGCTCCGGTCTCCAAATCCGGCACAGTGGGCCTTGCTAAATGCCTCAGGAAGCCAATGGTTTCAGGATAATGTCGCGGTATATGGGAGCTACGCGCTCAAGCGGCCAACTTGGTCGCGAGCAAGCTCCACCCCCTCACCAGTAAGGAGATTTTATCATTACAATTCCATACATATCAAATATTAAAAAGCTACTCCTCTCTGGCCAGGAATTACAGCCTAAAAGTATACTAAGGAATTCCCAATGCTTGTCAATGAGAGCGGTAGGCCCTACAGTAACCAAAAACGAAATAGTTTGTTTGTCACTACCAGGACATGCCACACAATAGAGGCACATGTCCTAACTTTTACTTAAATAGTACCCTGTCCTTGGGGTAACTTAGGGCCAACCTTAGAGTGACTTATATGTAATAAAAGGGTAGATTAAGGTTTGGCAAGTAGTGTTAAAGGCCAAGTCATAGTGGCAGTAAACAGCAGTAAACTGCACACACATGCACTGCAGAGGTAGGCCTGAGACATGTTTGAAAGGCTACTTCTGTGGGTGGCACAATGATTGCTGCAGGTCCACGGGTAGCATTTGAAGTACAGGTGCTTAAGATATGGTATAACACTTTACAAGGGACTTGCCAGTACAACAAATGTGCCCATCAGGATACACCAGTGTCATAATATTTAGAGGAGAAGCACGTGCACTTTAGCACTGGTTAGCAGTGATAAAGTGCACAGAGTCCTAAGGCCAACAAAACGGATCAACAAAAATGAGGATAAAGGACCACCCTAAGGATGGCAGTTCTAACACAAGTGCATTGTTTTGCATAGGAGTGGGGCAGATTGGAGAGGGGCAGATTATTTTGCATTGAAGTGGGGAAGATTGCAGTGGGACAAATATTTAGAGATTGGAGTGGGGCGCTTGGAGTCGAGCAGATTGTTTTGGATTGCAGTGAGGCAGATTGTTTTGGTTTGGAGTGGGGCACATTGTTTTAGATTGAGTGGGGGCAGATTGTTTTGAATTGGTGTGGGGCAGATAGGAGTGGGAGGGATTGGAGTGGGGCAGATTGGTTTGGATTGGGTTGGAGTGGGGCGGGTTGGGGTGGGTCAGATTGGAGTGGGGCAGATTGGAGTGGGGCGGATTGGAGTGGGGCGGATTGGAGTGGGGTAGATTGGAGTGGTGCATATTGGAGTGGGCAGATTGGAGTGGGGCAGATTGTTTTGGACTGGAGTGGGGCGTATTGAAGTAGGGCAGACTGTTTTGGATTAGAGTGGGGCGTATTGAAGTAGGGCTGATTGGAGTGGGGCAGAATGCGGTGGGGCAGACTGGGGTGGGCAGCTGGAACTGGGGCAGATTGTTTTAGATTGGAGTGTGGCAGATAGGAGTGGGACGGATTGGAGTGGGCTGATTGTTTTGGAATGGAGTGGGTCAGATTGGAGTGGGGAGGATTGGAGTGGGAAGATTGTTTTGGATTGGAGTGGGGCAGATTTGAGTGGGGCAGATTGATTAGGATTGGAGTGGGGCAGATTGGCTTGAGGCAGATTGGAGTGGGGCAAATTGGAGTGGAGCAGATTGAAGTGGGACAGATTGTTTTGGATTGAAGTGGGGTATATTGGAGTGGGGCAGATAGGAGTGGGACGGATTGCAGTGGGCCAATTGTTTTGGAATGGAATGGGGCAGATTGGAGTGGGAAGATTGTTTTGGATTGGAGTGGGGTAGATTGGGTTGAGGCAGATTGGAGTGGGACAGATTGGAGTGGAGACGATTGAAGTTGGACAGGATGTTTTGGATTGTAGTGGGGTATATTGGAGTGGGGCAGATGGTTGTGGATTGGAGTGGTGCAGATTGGGTTGGGCAGTTTGTTTTGGATTGGAGTGGGGCAGATTGGAGTTGGGCAGATTGTTTTGGATTGGAGTGGAGCGGATTGTTTTGGATTGAGTGAGGCAGATTGTTTTGGATTGGAGTGGGGAACATTGGAGTGGGGCAGATGGTTGTGGATTGGAGTGGTACAGATTGGGTTGGGCAGTTTGTTTTGGATTGGAGTGGGGCAGATTGGAGTTGGGCAGATTGTTTTGGATTGGAGTGAAGCGGATTGTTTTGGATTGAGTGAGGCAGATTGTTTTGGATTGGAGTGGGGAACATTGGAGTGGGGCAGATTGTTTCATATTGGAGTGGGGCAGATTGTTGTGGAGTGCAGCAGATCGTTTTGGATTAGAGTGGGGCAGATTGTTTTGGATTGGAGTGGGGCAGATTAGCGTGGGGCAGATGTTTTGGATTGGAGTGGGGTGAATTAGAGTGGGGCAGATGGGAGTGTGGTGGATTGGAGTGCATTGGATTGGTGTGAGTGGTTTGGATTGGATTGATCTGGGTTGGATTGGTGTGGGGTGAGGTGAGATGGTGTGGTGTGGTATGGATTAGCATGGATTGGAATGGAGCAGATTGGAGTGGGATGGTTTGGGGTGTACTGCAAGGTACCCAGCAGTAGCAAGCACTAACTACTTGTGGGGGAGCTCAATAAGCGACGAGGAGGATAGTTGGTGTATCCCGTCACCAGAACTGGGAAGCCTTCTCCCTCTCAGCAGACGCAGTAAAGGGAAATTGTTCCGTAATGTTATCACCAAACTGTACTTATGCTTCTTAAATGGTAGAACCATATCAGACAGCCCTGCAGCCCCCATATTTTGGTATAGCAAAAGAACCAGTTTGATCGACTACATTCTTGTCCTAAACGAGCATTGGCACTTCTTGCTGGATGTGGAAGAAGTCCAGAGACCTGAGAGCAATCATGATCCGTTATGCTTCAAGTGTGATGCTCCGATTGAACAGAAAATCATCAAGCGCTTTACCACTAGTATCATCCCAAGTAACAGCAGAAGAGCAGAAAAATTGGAACAAAGAGAACTAGCTGAATTAAAAGATTACATCAGTGGTGCACTTAGAACAATTTCTGCCCAGAATCTGCATCACTGGCAGCGATGAGGTAATATTAACAAATTATAATAAACACTCAGGTGAACTAATGCGTCACTGGCCTGCACCATGGGGACAAAGGACTAATAGCAGGAAACCCAACAAAGGTTGGTGCGACAAAGAGTATAGAGCCACCAAGCAGATGCTGACAAAGATGCACAAGGACTGTCATACCTCTCCAGGAAAAGAGCAGGCATTTAGGGCCATAAGAGGAAAATATAAATCCCTACTGAGAAGAAAGAAACTGAACTATCAACAAAAAGTGTGACAAGGCTTGGTCAAGGCAGCCGAGGAAATAAATAGAACATTTTTCTGGGGGGAAATTGCTGGAATATTCAGAGAAGGCCAAGGAACCCAGGATTATCACATCCCAGGGCAGACCTGGGTAGACCACTACAAGAGCGTATACTTCAGTGGTAGTCACATGCTGCCCGTGGAAGAATACAACAATACCCCCCCCCCCCCCCCCTCTTCCCAACCCGGCACTTGCTCATCCTGTGCCCAGAAATAGAAAGAGCATTTCTGGAACAGAAGGCTAACAAAGCACCCGGCCCTGACTATGTATCAGTTTATATGTTCCGCTCCGACAGCATGGCCTGGTCTGTAGGCCTGACCAAGTGCGGTCCTGGGAAAAAACATAACTTTCCTCGCTCCCGGAGATCCACCATTATAGTTCCACTCCACAAAAAGGAAACAAGCTCCTGCCAAGCAACACAGGAGAATATCACTTCTGGACAGTACTAGGAAAATGTTTGGTCACGTTCTTAACATTCTGCAGGTCTGGGCAGATAAAGCATGGCCCTGATAGATGCACAGGTGTGTATCATAAAGGTATTAGAACCATTGATCCAGCCATAAAATGATATATGGTGTGGGTCTAGTACACAAACTGTTTATATCCCCAATAAACCTGTCCTTCATTGACCTCAAATCAGCATTTGACCTGGTAAACAGAACAAAACTGTGGCAAAAACTCAATTAACTAGGAGTTGAACTACATCTTTAACAAGGTATCAAAATCCAACATGACAATACTCGTGCCTGTGTCTCTATGGAAGCAGAGGAGAAAGCACCCCCTACTTTGACATCTGTTCAGGGGTGCGCCAGGGATGTGTTCTCGTCTCATTACTGTTTTCTCTCTTCCTGAACGACTGAATAATTTCTACTCATTATTTACGAGTACACAGGCATAGAGAAAGCTGTGTAGTAAAAAGATAGTCATTCTACTGTTTGCAGATCAGGCAGAAATATTATCCTTAAATACTTTTTCATTAACCTGCAAGAGACAAAAATAATGTGAATGAGGGCATATCCACCTTTGATAAAACCACCAAGAATCATTGGCAAGTGCTTGAAACTGTAAATTTATAAGAAAAAAGCTGTGTCAGTGGCAAGCTATGATCCCAAGCTATGGGGGCACAGTAACAGCAAACATCTCCGAAAGATGGAAAACTCCTTCTTGAGATCGATATTACACCTGAGCCGCGGCACACCGATTCTTCCCTTATTTCTATATCTCGATGTGGTCCCCATCTCTGACACCTTAGCCCCTGCCCTGGTCCTGCACTTGATCCATTTAAATCGTAACCGCCAAGGGGAGTCATACTTGAGAGCAATTCTTTGAAGTGTCAGCCACAGGAAGAATCCATCTCATTCCATGGTCCAATTATGTAAGAAAATGTTTAAAGGGTCTTGGCCTTGTACATCTTTGGACAAACCCTGCTCTTATCACCAGTGTCACTGCTGCTACAGTCCAAGAATAATTTGTAAACACAAAACTTAAGGTATGCATTGATTTTGCAAAATAATTATTTGCACACAAAGCTTATTCTGGATATGGAACAACATTTGAACGATATTAGCCCTGACACGCCACATTTTAGATCTTAAATGTCTTCTAGGCATTTTATCATTTAAATCATACCGTGCCAAATTTGCTGGTAGCCGTGTTGACTCTGACCTTAGTGACTGCGAAATGAATGGTCAGGAGACAACTATACACTTCAGGCTATTTTGAAGAAAAACTAAACATCTATGAACTAAATGGCTCACACCACTGTTTAAAAAACGTCCGAAAACTACTTGTGTAGAAGCACTAGCTCTTTGTGCTAGATCAGAGTGCGGGCCTGTGGCAAGCAATGTAATCGGAGCCTGGTTTGAGACAAGAAGCTTGCAGAGAGCTCCCCTCCCAGCCCCCGATCAGCTACAGTAATATTAAACTGCAAAGCTACATAAGGATTGTTGTTACCATTTTGATATTTTAAATTGATGTACCAAGTGCACTGAGATAGATAGATAGATAGATAGATAGATAGATAGATAGATAGATAGATAGATAGATAGATAGATAGATAGATAGATAGATAGATAGATAGATAGATAGATAGATAGATAGATAGATAGATAGATAGATAGATAGATAGATAGATAGATAGATAGTCTTATTACTAGATGCAAAAAGTAGCACTAAATAAGATGTTTGATATGGGGTAACTCAAGAGCTCTGAGATTAGTAGGGCTCTGGGTCGCGGATGTTGTTAAGATACACTACACACCCATCATCAGAATCAGGCTTGGGGACAGAAAACGTCCACATGTTGCTGAATTCAGAGTGTGATTTGAGGAAGGAGAACTTCCCCGGTCTCGCTCTGGGAAGAGGGAAGCTTGAGGAGGTGAAATCGCTAGAGATTCCTCATTGTGGAGTGTGATTTGGAGCGGGAGATGGGCCTTATATTCTCGAGAGCAGAGTGAGACTCAAAGAGGGTAAAAAACATGTAAACATTGGGAGGGATATCCCCCATGAATGAAACTAAAGGAGGAAGAGTCACTGTGGTTGCTAGAGATTAAGTTTCTGAAAAGAAAAAGATGGAATAGTTTTTTGTAGTAATCCCAGTTCCACTGCCCTTTAGTCTCCAGGTGTGCTGGAAAGTGGTTTATTACAGGTGATAAGTAGGGACCTACCAAGAGTTATAAAGCCACAAAGACAATAAAAGGTTCCGCCAATTTCTAAATAAATTATTCCCTTGCTCAACCCTTGGTATCTGGCTGCGAGTAGGCAGGCTTAACTTAGGAGACAGGTGTGTAAAACATTTAAAAACACTAATACATTAAATGAGACACAATAAACAACAGAAATCCAACAACAATTTATAAAAAATAGATTATATTTTTATGGACAAATAAGCACCAAAACGACAAAAATCCATTGTAGGGAATCAGAAATATGACTTTTTGAAGAATAAACACTATATTGGAGTCCTCCTTGTTTCAGGCAGGGATCTGTGTTGCTTAGCAACTGTCCCATATTTTTCTACAGTCCTTGGGTGACAAGCAGGGGGGCACCCCTGACCAATGCGGTACAGGATGACACCCAGAAGTGTGGCCACTTACTCCAGAGTGTGGTAAAATCTTGTCCAAGATGACACTGTATTCCAAAATCCAAATTGGAGAATCTCTCCCCTGGAGGGTTAGATCTTGCTTAGCCATCCCACTAGTGTGGCTACGTTTCCCTAACACTCCCCTTCCAACCTCCTCTCTAATGTAATTACTCAGGGTCCTGTGTAGCTGGAGTGCGGGATGTAGGGGTTGAGCCTGAACTGTCCCAAACTGTCATTCTCCCTTTGAAAACCAGTTTGTCTACCCCATCTCATCCTGCCCTTTGCTTCTGCAGCTCCAGTTCCCCACCCACAGGCAAAGCAGGACTGACTTTTAAAGTGACAGCAGACAACACAGTAGTGCACACGTAAGCATGTTAAGTCTACTGGGCCTCTAAACCTACATGTCCAATATATACTAGGGACTTATAGTTAGGCTTTCAGTACCAATTGTAATGAAACCTAATTACCATATACCTTTTATACAGAGCACTGGCCTTGGGCCTGGTTAGCAGAGCCTAGGGCGCAGTCAGAGTCAGTTAACCACCAGTACCTATCAAAAAATGTGGATGAATAGGGCAAAAAGAATGGCTTCCTCACTCTGTGCATATGCCTCTTTGACACCTGTCCATTCCCTGTGCCCCTCAGACCTCTTCCTGTTCCCTCAACACTACATCCCTTTTCCTGTGTCCCTCAAGCTGCCTACCTATCTCTCCCCGTGTCCCTCAGACTAGTATGTTATTCTGTGTCTCTCTGAATTCTGATCCATCTGTGCCTCAACTCCCCTCCATCTCTGTGTCTCTGACTCCCAGTTCATGGGTGAGATGTTCACACACTAAGTGTCCTGGTCCATGGGCGTCAGACTGCTGTTTTCTGCCTCCCTAAACCTGATTTCCTCTCTGCTCTTCATATTTCTGAACTAGGGATCCCACAAATTACTGACCCCCCATCCCCTTTCTGGTCCCTGTGTTCCCGTCCCGAGCACCTGCAGCACTCATGTGCGGTCCTGGACAGGTTTAGTTTAAGCGCCCCAGTAAGATGGCTGACATTCTCCAGAGGAGGCAGCTTTCACCTTTGTTGATAGTCAACGCTCTGCATCCTGCCCCCCCCCCCCCCCCCCCGACTTTGACTACTGACGCTTAGACTCACTTCTTAAGATTTTTAACTCAGTATTTTCGTTTCTCTTTGCTTTTCTCTTAGATACCCGGCTACGAGACGCCATGCTCATTCTCTTTCTGTTGGTGGTGCCAGTGTTGCTTGTGGTTTCGTTAATTATATTCTTCAAGCGCAATGCCATCAAGGGGATGATCCGCCGTCGGAAACGACGCTACAGGTAGGGAGGGGTTCAACTAATATTGGTAACCAACATAAGCGACCAAAGTGAATATTTAGTGAAAACCGGGAGAGACTACATTTGCAGTTATACGTCTTTGGCACGCTCTAGCGTCTACACTTTAGAAGTACAGCCCCTATCTCAAAGCACATTTTATTAACGAATGTTCCGGGTCAATGGTAACTGGTAGGCCACTTACTACGTCCTTGTGACGTAGTAAGTCGCCTGCCACGGAAACGGAAACCAAAAAGTGCCAATACTCTCCCATTAAATGTAGTACAGACAGAGCTTTATATGGGCCGGGTCCGTCCAGGTCTCAGACCCTGTAGTAATTAAAAACGGACATTGAAACGGGTCCCTTTCGTGCCCTATATTCACGTCCTGAATATTGCAGGCAAAGAGACTCAGTGATTTTTTAATAATGAACGTGAACATTGTAAGGTAATTCATATCAGCGATTGAAATCCTGTTTATGCTTCACACGTTTTTCTTAACCGTAATCTTGCACTCCATAAAATGTTTGCTACTATCCTGTGAACTGAGTAGGCTCTGGCTGTCCTCTCATTGGCCGGAAAGGTGCTCAGAAAAGATATTCATCCAATCCCTGTCCTCTCTGCAGAGCACACAGCACAATGTTCACTTATTCCGGCTGCAATTTTGATTCTGTGTAAATGTGTGTGAAGGAGGTGCACAGTTGTCAAAATATTGACATGGGAATATTAAAATAAAATGTAGTGCTTACAGGTGGGTGGGTGTGTTGTGTGGTTGGGGTGGTGAAGTGAAGGCGATACGAGGAAGTGCATTCAGGACGGAGTAAAAAAACAAGCATTTGCAATGCAATAGGTCTCGCATTTATGAGAGTTTGAGCTGTGGTGTTTTTAAAATAGATGAATAAAACGTATTGTCATTTACAATGCCAATAACAAACTCTCACAAAAACCTAAAAATTGTTGGTAATCACAATATTTTAGGGTTGCAAAGAGCCGGCCTTGGCATACAGGGAAGTATCAAACTGCATCCGCTCTTAACTCCAAGGCAGACATAGCATTCATTGTCCACTATCTGTTAATATCAAGTCCTTTGACTGCACACTGAAGCATCCCAAAGCTGCATCGTCTAAGCACTCCTGTTCAACTTTAAGTGTATGCCCCTACTAGACCAGATCATATCCTTCAACTTTACCTGTTAAAATGTCACTGACGACATACAGACCACGGTAAACCTAGAAAAACCAAAGAGCCCAAAATCATCAGGACTTGACCATAGTCTGCATGCCACAGATGAATGGATGCTGTGTAACCATCTTAAACAGTTCCTCCAAAAATGAGATTTTAACCTGTGGGCAACGGGGAAACTTCCAACCTACAACCAAAAGCGCCAAAAAATTAGAGACCCCATCATCAAATGAAGAAAACAATTTCTGAATAGCCACGGATGCCAACCTTTCACTGATTCCTCTAGGAAATCAAGTGACAAGAAACAACTGCACAATGTGTGCAAGAAGCAATCACCGCCGCGGCCCTGTTCGGCAAAACCGGACGTCAAGCGCCCTTACCCGGGACGTGAGCGGGGCCTGCTCCGGCAGGAAGAGAAACCGGCGTGCCGTGCTAACGCGGGGCTCCCATTTTTTTTTTGGTGCATATTTATATAGCGCAAACTCAACCCGAAGGTATTGGAGAGCTTTACATGAGCACCGTATTTACATTACACATTCAGGCACGGGGAGATTAAGTGATTTGCCCAGAATCACAGGACGTGGACCCGACCTTGAGGCTCGAACTCTGGTTTCCAGCACCAAAGTTGGCAGTTTAAGCCGACGGACCACATCCTCTCCCTCTCCATGCTGAAGGTGAGAGCCCCGCGGTGGCAGCCGGAGTGGAGAAAAGCCCTGGGTCCTAGGAGGGGGCCCGGGTAAAGAGTGCGGGTGGCCGAGGCTGCCCACGGCAGCGCGGGGCTCCCAGGAGTGTAGGGAAGTCCCGCAAGAGAAGTGCTGCCACCGCGAGGAGGAGCCCCCGCCAGAAGAGAGCAGCCCGGCGAGTGAAGAAGGGCTGGGGGGCTCCGTGTGGGCTATTGTTGGTGCCTGATCGAGGCACAGTGTCCTTTTTGCATTCTGAGCAGCCCCGTCTTGCAGCGGGCCACTCCAACGGGGATGGCATGTGGTCGGAAGGGGGACAGGAGATGTGCACATTGTGTGTGTGGACGTGCGTGTTCACGTGCGCGTACACAGGCTCCAATCCGCCAAAAGCCCTGCGCGTGCCCAACTCCTGTCCCATTTCCGAGGCAAGTCAGCAACAATAGATCTCAATGGCGACAGTGCTTTTGCGCTGCGTTCGCCAGGCGAGACCTAAAAAAGGTGCTGAGGAGGAAGGAGATGAGGTGTAACATATGGATGAAGGAGATGTCTAGCATTGAGTGGAAATAAAGGGTGTGATTGAGACACTCTGAAGACTGCTACCCCTTCCACACGCCTCAGTAAAGTTTAAGTCAGTCTCACAAAACATTTTCAAAAACGAATTATTTACAACAAAATCACTGAGAAAGCCAACAGTCCTGGCTGGTTTTAGGTCTAGGTCAGTCGTTGGGTTTTATATCTGGATGCAATAACAGAAAGCTTAGAGAGGAACCAAAATACTGTTCGGGTGGCGCACTATGGAAATCACTGAAATTTAGTTAAACATGTTTACTTACACACACGCTTAATTCCATAGGCCACGCCCCTTTAAGAGATCCCACAGCCACATTTTTCCATCCTAGTTAAAGCCATGATTGCAGCTGTGCTGAGAAGTGCAGGGACTTTCCCTTTTAGATTCAAGAAGTGCAGGTGCTCCTTACTGGACCATGCCCGAGGACTCTGGGCCCCGGGGGCCTATGTCTATTACTCTGACATGACTCTGACATTTCCGGGGCATGAATCGCCAGTCTGTATTAAGCTCACCCATAGCTCGTTCTGGGGGTAAGCAGGTTTACAGCTGAACTGTAATCCGGATGTTAATCTAAGGTCAGGAGCAAAACCATGACGTTATCATCCTTCTCTGAGAGCCTGCTCCAGGGACACTTTTGAAAGCTCAAGGATCATAATGGACCTCTTCAGTCCCGAGGTGCAAGCTCCGAAGCCGCCATGCGCCTGTTTTGATGGCATACATTAACTCAATAAACAGATGATTTAGCTATAAACTGCAGTAAACGTCGCTCGGAAGCACAAAACAGCAAACCTTGTCTGATTTTGTGAGCTGCGCTGCCTGTAGGTCAGGTACTGTACTGACAATATTATTAATGAACGAGTGAGGAAGTAAATAAAGCGACATTATTTTATTTACATGCACTAGATAAACATTGTCCCCGTATTTTTATGATGAAAAAAACTGTAAACACCGATAACCACTAAGTGCGACAAATTTTGAAACCACTGACCCCCCCCTGAAAGGGATTTGTAATAAATAGATACTGAAACCAGGAAACCCTAGAAAAGAGTAGGCGCCCAGGCCTCTTTCTCTAAAATCAGAGACTCGGCAAAAAACACCTTCTGACCTTTCAGAGACGGGCCTCTTGGGGAATGAGGACACTACCCTATATTCAAGGTCTGTTCACAGGAGCCCGAACACAAACCCTGAATCTGGTGCTTTGTTTTGTTCATGAACCGATTGGATCTTGCCACGATTGGAAAGGACAGTTTATAAACATACCTCGTTTGCTCACCACCCATATTTCATGGCTCCGAGGGCTATCTCATTGGTCCCTAAACCAATAAGCAAAACCAAGTCAATGAATTGCATAAGTTCAAAAATGCAGACCTTATGCCTACCACACCAGAAGATGTTTTCCAATTCAGTCTAAAACTGCTGTCCACCATACCCGGTTGGCGCTCTCACAGATATTCTCTGTTTATACTGCCTGCTTTGCAGGTCTTCTTTGGATAACTGCGAAGCAACCCATTTTGGCAGTTTCTCACTGCCTAGATTTTAAGATCGAAGCTGTCCACGTATAAATGTCTGATAGTCCAGGGAAAGAAACCAGAGAGGTGTATTCAATTCTCCTGCAAGAACAGTCTTCAAGACCCCCCCACCCCCCGCCTCAGGACAGGATCCACCTCCAGGCACAACCTCATAGCATCCAAGAGCATTGCCCCACCCCAAAGGGGGACATGGGCGAACATACCACCCCAATATGCCCACACCGGCAAGGGGGTAGATTAGTAGAACGCCGGAATTTAGAATGGTGGGGATGAGCCAACACTGGCAAAAAGGACAACTCCGAGCAAGTTCTCAGGCATTACACTGTTTCTTATCCTGAGGGAAGTGGTGGCAGATTAGTACATTGCACCACTGAGTTGTGGAAAGAGCAACAGGGACTTTTCTCGGCGCTAAAAGATGTGTACATTTCAGCGTCCCAGGCTTGGAGACAAATGGGAGAGCCTCTCCTTTAAAATGGCGGCCCTCTTGAAAGGATTCCTGATTGAGGCTGTGGTAGAACTGCAGTCAAAATGCAAGAATGTCTTCTGGAAAGGATTCCTTCTCAGAGATTGCAGCTCTTGTGCAATCACCTAGTAATATTTCTTTTAGGAGGGTTCCATTAGAAAATGGCAGAGTATCCCCTTTCCAATGGTGCTGCTGCTGGCTGTGCCTGGGGAGTGGGGATATTGGTCGCTTTCTTTATTACAGAAAGACAGTAACAGATCTCTGCTACCTAGTGGGCTTTGCTGTAAACAAGGGGCAGATAGGACAGCAGAAAAGACGAGTGGAAAGGCTGTTCACTGCTGGGTGGAGTGGTGATTGTGTCTGTGGTTTAAGGGAGAGGGAATGCTTTTCCTTTGAAATTCCCTGATGTCTAGTGAGAAGGATTTCTGCTCAAGGTAAACACTGCTATTGTGATTCCCGAGCAAGAATCTTTTCCACTGCAATCATAGACCGTAAGCGATGTAACAGCACCCCATCCAGAGGACCTGACTCTTCCACACCACACACAATGCATCTCAGGAAGGGGTTAAGAACCACAGCACCCGGAACATAGCTACACAGTGAAAAGGACCATAAACAGAGGAGACTATCCCCTTAGCAAAGTCTCTGTAGTGTCCTGTATATAAATGTATCCTCTTGCACACCTGCTGAGCGGCTTTCTCCCTAGCTGCTCTGCCAGTGGGAATGTGCTGCATGGAATGTTGGTGTGGTGATGATGAATAGAATGTTTGGGTGCCTCTGAAGTGAGGGGTGACAGTTGGAGTATGGGCTGAGCAGCAGGCAGGCTGCTACTGGTGGGGCTGCCCTACATGATCTTTCCAACCTGTAAGTAAGACCTAATAAATTCATCTTAAACTACATCTTGGCTAATGGACTTCATCATTACCGTTTCCCTCTCAAAATCATCCTTATTTTGGGATCAAGCAGAAATTCTGTTAAGAGGCTCTCTGTTTGCACCCTCACTAAAGGGCTCCTGTTCAAGAATTGTAGAATGCCCATATTTTGCAAGTAGACATTCTTCCGTTTCGACACACTCTGGGGTGCATGCAATCATTCTACAGACCACCTTTTGTTGATGTGACACCCTAAGTGCATCGGGTATGCTCAGATGTGGATCTTCTGTTCACTGTGCCATAGGATCTAAAGTGCACCTCACTGATGAGAGCCAACAAGGCTGAAACCAGTCAGGGTTTGCTTGTGTTCCGGCACAGAGGGGACTTGGCCTGGTTGCTGGGGCTAGACTGTTCCTATTGGAGTTGTAGCACGGCTGATTTGCATTTGGTTTCCCACTTTCTGGGTTGGTGCAGTTGGCCAAATAACTATCGACTGGAACTATTGCAAGCATTCCACTCATCACCCTTTGTTGTTTGAAGACACATACCAGACCGAGAAAGCAAAGCCTTAGTCCCACTCTGAAGTAGATAGGAAAACAAAGTTACGTGTATTATTTCCCTTTCATTAATAAGGCACCTCTGTCCTTCTGAGTCCCATGGGGCCCTAAATGAACATTAGTTAGCTCCTACATGTTTCAGAGGAGTGAAAGGCACACCGTGCCCATAGTGGCTGTGACTGCCAACATAGGCCTTTGTGGATTCCAGTGAGCTAGCAGGGGCGGGGTAAATTAAATGTGTAATTTATCTGATCAGACCTTGCTGCCTCTCTCTCATTCTGAGTGTGCATTGTTTACACAGGGATAACAACAACTCAAACCCGGTGCAGACAAGACGGCCAAAACCGAACCAGAACCAGAAAAATGACCAGGTAAGGTGCAGGAGCATGTTCACTCAATTTGTATTTGCTCCCCGCTGTCAGCTCAATTTAAATACTTTAAATACGTTCATTTAATGCAATCATTTACAAACTCAATCAGAATTCTGTTGATTAATAATTATGCTTTGAGTAAGAAGGCCAATGGAATATGACGCTGTGTTCCCATATTTGAGAGAAACAGGCTCGTTAGACACCACATTCAATGTGTCTGTCTGGGACATACCAACGGATAGGAGAATTTGGGCCCTTCATTACATGCAGTTATTTGGTACATGCCTTGGAGGCAGGGTGATTTGGATCCTACATTCCAGGCAACTGACTGGTCCATGCCTGGGATAGGGTAAGTTGGACCTAAATTCTGTGCATCTTCTTGGTAGTTGTCTGGGGGTTTCAGTGATTGAACACTACAGATTCCATTCATCTGTCCTGAACATGTTTGTCGTTCGGGTGATTGGACCCTGCATTCTATGCACCTGTATTGTACATGCTTGGGGATATGGTGGCTAGATTCTACATGCCTTGTATCTGCTGCCAGCTTCTTTCATAGGGGCAGAGTGGATGCTCCTGAATTCCCTGTTTCATTATGGTAATGTATGTGTTGTATTGCTTCTTTAGGTGCTGTTTGGGCTGAACATTACCACGTGTACCGTGCTACTCTGGGAGCTTCATTATAACGGGTGACCTCAGACTTTAGCTGTGCTCTGTGACAGTATTACTCATGATATACTGCTGCCAAGCTGTTTAGAATTAGCACACAGAGAGAAACATTACACACTTAGCTAGTTGTAATGTACTATATGGTACAATTCTGTCAGATTGGTGCCAACATAGAATGCATCTGGATACCCATCAGACACCTCTGAGAGAATGTGGGATGAAGAAAATCAGCAGCAGTGCAAAGCGCAGACAGTGCACAAATTCCGCTAGCTTCTTCATGAAGTAAAACTGGAGATTCTGCCTATGCATGCAATTGTTTGGATAGTGGTACAGACAACTGACTCTGACGAACCTTCTGCAGTCTTGTACCCAAGCCTATAGTGTCTTCCCAATTGCTGTTTGCCTCAATAATCCTTAATCCTCCAATCAGAATTCAAATGGCAGAACCACAGGCTATGCCCTTAAAAGTCCAAGGCGTAAAACTCTGGATTCCTGTTTTATGTTAACCACATCTGCACAGTGTATTTCGACCATCTGGGTGGTATTGTGGCAAATCTGGGCATCTTTCCCCACCTGGTTTTCGTTTTCACTTGGACTGTAATCATGGTGGTATGGTGTCACTGTTTTGTCAATGAGGTGTAGCGTAGACTGTATTGTTTCATTATGGTTTAAATAGTATGTGGATGCATGAGCCTTAGAACTTTGCCATATACTTTATTCATGAGGTTGAATGGTTGTCCATAGCAGGAGAAGTTAGTCTTGTTGAATGGCATTGTTTGAAATTAAATACCTACAAAGCCATGCTGCATATCTTGCTGTGGCATGGCTTAACTAGCATCCTTTAATTGTTCTGTAAGGTGAGATAGAGTGAGGAGTTCTGTGGACTGCAGTGATGGCAGTGAACAGTTATATGACTTTGGTCCTATGATGTGCGCGTGAGGGTATGATATGGTCTTTCAAAGACGTTCTGTCGTCTCTGGGGCATCTTTTAATTGAAGGTGAAGTCATCTGCTTCACCTCTGGTCCTTAACCCTGAACCTCTACCCAAATAACTAATATACTAGTCAGATGTGTACACACAACCTCTGGGCCAAAGTTAAACTATGGGGTGTAATAAAAAAAGAACCAGTATGGAGTCTAATGTCCATCTCCTCCATGTTGCGCAAGCATGTGTCTGGCCATAATCATGAATTGGTTGCCGGTGGCTAGTTTGAAGTCCTACCTCAGATTCGGCTTACAGCATCAAAAAACCCTCCAGCTCTCTAAACTCACTCTTATACTTACATCATTCCTATCCCCAGCCCAAAGCCTCCAACCTCGTACTGACAAATTTGCACATTCCAGTGTACTGACACAGTCATCCATATATAGACAAAATCATCCATCTAAAGGGACACGGAATAAGGGCTGAAGGGAGCATGATGCACCACTCCTCTTACAGAGAACCAAATCATAATTATTGAAAGTCAACAGGTATGCACATGTACACAGAGGATTTAAAAAACGCAAAGGCACAATGGAAATTGCCTTAACCCCACAGTATAAGTACTAATGGGCATGGTATAAGAAGCTTGCAGCTTGGCGAAAGACCCGATTGAAGGGACATGGCTGAAAGATACTTGGAGATGAAACTAGCAGCGGAATAGCAAGGTTTGTGGTCGGAAGAAACTGTGCATAAGTTTATGACTGGAAGGTGGAAGCTGGCAGGCTACAGTAAAGACCAGTAAAATCTAGTTGAAGTCAACCCACCCTAAGCAGGTCGACCATAATTAAGACCTCATCACCTTGTGGCAAACAGGCCATCAGGTCAAAGGTTTCTGACAGTGCAGCCAATTGACGCTCGGCTGTGGGCAACCCAGAACTCCCTCAACTCTAACCGGAGCAGGTAAACCACAGGGTTAGCCGGGTGGGAGTAACGCCAATTTACAGTGTTGCTCTCGATTGGCCAAACTCAAAAGGACCCCCTCTCTCTTTTCCCTTATGAGCTGTTGAATCTGGTTGAAGAGAGTTCTGGGTGTGCAGAAAGGGAGCCAAAGACAGTCAGTACACCGCACTATACATTTACCTTATGGATGGGGTTTCGTCAGTCTGGGTATCCCGGCAGACCACCCCTCGAGCTGGTAATCTTTACCAATGTATGGATCATATGATGCAGCCCTGACTGAGCAGGCAGACATGGCGTCATCAGGGTGCTGAGATGTTGTTGAGACCACAGTAGACTGGATACAGCAGAATGTGGCTGGACTCTTATTGAGCACACCACATTCTAAAAGGCCACTGACAGTGATCCTCCTGCTCCGCTGGGAGGAGACAGGGTTTAGACTGATGGTGTTTTGAGGAGCATCTCACTGGAGATGCTCCTAGCTTCACGTGTGCGATTAAAGGAGGCAGAAAATGGGCCGGGCGTGCTGTCTTACAGTCTTCACTTACCATCACAAGTTTCCTCTCTGCAAAAGCCTCAATGCTGTCTACAGTGAATGCTGACTAGAGTCCCAGTGCTTCACCTGGCAGCTTGAAAAAAAGACTTCAATACGAATGTGTCAGACTTCACTGGACACAATGACTTTTCATGCGACCTGCAAATGACGTTACACAATTTAAACTTAAAGAGGGGACCGAACTGCCCCAGTCAGAACCCCAAGAAGCTCTGAGACAGGTGACACATGAAACCCTGAGTTATCACAGTTGTAATACATATGTAAATGTTCGGACAAGGTGGTAGATTTTTGTGATCGACACACAAAGTATTGTAAAAATGGTAGCAAAACAGTGAAAACAAATAGTGAAACACATACAAATAAACGATAAACTGGTAATCTAATGACAATACTGTAATACACCAGTGCCCTCAAAAAATAAACATTACATACTATTCGCAACCAGTAGCTACTCAGCATAATTGTGCCCCTTGTTTGACATATTACGACAATCCCTTGCACACCATATACTGTGGGCATTCTGACCACACTATATCTAGTATAATAGTGATCCAACTAGTATATTGTGACTCTTTTTGGTAATATTTTGGCTGTTCCTGGCACAATAGTGGCCCATCTTTGATATAAAGTGGGCGTTTCTGGCAACAAACATGATATTCATGAAATAAGGTGGGCATTTGTGACTGAATGTGCCTATACTTGCTATTTCAGTAGCCCATTCTTGACATGCTGTGAGTATTGTTTATCTAAATCCTTAATCTGTGGCATAATGGTGGTGGAAATCCATGCAATGTGAGGATATTATTAGAAACCCCTGCAACAGGAGGATATTCTTTTGGGTGAAAGTAAGAATGTGTCCTGGTGCTGCAGGAGCACTTGGAGAAAATGTCAAGCTGGTTATTGGGACCAAACATTTGTTTATTCAAAATGACAAGTTTATTTTTGATAGCAAAAGATGTATATTTCCACAACTTAGAGCACTGACTTTTTGGAGACAAAATGGTTGCATTTCTGATATTTGAAAATGGTATCATAGTAATAATTCATGCTTTGCTCTGAAGGTTCATTGCTGCTCTGTTTTTTAATAACAAAGAACGCTTAGGGCCCGATATACGAATTTCGGGTCGTAAAAATCCAGTAGCAACTTGAGGCCAGTATTTTTGTGACCAGCAAAGATTTTAACGAACTGACCTATGTACTAACAGGTTGGTTTGCTAAATACCAACTTGGAGTGGGTCGCAATCCGACCTACCTCATGACTACTGATGTGGTAAGTCGCAAATTGTGACTCAGCAGCACAGGGATGGTGGCATGTAGGGTCAGGCGACCACCAGCTCATTCTCCTTAAAGGTAAAAGGCAATTTTTTTTAAACGTTTTTTTTTTCTATTTTAATTTCGGTGTTGAGTTGTTAGTAGTCCTAGGGACCACTACCTACTCCCAACACACTATTTTTACATTCGTAATAGGCCCAAGCGCATACCTTCCCGTTCGCAAAACGATTACATCCCAATTCAGGAGTCAGTAATTAGTAAATCTTTTGCAACCGAATATCGTTATGCAAAACATTGGCACATTGCATAACGATTCTGTATTTGGAAAGGACGCCTACGTCACACTCCTTCCAAATACAAATTCGGCATGAGGCCGGCCGCAGTTTCATTTTATGAGTTGGTAAAAGTTTAACAAACTCCAAAATGGGAGTAGTACACTTAAAAACAGCATTTATGTGGATGCAAACTCCACAGCGAAGTGTATGTGACCTTAAGAATGCTTCGTACAGCGCTTCGTGCTTTGATCGGTATTTTTGTACTTTTATGTGAACATTTCATTATCTATATTGATAAAGCCTTTTAATATTATTACTACTGCAATCCGAGGCCTGAGAATGTGAGAGTATAACTTGCCTGCTTCTTTGATTCTGTAAGGGCCCTGCAAATTCAGCAGCAGGTCTGCTGCATGGGTGTCTCGGATTTGTCTAGCTCTGCCTTTGAGACAGAGATTTGTATAATTTTTAATGATTCTATCCTCCCACTGCCAAGTAGATTCTCAGTAACAAATATATGGACAGAAATTAAAGTGACTGTGAATCCACTTGGAAGGGCCGGGGTGAACCAATGTAAAGAAGTGGAATGTAGAAGTGAAGAACAAACCCAGGAGAAGTGAAGAACAAACATTATCTACACATCTTGAAAACTGCCTGTACTTCATATACATAGCTCTATAGCCAACTGTTAGGCAAATTACGCTGACAAATGCACAGATTTTGCACAGTTTTTCAAATTCTTGTTGGCGAGTATGAACCCTTATAAACCCCATGCGGAAAGACTTGACTGCTACACCATAAAAGTTTTCCAATATTTCATTAGTACACCTTCAGAACTCCTGAATCTTAGGCAATTTATTTTGAAATTTTGCTGTGAAAAGCATGGCACTGTTTTTTGATACAAAAATATATTGGGGAAAGGCGAATGGTCGGTTCAATCCATGCTTTTTGAGAGTTATTTGCACCCCATCACTTTCAGAGTTCACTAGCACCACTGAAAAAATCTAAGTTTTACTTGTATTTTTAAAGATCAACTTAAATTTTAGTGGCTTGCCATGAAAATGTTAGCATAAGAAACATTCAGCTCTTTCTGTAACAACCATATCTTCTCACAGGTGCAGTGAGTATCTGGTTGAGGTGCTCTTCTTTGACACTTGTGGCTTTTTCTCTTATTATCTAGGATGGAAATTCCAACATCAGGGCTGATGACATCGTCACAATATCAAGTTTTCCATCTCCCAGGTTAGTGAATGTATTCCTTGGACACCGTCAGTGGGTTACCAGATCTTCTGACGAAATTGTTAAAGAGAACGCACGTCTTCCTGCCATACAACAACCATGCAAGCAATTAGAACATGAGTTTGTTTTTCTCTTCTCTCCTTTTCACTTTGACAAAACCGTCACCAGCTCCTTGAAAGGGACACTATGGCTAAAGATACCAAGCATAGAGAAGTGGAGAAGTGTGGCTCAATGGTTAGAGTGGCAGACCTCGATGCAGAGCGCTGGTCCGGGACCAGGGTTCGATTCCTTTCGCGGCAGGGTCTCGGGCTATAAATTCCGTGGACCGGATATTCTCGCCTCAGTGCCTATTCTAATCATGGGTCCCACGCTGCAACTCTGGGCAATAGCTTGCGTAATCTCCACAACAGCCCCAACAGCGCTGGGATGCCTGGCCTCACCATGGGGGTGCCCAGGAGTGGACACCTCACATGGAAAGCCAGGAAGGGTTCCTTCAGTGGTATGAGTACAGCGCTGAGATACCCGTAGTGGTGATAGGCGCTATATAAATACCTATACATTTACATAGCTCTTTCATTGATATAAGACCTCACCCTTTGCCTCACTATTGGTTCTAGAACAGCCTCAGCATCTCTGACACTGAATATGAGAAATAAGGAAATCTATTGCTATGGTCAGAGAAAGACCAAAGTTCTGTTTGTCTTATTTGCTGATCTTATATAGTAAGAGCTATACTCTAACAAAACATTTTGTTTGCTTTATGTTTCACATTGTACTCCGGTATTGGTGTGAAGTTGCATCTTGAACAATAAATAAATGTGGCAAACTTGTTTAATATGTGAGGGAAAATAAAAAATGGGTAGCACAATGCTGCCACCGTGCATTTGAATACATTAACCTTGTAAGATAATGCATCAACTGAAAGGGAGAACAGACAATGTAACACACAGTTTCTGAAAGGGAGTACTGAGTACTCCACAGATAAACATGACATTTATATAGCTTCTTGAAGGAATGCCAAAACAAACCCACAGATAAGCATTACATTATTATAGCTTATTGGAGAACTGTTAAGTCAAAAGGCCACCCACAAGAAAAAATTATCTGGAATGTAAGGAGCCTTTATTGCTGACGACCTGATTTATATCTTGGTGGACTAGTTACTCTTGTCACAGGGGTGACGGATAACCCATCAGCCGAAATATAAATCCCATAGGATGTAACAGAATTTATACTATGGTGGACGGGATATCTGTCACTGTTGTGAGGGGGCAACCCATCAACCGAGATCTAATTCAGGCCTTGAGTGGACATGGCTTCTCATAGCACTGCTGCCCCTTCACTGAAATATCCTCCTGGAAAGTCGACAAAGACTTTCACAATCTTGAAAATGGCCTGATACATCGCATACTAAGCCTGCTTGCAGTAAGGCAAACAGGAACTACTGAAGAACTGGGTAAGTTGGACCCTGGAAATGTTGCCCCTTTCGTTAGGTAGTGTCCAGGAATCAACCCCACCCACTAGCTGGTGCTCGGTATAGATGTGGCACCTGGAAAGAACACTTTCTGGACCTGCGGAAGAACGAAGTGGGCTGGTCCAGCTGACTGTGACCTGAGACGAACCCTGAAGAACTGGACATGCTCTCCCTTGCACCAAAGGCAAAGAAGTGGACTCCAGGTGTCAGTTGGCTGGCTGACCTCCGTTGTGGCTACAGATACAGAACAAGCAGCAAAAAACCTTCTCTCTGGAGTGCCCAGCTGACCAGTAGCAATTGGACCTGGACTAGACCTTGCTGGTGGCCCCTGTTAGAGTGACTCCTGGCCCTTCAGTGCTGTTTCTGGGGTCCACAGAGCCTTCTACATGACCCAGAGGAGTTGCTCCGAAATTGTAAAAGGTTGGGAGTAAAAAACCTAGGGGCCTGATTACGATCTTGGCAGATAGGATTACTGCATCACAAACGTGACGGATATCCCATCCCCCAAATTATAATTCCATTATATCCTATAGAACTTGTAATTCGGCGGATGGAACATCCGTCACGTTTTTGATGGAGTATCCCATCTGCCAAGATCGTAATGAGGCCCTAAGTCAGAAGGTAACATCTTTGCCCAAGATACATCTGGTTGGTACATCCGACCCACGCTTCATCATGGTCTGTCTGAAATTGTGTCTAGGTACTGGCCTACCACGACCGTACACTATCATTGATGCCTAATGCCTTTTGGTGCTATTTCTACTTAAAACTTTACAAACTCATATTTCTGGTTCCCCTTTCTGGATTTTTGTTGGTGTGGTGTTATTTTGTTTATTAAAAGTTACTCTACTTTTCTAATCAGTTTGGGTTTTTTATTACTTGATGGGTTGACTTTATTACTGTTTTGGTATTGCATAAATAGTTTACCCATTGCCCTAAGTTAAGCATGTTTGCTGAGTGCCAAAGCTACCTGGGAGTTCAGTTCCGGTTAATTTAATAACTTTGAGGGTTCACCCTCGCAACAGTTGAGGGCAGTTGCCCTTTCCTTACAATAATTCAACTTCTTACATTGGTGTTCAACGGTTCAATCCAGGACTTGTGTTTTGCAGCACCATTCGGTGATTTCGAATGAAATTAAAAATCCCTTTCTAAACTGAAAGCCAAACTTGACTTTTTGAATGATTAATTAGCTTTTGGTTTTCATTCAGGTAATTTTTTTTTTTTATTCCAATTCACACTTGCACTCAGTTTTCGGCACCCTACGTTTATGAGAACATGGGCTTGGACCCGGAGAGTCCAGCAGAGGTGAGGAGCATGTGCAACCAATAAGGCCGGAAGCTGAACAAGCAGTCCAAGAGGCAGAATTACTATATTGCCCTCAAAGCCTGGTAGGAGTTCCATCAGCTAGAGCCCACCTCAGAGAAGAATGAGGATGAAGTTTAAGAGGGAAATAAGAATCACATTGAGGAGGTCCTAGTGCCATGGGAGTGTTCTCCCACAGGAGCAGCATCAACTCAATTGTCCAGGGCAGAGAGCAGTGTGTCCACTTGTAGTTTGTAACCATCCCAACTGGAGGATGGGCAGGCAGAGAGGACCATAAAATTGCAGCTGGCTACCTATTCCTTTGAGTAGAAAAACTTAGCCTTGACTGCTCGAATTAACAAGAACCTGCTGGCCCATGAGAGGACCCAGCGCAAGATGGGATTGAGGTCCCAAAGGACATCTGAGTTCTCAAGAGGTCTGTAAATCAACAGGAATGAGCACAAGAATGGTGGAGATGAGGAGCAGCAGACCCAAAGAGATCTGCTTTTGGTTGTGTCTTAATTTTGTAACCTTATAGTCTGTTCTGTGTTTTCGTGGATATCTTCTAAGCCTCCGACTATATTCATGGGGTGGTTTTGCTTACGGATTAGGTGTCCAGATGAAATGGCCTCACAGCAGATCGTTAGTGTTTCTTTAAGTACTCAGGTTCTTTTTTTTGTTGCTGAGTTTTATATAGCGCAAACTTGACACAAATCCAATCAGGTATCAGAGCGCTTTACATAGCACCAGTTACGTTACATGAGGACACACATTCATTTTTTGTTAGGCACGGGGAGATTAAGTGATTTGCCCAGAATCACAGGATGTTCGGCGTCATTACCGAGACTCGAACCCAGTTCCCCAGGTCTGAGGTCGAGCGCCCTAGCCGTTAGGCCAACTCCTCTCCCCAGGTTCCTATAATAAGTAGAATATGAGGGTTCAGTTCAAGAACAGACAGTAAATTTCTAGGTCATTCTTATTTATGAATCACATAATAATGAGGAGACAGACCAACTGGGGGTGTCAGGGAGGGGTTGTGGTAAGGGAGACAAAAGAAGCAGGAGGGAAGATTGAGATATGGGTGAGGCTGGAGTGTGAGGCTCGTCATCAGGCTCCAGGATGTGGATACGGACTTCACAGGGTTAGGCGTGTTAAAGGATGGTTGTTGGTGTGGCATAAAAGAGGTATTAGATACTGTGGAAGGAATTGAGGTTTCCCACTGAGGAGAGGACATGGTGAAATAGTCTGGGTAAGAGGAGAGTGTAAGTAAGAGAAGCATCCTAAATTCTTTTGTTCTAGTATGAAGCGGTGGAGGGTGTGGTAGAGTGCCACAAACTATAACCTTATCCTATCAAACATCCCCCAATATTCCAAATTTCTTCTATGAGACCAACCATTATCACATGGACCACGTCTCTTTCCTACAACAAATCCTGTCTCTGTTTAACTACACCTAATTCAACAAATCCTAGTTCCTCTCATGCACAGTATCTTTTTCTCTACACATTCTCTCCAAGACATGTTGTTACAAATGCAAAAAACGTCTCATACAGAGCTCTTCCCAAAAACGGAATATCTACCCGCAGATTACATCCTCTTTCACTAACCACACTTCTGACCACAGACCACACCTCTTCTTACAAACCACACCTACTAGATTACATCTCCCTTGTCAAACCACCAGTCCTTTTAAAAACCACCCTACCAGGCACACCTCCTTCAATGAACCACTTACATTTCCAGAGAACAATCCTTCACCATGCACCTTTGTCCAAGCCATCTGTAAACTGATACATCACATCCAGTTGTGCAGACCAAGTTCTTCTCTGAGACTACACCTCCTTCTATAAACATTCCCTCTTCCAGATGCAGCACCTTCCTTTAATCACAACTCTTTCCATAACCCACCCTTATCGCCAGTAACACCTCCTCACATCATGCTAGGTTTTACATTCTCCCTTAGACTGCACCAGCTCCTACATACACCTTCTCTGATATATGTAACTCTTCCTACAGACCATATCTTACTCAACACACCACATACCCTTCTGTGAATCATACCCACTGCTATACACCATCCTAATCATTATACCAAATAAACCACCTTCTTAGGATATCTGCTGTTTTTCTCAGTCTATATAATGTTTTTTTTTGCTGGACACATCCTAAAATTGTCAGGTTTTTATATTTGAGGGTTTCTAATAATGTTCTTGTCTATTTCAGGCCACCAGTGACCCCTGCTGTACCACCAAGACCACCTCCTCCTAAGCTGGATTTTCTTCATAAACCACCAGTCCCACCCAGACCTCAGGGATTTCAGAATGTGTGATGCGGTATCCACCAACATTGTGCATAACTTCTCATGCTTCAAAAGAAAAAGAATGCACAGTTTTGTAATACCGATCCCAATGTCTTCTGTGGGATGCAGTGTTTATCCTTTTAAAGAATAATCTTCTGTTCCTGGGAAAGGTCACTGACGAGAGTTTGCACACAACAGACACACTTTACTGATCGCAACGCATAATCTTGAGCCTCAAGAAACAATCTTTGGATTTGCAGGGAAACAAATAGCTGTTATCTTTACTATCACTTTTATTTACTTTAACTTCCTCAAATATGCACTTCATGAAGTATTGCTAGAAGTGGAAAGAAAGCTGTTCTTGGATTTAAGGGAATACTTTGCATAACAAGACTGCGGGATAAAACTCCAACCAAATATACGTTTTTGGGAAACCTTGTTTTCTCACACTGCCACTCTGGTCTAGAAAGAAGGAAAGGATAAAGGAAGAGGTATGCATCGTTTTATGAAGAATGAAAGGCAGGAGCAGCACAGAGCAGAAGGTACATGTGGAAAAAAAACAGAACATCAAAGGTTCTTAGGCTACTTTTCTCAGGAATACCAACACTCTTACAGGCAATAGGAAGATATTTCTGTGTATCATTAGAAAACCATGGGCCAACTTTCCTTTCCCTTGTGATGCTGCACGCATCAGAAGCACCGGACACCCTCAGGGCGCTTTGAAGACAGTGAGATTGTCAGTGTGAAACCTGAACGCAATAGTGTATAGTTATGTAAACCTAGGCAAGATATGGCCTAGGGTGTACCACTCTCAACCAAAGTGGTACTGCTGCTGTTTCTTCCCTAACGTAATATGATGCTATTGTTCCTGGATGTTCTGTACACAAGCCATTGGCTTATAAAGTTCCTGAAGATACTAGTAACAGGAAGTAACAAGATTGGAGATGGGAGATGAGCTGGTAAGGAGAGGATGAAATAGAGTGCGCCAGAGTATGCTTTGCTAATGTGTGCTCTTCTACTCCACATCTGAATATTGGGCCTATGTGTACACGCCCAGCGCTCAGTTGTTTCAGTAAAAAGAAATGGAGGAGCGCATTACTAATACTTGTTACATCAGCAAGCTTCATTAGTTATATGGTATGAGAGAAGGTATGCACTTCGTATTCATTGTTCATTCTTTAGTTCATCATTAGTTATATGGTATGAGAGAAGGTGCACTTCAAATGTTCATTCTTTCACAATGTCAAAATTAACTAGGACATCTTTTTATTTACACCCTTTATTGGAGACTGACATTTTTCTGTAAAACATTGATGTCTGGAGGACTTTTACATTGTATCTGGATCTGACAAACCCACTTTTACTCTATAAACAGGGTCATTGATGTTTATTGTGGTGGCAAACCATTAGAGAGGCATGGGAAACTTGGAAAACTTGAAAAGTCTATTTTTTTCTGATGGGGATTTCTTCTAGATGTGCATAAGGAACATGTTCCATTTTTGTGTTAATTGATGTTTGAGTTGCAACCTGTTCAGGAAAACTTGAGAACTTGCTTGTCAGCTGAGCACAAACACTATCCATAATTTGTTGCTAAAGTGCATATGGATTCTTTTTTTGATAAGGGGTTAGGTCCTGAAACGGCCCCTGTATTATTGGAAAGTCAGTGTAGGGATTTGAAGATGAGAAAGAAGCACCAGGAATTCTTTACAGATTACATTCTCATTGCAATGGTTCTGACCACCTATAGATAAGAGAATTGATGTTTTGGCATGTGGAGTTGGTGGAGATTTGGGTAGTCAGTCTTGGCCATCAGGTTGGCAATGGGAAATTTTAATCTTTGTCTGCCAAGATCCAGTGCATTTGTTTAAAACCTAATTATGGCACTACGAACTTATAGCAGGAGTTTGTAGATCTATCGTAAAAGATTCAGTAGAGCATAGGGGAAAGTGACTAAGGGCTCTCTTATTAAGTTAATTTCTCTTATCGTTCCAATTATGTGTATATCTAGGTGTTTAAGTCTAATCGTCTGATAGTTTAATTATGGAATAAAGTTGCAGAAAAATAAGATAGAGAGCATCTCAGATATAAAGCTCACTAAAGAATCAACATCCTTCCATCACTTTCCTTACTGAAAGGAAGGAATCAGTTATTTATTTAGTGTTTTTCCACAGCGCTCAAACCACAAATTGCTGTGTTGAAGCGCTAGGCGGTGGAAAGAGGCTCTAGAATAGCACAACAGTGAAGTAAAATGCATGTGAGGTAGAAAAATATTGGCAAACTTAATGTACTGCAATGGAAGAATAATAATATCTCCATTGATGGAAATGGCTTGAAGGTGGGATGGAATGATCATAGGCCAGCTTTGGGCGTTTCACAGGATGTAAATGTGTATGTTCTGTGGTAGATCAAGTAGGAAGTTTATTGATGTCTGCTGGAGTTAAGGTGGATGTATATAATATACGAGCCATGAGAAAACAGCCAGCTACCTATGAATATCATGCCTCCTTGTGTCTTTACAAGCTTTATCTTAAGCAGTAGTCACACTTACCAGGCAGTGAAGCATCCTATGCCAATTGCCAGTAAGAGCAAACGTTACTAGTAGTACATGTGAGCATTCAAATGTGGCACAAGGATGCTAGCCCTGACAAATAAGGTTCAGTGACAGATATGAAATGGCAAGAGTTGTAAGTAATGTGTGGGACCCCATCTTACTAAGCTATTCTCTCCAACTCTACATACATTATTGTGAGGGTACAAAGTTTGTGCATTCCTGTACATCTCCATTTGTTTTCCTTCTAGTGGTTTCTACAAGTATAAAATATGTACGATAACACAAGGTGCCTTAAATAGTTTAAGAAGACTTAAAGATTGAACCCAGCTGCAAAGCAGCCATGCTCATAACAAGAGGGAGGGTTACAAAGTGAGGTGTCTAGCACACTCCATATCGGATATCAGTAAACCAGGATCGGAATACAAGGCAAAATATTTTGCTGGGGATGCAACGCCTTCATTTTCTAAATGTGTTAATTTATGTAGGATAAAAATATAGGTGATTGTGCTAGTACATCAGTCAGCTGGCACCTGAAGCAGCCAAACTTAGCATAAGATTCAAGTGAATAAGAGCAGACCAAATCAGAGACTAATTAAGTAATTCATTTTGCACCAATGGTTCAACTGAAGTATGACAATTTCTGAAGCATGACACTTTCTGAATCATGTCACTTTCTCGAATGTAGTGTATTGTCTCGGTTATGTATGCACGTTGATGTTGATTAAATTTACAGTGTCTATGGAATATTACCATTCTGTGTTCCGTCTGTTTGACTATGCCTAGAAAAATACAATTTGCCACCTATCTGAGGTCTCTCAAGTAAAATATCTGTAAAAGAAATTCAGATTCCAAAAATAAAACCCTTGAGTCAAATAACATTACCTTGTCTAATTTGCATTGCAGATGTATACAAAACAATAGCATAGTGTATGTAACGTCCCACTATTTTCCTTTTAGAAAATATATCAGATATAAACCTCAATGCTTTTAACATGTATTATTAGCAATACATCTTCTTATATTTTCAGGGTTATTTCTAGGTGTCCTAGTTTATAAATTAAAGACGTATTTAAAAACAAAGACTGGCCACCCATTTTTAACATGACCAATTGAGATGGAGCCTACCCTGTAATCATTTAAACAGTCACTCAGGTCCAAGAAGCTAATTTGGAGTGTGCACAATATATTTTCTGTCCACAATGTAGGCAGACTTACATCCTCCCAAATGTGGAAGTCGAAAGTTGCGGCAGATGTTTTTCAACCATGGTGGTTGTATCCAACCTGGGAGAAGCTACTTTAAATGAGAAACATTTTGGTCAAAATTCGATGAAAGTCCATCAATGATGGGAGAAACTAAGCCACAATATGTGGCTATGTAAATGCACCCCTCCTCCCAAATGGACGTTTATTCCAGCTTGTAAGTAAGGCTTTGGTTACATCTTCCTGAAATTCTGTCACCATCTCTATGGCAGGCTCTCTTGGAGGTAGTTCTGCCAGCGTAGGAGACAAAACAATCACCCTTAATCGAGCAGCTGCTCTGTACCAATTCTGTCAGAGTCTACTCTCAACCTAAGTGGAGTGGAGGTGTCTCTGTTGACACATGTCCATCACTTGGGCATGCTAAATAAGATAGTCATACCGTCGCAGGTGTGGGTGACAATCTGCAGTTTTTTCCCCAGATTTTCAGTGACCATTCTCCTCTAAACAGGGGGGCTGGTGTCAAACCACAGAAAGATGTACGCATCGAGCCTCGTTTCTTTAGCTGTAATGCAACAATACAAAATAATTAAGAAGTTTGTGGCTTAATTTTATTAGTTAGCCAGTACCAGCCAAATAAAAGAATGCAAGGAGAGGGAGTGGTTGCGCTGGAACATCAAATTTCAGATTAAGGCATAAAAGAAAATAACGTTTTTCTGGAAAGATTGAAACAAGATCTTCATTTATTTGATGACACAGAGATTGAGCTATCATGCACTGTTAACTAATAAACCGCAAATTCTCCTGCCTTAGTTTCCTATTAACCCTTTGAAATGCCAAGTTCTCCTTTTTTTCACAATCTCGTCTTCTTCCTTCCGGTCTCTGCCCTCTTCCTACTTCTCAAAGGCACGTCCTCTTGAATGACTTTCTTCTGTTATTATCTGTAAATCTATCGCTTACCTCCGGGTCTTTGGAAGTAATAAACAGAAGCAAATAAAAAACCCACCAAATTCGCAGAATGCAAATAATGATCAATTTCCCATCACCACAGGTCCCAGGCATAAATAAATGGCCATGCTATTTTGGGGTAGAAAAATAGATCTATTTTTATTTGTTTTTCATAAGGTGGAAAATACTAGTGTAAAAAGGTGCAAAAGTTAAGGGGTGGGTTGGCAGCGCCTCCAAATAATGTTTCACCCACATTCTTGGGCTTTTACAAGAATGAACGGTCAGTCACATGTTTGTATCTGGACCAGATATAGCTAGTAAATATCACTGTCAATCAAAGGAACGTGATTGTAACATATAGAAAATCATTTGACCACACTATGGGACATGGAGTTTACAGTTGTAATCCTAATAGATGTATTATCAACATTATGGTTCCAAAAAGTGATCTCTGATGGATACTTTTAACACTAGATTCCTTGCCTAAATACCCATGTGGCAGACAGGATCCAGATTTTCTGAAGCAATTACTCAAGTAAAACAATGTTGCAGAACGTAAAAAACACAGATTGGCTCGAAATACCTGTTCTCATTCCAAGTCATGGGGTGCTTCTGCTCCAAATCATGATCCTGCTATGATGCCAAGTCCTGGTCATTGCTCCAAGTCCTCAGGTAAGTCCACATCTCGCCATAAGTGCAAGAAGTCAAGAAAGAAATATAGGGCAACCCTGTATTCCTGAGAGCCTGGGTATCGATTTTATCTAGAAACAATGGTTCCCTCAGAGGAAGCCAAAATCCTCAGCTCCCCAGGCAAAACAAATAGTGTATACAGTTAGAAGTTCTGTTGTCAGGTTTAATAGAAACAGCCTAATGTACAGACCTCAATATACAGACAACTTAGTATTTGTATAGCAGAAGCTCAAGTGAGTGGTGCAGTGAGTCGAAAGTAAATGGTGCACTAAAGTGGTTATACAATAAAGACAAATACACAACCTCACTTTGCTTTAACCAAAAACAAGACTTTCACTTCATCTAAGTCGTCCTCAGGTCTCAGTCTAGGTGGTAGCACCTATAATGATAACTGAAGAAAAGATTGTTGTAGGGGCCACCATAAATAAGGACTAACATACGAATCTGTGCATGTATACCACTCATCATGAACAATGAATGACCAGGTTCAAAAAAACGTAGGAGTAGACCCTTGATAGCACCCATCTTTTCCTGAGCAAGACCCAGATGAAGTAATATTAAAAAGGGTCGAAATGTCAACACTGGAACATGTAGATTTACATGTGTCACCCGCTCAAACTGTACTTTAGTTTAGTTTTTTTGGGGGGTGGGGTTTGAAGCAAAGTGCAGTCTTATTTACATGGTTGTTTATTTGTCTTTACTGCGTAACCATTGTTTCTGTGTTTCAATGAACCTTTGCTTCTAGATAATATAAGTGCAAGAAGGACCAGAGCGGTTTGTTCTCTTATGCGCAGGCAGAGAAGATCCAACTCCAAACCCATCTCCATGCTTGTCCGGGTATTCCCCGAATTTCCTGAACTGTTTCAACCCTGCAGCAGACAAAGGCCTTCAAGTGGCATTCAGGGCCTTCCCACAAACCCCAGCAACTTCGCACATTTAGGCAACGGTCCCGAGGAATCAGGCTTTAATTTCATTGTGGAACTGTGGAAATGCTGAGTAGGGAGGGGAACACTAGTTTCACGTTTCTGGCAGAACCTATGCGAATCTATGCATATGGATGCTAGATTGTCTATAAGTTACCACCCACAAACTGACAGGAAGACTGAACGCTTAAATCAAACATTGGAACAGTACCTTAGATGTCTAGTGATACAACAGCGTGAGGATTGGAGTGCACTTTTGTGGATGGCAGAATTTGCTCACAATAATTCAGGACACACCACCTTGGGGTGTTCTCCCTTTTATTGTATGAATGGATATCATCCAAATATTATTCCTTTCGAGTGGCCTGCCACCACCCAACATCCCTCAATACAAAACACAACAAACAGCTTTGCAGTGTTTTTCTTGAGGCCATAATGCAGATGGTGAAGGCTCAACATGCATGTAAATACTATGCAGACAAGAAGCGCTCCCCTGAGCCTCCTTATCAAATTAGAGATAAAATATGGCTATCCACTAAACACTTATCCCTAAAGGAAAATCACAAATTGAGACCAAAATACATAAGCCCCTACAATAACACCAAGAGTATAAATTCAGTAGATGTGCAACTGGCATTGCCTCCAACTTTAGATGTATATCTAGTGTTCCATGTGTCCATTATTCGTCCCTGCCATTCTGACACCCAGCTAAAAGGACCACCTCAAATAATGGAAATTAAAGGAAAGCACTAATATGTGGTGAACCAGATACTAGATTCCAAGATAATGTAGTGGCAGCCCTACTACTTAATTGATTGGAAGAGGTTTGCGCCAGAAGAAAGATCTTAGGAGCCAGCCCACAACCTCTGAGCTCCCACAATTTTCTGCAAATTTCACGGATAGCACCCTTCAAAGCCTGGTCAACCGTCCAAAGAGCAGTCTTTAAGGGGGGGACTGTCATGGGCACCTACATGCACACTCCACCTTCCCTTCCAGTGAAGCCTACAACCCAAGTAAGGGTACCTGGACAAGTCGAGTCCGCCAATGGCGCTATTCACACATGACATAAGACCACCAGTAGGACGTTCAAAGGGGGGACAGTAGTGCAGAGGAATATATTCCTCAGTAAGTGGAGGCTAAATGTATGCATCAGAGCGTAAGAATGAGGCGCTAAATTTGGGCAGGACTCAGTTTCCCACAAACTTCTATTGTAAGCCCTTCATGCGAGGTGGTGCAAGAAATAGAAATCTCGGTGGGCGTTTTGAATCCGGGAGGGTATAAGAACAATTCCTTTAACCGCACCCTTGCTAGACAATCTGTGCCTAGCTTAAAGATGGTCCATCATGTCTCCTGCTCCCGCCTGGTGGCCCAAACAAGACAAGGCTCTCCTCATCAGACTTCTCCGAGGAGGCCTCAGTCCTCTGTGCTCCCTTCCTCGGCACCACAATCCAAAGGCCTAGAACAAAAGAAAGGAAAAAACTAAGTGCAGCAATCTATATTGCATGCATGTGCATGGCGAAGGACTGGCTAAGCGTATGTCCCTGAATAATGGGTTGTGAGTGAGCTGATACAGCTTTTGAGAGCATTTATAAACAATCTAAAAGACATTTGAATTACCTGAGAGCTAAATAGCGTTTTAAAAAACTATAAGACATTAGAACTACTTGAAAGTTGTGGTTTACAAGGAAACTCGCTCAAGAAACTAGGGTGATATTAAGTCTTGCTGCAACCCGTCAGAGACAATTGCTGCACAAACAGCTCAGAGTTTACTGCCAACTGCTTTCAAGAAATCAGCGTTCAAGCTAAAACAGCCTTATAGTTAATTCATTGGATGGTAATCTTCCTGACCCCAGCTCCACAGTTACACTACCTAGAGAAGAATCCATGTGGCAACCCAAGAGGGGGAGCTATCCACACTGCAGATTATCAGTAGGCTGGCTTATGTTATTTTATCCACACCACCATTCCTTTGGGTGGGCTCACTGGTGGACATTATATCTGTTCCCCTTGGAGAACACTAAGGGGAGTGGACGGACTGTCTTCAACCATCACTCTTGCTGGACCAGATCAACGGTTAGTGCAAGTTTGTATCCTGGCATCTAACCCAATCCCCCTTTTCAATCAATAAATAAATCAATCAATCAATCAAGGAATGTTTAGAGTGCACTACTCACCCGTAAGGGTCTCACGGTGCTGGGAGCAGGGGATTTCGGGCAGTTTCGAGGTCATCCAAAGAGTCAGGTCTTGAGGTCCTTTCTGACAGCTTGCAGTGTAGGGCTTCGTCTGATGCTAAGGGGGAGTTTGTTCCAGGTATTGGCCGTGATGTAGGAGAAGGCTCTATCCCCCCCCGTTCTGGCTCTGTGGATGCAGGGGATTTTGGCCAGGGCTAGATTTCCAGAGTGGAGGTTTCTCTTGGGGGCGTGGAAGGAGATTTTTTCATTGAGGTATTGGGCTCCGGTGTTGTGGAGGGCTTGTTAGGCGTGTGTGAGAAGATTGAAGGTCACTCTCTTTTCGACGGGGAGACAGTGGAGATCTCGGAGGTGCTGGCTGTGTCGTGGGATGCTGAGGATGAGTCTGGCTGCAGCGTTCTGAACGGTCTGGAGTTTGTGAAGGAGAGATTTGTTTGATTCCGGCATAGAGAGCATTTCTGTAGTCCAGCCTGCTGGTGATGAGAGCGTGAGTGATGGTCTTCCTGGATTCAGGGGGATCAATTTAAAGGTCTTGCGGAGTAGGCAGAGGGTGTTGAAGCATGTGGAGGATACGGCATTGATCTGTCAGTTCATGGTGAAAGAGGAGTGGAGTATGATGGCGATGTTGTGGGCGTGGCCCGTGGGTGTGGGAGGGTTTCCGAGGGTGGGGGGCCATCAGGTGTCCTCCCATGCGGCGGGGTGGATGCGAGGATGAGGACTTCCTTTTTCCCTGTGTTGAGCTTCAGGCAGCTTCTGCTCTTCCAGGATGCAATGTCCTTCATTCCTTCCTGGAAACTGTGCCTGGTGATGTCAGGTTCCTTGGTGAGGATGAGTTGGGTGTCATCAGCGTAGGATACTATGCTGAGACCATGCTTTCTGACAATGGTTGCAAGGAAGGCACTGTATATATTGAAGAGCATGGAGTTGAGGGAGGATCATTGGTTTACTCCGCATCTGATCTCTGCGGGTTCAGAGAGGAAGAGTGGGAGTCTTATTCTTTGTGTGCTGCTGGAGAGGAAAGATAGGATCCAGTCTAAGACATTTCCCTGTATACCGGCATCGTGGAATTTGGCAGCTAGTGTGCGGTGGGAGACGGTGTCGAAGGCTGCTGAAAGGTCTATTAGAATGAGGGCTGCAGTGTGGCCTAGATCGAGGAGGGTGCGGATTTCGTCCGTGGCGGTTAGGAGGGCGGTCTCGGTGCTGTGGTTGCTGCGGAATCTGGATTGAGATGAGTCAAGGATGTTGTTGGATTCTATGAAGTGCGTTAGCTGGGTGTTGACGATTTTTTCGGTGACTTTGGAGGCGAAGAGGAGGAGAGAGATGGTCCTGTAGTTCTTGAGGTCTGTCGGGTCTTGGGACGGCTTCTTGAGGAGGGGTTTGACTTTGGCGCATTTCCAGTCATTGGGTAACGTGCCTGTTTCAAGGGTGCAGTTGATTGTCCATTGTAGTTCTGGTGCGATGGCGGTGTCGGCCCTGTGGAAGATGTGTGGCGGGCAGGGGTCAGAGGGCGCTCCTGAGTGGATGCTCCTCATAGTCTTTGCGGTGTCTTCTTTGGTGACAGGGGTCCAGGTGATGAGGGTCAGCTGGGTGGCGTTGCTAGTGGATGGTGTTGGGTCAGTGCCTTGGTCTTGGTCGTCGAAGTTGTCATAGAGTGTCCTGATCTTGTGGTGGAAGAAGGAGCTGAGTTTGTTGCAGAGGTCCTGGGAGGAGGGATGTCGGAGGTTTCGCTATGGGGTCTGGTGAATTCTTGTATGATGGTAAAGAGTTCCTTGGAGTTGCAGGAGTTGGGGAGGATTCTGTCCTGAATGAAGTTTCTATAAGTAGATCTGATGAGTTGGTGGTGTGCCATGGTGGTGGCCTTGTAGGCGGTGCATGCTTTCAGTGTTTTGCTGTTTCTCCATGCTTTCTCCAGTCGTCGGCAAGAGTGCTTGGATTCTCGGAGGTTCGTGGTGAACCAGGTGGCTTTCATGTTGTGTCGTCTGTCAGAGTTCTGGAGGGGGTCCAAAGTACTGCGGAAAATGCAGGAGGATTGAGCGCAGCTAATTCTGATCTCTCCAAACGTGGCGAAAAAATTTTATGCCAACTTATTGGCATCTGGCTCTTTCACACAGCACAGAGGATTGAGTATGCTAATGTGTAGGCTCTGTAATGAGAGATAGGTATGGTGGAATTCTACAGGAGAATACTCAATAAATAAGTTCTACAATTTGAGTTGAGTACTGATGTCATTACATATAGAAAACTCCAGTAGTGGAAAGGGCACATAAATGCTATAAAAAGAACAAACCTAGTTGACTTCAACTTCCAGAATCCCAGGCAAATAATGTCCAATATAAGACCAACTGTCAGTCAGACACCATTAACAACATTGAGAACACACATGCACAAATAAATCACACTGAGACTCAGCATCGAGCTGCCTCTTCCCCCACCAGACAAAGCTAACTTGCTTTTGGAGCACAACTGTTGGGTACTCCACCACAATCCCCACACATTACATCTGCAAGTGAGACATTGAACAGTGC
This sequence comes from Triturus cristatus, assembly GCF_964204655.1. Lineage (NCBI taxonomy): Eukaryota > Metazoa > Chordata > Amphibia > Caudata > Salamandridae > Triturus > Triturus cristatus. The sequence goes on along the minus strand of NC_140580.1, from coordinate 75,362,426 downwards.
CAGCTAGATTCTGTTTATCTTTATGATGTGGTAGCAGACATTATCTTGGCACCAGGAATCCTGCCACGAAATCCATTTACATAGGTCACTAAAACAGGTTTGTGTAGTAGTGTGAATCAGAAGGCATTAACCCTTTACATTTTGCCAAATCATTGTCTTGAGGGTTGCATTGTCCCTTGAATAGCAGGGTTTGTGGATGGGTTGAGTTAAAGGCTACCTGGCCACTCCATCTGCTTTTATGTGTCCTCCTGACCAACCTTCCCTGTATAAATCACCAATCGTGACACTTTTCTTTCTGGAAAGATTTGCTTTCTTTCTTTATTTCCATTCCTTTTATTGCTCCTCAGTGGGAGTTGAGTTTTGCTTTGACTTTTTTAATGGCATCTCTGGAGACCAAGGGGAATGCTGGGTGGTAGGACATTTGTGCCAGAGCGCTGATCCCTGACAGAAATGTGAGGAAAATTAGATTTTTTTTTAGCTAAAGTTAGCTAAATTTGAGGTTTGCAGGGGATTCTAGGTAGGAACACATTGGGGGATTCACGCAAGCCATACTTCCCTGAACTCCGCCGGGTGTCTAGTTTTCAGAACTGCCTGAGTTTGGTAGGTTTCTCTAGATGGCCATCGAGCCCGGGACCAAAAACTCAGTTGGCCCCCTTGCAAAACCAGGTTGTTTTGTGATAGATAATTTTGATGTCTCCACAATACGTTTTGGGGCCTTACCTGCCGTGGATACTTGGCTCACCTACACAAGTGAGGTACCATTTTTATTGGGAGACCAGGGGGAAAGCTGGGTCATAGGAACTTTGCATCAGCCCAATGATCCCACAACCTTCCCACACAGAAATGTGAGAAAAAAGTTGATTTTTCCAGCTAAATTTGAGGTTTGCAGGGGATTCTGGGTAGGAAAACGCTGGGAGATTCACGCAAGCTACAGCTCCCTTGACTCCTCAGAGTGTTTAGTTTTCAGAAATGTCTGTGTTTGGTAGGTTTCCCTAGATGCCCACTGAGCCTGTGACCAAAAACGCAGGAGACTCCATTCCAAAACCAAGTCTTTTGTTTAAAGAAAATTTTTTAGTCTCCACAGTGCGTTTTGGGCCATTTCCTGTCACGGGCACTAGGCCTAACCACACAAGTAAGGTACCATTTTATTGGGAGACTTGGAAGAATGCTGGGTGGGTGGAAGTTTGTGGCTCCCCGCAGACTCTAAAACTTTTCATCAAATAAATGTGAGGAAAATGTGTTTCTTTTTCCAAAGTTTGAGGTTTGCCAAGGGATTCTTGGTAACAGAAACTGGTGAGAGCCACACAAGTCACCCCATCCTGGCTTCCCCTGGGTGTCTAGTTTGTAAAGGTTTACTATGTTTCCCAAGGTGCAGGCTGAGCTAGGATCCAAAATCCACAGCTAGGCAATCTGAGAAAAAAGGGTCAGTTTTCAGTGCAAAAATGTGATGTGGCCATGTTGTGTTTTGGGACGTTTGCTGTTGCGGGCTCTAGGCCTACACACACAAGTGAGGTACCATTTGTATCGGGAGACTTAGAGGAATGCTGGGTGGGTAGAAGTTTGTGACTCCCCACAGCTTCCAGAACTTTCGATCACAGAATTGTCAGGAAAATGTGTTTTTTTCTTGACAGTGTTTGAGGTTTGCAAGGGATCCTGGGTAACAGAACCTGGTAAGAGGCAAAGAGGTTACCCCATCCTGGATTCCCCTGGGTGTCCAGTTTTCAAAATTGTACAAGTTTGCTAGGTTTCCCTAGGTGCAGGTGCTGCAGCGCGGAATGCAAAATCCCTCCCTCCGTCACAGATCATAGATCGCACAGACACACTCAATCACTACATTCGCTGGTGGGGCCCATAACACCAACATTCATTCTCTATTAATCTGTTTTCTAGGGAGGTTGATTTATTCCGTCCGCTGTAATGAAAGGAAATACCCGTCTCTATTCAATAAGGCCTACACTTCACCATTTGGTACTTCCCCTCATGGATAGGCCATGGATCAACTAGCTGCAGGTTGAAGTGATTATCTAAAACTACAATCTATTTACATTTATACATTTTCTCATAATAAACAACCCGACACAGTTCTTGTAATAATAATAATGTTTTATCTAAATAATTGCAAAAGATAATTTGTTAAATCAAGCAGCTAGCCATCATATTTACCTATTCTGGCTGAAAGTTGTTTTTCTAAGTCAGAATCTTGGTCATCAGCTCAATCTGTCAGAGTCTCTGGATAACAGCTGTCCTGCAGTGTCACCGTCCTCTCCGTCAGCATAACGTCAGGAAACTCAATAGTGCCAGGAAGGGAAGAGGATGCAACCTCTCTATTCTATGGCCCTTTATAGGGACATTACATTCCAAATGTTACAGATGATATTTTAGAAAGTCTCTGATTGGTCGATGAAATCCGTACCAGCACTTTCCCATAGGGAAAATGTTTCTTTACATATAGTTCAGATCCGAAAATAAAAAGTATCTTCATTTTGTTTCTTTTTGGACATCTGGCTGTCATCCCGGAGCGACCTTGGAGGGCACAGTCAGGTTAGGGTCGTACAGAGGCCACTGTTGCTAGCGGCAACGCATGCGCACTTCACCCAAGCCTTGTTCAGCGTTGGCAGTCGGGATCAGCGCCAGATATCAGCCATCTTTAGGCAGGCCATAATGGACAACTTAAGCAAAGAAACACAAAACGTAATTAATACATAGAAATGACTAATAAAATGTTATCCCCTCACTAATACCCATATGTGTATGTATTTATCTAGCAGAAGCCACACTCATTGCGGGTTATACTCACATTAAGAGAGCACAAATTACAAATACATCACGGAAGCAACATATAACATGTAATATTTTATTTAACTATGATCAGTATGCGTACAAGGTTTAGTTTACGTATTAATTAGGCCATGCAAATGCAATTCCCACGTGCATTCTTTATGTTAGTAAGGTTGGTTAATTTCCCACATCAAACCAAATAATACAGTTACTATTAGTTAATTAATCTTATTAATCTAAACATGCAAAATGGAGAGGGTATACACGATTTTAATAAAACCCTGCTCCAGCAATCCCCCCTTTGGTGATTTTATCACCACAGCAATACTAAATTTCTTTACCCCTTTTTATGGAAACACAAAATGTATTCTTGCTCTTATTCATAATTCAGTTTCTTCTTCATCTCTTTTTGCCTTTTTATACATACTTTCCTTCCACTCTTCTATTGTTATTTCTTCTAAGTCTCTATCTGGATCCTTTCCTTTTCTTTTCAGTTTTTCTCTTTTTATTTTATTCTTTGTTTTCTTGTGTCTACAACACATACAACCTAATCTTAATATTAATAATACGAAAATCACACATGTTAATGGAAACAATATTTTGCCTATAAAAGTACTACCTATTTTAACTAAGAAGTTTTTAATAGCAGCTATTTTCTTACCAATCTTTTCCCAAACACCTTCAACCTCCAGTGGTACAATTTTGTCATGCAGTTCTGTAATATTTCTAATATAAACTCTCAGATCTTTACTTTCATCTGGAATGTAAGTGCAACAATGTTGAACTTTCAGCATTCCACAGACTCCACCCTCTTTTGCCAATAATATATCAAGGGCAAGTCGATTTTGCATTACCATAGCACGCATGGCAACCATTTCAGTATTTACCAAATAAAAACCTCCAGCGGTGCTTGTTGACAAGCGATCCACTACTGTTGATAATCTTCTAATTTTGTCTGCATTCAGAGATATTCCCACTGCTGGTATCAAAGCTCCAAAAACATCACCTATAATCTCTGTCCAGGATTCTCTTTTACTACGTACTAAATGATTACCTAAACACTCGCACATACCTGGGCAGTACGTGGACCTGCTGGATGGCGTTTGGATCGCCATTGCCTTTGCCTCTGACCTCACGCCTCGCGGAACCCGCTCCGCGGGTCCCGCATCGCCAAGGGGCGCCTGGAACTTGGGAGCTGCCGTTGTTGGGACAGACCAGGGCTAAGGGCTGTGAGGGCTGCAAGCAGGAGGGGCTGGACTCAGTTTCCCAAGAGTCACAGCTCAGCTCCGCCCGCAACACCTGGGCCGCTCTCCCTCATCGCCCCGCCCTCAGCTGACCAGTGAAAGCTGCCGGACTCCTCCCTCTACGTGGGACAACACTCGCACATACCTGGGCAGTACGTGGACCTGCTGGACGGCGTTTGGATCGCCATTGCCTTTGCCTCTGACCTCACGCCTCGCGGAACCCGCTCCGCGGGTCCCGCATCGCCAAGGGGCGCCTGGAACTTGGGAGCTGCCGTTGTTGGGACAGACCAGGGCTAAGGGCTGTGAGGGCTGCGAGCAGGAGGGGCTGGACTCAGTTACCCAAGAGTCACAGCTCAGCTCCGCCCGCAACACCTGGGCCGCTCTCCCTCATCGCCCCGCCCTCAGCTGACCAGTGAAAGCTGCCGGACTCCTCCCTCTACGTGGGACAACACTCGCACATACCTGGGCAGTACGTGGACCTGCTGGACGGCGTTTGGATCGCCATTGCCTTTGCCTCTGACCTCACGCCTCGCGGAACCCGCTCCGCGGGTCCCGCATCGCCAAGGGGCGCCTGGAACTTGGGAGCTGCCGTTGTTGGGACAGACCAGGGCTAAGGGCTGTGAGGGCTGCGAGCAGGAGGGGCTGGACTCAGTTTCCCAAGAGTCACAGCTCAGCTCCGCCCGCAACACCTGGGCCGCTCTCCCTCATCGCCCCGCCCTCAGCTGACCAGTGAAAGCTGCCGGACTCCTCCCTCTACGTGGGACAACACTCGCACATACCTGGGCAGTACGTGGACCTGCTGGACGGCGTTTGGATCGCCATTGCCTTTGCCTCTGACCTCACGCCTCGCGGAACCCGCTCCGCGGGTCCCGCATCGCCAAGGGGCGCCTGGAACTTGGGAGCTGCCGTTGTTGGGACAGACCAGGGCTAAGGGCTGTGAGGGCTGCGAGCAGGAGGGGCTGGACTCAGTTTCCCAAGAGTCACAGCTCAGCTCCGCCCGCAACACCTGGGCCGCTCTCCCTCATCGCCCCGCCCTCAGCTGACCAGTGAAAGCTGCCGGACTCCTCCCTCTACGTGGGACAACACTCGCACATACCTGGGCAGTACATGGACCTGCTGGACGGCGTTTGGATCGCCATTGCCTTTGCCTCTGACCTCACGCCTCGCGGAACCCGCTCCGCGGGTCCCGCATCGCCAAGGGGCGCCTGGAACTTGGGAGCTGCCGTTGTTGGGACAGACCAGGGCTAAGGGCTGTGAGGGCTGCGAGCAGGAGGGGCTGGACTCAGTTTCCCAAGAGTCACAGCTCAGCTCCGCCCGCAACACCTGGGCCGCTCTCCCTCATCGCCCCGCCCTTACCCATTACCCAATTATATCCTAGGCCATAAGTAAGAGCACGACCACCGCTGCGCGGGAGCGCGCGGGAGCGTCCCGGGAGAAGCCCGGGACAAGGGCGGGACCGTCTTTGGCCGTCAGTGGCCGAAGGAGGCTGGGCTGGGCCCACTCTCTTGATCCCCCTGTGTGTTACAATTAAGGCAATGCCTTCGCCCCCACCACGGGAAACCCCCTCAAGGGATGGCGCCTCCAGCTCTGGGACTTTGGATAATTACTTTAAACCCACTAAAGGAGAAGCGGACAAGGAAAGCTCGCTTGAGAACCGCAGGGTGGAGCGCAGGCGCTCCATTGAATCTATGAAAACCAGGCCCTTGACCGATATCATTCCTTATCCCACCACTCAAGAGGAAGGCACTCCACCCAGCAGTCTGATTAAATCGACACTCGAGGACTTCCCCGTCTTACTAAGGGAAATTCCTTCTACTCCAGGGATAGCGCTTGGAAAAAACACAGAGCCAGCCCCTTTCGAGTTCTCCCATACCCCTATTAACCTGGTAACTCAAACCCCACCTACGCAATTGGTTAATAAGAGCAAGTCCAAATTAAATGTAGTGGCGGAGTTACATAGGCCCCCACCCAGTAAACGTGCTCGGAAAACAGTGGGGGGGCGGGGGAAATCCAAAATATCACATCTTGACTTTGGCAAGAAACGCATTAACACCGCTCTATCGGGGAAGCCTACGGAGATAGTGCCTACCATTCCACCGCCCACGCCCCCAAACCCCAGTACAACGGCCACCACTAAAGAACCAGAGGTAATTTCTTCAAACTTAAACCTTCCACTCTCTGCCAAAGGGAGCATTGAATTCCTACTCCGCTCCCTTTTGCAGCCCATTACCGACAGCTTAAAAAAAGTCGAGATCAGGCTCACCCTACTAGAAACTTCTCTTACCACTTTGAACACTCTAGTAAGTAAGCAGACAAAGCTAGTGGGAACCTATTCCTTTGCTGGGGATCCTTCCAAAGCAGAAGCTGCAACCAATGCCAATAAAGCCCCCCCCAGAAACCCACCGCCTGCCCCCCCTCTGCAACCCCTTATGGCCATCCAACTCCAGGCACGGCACAATAATCAAAGCAACAGACCTACCCACCCCGTGGACTTAGCCTCCCATAGCTCTCAAATAGAGTCCTCTGGAATACATCAAGATCAGGTTAACGCCCCCCCACCCACGCCCATTTGCCCAACTCGCAGACCACGAAGGCCAGACCTCCCGCCTGAAGCTAATAGATTAATGGTGGTCTTAGCTGGTGCCCCCCACTTAAGATCATGGGAAAATGAGGACTACCAATCCCTTAAGAAAAAGGTAATCAAATGGCTCAACTGGAACCGACCCTTGCCATCCCATTTTAATAACGAAATCATCATGGTGAGAAGGGTTCCATGGCTAGGGAAGACCAGGAAAACCATAGTGGGGGACTGTATTATGGTAACCTTTAAGGATCCGGGAACGGTACGACACATTTGTGGAGGAATGAACCGATCCCTTGATTCCACCATACAGACCCTCCCAGTATCTTTTTTCTTCCCCCCGATTCCCAGGCACCAGGTCCCAACACACGATGACTGGACAAGGGTGGAACACAGACGTAAACACAAAGGCTTTCGACAACGCCCGTACTTCCAACCGCCTGAAACACCTTTTTGCGATTTTAATCGCTTTAACTGCCTGAACGGTTTGGGTGGGGTCGACTGACTCACCGTCTGTAAGACAGTGCCAGGGGTCTCGGGCTCTCCCGCTGTGTCCTCCGGTTCAATTTCTGGCCCCCTGAATGATCCAGCTGCTTCAGACCATGGCAGAACTGAATCTTTTCACCAAGCCACTGATGGGGTAGTTGTTGCTGAGGGGATAACTACGGTTCCTTTCCTTGTGGGCAATGGTGCGCCAAGACCACCGGTGCCACATGCATCTTCTGCTGCCCCTACTATAGGTCCCGCATTTGAAGTGGGGCATGGACTCACCTCCTCCAACCCTCATGGTATGGCATCTGCCACCTCCGAACATTTGAAGATAATTTCCTGGAACATCGCGGGATTAGCTAACAAACTGGAAGACCCGGCCTGGGCAAAGTACATAGAAACTGGTGACATATGCATGTTCCAGGAAACCTGGGCCAGAGAGGACTATGGACATCAAGGCTATTCGTCATTTTTCATCCCAGCAAGGTGGGAAGGCAAAGGCCGCCCATCAGGGGGCCTTACGACGTGGGTTGCTGCGCACCTGGGCTGTGTGGCCACACGGCTCCCATTCAACTCTGATGACATCCTTGCGGTCTTATTAACATGGCCAAACAAAGCTAACCTCCTGCTGGTCAACATCTATTCCAGGCCGATGGGAAAGGCAAAAGAATCATCGACCTTTGATGAACTCTCGAACTTCTTATCTGAACTGTCGATTGATTCATATTATGTGGTGGGTGGGGACTTTAACTCTCACTTTGAGCCACTCCCCGGCCTCCAGGAAGGGTTCTTATCAGAAGAAGAAGTTAGGTGGGCAGTACCATGGGTTGATGTGCCATCTCCGAAAGCTTGGACCCCACTGGCACTGCAAATCACTGCCCTTACGTTAAGGTTTGGACTCAGAGCGTGTAATGGGCGAATTCAATCCGATATACCAGCCAAAAATACTTACAATCGGCGGGGAAGAGAGTCTCATTTGGACTATGTCCTGGTCCAATTGGCGAGATGGTCAACAATACAGGACTTCAGGGTAATAGACAGGTTGGACAGTGACCACAATGCCCTCGAGTTAGACCTTGCTCATCCAGCACCTCAGGCCCCAGTGACCCATGAGGAAGGGAATCGCCCCACGCTCCTCATAGACAACAGTAGGAGAAGAATTAGGTGGGAGCATATGGTCACAAGCAAGGATAAACTCCCACTGCTTTATGCAGAGATTACTCCCATCCTGGAAACTGTTGGGGATCTTGACAGTGTGGCAAATAAAATAGATATAAGGAGCAAACTGTTTGTTGCCCATGAGGAACTTATAAAAGTTGCGGCACCCCACTTTACTCGTAACATACGAAAGCCAAGGGAGAGGTGCCAAGGTAAAACACAATGGTATAATGTAGCCTGTAGACGGGCCAAAACAGAACTCCTTGGAGCAATTAAGGAGGGCTCAGGAGGGGAACGCCTTAAGCAACGCAGGCAAGTTTACAAGAAGCTTCTTGCTCAGGCCAAAATAGAATGGGAGGAAAATCTGTGGGAAGAACTTACAAAGGCCCTAGCAATTCAAGATCAACGCCTGTTCTGGAGAATTGTGAATGGGGGATCAGGGAGTCTACACTCGGCAGTGGAGCCTAATATAGCTCCTGGAGTGTGGCAGGCCCACTTCCAGTCCCTATATAGCGCTGAGTCTGGAGAACTCCCTGCGCCAATCGAACCGGAGAGGCTGGGCCCTCAGGCGGATCCAATAACACTGAGTGAGGTCACTGCTGCTATTTCAGGCCTGGCTTCGGGGAAGGCGCCTGGACTGGATGGGCTACCGGGAGACCTGTTCAAGCAGGAGCTCATCGTCTGGGCGCCTTACCTCGCTGCTCTTTTTAACGGTATCCTCGGTGGGATGGAAATCCCTAGTACTTGGCTGGGGGCTGAGGTGGTCCCGATTTTCAAAAAGGGATCCCCCCTCCTCCCAGCCAACTACAGACCGATTAGTCTGATAGACGTAGCGCAGAAGCTGTTCGGCAGGGTTCTCCTGAATAGGCTCCAGGACTGGATAGAGGAGGTGGGCGCCCTCAGTCCCTATCAGGCAGGATTTAGGAAAGGGGTATCGACTGTGGACCAGGTTTTTAGATTGAATCTGGTCTATTGGAGGACAGTGAGGTTTGAGGGCGGTAGTTTGTACACGATTTTCGTGGACCTACGGGCCGCCTTCGACCTCGTGCCCAGGGGAAAACTTTGGATTATTTTGGCAGGGATGGGCGTACCACCAGATATTTTATTGACCTTGCAGAGGTTGCATCATAACAATTATGCCCAGGTGAGGTGTGGGAGGTCGGGGGAACTGACTGACAGATTCCCCGTTGGCAGAGGGGTAAGACAGGGCTGTGTGCTGGCGCCGACCCTGTTTTGCCTCTTTGTCAACGGGGTAATCGCCCATCTTAATGCCACCGACTACACAGATGCCCCCAAATTAAACGGCAACAGTGTGCCCGCAATAATGTTCGCGGACGACACATTGTTAATATCTAAAACACCCATGGGCATCCAAAGGATACTCGATGCCTTTGTGGCCTTCTGCCTGGATAGAGGGTTGGAAATCAACGCCACAAAAACCAAATATATGGTATTGAATCCGAGCCCCAAACAGCGCCCGAATCCCCAACTGGGAGCAGTGCGGCTGGAAAGAGTAGCCACGTTTGAATATCTTGGCGTGACGCTCAACGAAAATATGATCTGGGGGATCCATCAGAGCAGGGCTAACCTTAAATTAGTGCAAATTACCGGGGCTATATCCCGGATGATGATTGGTTCGACCTACCGCCCACTGGGGGCCTTAATTCAGATATATAAAGCCCAGGCCAGGGGGGCGATCTTGTACGGGGCTGAATTGTGGGGCCACATTCCATGTCGGAACCTGTCTTCCACGGAAAATAGGTTTATAAGACAAATAACCGCACTTCCCCCTAGCACTCCACTTCTTCCTCTGAGGCTTGATCTAGGGCTACGGCCACTTGCCGACGAGATAAGTCTAAGACCCATTGCCTTCTGGCGCAGGCTATGGAGCAGCGATGATCTCGCCGACTATAGGGCGGAACTGGCCGAACTATTAAAGCACCCCAAGGCGCTCAGTATTCCCTGGGTCAAAAACATCCAGTCAATTTGCACCGATCTGGGGCTCCCTGAATTGTGGACCGAACCAGCGAATGTAGCACCAGGAATCTCTAAGAGATCCCTGGCGAATCTGTATCACGAACACAAAAGGGCAAGGGCCTTAGCTACCCAGACAGAGGGGTCCCTCTCTTCCATATTCCTGCAAACTAAGGATCTCTACAGATTTGAGAAGGCTTTCGATCCCATATATCCCATACTCACCAGAAAGCTATTTCTCCAGTGGAGATACAGTACATTGCCTTTTCGGTCCTTTTCAAGCACCTGGCTACAAGTCCCTTCCACCAAATACTGTCCTCTTTGCGTTGATAAAGAGGAAAATGATTTGCATGTGATCTTTTTCTGCCCAGCCTACAAGGCAGCCAGAAAGCATTGGCTGCTTCCCTTGATTAAGAATTTGGGTGGTAGGGAATATACACCTATGTACAGGATTTTAAAATCCGATGTTTCTGGCCCAACCGTTTTTGCACTTTCCAAATTCTTTACGAATGTTTGGTATACGCGTATTCGTCTTTTAAAAAATGCTGGGTAGATTTTAGAATCACTTTAATTCTTAATAACTGTTTTTATTGTCTGTGTTCATTTTAAAATCATGTATTGATGTTTTAACAAATCTGACAGAATTCATGTGATTTTTTTTGTATGTGCATCTTTTATGACCAAATGGTCGAAATAAAGATTGGAAAATGAAATGATTACCTAAACTATGTACACCATCTTCTCCTCTGTCCATGTGAAAGATTTTCGGAAAAACCAGGCCAACATAACATGTGCCATACCAATGGTCTGGCAGGCGATAATATGCCCTGTTCCCACAGATAAAATAAAGTCCAGGGAAAACTGGATCTCTTCCACCTTTAAATCCCCATCCACCCATGATTCGATATGTATCATGGCACTCACCATTACCTACAAAATAATTATCATATGCAGTTTGATTCCTTCTAATACACATCTTCCCTTTCTGGGGCATATCTAAAGCCAAAGTTGGATTAGACTCTCCTTTCATATGTTTTTCCATTTCTACATCCCAGACTGTTTTCTCCCCTTTTCCTTCAGATGCCTTTCTTTGCATTTTCAATCTCCTTTCCTCGACCATGTCTAGGAATGTCTTTTCCTCTTTCTTTAAACTGCAAGTCAAATTGTTTCTAAAAATATATTCTAATGTTAATTCTTTAGTTTCTAAGAAAAATTCACCTAATACCTTAGCAGGTCTTACTTTGTTTAGTTTGTTATTAGCAGGTACTTGCGCAAAAATGTTATCTACATCTGAAAAATAATATTCTAATTTACCAGTCTGATAAAATAAACTAGCTATTACACTACATGCTATTCCATACGTTGCTGGAAGGTGATGATAAGTCACCCCTTCTGAAACAGAGGCAGGTAACTGCATGCATACGTAGCAGTCCCTTACATCCATGGTTTTTACATATTCATACAACAACTTCGAAAACACATTATTTGAAAAATCATTAATAGACCTATCCTTATGTAAATAATTATTATCTATTTTAGTCGGAACTACCCTTTGAATCTTCCCTACATTAGTAATGTTATCTGTGTGTCCTTCTAGTGTATCTATAGTAACTTTGAAAGAAATTAGTAGAGCAAGTATGCTCCACAGAAGCATTAATAATCCTGTACAACAACAACACATTTTACACCATCTTTTCATGAATGTACATCTACTTTTGCTACTATCTATGTTAGCCATCTTGTTAGAATTGGACTGTGTCTTTTGACTTAGCCTCTTCTTACTTCACGACTAGTTTTCTACTTTTTGAATTCTCTACACCTACTTGGTTCTACCAGTTTTCTATCTTTTGACCTTGGTTATTTTTCCATCAGTTGCTTCTTGAATTTACTCAGTTTGGCATCTCATTATTTTTCACTTCCTTCTCATCATCCCAATACAGAAATTCCTGAATTTCCGTTTCTTCTTCTCCGATGTCGGACAAGATAACTCTCAGGATTCCTGTTTCTTCTTCCTCTTCAACCACTTTCAGCAAAGTCTCCTCTGGATTTCCTTGACCATCTACCTCTTCATCCTTTTCAGGCAGAGCCACGTACGTCCATTCCGGTGACTTATACTTCTGGTTAGGTTTCCTTGTTCTTTTATTCTCAGTTGTTTCTTCTCCTTTCAACTTTTCTTGGCTTGTCACTTCATTCACCTGTTCAGCTCCTGGTGAACGGACCCGTGTCAGCCGATATCTCAATCTCCTTATCTTGTTTGGCCACACCTCATCTCTCTTAACTCTTTTCTCTTTATCTCCTTTATTATTCTTATCTTCTCTCCAGGCTCTTTTACTTAATACTCGACCTTCGGGTATTTCATTCTCACTTTCTTCAGATTCTGTTTCAACTTGTTTTGTCTTTTCAGCGGCTTCTTCTTCCACCTGTTTTGTATTCCCTACTTCTGTCCCTCCTCGGGTCTCCGGCACGCAATCTTCCTGCTGACTACTTGTCCCTTCACCTAACTGGGTGTTGCAGTTCCCTACACCTCCTCGGGGGTCTTCCGCAATCTGTCCCTCTCTCTCTGTACCTGTCCCTTGTTCACTTGAATCAGTTATTTCAGGTGGAATCTCTCTCAGCCTTTCATCTGAAACTTCTTTCTCCCGAATGTCTTTTATTGTCTCTTCATTGACTTTTTCCTTCTTCTTTCTGTGTTCTTTTCTAGAATTTTGTGTTCCTTGTTCGTTTTCAGAATCTGAACTGATGTCAGAAATCTGCAATCTTCTTCTCAGAGAGATACTTCTGGGGACCAAACTCTCTTTTGGTTCTGTCTCCCCCCTTTCAGGGTTTTCTTGTGTTCTCAGCTCTTCATTGTCTGATTCAGTACTTGACTCTGAATTGTCATAGTACTCTTTTTCTTTGCTGTCAACTGGATTCGGTATCCTCAAAGTATGGCTGGCATGGATCCAGTTTTTCAATCCAGCACACTTCACAGCTGTGGTCGTGGTCAGAATGACTTGTCTTGGTTTTCCCCACCTTGGAACCAAACAGTTTCTTCTTCTGTGGACTTTTATCCTTACCCAGTCTCCTGGGCTCAGATCATGGGCTGGCTTCTTTTCAAGGGTGGTGGCATCCGCTCCAACCTGATGAAACACAGAATGAACTGCGTCAGCCAGGCCTTTACAGTATTCCAACACCATGTCATCAGTAATTGTCATCAGCTTGTTGACTGGAATATACACATGCCTCATGGCTCGTCCCATAATTATTTCATGTGGACTTAGCCCTGTAGTTCTGTCTGGTATCACCCGAATTGTCATTAGCACAAGAGGCAAGACATCAGGCCATTTCATACCCGTGGCTAAACACATTTTCCCTATTCTGTTTTTGATCGTACCATTCATCTGTTCAACCACACCAGAAGCCTCTGGTCGATAGGCACAATGTAGTTTCTGTTGTCCATTCAATGATTCACTAATCAATTTTATGATCTCATTGTGAAAATTCCCTCCTCTGTCTAATTCAAGGGTTACTGGAAACCCGAACCTGGGAATGAACTCTCTCATAAGAAGCTTTGCCACTGTCATCTCATCATTTCTTCTAGTTGGAAATGCTTCCACCCACCTGGAGAATAGGCAGACTATGACTAGAACATACCTCAATCTGTTACAAGGAGGCATCTCAATGAAATCCACCTGCATTCTAGTGAAAGGCCCTCCTTCTCGGCCTACGGTTCCTAGACTCACCACTGTCTTTCTTCCAGAATTATATTGCTGACATATCAGACATCTCTGACATAGGCTCTCTGCTACAAGCCTAAATTTTGGGTTGTACCAGGTCTGCTTAAAAGACATGATCATGGCATCTCTCCCTATCTGTCCCTGGCCATGATACATCCGTGCCATGGTAGACATCATGCTATCAGGCATTACTGGTCTCCCATCTCAATAGACCCATACATGGTCCTTTTCTCTTGGGGCACACCCTGCTTTTATCCACTGTTTCATTTCCTCATCTCCTGACTCTTCCTGCAATTGTCTCACTTCTTCCCATGTTCCCACAACGTTAGTAAACATCACTGAGCAAGAAGTCATTTCCCTTTCCTTTGCCCGATTGACAGAATTCTGATTTCTTGCACAATACTATGCCATATCATTTGCAAACCTGTTTCCGGTAGTGATATAATCACTACCCTGACCATGGGCAGCACATTTCACCACAGCCAATTGTTTAGGCAGCTGCATCGCCTCAATCAATTTTCCAACCACTTCAGCATTCTTAATAGGGGTTCCACTTGAGGTCAGGAAACCTCTTTGTAGCCAAAGTTGGCCAAGATCATGGACGACCCCGAAGCCATACTGGCTGTCAGTTATCACAGTCACGCTCACATTTTTCCCAATTTTACATGCTTTTGTCAAAGCAACAAGTTCAGCTACTTGAGCTGACCTCACTCCTTTCAGGTAAGATGCTTCCATTACTGCTGCAACCGTGCATACTGCATATGCTGCACTTAGCACTCCTTCATCTGTTCTCAAACATGACCCATCAACAAACAACACAAAATCACTTTCTGGCAAAGGTACATCTTTTATATCTGGTCGTGGCTTTGTGCAATACTCAAGCACGTCCAAACAATCATGATCTGCTTCATCTCTCACTTCCACATTCACAGCATCTGGTAACAAAGTTGCAGGATTCACATTCAAACACCTCACCAGGCTCACATTTGTTGCACCTAATATGACCTTCTCATACTTAGTCAGCCGACTATGTGTCATACACTGAGTACGACTCCTTTTTAAAAGAATCGCCACATCATGAGGTACAAACACTCTCAATGGATATCCCATCACAATTCCTTCACTCTGCTCCAAACTTCGACAAGTTGCAGCCACTGCCTTCAAACACCCAGGTAAAGCTGCAGCTACTGGGTCAAGCATTGATGAAAAGTACGCAATTGGTCTTCTCAATCTTCCATGCTTCTGAATTAACACAGAAAGTGCACATCCATTTCTCTCACTGCAATACAACTCAAACTCTTTCTCGTAATCAGGCATGCCTAGTGCTGGTGCTTCACACAAACCTTCTTTCAATCATTTGAATGCTGCCAATTCTTCCTTGTTCAATTCCAGGGGATCTTTTACATCACTCCTGGTCAAACGTACCAAGGGCTTTGCAATCAGGGAGAAATTACTAATCCACTGACGGCAGTACCCTACCATTTCCAGAAACATTCTCACTTCTCTTTGAGTCATGGGAGCTCTCATTCCTTTTATGATTCTGATTCTGTCTATCGTTATTTTCCTCAGCCCTTTCTCAATTTTATGTCCCAAGTACTGTACTTCCTGCTTACAATACTGCAATTTTGCTGGGGACACTTTCGGTCCTCCATCTGCCAAATGATTTAGTAATGCTATCGTGTCTACCTCACAAGCTTCACGTGTTTTCGACGCCACCAAAAGGTCATCGATATACTGGACTAGTACTGAACTTTCGGGCATTTGCAGACTTTCCAATGATTTCTTCAACAATTGATTAAATATTGAGGGGTTTTCTGTATACCCCTGTGGGATTCGGCACCATGCCAAAATCCGCTCTCTAAACCGAAATGCAAAAATTTGCTGGCTGTCATGATGTAATAGGATGGAAAAGAAAGCATGGCATAGATCAATTACTGTTTACCATTCTGCATCATGGAGAATCTGGTACAAAATTACTGATAGATTTGGCACAATGGGACAACATGACACAACGATTTTGTTTACCTTTCTCAAATCCTGTACTATCCTGAATTTTCCATTAGGCTTTTTCAGTCCCATTATTGGTGAATTACATGGACTACTCAATATTTCTCTTAGAATTCCTTGCTTAATCATTTTCTCAATTATTGGGGTAACTCCTTCAATTATCTCAGGTGTCAATTTATATTGGGGAACATTTGGATAGCTTATTCCTTCCTTTACTGTTATTTTCACTGGATCTACATTTCTCATTAGCCCTACGTCTTCTCCAGTAAAATCCCACACTTCTGCTTTTACAGACTGCTTCAATTCTTTAGGTAGTTCATCAGGACTGAATACTGCATAAGTTCCGGTAACTTCACTCTCTTGATTAGCTATTGTCATTTTGTACAGTACATCCTCATCTGGTGTTTCAAATGCTATTCCATCTGGAGTACAGAATATAGTGCAATTCATCTTGCACAACAGGTCCCTACCTAATAAATTCACAGGACTGGTGTCGCACACAACAAAGCGGTGCATTTCTGAAAATTTCCCTATGCTAACTTTCACTGGTTCTGTAAGGTAAGTTTTAATCTGTCTGTTGGATACACCAACCACTTGGATCGTTTCATCTGAGAGAGGAAGATTCTTGACATCAGCTGATCTAACAGTTGATCGAGTAGCACCAGTATCGACTAAGAAAGTAATATTTTCATTATTAACCTTCCCATCTACAAATGGTCCTGTCTGGTCTACTTCTAGAGTTGCGCCAAGTACGCACTCCTCTTCCTCCCTTCGGCACCGTCAATAGCCTCCTTCTGAATCACTTTCATCGCGTTGCAGCCAATACTGTGAAACTGCGCGAGCGCGTGATGGTTTATTTACCTGTTCTTCATTGTAGAATCCTGATTCATTACTATACTTCTGAGTGTTTCTGCTCTGCGGGAAAGGTGGTTTTGGCACCTGATTCTGTGAAGTAACCACCTGCTGCTGTTGCTGTAGTTGACCACTCACCTCATTCTGCACCTGTGGATTCAATGATGGATTTTCATTATTAGTACTCGGAGGATTTTTACACTCGGATTTCCAATGCCCTAACCTACCGCAATTATGGCATGGGAACTTCTTTTTAGCTTCTTCTATATTACCTTTCCCTTTTCCTGGGCCAAATCTTGGTTTAATTCCTGGGTTATTTGCTTGTTCGACTAACTGAGCTTCCTGCCTTTCAGCTACCTTCACCTGTGCCCACATTGCCTTTTCTTTTAATTTTCGCTGTCTGGCCTCTATTTCATCACTGAAATATTTAGCATGTCGCAAAACTTCATCTATTTTCTTATTTTGCCAATCTACCATATGCTGTTTTATTATATCACCAATATCTGGACGTAAACCATATACAAATCTGTATACGAAATGACTCAAATCCTTATCACTCAGGCTCTCGTCTCCACTGAACTGCTTAAAGGCCAAAATTAACCTCTCATAGTAGGCATGTACTGACTCCTTACTTTCTTGATGTGTTCGGTCAATTTTTACCCAATCTGTCTCTTCAGGGGGCACTTTGTTTTTCAAAAATACCATAACCTGTTCATATTTCTTCATTACCTCTGGGTCAGGGGCTCCTGTCTTAGGATCCCTAGGGTATTCCTGACTTGGCCAATTAATCATCAACTTGCACTCTGTCCACAAATCTGCCGGTACTATTATATCAAATAGACTATTCAAGTCAATCCATAGTACTTTTGACAATTTCACCGGTACCACTCGACGGGCTTTTCGCGCAGTCGAGGGAAATCATTCGTAAATGACAAAATGTCCTGTCTTGTCCAGGGGACATGTACATATCCTCCTCCTGGAATCTCCCTCATGGGGTATTCAGTTGCTACTTTTCCTTTTTCTCTAACAGGAAATGCTGTCATTGTCCTGTCTGGGGCATCATCTCGCTTTCGATACCACTTACTTCTCCATTTATCCACGTCTCCCCATTTTCTCAACAAAATGATTATGTCCTTAATCTGACCTGTCTGTCCTGTGGTGTTCAGATTTTCAATGTCCTTTTCAGTGAAATCTACTCGATAAGGCTTTTGCAAAGCTTTTACTTTTTCGATATCAATTCCCATCTCATTCGCAACTTCTCCTAGTCTTTCATGTAAATTTTTCGCTCTCCATGTCACACTTTTACATGAAAGTAATATTTCTTCATCCTGATAGTTTTTAAATTTTTCTATGGGAGTAGTCACTACTATTAATTCTTCCAATACCATCCGTAATTTGGCTACATCAATTGACTGGGATTCCCTATATTGCTTCTGTAACCTTCTTAACCATTCACTTAGTTCCTCCACTGAGGGTCCTACTGAGCTTTCTGTGTTTCCCTGTTCTGGATTTCTCTGGGGTTCTAATAATGTTTCTACTGTCGTTCTACTCTTTTCTGCATAATTCTGATTTATAAATGGATTAGTTGAAACATGGGGTTCAAACATATTTATTGTCGGCGGTCCCCACAGATTTTCAATTTGATTCCGTTCTGGATTCTCAACCAAATTATGGTTCTGGTATGGTACCATCAAGCAATGTTCGCTATCTTTTTGCTTTTCAAAAATGGGCATTACTGGGCCTATAGTCACTGGAACTGTTACAGCTTCTAGATTTTTAGTCAATTCTCTTATTTTCTCGGTTAATTCTAGAGTAGTTTTGGCCAATTCTGCTGAATTTTTACTACTTACTCTATTCTCTGCCTTCTTTTCTGTTTCTCTATTGGAGCTACTCTTTTCTAACTCTGGTGACATAGCTTCAGTCTTGATAATTCGTAATGTTTCTCTCATTGGGGCGTTTGGCATCAACATTTCTGGGTCTGGTTGGTACGGTGGTGGATTTTTATAAAACACATCATCCAGCACATCATCATGCGAATAATTTGCTCCGTAACCTCTTGATTCCACATTATTCCTCTTTTCCACACATTTTCTTCCTTCATTCTCTCCTATCGTTCTTACAGGAAACACACCCTGAGTCATACTCGCATTTCGCCACCTTTTCATTCGATCATCATGCGTTTCATGTCCATATGGTCTACTAAATAGATGTCTGTAGCCTTTAACATTTCTTTGTCTCTCTCGTTCATGCATTTTGTCTTCCCACTCCGTCAATGCCTCAAATTGCGTCGGTCTAGGTCTTGGATCTAGACACATCATTGTGTCCCGTAAATTCCTTAAAACAGGCAAATTAAAGGAACCATGCTCTGGAAATGCCAGGACTCCATCATCCTTGGTATATTTTACCCAATTGTCTAACCAAATACAAGTATGATACCCGTATTTCGCAATCATCATAGATGCGGGGGTTTTCGGTGGAGGAAGTAACTGTCCTTCCCTAGTCTTGACCTGTTTGTCTTTCTTAAACCACTTCTTAATTTTACCAAACCATGTCTTTTTCTCCTTCTCTGGCGGCTGGTAATATATTTTCTCGGTGTCCGTGTATCGCTAGTCTCTCTACAACTGTACCGCTATTCTGTCCACTCACAGCGCGACTCACACTAACGCACCAATCAGGAGCGTCTACGTCACTGTCTTTGTCCTCAAATCCCAGCGCGACTTACACTAACGCACCAATCAGGAGCGTTTACGTCACCCTGTATTTCTCCAATCCTAGCGCGGCTTTATACTAATGCACCAATCCGGAGCGTTTTACAGTTCTGACCGACTGTCCAATCCCAGCGCGGTCGTTCTGACGTCAGCAGCCACTGCGGCAGCTCTGCTTCTGTCTACCCCTCCTTTACAAGTCCGCTCAGTGAACCTGTTTTGCAACTCTTACAATTCTATTAGTAACAACACAAAAACATCTCCATTGTCCGCTTCGCTAACCAAAGAATAGCAATAGACCTTTCTCACGAGAATTCCGTCTTTCCCGAGAGCAGCGCTTACCTCTGCCCTACTACGGAATCGTTACTTCCGTTGATAAAGTAGCACATCCCTCTACTTCACCCTTCTAGCAAGCATCAACTAACTGTTTCTCTAGTATTTAATAAATCCAGAGTTTCGCAATTAATCAGAATGCCTTTTCATTCACGCACTTTCATACAGAAAATATAGTACATTCACACAGAATCCTGCCTTTCCCGAGAACAGCGAACAGTCTGTCCTACTACAGAATTATAACATACGTTAACAAAGCAGCGCTTACCTCTACTTTGCCCTTCTAACAAGCTCAGAGAATACCTGCTACCTTTTCAGTGATAAGCGTTATCGGTATGCCATTTGGTTTCCTGGTACTTAAAGACCAAAATTGCACAGGTAACCTATGCTATCATACACACTTCTCTCACACAGAAAATATTTCTAGTGGCAACACACGACGATGTCACCGAATCGAACCCAGACAATGCGCCGTGCAACTTCAATTGCTACACATTTTCTCCTGTGTACCTACAGGATAACCACAATTCCGTCTTTCCCGAAAGCAGCGCTTACCTCTGCTCTACTACGGAACTGTTTCAAACTTCCGACTCCCTACATCCCAGAAGTCGTGCAAACAACATATAACTCGAGGCAACTCAACATAGAGTGTTAGTACATATATCAATACCAATCAATAATCAAAAATCAATAAGCTATTTACAAGCAATGATCACCAAACCAAAACAGTAGTTAACCATATCTCTGCTACCAGGAAAAACTGCTGCAACCCGGAATGCAAAATCCCTCCCTCCTTCAAAGATCATAGATCGCACAGACACACTCAATCACTACATTCGCTGGTGGGGCCCATAACACCAACATTCATTCTCTATTAATCTGTTTTCTAGGGAGGTTGATTTATTCCGTCCGCTGTAATGAAAGAAAATACCCTTCTCTATTCAATAAGGCTTAAACTTCACCATTTGGTACTTCCCCTCATGGATAGGCCATGGATCAACTAGCTGCAGGTTGAAGTGATTATCTAAAACTACAATCTATTTACATTTATACATTTTCTCATAATAAACAACCCGACACAGTTCTTGTAATAATAATAATGTTTTATCTAAATAATTGCAAAAGATCATTTGTTAAATCAAGCAGCTGGCCATCATATTTACCTATTCTGGCTAAAAGTCGTTTTTCTAAGTCAGAATCTTGGTCATCAGCTCAATCTGTCAGAGTCTCTGGATAACAGCTGTCCTGCAGTGTCACCGTCCTCTCCATCAGCATAACGTCAGGAAAATCGATAGTGCCAGGAAGGGAAGAGGATGCAACCTCTCTATTCTATGGCCTTTTATAGGGAAATTACATTCCAAATGTTACAGATGATATTTTAGAAAGTCTCTGATTGGTCGATGAAATCCGTACCACCACTTTCCCATAGGTAAAATGTTTCTTTACATATAGTTCAGATCCGAAAATAAAAAGTAACTTCATTTTGTTTCTTTTTGGACATCTGGCTGTCATCCCGGAGCGACCTTGGAGGGCACAGTCAGGTTAGGGTCGTACAGAGGCCACCGTTGCTAGCTGCAACGCATGCGCACTTCACCCAAGCCTTGTTCAGCGTTGGCAGTCGGGATCAGCGCCAGATATCAGCCATCTTTAGGCAGGCCATAATGGACAACTTAAGCAAAGAAACACAAAACGTCATTAATACATAGAAATTGCTAATAAAATGTTATCCCCTCACTAATACCCATATGTGTATGTATTTATCTAGCAGAAGCAACACTCATTGCGGGTTATACTCACATTAAGAGAGCACAAATTACAAATACATCACGGAAGCAACATATAACATGTAATATTTTATTTAACTATGATCAGTATGCGTACAAGGTTTAGTTTACGTATTAATTAGGCCATGCAAATGCAATTCCCAAGTGTATTCTTTATGTTAGTAAGGTTGGTTAATTTCCCACATCAAACCAAATAATACAGTTACTATTAGTTAATTAATCTTATTATTCTAAACATGCAAAATGGAGAGGGTATACACGATTTTAATAAAAACCCTGCTCCAGCACAGGCTGCCCTAGGATCCAAAATCCACAGCCAGGCACCCCTATGTATAAAAAAGAATAATCCCTGTTGCCTAGTGGGCTCTCTGCCCCCTTATCGCCCCCATGTGCCTCCCAGAGGAGGCAGAAAGAATGTGGCTAATTTGTTTGGGGAGTTGGGGCATTGCCATGACCATTTTGGGCAGCCCCCACCACTATATATAATTAAAAAAATATCCCTGGTGCCTAGTGGGCTTTCTGACCCCGGTGGGGCAGATAAGGGGCTAGTGCCCCCATCTGCCTCCCAGGGAGGCAGAAAGACTGTGGCATTTTTTGGGGGGGGGGAGAATTGGCATGCCAATTCTGGGCAGGCCCCACCCCTGAACTTTGAAAAAAAGTGTCCCTAGTGGGCTCTCTTCCCCCCAGGGGGGCAGATAAGGGTCTATTTCTCCCATCTACCTCCCCAGGGGGCAGAGCGACTTTGGCAATTTGTTTTTGGGGTGGGGCATTGGCCGCCCATTCTGGGCATCCCCTACATCTGAGCTGTAAAAAAACCGAATCCCTGGTGTCTAGGGTGTTTTCTGCCCCCACATGGGGGGCAGAAAGACTGAATGCACCCATTTTGAAATGGGGGAGCAAAGGCCCTGGTGTCTAGTGGGTGGATCCCTGCTTGGGGATCGCCCTCCTGTGGCGATCCCCAAGAAGGGTACCATTGGAAAATGGAGATTCCCCCCTTTCCAATGATACCTCTCCTATGTGTTTTGGTGCTCGGGGGGGCTTAGATAGCCCCACAAGCACCGAGACAATGAAAATTAAACTAGGTTTCCACTCTATTTTCAATGTTAATGTTAATGACATTTATACAGCGCAGCTGTTACCCGGAGGTGTCCTGGCGCTAGTTACATCTCCTGTGACGAAAAATAGAAGAATTTTATTGAGCAAAGAGCCAGGTCTTTAGGCTTTTCCTGAAAGCTAAAAGGTTCGTGATACTTCTTAATTGGAACGGCAGGTTGTTCCAGGCTTTGGCCGTACTGTAGGTAAAACGTCTGCCTCCCCATCGAACTTTTATTATGCATGGCACTGAGACCAGCCTAGCCCCTAATTAACAAAGTGGTCTTTTCGGTGTGAACTGTTTTAAATAGTCAGGTCCCGAACCATGCAGCGCCTTAAAAACTAGACAAAGGGCTTTGAAGCGAATTTGGTTCCTTACAGGTAGCCAGTGAAATTTGTTTATTTCCTTGGTAATGGGCGCCAACCGGGGTGTACCTGAGAGCAATCTGGCTGCTGCATTCTGCAGTGTTTGAAGTTTATTCGGGAGCCTTTGTTGAGCATTGAGGTACAAACTATTACAGTAGTCCAATCTTGACATTACGAGAGTCGCAACCACTGTTTGCCGGCTGCTCAGTGGTAAGGAAAGGCAATATTTTCCTGATTGTTTTGTTCACATAAAAGGTTTTAGATGCCACAGAATTAACCTGTTGACTAAAGGTAAGACCCTCATCCATTATCACACCCAGGTTTTTCACCTTATTAGTGGGCAAGGTGAGAGAATCCATCACATCTGGCCACCAATTTGGAGTCCAGAAGTTAATATTGTTGCCAAACAACATAACCTCGGTTTTACCAGTGTTGAGTTTTAGGCAGTTCTCTGCCATCCAACTCCCCACAGATAACATACACTTTTGGAATCAATTGTCTAAACCTGCCTCATCACCGGGTAGCAGAGACACCACAATTTGGATGTCATCCGCATATGATGTCAGGCCAAATCCAAATGCCCTAACAATAGGCGCCAGAGAGGAATCATAAACATTAAAAAGTGTGGGGCTAAGGGAAGAGTCCTGTGGAACCCCACATGGCAGTGCAAAAGGTTTTGACTGGTGAGCTCCAAGTGCAACAATTTGTCTTCTGCCTGACAGAAAGGATCTTAAAAGGTCCCAAGCTTTCCCAAGAACCCTGCATGCCTTTAGACAGTCCATCAAAATATCATGATGGACCATATCAGAGGCAGCGGAGAGATCCAGCAACACCAAAGCTGCCTTCCCCCCTGATCCACAGCTCCCCTGATCTCACCTGTGGCCTTGATGAGGGCAGTCTCAGTACTATGGCCTTCTCTAAAGCCATATTGGGAAAAATCCAAAGCGTGTGTCTCTGCTAGAAAGGCACCAAGTTGTGTATTCATATTTTTTACTATCAGTTTCGCTGGGAGTGGAAGCCTAGAAATGGGGTGGAAATTGTTAGGATCCTAGGATCCAGACTGTTTTTTTTTAATAAGGGACCATGCATGCGATAATCAGTACTTTGAAAACAAAAAAAACACCTCCCGAGGCAACAAAAAATGGAAATCGGATTTCGAGCTAGTGTGCACATGATGGAATGGTTCCGTCATGAGCACACGAGCACTGGTGCTCATGACAGAACCATTCCGTCATGAGCACCGAAAGGGTTAATATATGTAAGTTAAACAACAACTCCTGGGGTTGGAGGTTGAAGTAGACTGCCACCTGGCCTCTGCCCATGCCATATGTAGCACCCTAGAGGCCGGGCACGGCCCCAGGTATAAATTATGAGGCGGTGGACAACTTAAAGCCACACCCAGATTGCTAACAGAATGCATCTGGTGTCAGTTCTGTATCCCCGCACCGAGGCCAGCCGAGAGGGTCACCCCTGGCCCATTACACTGCCAACAATGCCGTGTTGGTGATATCGCACCCTCTTGCTTCCCAGTTGCAGATTGATTGGCCCCCACCTGCCATCCCGTATGCTGCCTTACTGGAGGGCCCGGGACATTAAGAAGCAGCACAGGACACACAGCAGTCCAGCTCTGCAGTAAGCAAGGCCTGGCATCTCCCCGACTGTATCATGTTATGGCAAGCCTCCTTGCTAGGAGCAGAGCGCTTGCACAGCTACCACTGGTGTGTGACATCTCCTGCATCCAGACCCAGGTTGTTGTGCCCAGGTGCCCCCTAGTGACGGCCTCACCGCAGTGCTTCATCTGCTGCTCTCAGGCACTAACTGGTGACTTCTCTTCACCACTACACCTGCTTCAAGGGGAGAGGACAGCCAGGCAGGTAGGCACCATTGGAGTCCAGTGCCATCCTTGCACGCCTACCCACCTGAGAGGCCATGCTCGGCACAGCAGACTTTTACACCACTTCAAGCAGCTGACAGCCAAGCAAATACGCACCCACCCGCTGGCGTGCCTAGCTCTGGATGACATGGCAGATGACCAACAAGCAGGAGCGACAGTACACCAGCAGGCCACAGCCCACATACGTCTCTGCCCATCCTTCAGCCATTCAGCGCCGTGGCCAACCTTGCCACATCAACGCCCAATTGGCATTTGTGGACCTTATGACTTAACTAATTTTGTGCCATGTGTGAGACAGACGGCACGGTGAAAAGGTCCCTCCTCCTACACCTCAGAGGGGAAGAACTCTACAACTTGTTCGAGACACAGCAGCGAGGGCACTCAATGCATATTTTCACACACAAATAAATCCCAATTTTGAGCATTTCAAGCTTCGCCAAGCCAAACATAAGGATAATGAAAACATTGACGCTTTCATGCACGATTACTACACCTCACCAGCACATGTTCAATGATGTCCAGCCCAAGGAGGTTCATTCGCTGCCAGCGCCAGCCAAGCTGCCCATTTCCAGAGTTATAAGGTAACCCAATGGTCCAGAGCTGATCTTCTGGCCCTCAATACTAAAACTTGTTCCAAGCCTCATGGGTGTGATGTGATGCCAGCTACTCCACACAGCACGTGTACAGAGTGCAACTGGACGCTAGGAGCCACAGACCTAAGGGAGGGCAAAAAGGAGCAGAGCGGGCCGCCTGATCAGTTTAGGACTTGCCTTATAAACTGCAGATCCTTATCTAAACATGCAGAGGATCTGTGGTTGCTATTGGCTGGAAATGAGTTGGAGGTTTTGGGCCAGATGTAGGTGGCTAAATACCGGTCGGTAACGCCGAAATTCGGTAAATTTCAGCGTTACCGACCGGTATTTAGCCATTTCTAATGTAGGTAAGGAATCGGTAAATAAGGAATATTTTCTCTTGCATGTAAGGAATCTGTAATACCGATTCCTTAAATGCAATGTAGGAAGCACATTAAAGAGTGCTTTTGAGCCTTAAGAAATCGGTATTTACCACCAAGTTGGTGGTAATTACCGATTTCCTTTAAAAAATCACTTTTTTGTTTTTTGTTAAGTGCCATGTGGCACACATTCATGCCCTTAGGGCATGTATGTGCGCCACATGTGCACACATGCACATTTCAGGGGTGCAACAGGGTGTCCTTTTGACACTGTTGAAAGTGCTCCCACTATTAGCGATTCAGTAATACCGAATCGCTAATAGTGAATGTCTTCACATTCATTTCTATGGGCCTCCAAGCCCATAGAAATGAATGGGTAGGTATTCCTTATTACCGAATCTCAATTACCGATTCGGTAATAAGGAATATTAAGGATTCGGTATTTTTTACTGAATCTTTACCTACATAGGAAATACCGATTTCTTAATAGCGAATCGGTAAAATTCGCTATTAAGAAATCGGTATTTCAGATTTACCTACATCTGGCACTTTGTTTCTTACTGAAACTTGGCTGAAGGATGATATCTTTGCAACAGTGGCTCTAGCCTTGCCTTCTGGGTTTAAACTATGTTGCGCTAATAGGGCGGGAGACAAAAGGGGAGGCGGAGTAGCGATCATTTTTAAAGACTCCTGGGACATAGCCGCCTCAGCATTAGGGAATATGGGCATGTTTGAGGGACTTAATTTTTGCATCCGGACTGGCAACACAACCTCCTTCTCAGGACTGCTGGTATGTAGGCCTCCTGTCTGTCCACCCGATATGCATCTGGAATTATGCAACTTCATTGCACAGAAATCCCTCCTATACTCTTATTTTACGGTATTTGCACGTAAATGACCCCACTTGTGTCCCTGCAATGCAGATGGTCTCCTTGATGGAAGGTGCGAATCTGCCCCAACTTGTGAAATTCCCTACCCACAAAGCTGGCCATATCCTTGACCTGATATTCTCTAATATCTCGTCCATGAAAACTGAAGAGCCAAACCAGGTGGTCAGACCATTTTCTCATTCCTTTTTCTTTTAATCTGGCCAAACCAGATGTATCTGAGTGTCAGATACTCCTTAAAGAGGAATTGGAAGGAGCTGACAGCCACATGCTTAAGCCCGATTTTATTAGCTAGCCAGCCGCCCCTATCTCTTGACCCTAATGTAGAAACTCTGACCCTACATAACTGGATTGCCGCCGCAGTAGAGTCTTCGGCACCAGCTGGAGTTACTAGATCTATGAGGAAAACACCATCAGCCCCATGGTTCTCAGAGTCACTTAGGGCTATGAAAAGCAAGTGCAAGTGCTTGGAACGACTCTGGAGGGTGGATTATGACACCTTTGCCAAAATTATATATAAGAAATCCTTGAAGATTATGCACAAACTTATGATGGAGGCAAGAAAAGATCACATTGCTAAGTGTATTGACTCTTCCGATAAACCCGGAAAGGCTATCTTTAAGGTGGTCAACTCCTTCCTCAAACCCTGCGAGCTGGTCATTGATGGCCAGTCATCGATGGCACTGTGTGAGAGAATCTCAATCTTTTTTAATGATAAAATCAGCAACGTCTACAACTCTTTTGTAGCCACTACCACTACGTCTAAATCCGACGTGGCAGTTAGTCATGCACCCTTGTCTATCTTCTCTGCCTTTCCCCCCATCTCTCAGAGGGATGCAGTGGCAGTGATCCAGGGATGCAAGTCAGGCTCGCCAGAAGATCCATGCCCCCCTAAATTGTGGAAAGAGTTGGCTAATCCCACAAGCTATGTGCTGTCTACAATCTGGAATGCTTCTCTTTCCTCCGGCACCTTCCCTGATTTATGGAAGCATGCCACTCTACTTCCCCTAAAAAATAAACCAAATATGGATTTGGGGGAACTGAACAATTATAGACCCATCTCTCTGTTACCTGCCCCTGCAAAAATGCTAGAAAAGGTAGTGCAGCGGCAATTGCCCAACTTCATTGAAAATAACAATATCCTGCACAATACCCAATCCGGCTTCCGAGCGGTGTTCAGTACAGAGACTGCATTACCAGAGGTAGCTGATTTATTTAGCATGGCATTGGACTTAGGAGCATCAGCTATGCTTATGCTCCTGGATCTCTCTGCAGCATTCGATACTGTGGACCACGCTATACTGACTCAACGCCTTCTGGCCAGCGGGGTTAATGGCACCGCTCTGGCCTGGCTGAAGTCCATCCTCTACCGGCGCACTCAAAGGGTGGCCTTACAACCGCATCAATCCATGCGCAAGCCTTTGTGGTGCGGGGTGCCACAAGGGTCGGCCCTAAGCCCGCTCTTATTTAATATATATTTGGCCCGGTTATTTACTTTGTTAGCCATCTGGGGAGTGAAGGCGATTTCCTATGCCGACGACACCCAGTTGGTCTTTCCATTCAAGGATCAGACCGAAGACTCTTTTAAGTGCTTCAAAGGCTGCTTAAAAGACATTGCGGGCTGGATGAATAACAATAAACTTAAATTGAATGCCGACAAAAATGAAGTGATGTTTTTTGGCAAATCCCAGCCACCGCCGGCCGCCCTTTGGTGGCCTGAGGAAATGGGTCCGACACCTGTACCTGCGGGCCAGGCAAAAAATCTGGGTGTAAAATGGCAGGATGATCTAGCCTTCTCAGCCCAAATTCAGCAGGTTACAGCCACCTGTTTTAGGACCCTGAGAAACCTGCGGAAATGTATACATCTGCTGCCAGAGAGCTGCCGTAGGACTGTAATCCACGCTACAGTAACTGCCCGCCTGGACTACGCTAATGGCCTTTACACTGGCTTACCGGCCTACCTTGTAAAGAAACTCCAGATGGTCCAAAATGCGGCTGCGAGATTAATCAAACATGTTCCTTTTCGGCAACACATCTCTCCGCATATTCAAGAACTACACTGGCTACCAGTAGCCAAGAGAATCAAATTCAAGGCCTTGACACTAGCCTTCCCGGCATTTCACGAATCATGCCCTGCGTATCTGAAACAGAGGTTGGGTGTCTACACGCAGTCACGTGTTTTGAGATCCTGCTCCCAGAATTTACCCTGCACCCCTCGAGTGAAGAAAACCCGGCTGGGTGGCAGATCATTTATGTTTGGGGAATCTAAATTGTGGAATTCCCCCCCAATTCCTTACGTCAAATACCTTTCGAAATACACTTTTGGAAGGCAGTCAAAACCTGGCTTTTCAACCTGGCTTAATTTAATCACTCCCTGATCACCTGTCGCTATTGCGCCGGGACACCTCCTAGGAGGTAGCTGTTCACGCTTAATAAATGGCAGTATTATTATTATCATTATTCACATCTCAGTCAAGGTTGCAGGTCCGCTATGCTGTCGGCTAATACTATGCCAGATGGGCATCTCACTAGATGCCATCCTAGTCCTGGTCTGCTCCCACAAACACTTCAACAGAAAGCCTGAAGAGATGGAGCTGGCCTTCAACAGGCCAACCGAAAACTCAAGCACACTTCATCCAAGTCCCATGAGAATCGAGGCAGAGGAGGTCGACACTATGTACCAAAAATGAGAAGTGTCACAGGTGGCACCTACTCCAGCCCCAGCTACGCGCAGGGGTATTAATTGCAGCGTGGTCCAACGCCAAGGCAATGGACGCCCTGCAAAAGGCAAGATTTGCTCCAAATGCGGGAAAGCAATCCATTTTGCTTGTGTCTGCAGAAGCGTAGAGCCGTAAACCCCAAAACGGCCATAGACTGCCACTACACTGAGACGCCTCATGCTGGATGATGCTGCATCCCAAGGAAGTGGGGGTGGATCCCACTTAGTGCAGGGAACCCTGGAGAGCGAGGATGATGATGTCTTTAACCACTTCCCCGCACTCCCGGACCAAGGGAGCAAGGAACTGGCCACTATGTGTACAGTAATGATTGGCAAAGTTGCAGTGCTGACCAAGTTTGACACTGGGGCCTCGGTCAACATCATGGATAAGGAGCAATTTGGAATGCACAGCCACACTGATGCCAGCCAAAGCCAGGATCTTTGTGTATGGCAGCAAGCGTCTGCCATCGCTAGCGGGTGCTGTGGAGTTACAGATAAAGGGATGGGGTTGCACACTCCAGACCTGCTATCACATCACCAAAGACGGGTCTGGCACCTTTTTTAGCTGCCACACCGCTGAAAGCCTGGGACTTGTTTCCTTTGCTCAACAAGTCCACACAGATCAGGCTAATGTGATTGTGAAAAACTTCCCTAGTATCTTCCAAGGCCTTGGCCTCTTGCAGAACACCCAGGTGAAGCTGCCTATCGATCCCACTGACCGCCCAGGGGGCCTACGACACTGGCACGTCCTGTTACACCTCAGGACTCAAGTGGAAGAGGAACTGAAGAAGCTGGAGAAACTGGATGTCATACAGAATGTGTCTGGCCCCACTCTGTGAGTGTCCACATTAGGTGTGGCACCAAAGCGGAAACAACAGGACGCAGTGTGCTTTTGCGTGGACATGCTCCTCTCGAAAGCAGCGATCCAGAGGGAACATTACCTAACGCCAACCATGGATGAAAACATTGCTGACATTAAAGGGGCACCGGGGTTCTCCAAACTGGACCTCAACGCGGGGTACCACCAACTTGAACTGGAACCGACATGCCACTACATCACCACATTCTCCAAGCACCTTAGCCTGTGAGATACAAG
Organism: Triturus cristatus; assembly: GCF_964204655.1. NCBI lineage: Eukaryota > Metazoa > Chordata > Amphibia > Caudata > Salamandridae > Triturus > Triturus cristatus. The sequence goes on along the minus strand of NC_140580.1, from coordinate 75,331,799 downwards.
CACCTCAATTGTGGCTTCATGTCAGCTGCTGGGGTATTCCAGAACTCATAAGGGATGTGCTCTCTGGCCTCAAGGGAGTGCCCAACATAAGCGACGATATCTTGATCTTCTCCAGGACCAAGCATCACCTTCACCTCCGAGCCATGTTGGCACACATGGCAAAACACAAACTGACACTACACACAGAGAAATGCTCATTACTCGAGCAATCAATCAAATTTCTGGGATACATCTTATCAAAAGACAGAATACCAACTGACCCCAAGTAAGCAGAGGCCATCTGCTCTGCCTGACACCATAGGACGTCCAGAGATGTGCGCAGCTTCCTCTGGGTTGCCATTTACAGCAAAAGGTTCATTTCAAACCTGGCAACCCTGTCGGAACCCCTGAGACCACTTAGAAAGCTAGATGCCAAATGGGAATGGACCAAGTGGACCTTCCCGCTGGTCATGGACGCTCTGATGAGCCATACCACCATGGCATACCATGACCCACACTGCAGCACCAAATTGGTTTTCGATGCCAGTCCTGTTGGGCTGCGAGTGGTGCTCATACAATAGACAGTCCACAGGACTTAGGTCCCAGGCTCGAACACCAGCTGGGTCCTCACAGCCACTGAGGCCTGGTAAGCTCAGATCGAGAGAGGCCCAGGCCATGCGGTGGGGTAGCCGCCACTTCCATCTATATATATTTTTTTTAAACAGTTTATTTTTCAAATAAGAAGCATGAGTCTCATAGCTTTGCAAACGATCACTTTTCAAACAGGAAATGTTGCTCCCAACAGCTCAATAACAGTAGTAGTTCAGTTAGCAGTCAATATTGCGGTCTCGCATGTCACTTCACCCCAACTTTGACTTGTCCCCTGCCCGCCACCCCAACCTCCGTTTTCATGTGTATGAACATTACAACTAACTTGACAGTACAAGGAGAACTGCGCAAGTGCACAGCCTCCCAAGCATTTTATGCAGAAAAGGCTTCAGGGCCTAAGAACCGTCCATTCATCCCACACCCTCAGGAACTATGCTGTTATCTGCCTGAGTGTTGGAAACCTGCTTAACGGTAGCTAAAAAATCCCTAAGTGTCCCCCATATATCTCTGGGGCGTGATGTCGACGGCATAAGACTGGCGTAGGTCTCAGCGTTGATGTTGCAGTACACTAAGCTATTTAACCAGTCTTGTAATTTAGGAGCGGTTTTCCTGACCCTGTGGATGGCAAGTTCTCTTTTAGCCAGAAGTAGCCCCAGCGATGCCAACTTCCTGACTTTTTTTGGGATCTGTACCGTGTAGCCTGACAGCACAATCTCTGGGAGAGTATCCGGCGTAAGGCCGATCATTTTCCCTAGGGTCGTGTGTACTGCTGACAAGTAAGCCTGTAAACGGGGCAGGACCATGCCAAATGCAGGAAATCAGCATGTGGAGCAGTGCATTTAAAACATGTATGGGGCCTAGTGGCATCTATCCTATGTGCCATGGCAGGTGTAAAGTAGGCGCGGCAAAGAAATTTAAAATGAAGCAGCTTATGACGGCTGTTGAATGAAATTTCCTTAGTGGCTTTGCAGCATTTTGCCCATTGATCGTCTGTTATAGGCCCGCCTGTATCTGCCATTTCCATCTATATTTGTGTGGACATCGTTCCAGAGTTATTATTTTTTGCCATTTGTAAAGAGTGCAGCTAACCATTGGGTTTCCTCGTGCTAAGCAATACAGAGGTATTGCTGAACGACCATTAAAAAAGCCAGGGACTCACAGAACTGCATTAATGAGGTACACCTACTCATATGCTAAGGCAAGGCATTCCAAATTTTTGGACCTAGAAAAGCGAAGGAGCTACCACCTGATCATACCCTGTGTAGTCTTGGTACCCAGAATTGTCCCTGGTTAAAGGATCTCAAGTTTCGAGGAGGAATATACAAGGAGACCAGCTCTTGTATATATTTAGGGCCAAGCCTTGCCTTAGCTTTAAACATAAAGCAGAGGGCTTTGAATTGTATTCTTTTTTCGATCAGTAGCCAATGTAGCTCCCGCAGAATGGGAGTAGCCATGGTCCTTCTTGAAGAGCGAGTAAGAAACTCAACTGCGGCATTTTGTACCACTTGAAGGTGACGGATAGCTGCCTTATCCGCACCCAGGTACAAAATGTTACCACAGTCCAATCTAGAAAGAATGAGCGCCTGAATTAGCGCCCTCATTGCTAAATGAGGAATGATCCAACTAATTTTTTTCACCCACTTTATAACTGCAAAGCAGGATGAAGCAACTTGGGGATGCATAGACAAATCATCATCTAGCTAAAAACCAGGCATTTTACTTTTGTAGAAGGGGCAGGTGCAGAGCCTAAGGAGGGCGGCCAGTGCTCCGAACTCGATAGATGTTGATTTTTTCCCATGAACAGGATCTCCGTTTTGTCCCCGTTCAGTTTGGGCAGATTGCCATCTATCCATGCGGTGATCAGCTTGAGACCGAAGTTAATTGTTTTAGCGGGGTGTTTCTGATGGAAGGTCAGTGATGAAGTAATTTGAGTGTCATCGACGTACGTATAGAGTGTGAGACCGCAACTCTCCACTACATTTGCCAATGGAGTAGTCACGGATCACAAGCCACTCATTCCCCTTTTTGCTGGCATGTCCAGGAATCCACCACCGATTGCAAGATGGGCGGGCCAGCTCCAAATGTATGACTTCATGGGGACGTACCATTTCAGGGCCCACAACTCAGTCGACTTTCTGTTGCGCTACCCGCCAACAGGGGCAAGCGAAACAACGGACAAAGATGAATGGGCCAAGAACTTTGTTAACCTTGTTGTCCAGAGCGCCCGACCCATAGTCATTCCAGTGAAGGACATCAGGAAGGCAGTAAAGGCAGACCCTTGCATACAGAGATCCTGAGAGGCCCTGCAAAACCGCCAATGGAACCACTTCCTAGAGGGATCCAAGAGGTGGAAATCCCCAGATGCGGCTGTCCTCGCCCAGCTATGGTGTATGTTCACTACTAGCTCAGCTAAGCTACACCCTGGACAGGCCAGGCTGCGGAGGAAAGTCTGGTTTCCAAAGATGGACAAGCTGGTTGATGACATGGTCAGCAGCTGTGTGCTATGCCAGAACACTGGAGGCAGAGCAGCCCTGATCCCAGTCACCACGGAGGACACCCCTTCATCAGCCATGGACACCCGTCAGCATGGACTTTGGCAGCTTTACCGAACGGCTGTCCACGATCGTCCTCATGGATGATCACTCCAAGTACCCCATTGTGGAAGTGACCCAATGCACAGCGTTTTGAGTGCTACAGCCTATACTGGTGTAGATAATTGTGGTATTTGGGCTTCCGGAACTGATCCAGATGGACAATGGGCCCGATTCCAAAGCCAAGACTTTCACACATATCTCTGGAGTCTTGGAGTAAAACACCAAAAAGTCACCCCCAGCCTGATCCCAAGCCAACAGAGAAGTTGAGTGGTTTATGAGAATTCTCAATAAATCACTGAGAATTGGAGTCAACTTGGGTGAAGATCTGTAGTCTGATGGCATACCGGCAAACCCTGCACAGCATCACTGGATGTGCCCCGATAGGCCTTCTGCTCATGAGACCTGCAAAAAACACCATCCCTGCCAGCCACCGAAGGCAGACAAAGGCTATGGATGTGAAGGTAGTGATGGAAAAGCATAGAGAAACCAATATGAATACCAGCCAAGAGAGAGGAGCAAGGACACCAACCTTACGAGAGGGGTCTGTGGTGTTCATTAAAGATCAGCACCCAAGCAGCAAGTTCAGAACAACCTACAAAGAAGTCTTATGACGAGTCACCCGGGTGCAAGTTTCCATTGTCATAGCGGTGCGCAGGGGAGAGTGTGTCACCAGGAACATATCCTGGTTCAACAGTGCACGTGGCACATCAAGCTCAGAGGCGGTGGAACCCCGGCGAACATCAGCAGGAGACAGCTGTGGCCCAGAATGAAGAGGTGATAGCCATCTAGGAGACCTCAGTTCTGAGTCATTATGACTGAGTGAGTGATCGAACGAAGGGGTAATCCCCTGGTACTACAATCCACATGCAGGCCAGAGGGAGGACCATGACGAGGTGGAAGGTACTGGGAATTCCTGAAGCCAGCCAGTACCATTTAAGACCAAACTCAGAGTATTGTCGGATTCAGAAAGACTATGTGTGTTGTAACAGGGAGAGTAGGACTATGGACTAACTCAGGGAGGTATATAGAGTATCACCCGGCCTCTACCCACGCCATATGTATTATGCACCTTGGAGGCCAGGCACAGCCTCAGGTACAAATACACGGGCAGTGGACCGCTCGAGGCCACACCCAGACTGCTAATAGAACATGTCTGGTATCAGTTCTGTAACCCTGCACCGGGGCCAGCCGTGGGTCACCCCAGCTCCATTACACAAGGGGAGTCTTCCAGCCCCATTCCATTGTTTGTGGTCCAGGGAGGACCTGGCCTGCCAGTTCGTCTGGGGAGCGGGGTCAAGACTGATTTACATATGACAGGGTCTAAACTGGAATAGCGTATCATGCAAAAAACGATGGATTGAACCCAGATCTGTGACTGGAGGTGAATGTTTGATCTGTTCATCATTTCGCCTCTCATCTGTTCTTTTTGCATTTGTTGCCCTAATTGGGAAGGGTATGCCCAGACGTGGGTGCCGTGCTTGCTATGCCACTGGATTCAAGCTAGCTTGGCTGATGAGGAGTGATACCCCGAAACCGGTCCCAGGATGGTTGTGTCTGGTCCAGGGAGGACCTGGCCTGGCAGTTCGGGCTGGACTATTCCAATGGGGAGCAGGGTCAAGACTGATTTTCATATGGCTGGGTCTAAACTGGAATGGCGTGACTGGGGGGGTGAATGTTTGATTTGTTCAGCATTCCGTCTATCATCTATTATTTTTCTATTCCTTCTTGTAGTGGTCCAGTAACACACTTCAGCGTGTAAAGAATTGTGTACAGACTTGATAGACCCAGATTAAACTACTGAAAAGGCATCTGTTTTAAAGTCAGGTTGGAGAATTCCTTAGAAAGGAATGGCATAGAGGGCTGCACTGCTCATGTTAAGATTGTTCTGAATCTACTATATTGAGTCATGGAATAATATTTTACAACTGGCAATTTCAGAAATGTACACTAGTTGCACTGCGCCAGTTAATTTTAACAGTACCTTGTAAAATATTTTATTGCTTATGACAAATGTCTTTTTACCAGCTAGATTCTAGTTTACAGGTATTGAGTCATGGCCTTAAACTACATAGGCAATACCTCTTCCTAGATATTCTTCTTTAGCATTCTTTAGAGTCCCCTTCTTTTTTCATCTCAAACTAATGGACTTGGTAATTACAATTACACTGCATACGTTTATGCATTTTGACTTGTGCTTGCAAAACGAAATTCCTGAAACACCACCACTTCGAGTAATTATGCACCATTCTCAGTAAAACACACTGGAACAACAAACTGTGAGCAGCCATTGTTTCTATGTTTTTTTGTCCTTTTTCATAGCTGCTAAATTTCCAAAATCCATGAGTGATGTGCTGTTTCAGTCCAGATTGTTTCTTTTAATTCTGGGACTTATAGTCCTGTTTGATAATGGAGTATGCGCGACTACAAGTCCTAGAATGGAAAGAAAAAAACGAGTACTGCAGCAGCACATTACGCATGAACCAAGGAAAATTTGTAGGGCTGTTTTTTTTAGTATGAAGTGAATCAATACGTCAATAATTGATGTGAGGACACATTTCACACTAAGATATAACATGACAGATTTACATTTTATGTAATTTGGATTCAGCCCAAGGTCATTGGGATGCTTTTCATGAGCAGCAGTTTACATTACATGAGGTCAAATCCTTTTCTTCTTCTTTGGCATATAGAGATTGTTATGTTATGTTAATATAACTTACTATAGTGCACAAATCACCATTGAGGTATTTCGGAGCTATCATAAGCACAGGCAAAACAGAACAAAGCACTGAGAAATTAAAATAAGATTGTTTTAAGCAATTTCCTGAATTTAACATAAGCAGGACAAGTGTGAATATGATAGGGCAAGGCATTCCAATAACATGGGCCAAGTAAGAAAAAGACCTGCCGCTGCATCTTGTCAAGCGAACATGAGGAACGATAAGCAGGGCTTTGTCCTTAGAGTGCAAATTCCTATCAGACCAATAATAGTTACGTTTCTGGCGTAGATAACTAGGGCCATTGCCCGTTAATGACATGAGTGAGGCAGCAGATTTTAAAGATTGTCCTCTTCTTAATAGGTAGCCAGTGTAGGGCTCTCAACAGAGGCTCAGACGCAGAACAGAAAGCGAGATTGCATACAATTCGCATAGCAATATTTTGGACTACTTTCAATTTAGCAATTGAAGTCTCATTTGCAGATTAAGAAATCTGCCAGATTCACATGATTTTCTTTTTTATGTTCAGATAGTTTTTTATCAAGTTTACAATTTTAAAAAAAGAATCAGAGCACCATAAGGAAGCCATGCACACCTTGCGTCATAGGTTATGAACGATAAGATAACAATCTCCATGTGTGGGATCATTGAGTAGGTATAGAAGTAGTTACATGTGGTATCGATGAGTTGAGTCAGTCACAATGGAGATATATAAACTAGCAAGATCAAGCTTTGTCACTATAAAAACATTGCAAAACATTTTCCCTCATTTGGGATTTCCACACAAGGTCCAAGCTACCATCTCCCTTGTTCTGTCCAAACTCAATTACGCCAATAGCCTCTACCACGGATCACCTCTAACAACCATGAAAAGACTACAACGGATTCAGAACTCTGCTGCCAGACTACTCTTGCATGTCAAGCTGCGAGACCACATCTCACCTGCCTTGAAAGCCCTGCATTGGTTACCAGTTGCCAGAAGATCCACGATCAACTGCTTTGTATCACCCACAAAGCAATACGTGGAATGGGACCGCTCTTCATCGGGAAAAAATTAACCAAACACATTCAACAAAGGAACCTCCGCTCTAAAATGACACCTTGCCTCAAAATCCCACGATACAAGAAAAAAACCATGGGTGGCACATCCTTCTCTGTTCAAGCAGCCAAACTATGGAACTCTTTACCCCCCAACATAAGATCCACAGACAGCCACCTTATCTTTAGAAAACTGCTCAAGAATTGTCTCTTCCCCACATAAGCACCATACACAAACAGAAACTTACAGCATATCCCTCTGTATATAATCCTTTATTTTTACTATAGATATGTACCTATCTTTGTGTATTGCTTTGTATAAACAAGTAGAATAAATATGTTAAAAAAATAAATTACAATAACACTTGAAAACTGGAGTTTATCTGGTGCATCTTCGGTCTACATTTACTTCTTCCATTGTGCATCTATGTACCTTCCATGTACTTGGATCTGTGTGTTTGTTACTTTCCTCCTGAAATGCATATCCAATGCACTACCCTATTTCTCATCCTGTACCTCTATCAATATCTTTAATCTACATATACCTACCTCCTTTATGCATCTATATACGTGTGGATCTATATATTTATCTGTTTCTTCTAATTCAGCATATCCAATGCACTACCCTATTTCTCACCATATACTTCTCTCAATGTATGTTCTAACCCAACTTTCTGACTCATCTCAAACTTCTTTCTACTACTCTTTCCAATGCACTACCCTATTTCTCACCCTATACATCTATCAATATATCCTCTATACCCACTCTCTTATTTATCCCAAACCCCATACCACTAATATGATCCCCAAAATAACCCTTTCTAGACTCTCCCTTCCATTACCCCTCCTTGCATCATGTGACACCTCTTTTACTATACCGATCCCAAAAACAAACCTTTCTAAACGTTTCCCTCTGACTCTTCCCCTCCCACAACCCCTTCTTACTCATCCAAAAGCCTCCTCCTACTGCTATGACCTCCCCAAAAAAATCCTTCACTCTCCTATCACTCCACTATCCTTTTCAATCAAAATAATAGACTAACATGTTCTCTTCTCAAATGTAATATTCCACTATACTAATTCACCACTAATCCTTTATGGGTCCCAGAGTAGCTTGCTACTCGCCAAAAAAGCGCTTCAACACCTCATCAGAGGTAAGCACGCATTATATAAATGCAAACCTTTTTCCCTCTTCTATCCCACTGCTACCTTTCTCTATCCAACTGAATAACACATCCACCACTCAAACTACTTTCATATTTCACTATATTAATTTTTAACACTAATCCTTTATGGGTTTCGGAGCACTGTTCCCTGTAAGCTGTGCGCCCACGCACCCCTCTCACCTCGAGCGCGCAGTGTGGCGTTTGAAGTGCGCACAGCAGCAGATAAGTTCAGCAGCAAAGTGCCTCTTGCACTTGCTGCATTTCTTTTGTTAAAAGGGCGTGGCCGTGGGGAGATTGTCTGCCTTTGTTAAAGTATTCATGTTAATCGCAGCGCCCGAGAATGCATTGTAATTACCATGATTACTTTCACAAAGACACACAATCTGCCCCGCAGCGTGCCCTATTAACAAATGAAAGGCAGCAAGTCTACAATCACGACGCGTGCTTTCAGGTGATTGCGAGAGCACACGTTGTGCGTCTAGACTTCCTGCCTTTCTTTTGTTAATAGAGCGGGGCAAATTGTGTGTGAAAATAATGCCTGAGGCAAGATCTTAGCGCAACACGGCCGGACAAAACAGGACCAAGCAACAACAGCAACCTCTGGATTGGATGTTTTTTGTACCTCAGCAGTGACACTACTTTCGGGGAACTTTGACATTCTAAAACATCAACAGAAGGCTAAATTTTCAAACTGCGCTTTACAGGATAGGCTGTTAGTAATCATTCTTTCATCAAGCCTCCTGGGATGGAATTGATATGTGTATGTGAACACATTTCATTTTATTCCGTGTGTGAAGAACTGTCGTGTTTTATACACATGCCACTGCCTGCTTCCTTCCTTTACAGTTGGTTCCCACCTGCCACTTCTCTCTGAGCTCTACACTTCTCTGTTTCACTGAAACTAATGTACCTCCCTGCGTCCCATATAAAGCACTTCACCTGTGGTGACGGGAGAACTTTAAGTGGGCCGGGTCCAGCCGGTTTTTGCCATCAGCCTCAGAATGAAAAAAATCCTAACTCTGCAGCAGTGCCACCCTTCACTGTCTTTGATGTAACTAAAAAAAAACTTGTTATAGTTCTTTCAGTCTCATCATGTCAGACCTGATGCACTTTCAATGTTATATACAACAAAACCATAGCTATTGCCTACTTATCTTATGCAACTCACAACCACTGACAAAGCCAATAGTCCTGGCTTGTTGTAGGTGTAATTTTACTTGTTATATTACATATCTGGATGCAATGACAAAAGCAGCAAAAATACTTGTCGGGTGTCACACTATGCTAAGCTCAGATTTTAAGCTTACTGTGCTTTCAAGCCACGCCCTTAATTACATCAACCACGCCCCTTTGAGAGACCCCCCAGTTTTTTCAACCCACTTAAAGCCCTGGGTGATGGCGTGTGATACTAGGCTCCTTGAGAAACCCACTGATTGAGCAGCATAATACTAGTGGGGTGGCACACTGTGCTAAGTACAGATTGAGACCTCTCATTCAGCCCTATCAATCCATTAGGCAGCTGAGGTCAAATACTCTTTCCCTGGTCAGTACCCCTAGAATAAGAAGAGCACGCTCAGGAGGCCGTCTCTTTGCATTTAATGCTCCTAAGCTATGGAACGCCCTTCCCCTTTCCATCCGAACGGAAACGGACTTGCTGTCCTTCCGCAAGCGCCTGAAAACCTGGTTATTTCCCTAATTGCACTCTGTTTCCTGACACTCTGACCTTTCCCCCTCCTTCCCCTCTATTGGATCTGACAGGTTAAGTTTCAGCGCTGGGACGCCCTCGGGTAGCTACGCGCTTTATAAATCCAGAAAATAAATACATTTTTAACTTGAGTGTTTTAAGCCACTCCCTTAATTACATTGGCCACGCCCCTATGAGAGCCCCCCAGTTTTTTCATCCAAGCATGACGTGCTTTGATGTGCCATCCCGTGGTGTTATCGGACTTACTTCACGCCTGTGACTTGCTGTAGGGGAGAGCGAACGGACAAAGGTATATTATTGTTTCAAAAGGACCAGCTGAAAAGTTCCTTGCCTCCAGCAATTTTCATGCAATAATAAATATGTCAGGATGACTCTGGTGAATAATGTTCTGCCTGGAGAGAGATAGGAATTTGCTCTAGTGGAAGTTTTAAGGTAGCGCAGAGGCTTAATATGCCTGCTGCAAAGAACGTGTACCGTGCGTGTCACAGAGTGCATAGAATGAAAATTAGTTAGTGGGTTACTACTTTTGTCAGAGAGATAATTTTGTTACTTGCAGTTTATAAGTTAAAATCCTAATATAGAACAGTAAACTATTAATTGTCATCAAAGAACTTCATGCATTCTGCAAGGTATAGATTAGAGCATTATTATTTTTCCCCAGCCATTCATTATCCTAATGTTGCAAAAAGGGTTCATTTGGGTACAAAGTGATTCTTATTAAGGAGAAACCCTAACCATGGTTTTACATTTTAAATTCCAAGTTTGTTCTTCTCCAGACAAAGCACTCTTAAACTATACTGCCTACCAGTATGAATGACATGTCACTCTTTCACCTTGCAGTCCTCTGTCATGTGTAACCTTTCTTACACACTGCTTTGCATACCTATGATTGATTGTCTCTGTTTAATGTGTGTGCAATGTAAAGTACACTCTACACTGGTATGAGTGGTGCTATAAAACGAATTAAGTGCATCTCAGAGAGAGGGTAATGGAGACTCGAGCGGCACTGTTACAGGGTAATAGTGAGGGAATCACTGGCGGGGGTAGTCATTGTGGGGCGCCAACAAACTTTGTCAGACAGGGTGCCACCAGCGCAAAGGCCGGCCCTGTGCGGGGCATATTGAGTGCCTCTGAGAAAGTATTCATGCTAATTGCAGCACATGACTGGTGCCAAGAGGTTCGATAATTGTCAGTCAAGATTGCTCCAAAAGTCAGAGGCACTGTCATTTGGTGCATAAATGTTCATTATATAAAATTATAAATCCCTCCTATTCATCTTGGAGATAAGCCATCTGCCCCCTTGCTCATGTGTGTGAGAGATGACTGATATGTCTGATTTTTTCAAAATTAGTGTTACTAACCCATTCTTTTTGTGTGGGGCCGGGGAGATGCCAACATCTGAGACCCGAGGACTACAAAACTTTGTGTCATGGATAGATTTTAAGTGGGCTTTTGGTAGGGGGAGGATATCACCTTTTAGTTTGTGACAATAGTCCGCCACAACTCTTCACCTGACTGGCTGGTTGAGACCCTTTGAGTTTAATGATGGTATTTTCAGTGTATGAGTCATAGGAGAAGTTTGGGGGTTTTGGGGAATGGATGGTGGTAATATGAAAGACATTAAACCTGTAAATCCGGATAGGTGATAGAGTACAAGTTTCAGGTCTTATCAGACCCGTCTTGGTAGGGTTTGGTAGTTATGTGAGGGAGAAATGTCGGGAGTCTCGCTCGATGGATAGTTTCAAGAGCGCTACTCAGGTAGCCAGGAGAGTGTGTAAGCCTGTTGGTCGAAGATAAGAGGGATGGGGCAAGGAAGAGGGATAGTGGAGAGAAGAAAAGGCAGAGGCACAAGAACTATGTACAAAAATAGGAAGATAACAAAATTAACAACCCCTAATCCCACCCACCCACCACTCCAACCCCGAAATGAAGATTTCCCCACCAATGTTCTAAGTGGGGAGTTTTGGGCTGCGAGGAGGCCTAATTCCAGGCCCGGACAGTGGGGCTACCCAACCCTGCAGTTACTTGCAATTGTTGCGAAACTCTGGGGGAGGGTCAGAGAAAGTGATATAATGGGAGGGCGGATATGGGGGAAAATAGGGGAGAGTAAGGGGAAATATGTATCCTGGTGCAACAGTGAGAGAGGTGTAAGAACCACTGGATGTTGTTCCTGGTTAATAAAATTTAGAGATGAGCGAGTGCCTGGAAAGTGGTATTCGGGGAGAAACTCCTCCAATCGAGGCAACTAGGTTTCAGTTAGGTTTCATGGCATATGGTAGCCGTCAAGACAGCTCCTAACCTTAGACTAGCACTCAACAGCCAGCAACCATGTGGATCTTGAAACACAGTTAATAATAAAAAGTGGATGTATTTGTAGCATGGTGTAATATCAGGCGAAACTTGGTAGTATAGTAGGCGGATACATAGGTACACATATCAGGCATATAACTATGTACATATATATCTGTCTTGCATTTCTTAAGTGACCAGGCAGATGGGAAAAGGCACCTAGATTGCTTTGTAGGACCAACTCGGAGGTGCAGGCCCTAAGTAATAGATAGGGTCTTGCTGACAGAGCCTAAGAAAGAAGAAAGTATAGTGGCAAGGCTTCAAATCAGGATGGTCATGGGCGGTCCAGTCAGGATACATGTTGGAAGGACGATATCCTAGAACGATGCTGGGGCCAGGGAAGCCATGGATCTCAGTTTAACAAAGACTTGTTCTTTTCTGACACCATTCATTGTTCGCTATTCATTTCATAGAGCATTGCCCCACCGTCATTGATCAATGTACATTGATCATTGGGTATTGCTCAATGTGTATATTCCTCAGTTCGCAGCTCACCGTTCAGTGTTCCTTGAAATGGAGGGTCCTGGTGTAGGAATTCAGGTAAACATCACAAATGGAGCAGAGAAGTGTAGAACTTTCTGCAGCTCACATGGGTCAGTGAATATCAGGGCTTTCCACTGGACAACTACTCAAAATTTCAAGGGACCTGCAAATCCGTATCTGATGTTTTGATCCTTCAGAGATTGGCGTAAGGCAGGAAGTATTTCTTGAGACTGTGTCTTTAGAGTAGTCCTGCGCAATGCTAACTTTTGAGCCATTCAAGGTCACTTGTTGGAATTTCCTCATATGAGCAAGTAAGATTTCCGTGTGATGAAATCTCAGTGGTTTGAAGAACAGGGCTCTAGGTCGTGAGTTAGAAGAGAGGTGTGGCTCACCCACTGGTAGATGGTGGGCTCGTTCTACCTCAAATTCCCAGTCAAACGTGATACCCATGGTGCGTGGTAGCCAGGTTTCCAGGAACTCCACATGAGTTTACACTGCCCTCTGCATTTTCTGGTAATCCAAAGATGCGCTGGTACCCTCTGTGGTTTCGATCCTCCAACTCCGTGATATCTTTCATGAGTGGTTTGATTTTGTTGACGGACGCGTCCACTCTGCTTTTCTCATGAGATGCTGTGTCTTCCAGTGAAACAATTCTTGTTTCTGCTTCTGAGAGCCTCCCTGACATATATTATTCTGGAAGTCGCTTCCTAAGGTTTGAATGTCCAGATGCATTACATCCATATACGTTTTAGTCTCCTGGGCCAGGTTGTGCAATGCGCTGAGACGCTGGAGGATCATTTCTAGGCAGGCCCCTGAGACTTGCTTGGCTTTGATTGGAGATTCTGGCAGGGGAGGTTCAGCCCTGGAACTCTTTAGGGAGGATTTGTTCTCCTTGTTGTCTTTGGGGTCCTTACCCCAAATGGTCCGCCATCATAGGGTCATTAGGTGGTATCACTTGCTCAGTATATAGAGGTGGTATTACAGTCCCTTGTAATATTTTGTCACTCCCTTGTGTATCCGGCTGGCGTGTTGATAACCAGCTGTTTTGTCACACCCTACTACACTTTATTGTCAGTGAATTGTATGCCATTTGATGAGCCGGATCGGTGAGCTTGCTGAGACGTGCTCCATATTTGAGATGCGTAGAACTGTCTTACGGTAACTTTGGTAAAGATCTAGTACATGGTGGCAGATTATGGTTATATAAAAGTTGGATAGTGCGCGTGTTCAGTGTGTTCTTAAGGGGTAGTCAAGTGTTAGACAGAGCTAGCAGGCATAGGTGACCGCCATCTTGTTTTACCTTGCTGAGTAGTAGAGGTGGGGCACACTACCTTTTGACAGTCATTTACCACCGAGTGATCATCGGAACTCACTGTTGTTGGCTATGCTTATATGCTAGCTCTGTTTAGTGTTGTGCTCACTGCATATGTTGAAAGGGGGCTGGACATAGCGTTTGATATTAGTTGAAGTTATTGCACATTGCGCTGTGTTAGTTTTCTAGACAACAGTCACTGGGTGTGGTGGGTTAAGGATAGAGGAGGTTGTCGAGAGGTTGCCAGCCAGGATCGGAGCGCAGCGTCGTTCCTAGCAGCTGCAGGGAGCTTTCAGAGTGGCATATACCTGTGAGGCCACAAAGATATTTTCGTGTTGGATTTTGGCAGCCAGCAGGAAATGCACTTTTATGCCAAATTTAGTTCACTCGTGGGAGCTCAGTGGTGAGCACCAATCCCAGAGTACTAGGTCTGAGTAGGGAATGTTCTATTTGTCCTGGTGTTGGCAGCGCAATTAGAATTTGTGGGAATTGCTTTCCGGATCCCTTATGTTGCACTGCTTCAGCGGTATGTGGGGCCACTAAAATTAAAAATCACATTCAGGGCTGCCCGGCCCATTGCACAGAAAAAAGGGCCCAGCGAAGCGTGTAGCGTTGATCCTGCGTCTGTTGTGCTAGCAGACATAGTGCCAATATCGGCAACACTCACCATGCCCCCCATACAGCAATCTCTCCGCAAAATAACCAGACAAGACACCTTCTTTGTGGAGAAATTTGCTGCAGGTTTATTAGCATTACACAATGCCAAGATTGGTGGGTTAGCTTACGGGCGATCCCAAGGCAGGCAGCCCCTCACCGCCTGCCACCTGAGGAGCCAAATGACACCGTGGCCAATCCAATCGGTGTCAGTCAGATTTGGGGGAGGGGCGACCCCTCCCACCGGTGGACTGCCAGTCCACTCCCTTGCTCACGCCCCAGAGGGGGTGGAGCCTTCCAGGCAACACCTGGTTGCGCAGGTCCACAACCGCCATTAGGACTAACGGGGTGCCGCCGCTCCTCCAGGGTCCAACGCGAGGACCTCCCTGTGGATATTTGGCTTTAGCATCCTTACTGTGCTCGTGCAGAGGGTACCCTTATGTACCTTACAGCCTCTGGATCGCCCTGTAAATCCGCCTGCAACACAAAAGAATACATTAGATAAACCCCCCAACACCCTGCCTGAACGCCGGGTATGCAGTAGGGAGGGAAACGGCATCAGGGTAGAGGGCAAGGAGGGCGCCCAGTGGGCGGGGAGAGGTATATGTACCTCACCCCCCCACCCCCTCTACCCAGAAGTGACGCAGCACACCAGACCATTGAGGGTCCTAACCACTGGGAGGCTGCCTCCTGTGCCTCTTGTGGCACTAAGGCGGCCGCCCTCTTAGCGGGTCTCCTTCGTAGACCTCGGGTAGCCAGCATAGTGCCAATATCGGCAACACTCACCATCCCCCCCATACAGCAATCTCTCAGCGAAATAACCAGACAAGACACCTTCTTTGTGGAGAAAATTGCTGCAGGTTTATTAGCATTACACAATGCCAAGATTAGTGGGTTAGCTTACGGGCGATCCCAAGGCAGGCAGCACCTCGCCGCCTGCCACCTGATGAGCCAAATTACACTGTGGCCAATCCAATCGGTGTCAGTCAGATTTGGGGGAGGGGTGACCCCTCCCACCGGTGGACCGCCAGTCCACTCCCTTGCTCACGCCCCAGAGGGGGGCGGAGCCTTCCAGGCAACCCCAGGTTGCGCTGGTCCACAACCGCCCTTAGGACTAACGGGGCGCCGTCGCTCCTCCAGGGTCCAACACGAGGAACTCCCTGTGGATATTTGGCTTTAGCACCCTTACTGTGCTCGTGCAGAGGGTACCCCCCCCCCCCCCCCCACCAAGCCTCTGTTGTGGCTTCTTCATCCAGCCGGTCCAGCGCATGCCTGGGTATCCAGGCCAAATAAAGTCTACTTTGAACAGTGAATTTCCGCATGACACGGTTAGCTCATTTGCACGAGGCTTCCTGGCCTCCCTAGACCGGGGTCCTTGCTTCACTAAGCAAGGGGTTATCCTTGACCCCTATAACTCACATGTCCCTCAATAGTTGCTTTCTTAAGCATGGAGGACGCCATTTCTTACAGCAGTGCCTGCCTTCACAGGACAGCCAACTCATAGATGGATGTCCCGCTGTTAGGAGGGTTAACACCCCCCCCCCCGGTCTGTGCCGCAGCTATCTTCAGCAAGCTGTCCTATCGCTAGCCTAGGCCCCCAAACCAAATTGACTCAGTGGTGAAGACAACACCTGTCTCTGATTCCTGCATTCCGCCCCTCGTGCCACCTAGAAGACGCACAAAACGCCATATACCCAACCATTGGTCCTGGCAAAATATAGAAATGCTGGCTTGCTTAACACCCTTAATTGAGCACTGCACACCTTTCTATACACTGCAGTTTGCACCTAAGCCTTTTTACCTATATCCTGCTTGCTCGAGCGCCTCTCCAGGTCCAGTAAACCTGTCCATGCCCCTTCTAACACGGGCAGGCATCTTGCCTACATCCAGCTGATACCTGGGCCTCTCCCCGGTCCAGCAAACAAGTCCAAGGCCACCTTAGTTTTCTAACACCATTATTGACAACCGCACACCAGTATAAACAACTACTCCCACTGGCACATAGTTGCACAATAACACTGCACCCCATCAAACCTCTGGTGCTTCACAGTATGCCTTTGGAATGCTCCAAGTTTGCCCGCACATGATACCTTAACCTATCTTCCGGCCACTCCCCGGGGAGGCTGCGTACGGCTGTATCTTATAAAACCTTGGGATTCCCTGTCAGGACCACGCCTCGGTGAACACTGACGGCGCCGCTACAGGAGAGCTACCGTGAAGAGAACGGACTAGCAGAACACTACAATCCCCAGGAAGCCTAACGGCGTCACGTAGCACGTGACCGCTGCTACGCACCGAAGCCGGATATAGACGTTCCCGGCAGAGTCAGCGCTGCCGATGATTTCGACCAGAGCAGCGTACCGACCGCTGCTAACTCCTGTGATGAACCCCGTGGTGTACGACCACGCAGCACTGTAAAGTGGTACCGTGAGTACACGCAACCCTGGTTGCAGAGCAAAGTGAGATCTGGATTGAATGCTGGTCCCTTGGGGGAGACTACATCCCGGAGTCCCTGAGAGAGACGCTAGCGTACTCACTGTTGTTCGCCGTATGCCTGGCGCACCTTGTTTGGTTAGCGTTCTATAGAAAGTTCCTCCGTTGGAGAGACTGCCAGTGGGCGTCTCATGCGGAGGAACCCTTGTGCTTCCCTGAATTCGTTTGTGTGTCTTGTTTTCCCTCGCTTGCAAGGGCGTTTTCCTTCTTTCCTCCGTTGGGGGGACAACCCGCGCCTTATTGGTTATTTCTTCTGTTGGCGAGCCTCAAACCTTTCGGGGGTTCTTGCAGAGGAAATAACGGACGAGATAGTGCTATCCCTACCTATCCCAATACGTTCTCCCTTGAGCTTCTGAGCACAGCAGAACAGTTTCACACATGTTCTTATACCAACCCAATACTGGGGCGACAATCGAGTGGATAAATACTCGCTCCCTTGTATGGTTGTGTTGGTTCCTCAGTGAGGATCCCTCGGGGCACTTCACCTCTCGAATCTCCCATACATACCAGGATACCAGTGGCAGAAATCATACACCAGAAGGGGTGAACTGCACCGTGGAGTCACCGTGTCTTTGGTAACAGTTCATTCTGGTAGTAATTCTGTGGTGAGAGAAAAGTAGCCGGCGAGGGGGACGTACACTGTACTGAGCTGTCTTTTATGTTTTACTTTCACTAGGAGAGAGAGAATCTTGAGAGGGCAAGGCGATTTCCTCTGGTGCACACTTCCACCTAGCCGTCCTCGCCTTTGGGTATGTTGAGGGAACCGGGGATCCTTCCTGGGGAAGTAAGGGATGTGTTGTACGCCCAAGAACTTTGCTTAAGGTTTCCTCTTTCTCTTCTTTCTTTCAATAGCGTTGGGTCGACCGTGTGCACTCCCCCTCCTCTCTCTTCAAGTCTCAGCCTTCACACTTTTGTTTCAGGTAGGGGAAAATGATTCAAACATAGATCTCTTGGTAATAGAGGGAGTGAGTGGAGGTGGGGTAAGGTGAAAAGAACAGCAGGGACTAATCAGGTTCTTCTTGTGTCTCCTCAGATCTCCCTCCCTGCAGACCCCATCCTTTCCTTCCCCCACTTAACTATCTCACCAGTCCGGGTACATTGCTCTTCGGACTTGGGGCAGTTGAGAGGTGGACCCCCTTGAGCATCGACACAATCCCGAGGACTTTGGACGGCGATTCCTGACAGAATCATCGGCCCACGAATTCACTTGTCCTCTTGATTGTGCTGGTGTCAGAGATGGCCACCCTAGATGACGTTATGGCCACTTTAGCCCAAGTCCAAGTGGAGCTCGTTGCATCCCGGCAAGAGACAGCGGCTCTTCAAGCCAAAGTAGAAAGAATGCAAAAAAAAACCTTTGATGTAGGAGCCGCTCCGTCCCCCTTACCAGTACTAGTAGTGGTGGAAATGCCTTCACAGATCCCTCTAGCCCCTCCCGAAAGGTTCTATGGAGACAATCGAAAGGTCCAGGTGTTTATGACACAGGCACTGCTCCACTTCAATTGCAAGCCGAAGTTGTTTTCCACCAATCAGGCAAGAGTCGCCTTTGTAATATCTTATTTGGCAGGGGAGGCAGCGCAGTGGGCAGTTCGGCTAGGTAAAAGAGACGATCAGCTACTCTATGATTGGGAGGCCTTCAGGCATGAGTTTGAAAAGACCTTTGACCGAAGAGCCAAAACCTTTTTGGCAGATAAAGACCTGCTAGAACTCCGCCAAGGGAATACCGAATTGATCACTTACTTAAACAACTTTCGTAGGTTGGTGGCAGAAACAGAATGGCCGGAATCCGAACAAGCCGCTGTTTTTTATCAAGGGCTCAAGGACGAATTGAAGGACGTCCTAGCCCAGGTGGATCCCCAACCAAAGACCTGCACCGCTCTTATTGACTTAACTTTACGGCTGGATCATAGGTTAAGAGAACGTAAAGGGGATTCTCGGCGAAAGGAAAGGTATAATTCCCCGTTGGATAGGCCTCCTCCTACGGAGCGAGGGGCCACAAGACCAGAACCCTTGGAGATAGGGGCGGTAAGAGCTTCCTTGACCCTCAGCAAAAGGGACCACAGGCGTAAACAAGGGTTGTGCCTTTATTGTGGGAAAAAAGGCCACTATCTACGCGAATGTCCCGTTAAACCAAAGTATGGGCTTGCTCGACCCGGACAAGTAGCAACGGTCGCCGCAAAGCCTGAGACGGAAAACACCTCAGCTTGAGGGCTCAAGAAGGGGAGCCGTCAAGCGGTATCACGATCCCTTCCGTGAACCAGGCAAATTTCCTTGAAACTGAACACTTTTTCGTAGAGTTGGACATTGTCAGCGATCTGGGGTCCAAGCACCTCCACGCAATGATCGATTCCGGTGCCATGGGGTGTTTTATCGATAAGGAAAAAGCCCAGAGATTGGATATACCGCTTCTGGCAAAAGACAAACCTGAGCAGGTTTATGCGGTGGATGGGAAGGAGCTGGCAGCTGGTCCCATTACATACATGATTTGATTTGATTTGATTTGTCTATTTATAAAGCGCACGAATGCCCGTAGGTGTCTTGGCGCTAAGAATTGTCCGGTTCCGGTGTAGGTCTGACATTAGTGTATTTTATGCGGTGAAAAGCCAAGTCTTGATTTTCTTTCTGAATATCTCTAGAGTTTGGCTGTTTTTTACATCAAACGGTAGTAAGTTCCATGTCCGTGCTGAGTGAACGAGGAAACTTCTTCCTCCCCAGTTTGATCGTTTAAACTTGGGTATTGCTATCAGTTTCTTTTGACCGGATCTGAGAAGCCTTGAAGGTTCGCCCGAACTTGAACTGGTGTATGAGGGGTACCATCACGAATTGATTTCTTTCAATGTCCTCCAAGCCTCTCAATACGGAGTTATCTTAGGTCTTCCTTGGCTACGAGAACATGAGCCTACTATCTCTTGGACAAATGCGACCATGTCCTTGCGATCCGACTACTGCCAAACCCATTGCAACCAAACCACCCTCAGCCCTTCCGTTGTGTTAGCCAGAAGACAGCACATAGCTACCGCTGCAGAAAAGAGTGTAACCCTGCCTACCTGTTATCGAAAGTACATGGATGTTTTCAGTGACGTGAAAGCAGAGAAACTACCTCCGCATAGAGACTATGACTGCCGCATAGAGCTGGTGCTCGGAGCGGTAGTGCCTTGTGGTAGAATATATGCCCATACCGCTCCTGAGACCCTCCATCTCTGGGACTATTTGGACAAACTCCTCAGGTTGGGGTTTATCTGTCCATCCAGATCACCTGCGGCGTCCCCGCTCTTCTTCATCCCGAAAGCTAACGGAGAATTGAGGTGTTGTATAGACTATCGCGCATTGAATGCTATTACCATAAGGAATAAGTATCCATTACCCCTGATTCCAGTCGTGTTGGAGCAGGTGAAGTCGGCGGTCATTTACACCAAACTAGACCTTCGGGGAGCCTACCATTTGGTCCGAATGAGAAGCGGAGACGAATGGAAAACGGCATTCAAAACGCGTTACGGTTTATTTGAATATTTGGTGATGCCATCTGGGCTGTGCAACGCCCCCGCCGCTTTTCAGTTTTTTTTAACGACGTACTGAGAGAGTTCCTAGACCACTTCGTTGTGGTGTATATAGATGATATACTGATCTATTCCGACCACGAAGAAGACCATAGGGGGCATGTAAGCCGCGTTTTACAAGCCCTACAAGAACATCATCTGTTCTGTAAAATCACCAAGTGTGAGTTTCATGTAACATCAGTGGAGTTTCTGGGGGTCATACTAACACAGTCGGGACAAATAATGGCTGAGCTAAAGGTGAAAGCGATTCTCGAGTGGCCCCAGCCCCAGACCATGAAAGACATCCAAAGCTTCCTTGGATTCGCCAATTTTTATAGGCGCTTCATCAACGGATTCTCCGAGAAAGTGGCACCGCTTACAAGACTGACCTGGAAGAAAACCCCGTTTATCTGGTCCCCCGAGGTTCAGAAGGCCTTCGATCTCCTTAAACACGCCTTCACGTCAGCCCCCGTCCTGGTCCATGCCAATCCGGAGATTCCGTTTATCGTGGAGGCGGACGCCTCTGAAATAGCGATAGGGGCGCTACTGTCCCAAAGACACGCTATGTCCGGGCAGCTGCATCCCATCGCTTATATGTCCAGAAAGCTCAATCCCGCGGAATGCAATTATACGATAGCGGAAAAAGAACTGTTGGCTATAAAGGACGCCTTCACGGAGTGGAGACACTGGTTAATGGGAACCACTCATCCCGTGACCGTTTATTCTGACCACCGCAATCTCCAATATATGAGGGCTGCTAGGCATCTCACTCCTAGACAACTCAGGTGGATGTTGTTTTTCGCTGAATACCAGTTCATAATTACCTTCCGAGAAAAACAACCTCTTGTCTGACCTTTCTTAATTTTCAATAGTAGTTATTTGTACATTTAGTAATCCCCAGAACAACAATACATTTCAAGAACAACTTACTCTTAAATATTTTTATTATTTTATTTTTTATAACAAATCATTTGTATAATTTCTTTTAACATGTAGTTTATATACAATATAGATATTTCCATAAAGATGTTTCCACATTGGATTGGATAACAACAATCTGTAAAGTTAAAAAAGACACAAAAATAATTTTTGGATTTAACTTTTTAAATTTAGAAAGACAGTTTAGAAAAACATTTAGAAAGAGACCCCATGGGGCATATGTTTTCCTTCCCCTCCTCTTGGACCTAAAAGAAACTAGGGGAATCCTTCCTTACACATACATAATTACCTTCCGTCCAGGTACCGAAAATAGGAAGGCAGACGTCCTGTCGCGACAAGACACCTCGACACTTCAACCCAGTGAGGCTGACAGAGCCATCATAGAACCAAGCAGAGTGGTATTCTCGATCCAAACAGAGGAGTTCCTGAAGAACACCAGACAACAAACACGCTCCTTCACCTGGAAAAACTTGGCTGAAACACCATCCGGAATGGCAAATCCAGCAGGGACTCCCCATGAAAAACCACCAGTTATTGGTCCCCTCTCAGAAACTGCGACGAACAGTGTTCGCTTGGTGCCACGAACTCCCCTGTGCTGGACACGTGGGTGGAAAGAAAACCCTCAACAACGTATTGCGGCAGTTTTGGTGGCCTTCGGTTCGTCCCGACATTCTCTCTTGGGTACGAAAGTGTTCGGTTTGTGCACAAATGAAACCTGACCACAGAGCTGCTTCCGGACTCCTTCATCCGTAGCCCACGCCCGAGGTCCCCTGGGAAAGAGTGTCAGTTGATTTCATTGTTGGGCTAAGGATCAAGGATGTAGGGCAATAATGGTGGTAGTGGACTATCTCTCCAAAATGGGCCATTTCATCGCCTGTTCTCAGGTCCCTTCGGCGGGTCAACTGGCTTCCTTGTTCCTGATGAATGTGGTTCGACTGCATGGTCTTCCAAAAGTCATCGTCTCTGACCGGGAATCCCAATTCACCGCCCGCTTTTGGAAAACCTGGTGCTCCATGCTAAAGATCTAGGCCTCCCTTTCCACCAGTTTTCACCCGCAGACGGATGGCCAAACGGAAAGACTGAACCAGACTTTGAAACAGTACCTACGGTGTTACGTTGACAGCAACACAGAGGAGTGGGTGGAATGGCTATGGGTGGCAGAGATAGCGTATAACAGCTCCAAACACGCTTCTACTCTACATACCCCCTTTTTCTGTACTTATGGTTTCCATCCACGGGTCACGCCTCTAGTACTTCCTAGTCACACGTCTACACTCCCAAACCTGCAGCAGCGCCTGTCTCACATCCGCGCAACCTTGCTAGAGGCTAGGGACAACCTGATTCGGGCTAAACAAACCTATAAGACCCAAGCAGACAAACATCGGAGGCTTGGTCCCACCTACAAGAAAGGAGAGAGGGTGTGGTTATCCACAAAGCACATAAGGTTTAAACGCCCCAGCGTATTCAATCCTAAATATATTGGTCCCTACCCAGTAGTAAGACACATTAACCCCGTAGCTGTGAAAATCAAACTGCCGGCACACTTCCGTATACATCCAGTGTTCCGTGTGTCCCTGCTGAAACCCGCTCACTGCCCAGTCAAAAATCAACTTCTTCCCATTTGGGTACAACATGATAGGGAATAAGAGGTACAGAGGGTCTTGGACTCCAAAAGGGTAATGCGTAAGCTGTGGTATCTTCTGGCATGGAAGGGGTATGGTCCCGAGGAGAACCCCTGGGAGCCTGCAGAAGCAGTCCATGCGGATCTCTTGGTATCCGCCTTTTTTAAAAGAAATCCGTCCAAACCAGGCGCCGGTCAGTGTCTTCCGAAAGGGAGATGTACTGTCAGGACCACGCCTCGGTGAACACTGACGGCGCCGCTACAGGAGAGCTACCGTGAAGAGAACGGACTAGCAGAACACTACAATCCCCAGGAAGCCTAACGGCGTCACGTAGCACGTGACCGCTGCTACGCACCGAAGCCGGATATAGACGTTCCCGGCAGAGTCAGCGCTGCCGATGATTTCGACCGGAGCAGCGTTCCGACCGCTGCTAACTCCTGTGACGAACCCCTTGGTGTACGACCACGCAGCACTGTGAAGCGGTACCGTGAGTACACGCAACCCTGGTTGCAGAGCAAAGTGAGATCTGGATTGAACGCTGGTCCCTTGGGGGAGACTACATCCCGGAGTCCCTGGGAGAAACGCTAGCGTACTCACTGTTGTTCGCCGTATGCCTGGCGCACCTTGTTTGGTTAGCGTTCTATAGAAAGTTCCTCCGTTGGAGAGACTGCCAGTGGGCGTCTCATGCGGAGGAACCCTTGTGCTTCCCTGAATTCGTTTGTGTGTCTTGTTTTCCCTCGCTTGCAAGGGCGTTTTCCTTCTTTCCTCCGTTGGGGGGACAACCCGCGCCTTATTGGTTATTTCTTCTGTTGGCGAGCCTCAAACCTTTCGGGGGTTCTTGCAGAGGAAATAACGGACGAGATAGTGCTATCCCTACCTATCCCAATACGTTCTCCCTTGAGCTTCTGAGCACAGCAGAACAGTTTCACACATGTTCTTATACCAACCCAATACAGGGGCGACAATCGAGTGGATAAATACTCGCTCCCTTGTATGGTTGTGTTGGTTCCTCAGTGAGGATCCCTCGGGGCACTTCACCTCTCGAATCTCCCATACATACCAGGATACCAGTGGCATAAATCATACACCAGAAGGGGCGAACTGCACCGTGGAGTCACCGTGTCTTTGGTAACAGTTCGTTCTGGTAGTAATTCTGTGGTGAGAGAAAAGTAGCCGGCGAGGGGGACGTACACTGTACTGAGCTGTCTTTTATGTTTTACTTTCACTAGGAGAGAGAGAATCTTGAGAGGGCAAGGCGATTTCCTCTGGTGCACACTTCCACCTAGCCGTCCTCGCCTTTGGGTATGTTGAGGGAACCGGGGATCTTTCCTGGGGAAGTAAGGGATCTGTTGTACGCCCAAGAACTTTGCTTAAGGTTTCCTCTTTCTCTTCTTTCTTTCAATAGCGTTGGGTCGACCGTGTGCACTCCCCCTCCTCTCTCCTCAAGTCTCAGCCTTCACACTTTTGTTTCAGGTAGGGGAAAATGATTCAAACATAGATCTCTTGGTAATAGAGGGAGTGAGTGGAGGTGGGGTAAGGTGAAAAGAACAGCAGGGACTGTGTCTCCTCAGATCTCCCTCCCTGCAGACCCCATCCTTTCCTTCCCCCACTTAACTATCTCACCAGTCCGAGTACATTGCTCTTCGGACTTGGGGCAGTTGAGAGGTGGACCCCTTTGAGCATCGGCACAATCCCGAGGACTTCGGACGGCGATTCCTGACATTCCCATAGTCACCCCTGCCTGATGCGCTCCGCTGCTGATTGCCCATAGCTAGCTTCAGAGATCACGCGGTTCCTGGCACTGTACCCATCTGCCCTTGCATGGCCCAGTAATGCCATGGCATCGCACCTGACCCCCACTGTTGGCGACACCTCTCCCTTTCGTGTAGTGCCAACTTATGCAGCGCACCCCGCTTGCTTAACTGCCCTCGGAAACAGATGCCAGTACCTGCTAACCATCTCTGACCCTGGATGCTAAAACCCGCAAAAGTGTCGGGATCCCAGATTCCCAATCTCATGTAGACCGCAGTACACCTACAATGGATCCGCTGGGAGATACCACAAACTGCAAAGGTCATGAGAACCTTAAAAAGCACCTAATTCCACCTAGGCATACCTCTAAATCAGCCTGGATCCACACAGCTGTATGGCCAGAGGCACATATTAAACCGGTTTCCTGGTTTTTGCCACTTGGCACCCTTCTGGATGAAAACAGATGCTGAGAGGCACGCGTGCCCCCAGGGCATGAAGTCGCTGAATAACCAGTGCATGTTATCCACTTGCTGATACTATGTAAGCTAACTGCCCTACTGGATCAACCGCATGTCGAATTGCTTCCTAAGGACTGTAGACTTGCTGCTCCAACCCAATTTGACCACAAAGCTTTTGGACAACCTCAGTAACTATGCACCTATGGAACATCTACCCCAGCATAGAGTAATGACATCCTTAGAACACAGGTCGCAGAAGATGCCCCTTTTAGTACTAGCCCAAGGAAGGATATCCCTGGGGCCGACAAGGAAACTGGAAGGGAACAATTTGTACAAGAAACTGCCCTTATCTGGATATTTGATAATGCCAAAATGGTCTCTAATACCTTGTCGTCTTATGTCCTCTAACAACGTATTTACCAACTTTTGCCTTGCAGTCCACTTGAAGATGACCTCTACTAAAACCCGCCTGCTGCCCTTGTTAAAGCGCGGGTGAATATGCCTAGCTGAGGCGACCAGTGACATGCCCGTGTTGCCTCACGTCTGTGCCCCGTGCGGTGGCACTACTATCTGGCCCGCCCCCTCTACCACCATGAGGTGGTGTAGAGCGCCCGGCAAGCCATGGCGTTTTTTTCCATTCATGCACAAAATTGCTGCCCCAACCAGTATTACTCTGACTTAAACCTAGTTGCCAGCGCATAACCACTGGAACTGGAACAATATGGCAGCAACAGGACGAAGGCAAGGCAAACCACAAGTTTGAACCCTATGAAGCATCCCTTAAATAATCCCGCTGAAGGAGGGTGCGGGATGTCACTGAACAAGCAAAGGGGGTGGGACAGGCCCGGGTCTCCGTGCCCAGAACCCCCCCCCCAAGACAATTCAAAGTTATTGCTCTCATAGACCTGAGAGCAGAAGGTCGCACTGGCCAGTCCTTGGACCACCGGACCCCAAACAGGTGCCCACATCACAACTCCGAAGTTGCCCATATGGCCCCCCCACATTCACAAAACAAGACTGCTGGGGGCGCACGCCACGAGCTTCGCCGACCCCAGGAGACAGGACAGGCCGTGCCCATGCTCAACAAACAACCTCACATGGCACACCTCAGTCTACTTTACCCTAAACCTCTGAAGTATCAACTTAAAGGGGGGAACTAAGGGTGTCTCCCATAATGGCCCCATCCCTTCTATCTGATATATGAGTCAGTACAAAATACCCAGCCAAGACACTTAACTAAGCTGTATCCAATAATAGAACATTGTCCCTTCTCGCTGATATACAAAGAAGATTAACACACCCCCTCCCATATTTCTCCATCATTCTAAAGTAACGTTTGACACAGTGAACCGGGAAGCCCAGTGCATCTGGCACCCCAACAGGCTCTTCTTTGTGAAAGAACATAACCAAGGCTCTTCCTTACATGGCATCGCGTGATCTGCCCACATGCAACCAACCGAAGGATGAATTGCCTACCGTAGCCAGCACTAGCCCTGCCGTGGAGGAACATGGACACCCAATGCAAACGTCTGTGCTTCTGAGCACAGCTCATGCTTACGCTAACCCTGCCGCATGTGCATCGTCCCGCAAAAGGGTGATGCTTGGGACCTAGTATGACTTTCCCCCTTACTCAAGAAATTAGAACTGCCACCGCCGCACTGTGGAGTCTGCTGCCCCCTGCTTCTGCAGGTGGGGAAAAGGGTGCCTGGACACCACCGTGGGACATGACTTCCCTCCTTTCCACATCCTGGCCACCTATACCGATCCAGACAGTGAACCGCTAAACCGCATGGGAGGTGGATCAGCAGTGGTGAAAGATCCCACCACCCCCTTCCATTAAAATCTCTGCCCCACACACCAGGCAGATAGCTCTCCTCACTGGGGCTCAGGGACATCCCTAAACCCGAGACCACTCACCACATGAGTCCTAGGTAAAGGGACCATGCTTAGAAAACTATGAACCTGTAGAAGGCATCTGGGGAGGACAACAACGACGTGTAATTCTCCCTGGCGAGGCACCCTCAATTATGCCCCCCCACCGCGAAGGTGCACGCACCAGCTGTACAGCTGACTGGGCCGGGCCAGCCGGGCATGGAAAATGCAAACCTGTCTAACCAATTGCAGTGCTAGCCCATCCCAGCTGATCTGTAACATGTGCTTCCAATGGGGCCCCCAGAGTCAAGCGCACAACTGGACTTAACAGCCTGCTTCAGTGGTGTGATGTAACAGTGTCCACCCAGCTACCAACCGGGACACTCCTGTGAGTGCGACAGTTGCGACCGCTAACGGCCCCCACCCCTATGGGAAAGGCTTTGGAGCATGCGCTAGTTGTTTTCAATGTACATGTAATAAACAAACAACTGCTGTGCTACTTCTTCCAATTACACAAACAGCACCACCCTGTGGCCACCGACAAGCCCAGTGTCCGTGCGAGACCCGGTCGTATCACACTCATGTCCATGTTCCCTCAGACTCATATGTAGCGTCCTACCGACTAAGTTGCATATCCCCTATGCACACCGGATAGAACAGATATAGCATAACCTTACCCTGAAATAAGGCCTCTGCAGATACAGTCAAGATAACCCCCCTGGAGTCTGAACAGGAATATCTTGATGGACTAGACCACACTCCCTGGATCAATAATGGAATGGAAGTCTCAAAAGGATTCATGTCAAGGAGCAGGATGGAAACAAGATAATTGTAATTCATCTAAGGAATAAATAATTCCTCCCTTCTTCACAACACATCAGTGCAATAGGCAGATAGAGGAATGAACGGAGTAGCCTCCGTAAGCCCACGTATCCCACAGTCATCTGAAATATCCCTTTCCAACATCATAGGGCAGCTTAGATGCACTCTTTAGGCTGGCAGAGAGAAAGGGGGGTGCCGTCAGGATACTGGCTGCACTCTTCAGCAGTGCGCAAAGGTTACACGACCCCCACCTCTTAGATGGAACGGATCTTGGAAAACCCTCAGTCCTGGGGTGGGCTGCTGCCGCTCAAGTAACTGGGCTGGATGTCAGAAAACATGGGAAGCAAAGTCATGCTTTTCTCTGCAGTCAGTCTCTGGGGCCTAAAAAGCGAGGCCCCAATACATGGTAAGTACTCTCACCTTTCTATATGTGGAAATATATCATACTTGTTTTTCCTGTAGGTCGTCGCTTTAAATATTGCTATATGAAATGTGAATTTACTTTCAGTGATCGTATTCCTGCTCTTATAATGACTTTAAGTAATATGAATGTCACTTAGATCATTTTAGCCCAACCATCACAAATTTTAGCTCATCACTCATGGCTATGCAGACCCCTTCAAATCATTAGCCCTTTTCTAGTGCAGCTTAGCTAGGCACCCATAAACCTGTGGATCCTACAAACATCTTCCCCGAACACAGAAACCCTTTCTCAACCTTTCACTATTTTAGTTTGTTTCGAATACAACTTCTGTAAACCATGAAAAGTGGTTCCTTTTACATACTTTCCCCAAATATAGTAACTCTTCAGTGGCCTCACCAACTAACTGCACGTCATGATGATTGATTGGTACCTGCGTCAGGACACAAGTTACAGTATAATTGGCGGCTCTGATCTGGAACTCGACTTGTTCCAGGACCGCAGAGACTGTAAATCCAAATAAAGGTAAGACAGAATCCTTGACACTTGCACCTTGAGAAAGAGGCATTAAGCCATTTAGATTTATTTTAAAAGCGCTCGGTTACGAGCGCGCTTTCATACTCTAACGTTATAATCACTTCCTTTTGAAAGCGCTCCCTTTTTCCTAGCACGCATCCGGGTTACAAAACTTGGACCTATTGAAAATTAAATACAGTGATTCAGGCTTTACCTAAACATGGATCATGACCTTATGTTTTCAGCGCGGTCTCCTCGCGCTTTCATCGCGCCTTGTGCGTATACGATCAATGTAGTTTCCCCGTACGTCCAAAAAACGGCAACGGGCAATGCCACCCATGACTGTCATCCATTCATTGGCCTCGTAGTTTCATAACATGTAGTCATAAAACTTCCCAGTCTCCTAAATGGAGCATATTGAACGATTCTTTATGTGTTCTCATTGCGCTTCCAGTCATGAACGCCTAGCCGCTTACCCAATTTGCCCTAAGACTTCGTGGCCTCTGATTTCTATCAGAGGTATCACGCCGCTGCGGAAAGATAGCATCCGTCCCCCGTGTGCATTTGGAACGGGGGCGCCAGATGATATGCTGGTGGCCGGATCTGAAATAAACTTAATTGAACAAACCTTGGAAGCCTGCCCCGTCGCACCGGAAAGGCAGAGGTAGCGCATGTCACTGCCTGGCAGGAGCAGGGCTAACGAAGCGCTGCCCCCCCCCAAAGCCATGCGCACGGACCGGTCCGAGCATGCCTCGCTGGCCCACTCCTGGAGGAACACACGGGCCGTGAAGGTGTCACAGAGGGGTTGCGCGGCTGCAGGCGCCACGAGCCGCGAGGAAAGCTGTGGACGGAGCCTTCTACTACACCGGGGAAGGCACCGTGGCCAGTCGGGTAAGACTGGGAGCTGGGGGAGACCGTACCGGTGCCCCCCTACCCCCCCGCAGCAGTCCCGTCTTGCTCCATCCCCTCCTGCGAGTGCAACCCCGTGCCTCACCCCGCGAGAGGTAGGCGAATGCAGGCGTGGGGGTCAGGACCCCGAAAGTGGCCAGCTGGTGGGGGCCGCATCCCTGGTGGGGGCCGCATCCCCCTGCATGGCGGGGTCTATCGGCAGTCAATCCGGATGGAGGAGGGAGGCTAAGAAGGCTCGCAATTCCCCCGATACCACACGGGACAGAGCCCCCGCGACCAGCAGCAGCGGCGACCCAGGGGCCCGAGTTGGGCCGGGTCCCGACCGGCACCTACAAATTGCTCTGGGCCCGTAATTACAAAATGCCCACTCCCCGGTCACAGCGCCAGCCATGACCAGGGGAGGGATCCACCACCCTTGTCCCTGGGAGCTGCTCCCCCTCCCCTATGGCGGACGCAGCCACAGCAGGGGACGGGCACAGCCACCCAACTTCGGGGTAGGGGGGCACAGCACTCCCCGCAAATAAGCGCGGATCCCAGGGACAGGTCCAAAACGGCGTCAGGGTAGAGGGCAAAGAGGGCGCCCAGTGGGCGGGGAAAGGTATATGTACCTCACCCCCCCCCCCCCCCCCCCCTCTACCCGGAAGTGACGCAGCACACCAGACCCTTGAGGGTCCTAACCACTGGGAGGCTGCCTCCTGTGCCTCTTGTGGCACTAAGGCGGCCGCCCTCTTAGCAGATCTCCTTCATGGACCCCGGGCAGGCGGCAAAATGGCTGGAGGAATGCACTGCGGTCGGTCCAGTTAGAACAATCAACAATGTCTCAAATTGGAACGGCAAAAAAGAAGGGAGAAAAACAAGAATGTACTTTGATCACTTGTAGCAATCTGTATTTGTAAATTCCATATACATCAATAGTTATATCAGCACTATTATCAATACATGTGCATGTAACTAAATAAAGGGCGTGCACATACGTGCTCGTGCAAGATGTGATCGGAGCTAGTGACACGTGAAGAAGGGTGAAGAAACAGCAAAATAAATGGCGCATAAAAAGCTTATCAAAGGAAGATGGTTACAAAACAATATTGCAACAGGATGGCAAAAAATTACTACAATCTTTTTATGCAACCATCAAGGCGCCAAACAATGTGCTGATTGGTCAATGGCGTTTTGACCTGTAATAACTTTAGGTCATCATCAGGAACTGGTTACAATTTGTTTGAAGAGTGCTGCAAAGAAAAAAAGGGGGAGGGTAAGGGAAGGGCAAACTAAGAGGGAAGCAGTAGTTGTTGCGACGGGGGAAAGGGGGAGGAGGGAAGAGACCATAATTTATTGGTCAGTAGGGTGAAAAGATATATCTCTGGTTGGTGAATGCTGCGATCTGGGTGTTTCAGAAAGGGGTGACCAGGTGTGGCAGTAAGTTCTTGGTAGGATGAGGTAGTCTGAAAGGAAGAGGTACGAAGTGAGAGTGGGGGCGAAAAGGAGGGGAATATCGGAAAGTGCTTGCCATAGGTACCAGTCAGTTTGTCGATTCCTTCAGTGTATCGGACAATTGAGAGGTCAACTGCGTGTGGAAATGGGGCCTCTGACGGTGGAATGGAATCTTACCACATGAGCGAGACAAGGTGCTGGGTTGCGTTGTTGAAGCCTCAGAATTACGGGGGTCCAGTTCCATTGGTAGACTAAGTAGGGGCAGCAGAGGGGAAGGCAAAGGGATAGGGGTTAATACAGCCGTTGGTGAACTAAGAGCGAGTGAATAAAGGCAGGGGTTTGTAGGGAACCATACCTGTGGGAAAAACAGACAGAGGTCTTGTTAAACGCTATCGGTCTAGGATACCAATGCCGGTAGTAGATCCGGATATTTTCAAGAAGCCAGCGCCAGCACAAGTCTGGCGTTGGGTGGGCTGGAGTCAACCGTTTCCCGGCGTGGATGTGAATCAGGTAGAAGTTGGTAACCGGAAGGGCTGTAAAAGTATAGGTGTGATCATGTGACAGTAGAAGACTAGAGCGGGCAAGTTCACTAAGCGCTAGTTGGGCCAAGAGTGCCCCGGGGGATAGGAGTGGGGTGAAAGTTAGAAGGCGAGAGAGGCAGAGAGACAATGTCGGTATATTGGCAGACACATACATGGTCTACTGAGGTTGATCATAAAGTGGCACGTTTTAACTACAAAATATGTCGTTTGTCAAGGAATGTTTGGACAATTTATGAAGAAATAGACAAATTACAATTGAGAGTGAGTTTAAGGATCGGACATTGTAGCGGCACAGATGGTAAAACAAATTACACATAACAATGGTACATGTATTAGCCATAACAGGTACTGGTGTGTGGACAATTTGACATATTTGTAAAAACATTATACCTAAGTTAAAGCAGGGAGTACGTGTTGGTGTTTAGGTATGACGATAGGTGAGCGAGGAATGGGTAGGTCATAGATTTTTCCTAGTTAGGAGTACATACAGGTCACCAGGTATTCAGAGGTGTGAGTTAGTCATTGGGGAGAGCAAAGGGCTGTGAGTATGATGCAGGGAGGTGGTTCAAATATGGATGGTACTGTTCCATTTGCCTAGAGTGTTAAGACCCTGGTGCTCCGAGTTGCAACGTGCAATCCAACTACACTCGCTCCTGTTTAGCAGTTGTTGTAAATTACCTCCATGTAGAGGCAAGGTAGGTTGGTCAATAACCTGCCAGAACTTGTCACTTTCAGAATGTTTTTTTTCAAGGCAGTGTGCCACCAGCGGCAAGGTCTCAACTTTACAATTGATGTGTGTTAGAAATGGGGGTCTCTAGTTGGCTGAGGCAGTTACCTTAGTCCAAATAGGGACCCTTGCTTCTAGTCAGGGAAAGGAGGGACACCCTCTTTGATAACCCCTACTCACCCCCTGGCAGCTTGGCATGAGCAGCCAGGCTTATCTTCAAGTCAATGTGTAAAGTATTTGCAACCACGCTCCCAGTAACACAGTGATAAAACAACAAATGGACACCACACTGATGTATGAAAATAGCTGTATCTTTATCAAGAAGTAAAATACGGTAAGACCAAACGATAACAATCCAACATATCCGCATTCGTAATATTGCACTTTGCCGTTTATTAGACCAACAAACACTTGTAGGTTCTTACGATATTAATGAGCAGTCCACGATGTTAAAATGCAGTCCTAATGCAATGTTATGCAGTTCGAATTGTCAGACTTATGCAGTTCGTAATGCAAGAATAATGCAATCCTCAATGCAAGAAATCAGGCAGTTCGTAATGCAAGAATAATGCAATTCTCAATGCACGTAATCAGGCAGTTCGTAATGCAGGAATAATGCCAGGCCAATCGACGTGATTAGCGCGGGCACCACTAAGCCCCAACCGCAGACAACAGTCCTGAACTTCCAAGGGCGGCCCCAGTACTGCCGGGCAGGTCCGGGCCGCTTGAGGACTCAGAGTGTCTTAACGCAATGCAGCGGGAGAGAGACGGGAGCACTCCTGTACTCCTCCTGCACGCCTCCCCAGGACACACATGCTTGCGGCTCTCGACCGGAGTCCAAGCCTTACCTGGGGAAAGCGCTGCCTCGCTCTCGCTCTCTCTCTCCTCGCTCGTCGGACGTCCGACTGGGCGCTTCCGGTGACGACGCAGCTCCAATGCAGGCGACGCTGTAGCCGGACAGGTTACGGCGCTGCCTTCCCCGTTGCTGACGATCTAGGGCAGATTTCTCTTGCAAAAACGATCACGATTACCTCACGATTTCCTTAGCTTTCCGAAATCCTTCAGCACGTTGCGGCTCGGGCCGGCCTCTGCGATCTTGATCTGCAGCCTCCGTTACGATGACGGTTCAGGCCACAACAGCTACACAGCAGCGTGGACGATGAATCACGCTGCGGGGGCACTGCAGTCACGGGGCACTTTCCAACCAGTACAATAGACTCCCACGGCAGTCTCATGTTGCACACGCACAAAGCGTCGCTGAGACTCGGATGGGCTTCGGGCCACACAGTCCTGGAGCATTGCTTACGAAGGTCTCAGGCTGCAAAAAGCACATGCACACAGCGCCGCTGAGACACACTTAGAAACTTTGATGTTCCTGAGTTTCCACAACAGGGAGCCTGCTCTCCATGGGCCCTTGGGGGACAAGTTGCTTCGGGACACAAAACACAGCAAAGTCCTTTCAAGCAGGAGGACACGGCACACAGCAAAGTCCCTTAGCCTCTCCTTAGTTAAATCAGCAAACTGCAGGCCAGCCCCAGAACACACAGCAAGGGTCAATCCTTCTCTCCAGTCTCTTCAGCTGTTCTTCCTTTTCAGAGTTTCCTCTTGACCACGAAGTAGTTTCAATCCTTTTCAGTCTGACCAGTCCAACGTTCAGGGGTTTCAGCTCTCATAGTAATACCTCTCAATGTCTTTGAAGTCTTTGTATTCAGGGGGCACTTACCCCTGTCCAAACCAGTTCTGGGAGTCTTCCTGCCAGTGGCACATTCTTCCTTTAATAGTGGGGGTCTGGTTCCTCAATCACTCAGCAGGAGATGGAGTCATTGTTTTATGGCGGCAGCCCGGGCCTCTTCACCTCCAGGGGATACTCCTCCCCCCTACACTCCAGATGCAGGTCAGCCTGTTGCTGTCTCACCTACCCCTCCCCTGGGTCAAGACACTTTCCAGATCCTATCACATTCAATTCCTGACAGACAATCCACAACCAGGCAGAGACACACAGAATTGTTAGAACAAGAAAACCAGCCACTTCTAAAAGCGTGGTTTCTAAACACACAATTCAAACCACCTTCATAAAAAAATGTGTTATTAAATTGTGAGTTCAGGCACACTAAACTTCAGCTCTCCATCTTAAGCCTATGGGAAGATAGGCTGGAAACATATTACACAGCCTTCTCCATTCTGTCCTGTGGGCAAGATGGCCTTGCAACAGTGAAACACGAAATGGAGAGTATTTCACTGTCAGGACATGGTACACACCTCAGTACATGTCCTACCTTTCATAGACACTGCACCCTGCCTAGGGGGTACTTTGGGCCTGCTATAGGGGTGTCTGATGTGCATGGAAAGGGAAGGGTAAGGCTTGGCAAGTGGATGCACTTGTCAGGACAACATTGCAGTTGGCAAACTGCTCGCAGGCACTGCAGTGGCAGGCCAGAGTTCTCTTTTGAGGGCTACTTAAGTGGGTGGCACAAGTAGTGCTGCAGGCCAATGAGTAGCATTTGTATTTCTAGCCCTGGCACACAAAGTGCACTTTACTAGGGACTTTACTAGTAAAACAAATATACCAATCATGGAATCACTAATCTATACTACTTTATACAGGGAGCACTTGCACTTTGACACTGATCAGCAGTGGCAAAGTACCCGAAGCATCTAAGCCAGTAAAACAAAATCCATCACAGCATCAAAAACAGAGGAGGTAGAGGCAAAAAGTCAGGGGTAACCATGCTAAGAAATGCCAGGTCTAACAATGTGGCTCTTGTGCTGTATAATCCATTGTCACATGGACAGCGTATGGCATATATTACATTCACAGTCCAGCAGTTGGAGAACTGTTTGAGTTTGTATGTGTGGTCCCTGACTTTGAATTCTTTTGTGTTAGACGTGAGGGGGCAGACCACGCAGTTCTGGCATTTGAAGTGGCCAAGTATGGGGAGACTCCATGAAGAGGTTATGGAGGTCATGTTGTCAAACTGGAATGGCATGGAGAGCAAAAAAACGATGGATTTAGGCCAGGATCTCTGGACTGGGGTGAATGTATGGCATTTTTCTGCATTCTGTCCATCAATTGTTCTTTTTGTATTTGTCACTCCGAGCGTGACGGGTATGCCCAGACGTGGGTCCCGTGCTCTCCATGCCACTGGAGTCAAGCTATCCTGGCTGATGAGGGGGAAACCCCGAAATCGGTCCTAGGATGCATGTTTCAAGTGTGGGAAGGACCTGACCTGGCAGTTCGGGCTGGACTGTTCCCATTGGGCACAGGGTCAAGACTGATTTACATATCGCTAGAATGGCATAGTGAACAAAAAACTATGGATTTAGGCCCAGATCTCTGTACTGGAGTAAATGTATGACATTGTTCTGCATTCTGTCCATCAATTGTTCTTTTCACATTTGTCAGTTTTTTCAGGCCATGTAACAGGATGGTCAGAAAGGTTGTTATCTCTTTTGTATGAGAAGAGGGGTGGCTCTTGGAAAATGGTGTTGGTGTGTAAGACCGTCCAATTCTTTTTTATGATCTTACTGATCTTGTTACTTGATGAACAGAAGGTTGAGACAAAGGGGATACATGTGTTGACCCATTTCTTGCTGGGTGCAAGAAGTGCATCCCTGTTGCAATACCAAGCACGGGAAACTAAGCGCCGTGAGTAGCCTCTGTTATTGAGTTTTTCTGATATAATGGCTGCCTCACAAATATAGTCTTTTCTCCACTTACATTTCCTTTGGATGTGGAGGAACTGGCTGTAAGGGAGGCCATCACGTAGGCCACATGGGTGGTAGCTCGAGTACTGCAGAAGTGTGTTACGTTTGGTTGGCTTACGGAAAAGGGTGGTGCCGATAGTGCCGTCCTCAGTGTGAAGGGTCAGGTCTAGGAATGGTAACTAATTTTTCCGTAATTCAAAAGGTAAATCTGAGGTGGGGTGGACAGTGGTTAAGCCAATCCAGGAAGGCTAATAGAATGTGATCTGTCCCCTGCCATAAAAGGAGAATGTCATTAATATACCTGCGCCAAAATGCAATTCGGTCACAGAAAGGATTAGTGGGGGTAAGAATTTGTGTGGTTTCCAAATTATGAACATAACGGATAGCCAAATTCGGGGCGAAGCAAGCGCCCATCGAGACCCCCGTGATCTGGAGGTAGAAAGTATTTTTGTACAGGAAGCAGTTGTTGGTTAGCGCTATTCAGAGTAGATTCTCTATGACTTGTAAGCCCATGTGGTGTGGAATATTTGTGTATAATGACTCAATATCTAAGCCAACCATCAGGTCTGTGTCAGAGTTGAAGGGTCTGCCCTCAAACAAATTTATAAGGCCTGTGATATCCCATATGTAGGTTAAGGGTACAAATTCCTTTATGATGGCATCTATGTATTTTCCAAGGGGTTCCAGGACAGAGCCACAACCTGAAGCGATAGGATGGCCTTTTATGAATTATGGGCAAGACATAAATGATTGGTGTGTGGGGGCTGTCGTTGTTGAGAAAAGCATGCTCTTTCCTAGGTATTTTTTTTTTTTTTAAACAAACTTTATTGGGATTTTCATGTGCAGGTATAGCGTAGTACAAATCATAGTAAACATTTAATTATTCCGGGAATACAGGATACAATTCAGACATTGTGCGTCATCCGTTCAAATTGTATAGGTGTCCACGACATATTACTATACTACCCCAAGACCGCTAGAAAGGTCACCATTCTATCCCAGAGTTATGCTTTACATACCTAGCCTACGAGCAGTTGTATTCAAGGGGAGCGGTGTCCGCCCAATTGTCCCACAACCCCCAATCCCACCCGGAACCCACCCACCATACCCAACCATGCCACACAGAAAGCAGTCTCAGTCAGAGCGCTTTACATAGCACCAGTTGCATAACATGAGGACACATTCATTTTTTCTTAGGAACGGGGAGATTAAGTGATTTACCCAGAATCACAGGATGTTCAGCGTCATTGCCGAGACTCGAACCCAGTTCCCCAGATTCGAGGTTGACCGCCCTAGCCGTTAGGCCAACTTCTCTCCCCTTTGTTTTTTTGGTATTTGGTTGCTGTTATTCTCGAGTGGGTCAGATGGAAGAATCCGATAAGGGGTGTTGGAGAGTTGTCGCATGATTTTGGCATCATATTTGACGTTATCCATAATCTAAGAGAGTTGGACAAGTATCTCACTTACAATCATTTCAAGATGGAAGGTATCCATCTCCTCAGGGACATGCTCTTAGAGAAAGACTGGCTAGTCAAATTAGATCTAAAAGACGCCTATTTCACCATTCCTATGGCAGAGGAATCCCAGTCCTTCCTTCAATTTGCTTGGGACAACCATCTATACCAGTTTCAAGCTCTTCCCTTTGGCCTATCTTCGGCCCCTTGGTGCTTCACCAAAGTTATGAAGGCCATTACCACGGTCCTTCGGGAGAGGGGTGTCCGCCTCATAATCTATCTAGACGACATTCTAATCATGTCTCAAGACAACTCTCAAATTCTGAAAGACTTAACCACTAATGTGGAATTGATAGAAAGTACAGGCTTTATTATAAACAGGGAGAAATCCATCATGACTCCCTCCAGGTCTCTAGAGTTCCTAGGCTTCACGGTAGACACTTCCCACCAAGAATATATCCAAGATGCGCCAAGAGATACGCCACGTCCTAAAATCAGATCTCCTAACCTTAAGGGAACTAGCCAGACTTCTGGGCCTCCTTTCATCATCTATCCAAGCTATCTTTCCAGGCCCGCTACATTA
The DNA here is from genome assembly GCF_964204655.1 of Triturus cristatus. NCBI lineage: Eukaryota > Metazoa > Chordata > Amphibia > Caudata > Salamandridae > Triturus > Triturus cristatus. Next base: position 75,293,414 of record NC_140580.1, on the reverse strand, counting down.
CCGAGCCCTTCAAGAGTCAAAGGGAGGGCCCTCCGTTCCGGCCTTTGGTACGGAGACAAAATTCACCAGGACCCAGAGGCAAAGGAGGAACTGACTTGGTAGTCGGAGAATCTAGACGCATGGAACGGGAAAGCCATATTTGGAACTTCCCCGGATTACATGCTGGAATCGGATGCCAGCCTTCATGGCTGGGGTGCTTGTTTTCAGAATCAGAGCACAGGAGGTTTATGGTCCTATTCAGAGAGTTTACACCATATAAACTTCATGGAGTTAACCGCCGGGCTCTATGCCCTAATGAGCTTCAAGCAATCCCTTCTAGGGAAGTCAGTCCTCCTCAAGATGGACAACATATCAGCTGTTGCTTACATAAATCGCCTAGGGGGAACAAGGACACCAGACCTCTCCAACCAGGCAAAAAAACTATGGATGTTCTGCTTGGAACACCAAATTTCATTAAGAGCAGAATACCTTCCCGGCCTAAAAAATGTCTGTGCAGATTGGAATTCAAGGTTCCTCGTAGATCACACCGATTGGAAATTAAACTCAATCGTATTCAAGTCTAGATTATCTTTGGGGTCCCCTAGAAGTAGACCTCTTCGCAAGCAGACTCACGACCCAACTTCCAAGATACTTCAGCTGGTTGCCAGACCCGGCTGCTCTAGCAGTGAACGCCTTTCTCCAGCATTGGAAAGACATTCGGGGATACGCTTTTCCCCCCTTTGCGATGATCCAACGCGTCCTTCAGAAGTTGAGGACAGAATGATCTTCAATAGTCCTAGTGACCCCTTTTTGGCCGTCCCAAGCGTGGTTCCCAACATCCTTGGAATTAGCTTACGAAACACCCTTTCTACTTCCAGCTTTTCCAGGCCTCCTAAGAGACATAGACGATTTGGATCACCCGCTCATTCTGAACAGGACTTTGAACCTTCTTGCCTGGAAAGTGTCAGGCGAGCCAATGAAATCTCTGGACTTTCGGCGCAAGCTTCTACTCTCCTCCAAGAATCTTGGGCACCTGGTACACACTATAGGTACAACGGCATCTGGAAAAGATGGGTTTGTTGGTGCCTGGAAAAAAACCTGGATTCCGTGGAGGCCCCTATTGTGCATGTAACCAATTTTCTTGTAGAACAATTTGAAAGAGGTCTTTCCTATAGATCTATTAACTGTTGTAGATCTGCCATTTCTGCTGGTCATTCCCTCCTTAATGGTAGAACTATTGGCAAGAACCCTATTATTTTCAGAATTATGAAAAGTATCAGGCTTAAAAGACCTCCAAAACCTAATTATGACTCCCTTTGGGACGTTAGGTTACCACTTGATCTCTTTTGTAACTGGCCGGATAATAACTTGTTAAATAATAAGTCTCTCTCCATCAAACTAGCTACTCTCCTTTGTCTCATATCCTGCCGTAGAGTTTCGGACGTTAAAGCCTTGGAAATATCCAACAGATCCTATGACGCGTTCGGCGTCAGATTCGAAATTATCAAGAGGACTAAAACGATGTCTGCTATGATTTTTTAGCCTAGGTTCGACGCTTGTAAAAAATTATGTGTGGTGGATTGCATGAAAGAGTATGATTTAAGGATGGACCCTCTTCGCACCACTGGTGTAACCCAACTCCTTCTATCCTTTGTTAAGCCCTTCAAACCTGTCTCTTCTTCTACCATAGCTAAATGGATTAAACTAGCTATGCAATTAGCAGGCATTGATCTGTGTAGATTTCAGGCACATTCCTTAAGAGGGGCTATGGCTAGTCAGTCCTTTTGGAAGGGAGGCCAGTTGGATGACATCCTCAAAGCAGCAGACTGGTCAAGTTCCTATCCTTTTGCAAAACATTACTGCAAACCTGTCAAACACATGTCAGATGTAGTTCTTCTTGACTGCCAACGTGCATAATGGCAGCCTCCGGTCTTGTAATGAAATTGCGATTCTCCTATTACCATGACCAGAGAATCTGGATTTCATTAAAGACACGGAGGCTAACATTATCCCAACCCTCCCTTCCCAGAGTGGAATTTAACATCCCTTCAATTCTCATGTATAATGCTTGGATTTATATTTGATTTTAACATCAATTGTCATGTGTAATGCTCTGAATTAATTACAATATAACTAAGTTTTTCTCAACTGTATTTTGCATTTTAATTGTGTAATGTGTGATATAATATAATTTACCACCTTTTTCTTCCTTTCTCCTTTACATAAGGTGTTAAGTACAACTATTAATATTATCTCCTTTTTCAGATAATCCTTCTCGATTGGCTCTTCTTCACAACCCGTTGTAAGCAGCACCCGACTTTTCGCCTTCTTCGGTTCCAAGGAATCTCCTTCCCTGCACGTTGCCAACTTCTGGACTTCTTTCCTCTGGGAGAATTAAAAATTTGCAAACATTCGTGACAAGAATTTTCAATTCTATTAAGGACAAGGAGGCGAGGATTATGCTTTCTCATTTCTTTATTAGAAATGCCCAGCAGCCAATTAGAAGAACCGTTGTAGAACGAAAAAACTACAGTACCCATGAGCACCAGGGTACCACGTGAACAACCATAGAGTCTCACATATAAAAGCTAATGCCAGTGAAAGTACGTCCTCTTTCTTTGGTGAGGAACAGTTCACAGGAAACATGAAGTCCAATGGAAAACGATGAATGCCAGGTAACAGAGTCCATCAGCAACAGCCGGAATCACCCTGACGAAAGTAAACACAGCAAACGCCGAATACAGGAGGCAGCAGACCATCCAAGCAAAAAAGCAGGTGGAACAGAAGGACCGCTATTTGGGGTCAGAACCTGAAAAGAAAGGCAGAGCCGTAATATTCATCCCATAAAGAGAGTGAAGATAACAACAGAAGGGGGGGGTAAAAAAGAGAAAAGACCAATGCATTAAACATAAATGAATGCAACTATGACATTGAAAACATGAGAATAAGTCATGACCTTGGGTGGGATAATCCTCGCCTCCTTGTCCTTAATAGAATTGAAAATTCTTGTCACGAATGTTTGCAAATTTTTAATTCTATGTCAGGACAGGAGGCTCCGATTATGCTTGTTCAAAGCTTATCCACCACTACAGAAGCAATATGTTCAATAGGTTTGTAATAAAAAGTTTTGAACACAGTCAGAAGACCAATCTGCGGTTTTCATGATGTCCAATAATGAAACACCCATCGAGAACGCTTTAGAGGCCATAGCCCCACGAGCCGAATGAGCACCAAAAATGGAAACATCAATTCCAGCCTCAGACAAGAGCCATCTAACCCAGCGCGCTAAAGTAGCAGGCGTAACCGGACGAAAAGGTTTTTGCAAAGCAATAAGTAATTGACCCTGTGGATCTGAACGGAAAGGGGCAGTACATACCTCATAATCCTTGACACACTGAACAACGCAAAGGTTGGGGTGGTGAGGAAATGAAGGATAGGTATCAAAAGAAGTAGCCGTTTTGGTGCGTTTAGAAATAAGAAAAGTGACACCCTCGGGTGTAAAACTACGCCCTGCCAAGTCTAACGCACGCACATCAGAGACTCTTTTGCACGAAACAAGACATAACAGCTTAGTCAGTTTGGCAGAGAGTTGCTTGCGGGAAAGCAAGGAATTAGGAGGCCAAGCCTCCAGAAACCTCAAAACAATGGAGACATCCCACAACGAGACATATTTAGGGCACGGTGGATTCGATAAACGAATGCCCTTAAGCAATTTGGAAATCAAGGGATGCTCACCTGCAGGCTTACCATCGATTGGAACATGAGCCGCTGAGATTGCGGAACGGAAGTTGTTGACCGTACGATAAGCCAAACCAGAAGAAGCGAGAGAGGCTAGAAAATTAATAATCATAGCCACATCCGCTGAAGTGGGATCAGCTTCCCGCTGAACACACCAATCACACCATCGTTTCCATGAAGCCTTATATCGTTTGTGAGTACTGGGAGACCAGGCATCACCGATGAATTTGGAAGCGTCGCATGAAAGGCCTGGGAGCGACCAGCGATCCCCGAAATTCGCCACGCCAACAGAAGGAGAGTGCCTGACAGAACAAGGGGATGCGGATTGCCGAGGGGATCCAACAACAGATTCCACTTCTGGGGAAGAAGGAACGGAACCGCACAGCACATTTCCAAATGAACCGGGAACCACGCTTGAGCTCGCCACAGCGGAGCAATTAGGATTAGCTCTGTTTGAAAGCGTTTCGAGTAAGCCAGAACCCTGGGGATCATCATGAACGGGGGAAAGGCATAACAGAGAGTTGACGGCCAAGTTTGCAGGAACGCATCCGTGGCTTGGGCTTTCGGATCCGGTCTCCAGCTGAAAAACAGAGGGAGCTGAGTGTTCAGGCGAGAAGCGAACAGATCTAGGTGACATTGACCCCAAGTCCGAAGGAGGTTGCGAAAGATGCGCGGATGAAGGCGCCAATCGCTGAAATCGCGAAGATGCCGAGAGTTCCAGTCCGCAATCTGATTGTGACAGCCGGGAAGATATTCGGCAATAACTGTGATCTTTTGTTGAAGACAGAAGTGCCAAAAATCCTTGGCGATCTCCGCCAAAATCTTGGATCTCGATCCTCCTAACTTGTTGACATACCGGACTGCCGAAACACTGTCCATGCGGAGCAGAATGCAGCAATTGGACTGGAGAGGAGAAAAACACCGGATCGCAAAGGAACCCGCCAGGAGTTCCAGGCAATTTATGTGAAGAGACAGTTCCTGGGAGGACCACCGACCCCCTGTCGAGACGGGACCGCAGCGGGCTCCCCAACCCCAAAGACTGGCATCGGATTCTATCACCAGATCCGGAGAGGAGCCGAACAGGGCTCGCCCATTCCAGGCCTCCATGTGGTCGAGCCACCACTGCATCTCGTCCCTCGCATCCTGTGAAAGGGGGATCAGATCCGAATATCGAAGACCTTTTTGGAGATGACGAATCTTCAACCTTTGAAGTGCCCGGTAGTGAAGAGGGCCCGGAAAGATCGCCTGAATGGAAGAAGCTAAAAGACCTACTACACGTGCTAACGATCTCAACGACACAGTCTGTTTGGAAAGAACCGACCTCAATTCCCTCTTGATGTACCGAATCTTTTGGTTTGGCAGAAGAAGTTGACAGGAAAGGGAATTCACCTGGAAGCCCAGAAACTCTATCACCTGAGTAGGATTCAAGATTGATTTCTGAGGATTGACAAGAAACCCCAGGGATTGTAAAAGTTCGATAGACCACTCCAGATGCGATAAGACTGTGAGGGGACTGTCCGCCATGATAAGAATGTCGTCGAGATAAATTATTAAGCGGACACCCCGAGCACGAAGACATTCCGCGACGGGCCTCAGAAGCTTCGTGAAGCACCAAGGTGCTGACGAGAGGCCGAATGGAAGAACCGTGTATTCGTACCGCGTCCCCTGCCAATTGAATTGAAGAAAACGGCGGTGAGGCTTGAAAATAGGAATCGAAAGATACGCATCCTTGAGGTCGAGCCGAACCATCCAATCCCCCTCGCGAAGAAGATCGCGCAATAGATGAATCCCCTCCATTTTGAAGTGTCTGTAAACGACATTTCCGTTGAACTCCTTCAGATTGAGGACCAGGCGATTGCCGCCCCCTTTTTTCTGAACCAGGAAAATAGTGCTGAGGAACCCTTGAGGGTGGGGAATGGATGGAATGATTGCCCCTTTTTTGAGGAGGGATTCGATCTCCGCCGAGATAAAACTTTGGTCCTGAAGAGAAAAAGTTAGGGGGTGTGGAGGAAGGTACTGATGCTGGGATTGATAAAACTCTATTTTGAAACCTTGAACAGTTTGCAGAACCCAAGCATCGTCTGAGATTAGACGCCAGTTGTGGAGAAAAAATCGTATTCTGCCCCCCAGAATCACGTCGGAAAAAGGAATCAGACTCACCTGAGGTGTTAGAGTCGTGGTAGGCTCCCTGGTTTCCACCTGCACGGCCCCTTCGAAATTGACCCCTCCCTTTGCGGGATGGGTAGAAATTGGAGCGGGAGTTGTATCCAGAGTCTTGACCTCCGCCTTTCTGGGACTGAAATCCCCTCTGGGAGGATTGATGAGATCCACGGCCGAACGAGCGTCCCCTATGTCGTCCGGCCCTGGCAAAAACCGGACGATGAGCTCGTTTGATGGAAGCTTGAGCTTTATCCAGACCGCTGAAGGTTGCAACAAATTTCGTCAATTCCTTTAGAAAAGGTTGGCCAAAAAGAAGACCCTGAGCCACCGGACCAGATTCGGAAGTAGACAGTTCCGCTAATTTTGGATCGATTTTTAGCAAAATAGAGCGACGACGCTCGCTCGAAATTGCACAATTAGCATTGCCTAACTGGCAAATAGCCCTTTGAGCCCATTCGATCAGGTCGTCAGGATCCACAAGGGAAGAAGATTCTTTGGCATGAAATCCCAGATCCAGAATTTTAGTGAGTGGTCCCAGTAAATCCAGCATTTTATCCTGACAGGAACGCCAGGACCTGTCAAGACCCTTCTTCGGATCCTTTGCAAATTTTTTGAGGTATGACAGCATAGTTGGATCAATCTCTGGAGTGTCTGCCAGGTGATCTGCGAGATCCGGGCGAGGGCACTCAGAACGAAGGCGAGCCCTAACATCCTTTTCGAAGGGCTGCCGAATGTGCGCCTGAACATAGGCTGCAACAGCAGGGGAAGGGAGCCAGGAAGAGGAATGCGGATGATAAAGTTCAGAAGGTTCAAATGTAAGGACCTGAGGGTGAGTGGGAGCATCGACATAATGCTCCTTACGAGACTTCTTGCGTGGAGGCGGAACATCCTGGTCCGAAGGAGAGGAAGGAGGACCATCGGAATCAGTTAGAAGTCCAGAAGAGGCAGAGGCGCCCACTGAAGGCAAGGAGGACGCTTTTTCTGAGGCTAAAGATTTAGCCAGTCTTTTAAAATCCGATCTATGCGGATTAGCCGGAGATTTGGAGGAACTGGAAGGAGGCAACCAACCCTGTTGTTTGGCGTAGTTCGTCAAATGACGTTTCAGGGGATTAATGGCGTGGACCAGGGCCTTATTAACGGAGCGAGTAACCCCTTGGTCCAAAGCTTCCACTAGATCCTGCTCTAGAAAACTAGAGTCATCCTCTTCAAAGGAGTAATCATCGTCATCAAAATATTCCTCCATTTCTGACACAGAAATGTGACAATAAAGCCCACAAAATGATACTCCGAGTGTTATATATATGCCAAAGGCACAAATCAGGGGGAGTGAATAACCCCGCAGCAAGCCAGTAGGAAAGGTAGAGAAACCTGACCCAAATATATAAATAAATAAATTGTGGAGGGAGGGCTTGCTGCACAATCACTCTAGGCAGAGCCTATGCGCTATTATACAGCCCAAAGCCTTGAAAAAGCAATGGGCGTCGATGGGGCTGACTAACTTGTGAGGCTGTGGGCAGCGGCGTGTAAAACAGCCGATTCTGTGAAGCTCCGTGAGGAACACAATGTAAACACTGAAAATGGCCGCCGCGCATGCGCGGTAACGGCCGCCTCGAGTTAGAAATGCAAAAATGAGCTCGCGCGTGAAAGCGCGAGTCTCACTGCCCCAGGACTCCCACTCCACCTGAAAAACGAGCACGGACGCTCCGACGAGCGTCCGGACCTCGGGAGGTGACACACGCTCCCAGCGCAGCAACGCGCGTGTGTGAAGACACCGCGAACCTGAAATGAAATGCGCTAGAAGCGGCAACAAAGTAACAATGCAAATAGAGCGCCGAAGCATGCAAATTAAGCCGTATCTAGACAAGAAAAATAGCAACAAAGTATCAACACATTAGTAATATACAAGAAGAAACACTTAACTGGCTGCGGAGCAGCAAAGAAAGAGGACGTACTTTCACTGGCATTAGCTTTTATATGTGAGACTCTATGGTTGTTCACGTGGTACCCTGGTGCTCATGGGTACTGTAGTTTTTTCGTTCTACAACGGTTCTTCTAATTGGCTGCTGGGCATTTCTAATAAAGAAATGAGAAAGCATAATCGGAGCCTCCTGTCCTGACATAGAATTGTTGCCTCGCTCACATTGCATTTAAAAGAGGCTGATCTCTGTGCTACTGTTGCCTAGTTACACTTGTTTGTTCTGGAAGTTTACCTTTATGATGTAACTTTTAAGTGGCTGTACTTGAAGTTGCATTAAAAGATTAATGCATAATGTCAGCCTCCGTGTCTTTAATGAAATTCAGATTCTCTGGTCATGGTAATCAGTGCTTTAAATGGGCCGGTACTCACTGGTACTGAGTACCAGCTCTTCTCATTTTTATCGCCCAGATTAACGGCACTTCTCTGCTGCCAAGGAGTGTACAGGTACTCATCAAAGGTGGGCTCATTATTGCTAGTGCTCACGAGCACGAACGAGGCTGTCTGACAGCCAAAGCGCCTCTGTAGCCCAAGCGAGCCACCTTAAAACTATTCAGCAGGGTTCATTTGCATAATGTCCGGTGTTCACCACCACGCTGTGATTGGCAGAGCAGGGTCCATTCAGGCCCTGTGCTGTCAATCACATTCACACCATGGTGTGCATTTGTGCACACATTCAAATCCAGGCATCCCGCTGACAGCAGCAATTAAGAAAGCCGCGGGAGATAAGGAGTGTAAAATGGCCTTTATCCCACCTGAGTCTTTTGTGTGTGTGTCTGCTTGTGTCTGGGTGTTTGCCTGCTTGTGTGCACGTTTTTGTGTGTGTGAGAAAAGCGAGTGAAAGAGGGAGATCATCCAGACACTACGGAGGTATTTTAAAGGACATTCTTGGAAAGCTTTGCGTGAGCATTGCTGCTTGTTTCTGTGAGTGTGCACTCAAGAATATACAAGTATTCGGCCACATAGTAGTGTCTTGTATGTCTTGTCCTTAGCCCCGCCCACTTGCTACACTCATAGCTGATTTTAAGAGTACCTGCACTTATTTTTCCCCATTTAAAGCACTGACGGTAATAGGAGAATTGCAATTCAGTCAAACAAAAGCTTCAAACTTAGTAAACTGAACTGTACACAGGTAGCTTGATAGCCGTCAGTAGCTCACGAGCTACTCGTTGGAGAAGCCTGGTTTAGCTAATTAGACTTCTATTTCATATCTAGTTTCTGCTTCTTGTGTTGTTCTTCCAATCACTCTTTAGATTTATACTGCACTTGCGCGTCATCCGAACTTTGACCACAGAAACAACAGAGCGCATGCACCCTTCCGCCGTCGGAACTAATTCAAAACGCATGCGCATTTTACATCTTCCGTTATCGTGAGCATGGATAGCAAGGAACGTGCCGAGATCCCTCACAAATACAAACTTCAAGGGCAGGTGTATGATGCATTCCCTGTCCACTTCCCCGAGACCTCTACTCCTCTGCTTGCTTAGTGGACTACCGGCATCCGGTAAAAGCTCGCTCGCACTGGCTCTCTGCAATGTCATCCGCAACAGAGCTACATGGTCGTGTGCGCTCATTTGCTACGACGAGATCATCACGCCAGACGCATTTCAACGTAAAACGTCACCTACTACTCAGATGGAGGAGCGAATATCCGTGAATAAAGAGGAGGCTGTGTGGATCGAACAGGAAGAAACGAACAGTCTTAAAGGGGAAGATTCAGAACAACATAAGCGGGTGGAACACAAACTTTCGAAAGGGGTGGGACGTTTGGAACTGAGAGGGGCCAAGCCTGCTCACAGCTGTAGCGAGGAGACCGTAAAGTTAAAAGGGAATGCGACTTATTTAAACAGGGAGGAGAGGGTATATTCAAAAGGGCAAGAGATTGGATTTCTGCAAAATACAGGGACAGGAGTACAGAAGGATGGAGGGCACCGAAAGAGCGAAAGAACCGCCCCTCGTGGAAAATGTTCTGTTCAGGGAACCAGTGCTACTATTTTTGGAGAGAGTACAGACGTGGGAAGACAGAATGATTTACCTCGAGGAGTCAGTGAACAACCAGAAGTGCTCGATTGTGCAAATAACCAGCTGCCTCCTCAGACAACAGATGGCTGGGTCAGTATAAGCGCGTACCACGGAACTCCTCAAATGACTCACGCGAAAGCAGAGAGTAAAGTGTTAGCATCTCATAAACATGCTTTCTGAATTAAGATTGGGTTTATGAGCACTATCCAGTAAGATTCATAATTGAGAAAATTAAAGCACAGGTTCCACTATGCTTAATGCTTTTGGCTTGAAAATCAAAATTGGATAAAAGGTGCAGCACGTTTTAAACCACTTTTATTTATCATTGTATTATCACAAAAGAACCATAATCCCTGCAAGTTCTTACCCACATGTAGATTGTCATTATGCTGATACAATCATACATTAGGCTGACAATTCCTGCAGTTTATCTAACTTTGAGATTACTGCTATCATACTAGTAGAGGAGATCTGCTTAGGTATGGGGATTCTTGAGTATTCACCTATGACTTCCATAACGTTTTAGTGAAGACTCCACATGCAAGGTAAGTTCTCAGGTAAGTTTGACATACAGTCCAAGACACATCGTACTCCCACAGCACCTCCTGACAACTGACCACTTAAACCGTTTAACTGTCACCAGTGGAATCCTTGCATATGTGGAGAATGGAGATGCCATGGGCCAATAGCATTAATGTAATCTATGCACGTCACAATGCCCTGAACACCAGCCTAGTTATACTACGTTACAACATTATAACACATCTTCCTCTCATAAATTGAAAAGAATGAATTATTTATATATTGCATGTATTACACGCACCATAATACATTAACATTCTGCGTTAGAAAGTTAAATTAGTTTAATATATATACAGAAAAGGCAAACCAAATAAACTTGACTACACATTGATGATAAAGTAGTCATATTTTTTGGATTGGTAATAATTGTCGAATCAACCCCTTTTGCTTTGACAGCTATAGTCTTTGTCAAACTCTTGAGACACGCCAAGCTAATTTATCTGTCCGCTATCCTTTTTATATGGCGAGCCAATATTTTCTGGTGTGTCACACTAACCATCTTCAGATTCACCATTCACATCTCTTGGATCACTTCTAACCTCATCAAAATCCATCCAATCATAACTATTGATTTTGGAATTCGATATCCTATCGCCAGAATGACATCTTGTAACACTGCTCATGTGCAAACCTTTCCAACACTTACTTTAAGTGAATTGCAAAATATTTTACAGATATGCATGGGTTTTAAAAATCTACTTTCACCCTTCTTGACCTTCTTACCCTTTCTCACTTTGACCCCATTACCACATTTAAATTCCACTATTTTTGACCTATACCTTTTATAATACCAAGCCTTATATCATTGTTTGGCTAAAGCAGTTTTCTTTCTCACTTATTCCGGGGAACATTCCGCTTTTTGGAGGAGGTCATCCAACTTAAATCTTTGCTGAAAGCCTCCCTTCGTCCCACTATTGTAAGGGGACTGTTATCAGTTATTAAACTGGGGGTGATCCTATAAGCCCAAATGAATGTGCAAATTTAACTTTCCCAATTCAATTTATTACCTTTGCACATTTGAATACTTCATTTGAGAACTTATTATTGTGCTCAACTAAACCATTGCATTTGGCATGATAAACGGATGTGGTTTTATGTGCAACGCCATTCCTTTCCAAAAAGTTCCTGAAAGAAGCAGACATGAATTGTGGACCATTATCAGTGATGACAACTTTTGGTAGCCATTCTCTCATGAAGATTTTTCCCAAAATGTAGTGATGCTTGCACAATCAGCATTGTGCACACTTTTTATCTCTGGCCATTTCGAAAAGTGATCAACCAGTACCAAAATTTACTTGTATTCACCATCAACACATTCAACGGGTCCGACAGTATCCACACCAATTATCTCCCACAACCTATTTGGACTCTCAGTGGGACATAAAGGGGGTTTAAAGATTTTGAGACACTTATCTGAATTACTACATTCAATGCATTCACGGACCAACACCTCAATCTGCTTGTCAAGACCAGGCCACCAATAATTGTATTTCACTCTCCGTTTTCTTTTGGACACACCTAGATGTTCCTCATGGCATAATTGTAGTATCTTCTTCCTTAAGGTTAACAGTGAAACCAGCCTTTCACATCTGAATAACATGTTATCCTTTACCAGGGGTGTGGAATTTAATGAAATATCTACTGGTCCATGGGGCAGGTTCTTCATAAATCTACTTGTCCTGTAACAAAATCCACTTGTCTCTTTGGTGCCATGTAATGCAGCAACAAATTATGGCAGCAATCTCATTATATAAGATCTCTGATATATCCTCTCCGATTATGCCAGGGCTCATACCATGGTAGGGTTTGAATACTAGCAATTCCCTAATGTTGCCACGTTTCCACAGATCTACATACTGGGGTTGAAGGTAGTGGAAAGCAATAGTTCCTGGGTTGGAATGCCAATTTGAGTTTGTACACACCTAGTAACTTGCATGTTTTAAGGGTTTTCACCAACTCTTCTCTAATCTTTTCCCATACTGAGAAAGTTTGGAAATTTACTCTTGACAATGGTAGAGGTAAAATATCTTCCAGAGATGGGGAAAAAAGTGGTTGTAGAAAAAGTGTACTTGCAAACACTCAGATATTCGCATGAGCAAATCTGCACATGAATGTTTGCTCATGTTAAAATGCAGTTCACAAATATTTTCTAGCAGTACTATTTCTTGGCCTATTTCTGTAAATTCTTGTGAATTCACGAAAAGCATATATCTGCACTTAATGCAAGGACATATACCATGGTTGCACTTTTGAGACAATTCCTTATGAATTGGGCACCTGTGTAGGTCTGGCATTAACCATGACCTTTGCGTTTATTAAAATTCTGTCCCTCTCTCTTGTCTGGCTTAATTGTGAGTGACAGCATTCTGTTCTTTCAAGGAGTATATCAGTATACAAAGTAGTTTTTTTCTGTGCCAGGAACTACTGTGGCAATGAGTGCTTGAGAATAAAGACAAATTTTGTTTTTGCCAATGTTTGTTATAATGGTGAGGGATAGTTCCCACACCAATAAGTTTTACAAAAACCAGGCCAAAATAATTTACACACTGACAAAAGCTGACCACCAATTTTAGACCTACTGGCTTTTCCAAAACCTGTTTATTTTTGTTTCCTGTAATCTTATTGAAACTGGTTACACTTATTTTCCGGGTGCATTATACATAGCCTCATATTGCTAAACTTTGAAAACGTGAGTACACCTTTTTATACTGGTACCACTGTCAGTGGTGCAGTCCGAGCTTACAACATTTACTTAGAGAGCTCACCCTAATAATAAAGGCTTTGCAATAATGAACCATAAATACAAGTTTGAACAGCATTAACATATGGACATAAATATTACGTTAACTGCAGACATAGCCCTTCCCGGATACATATTGTGGAACTGTAAACTGGCAGCCAAAGGTTTTGTGCTGCAGGGGGTTCGGCCTACTTGTCCCAAGGACAATATACATATGAAAACTTGTTGCCATTGACCCCAAACAATATGTCCTGGGCGTCAGGCTATAGGAATTCCACATCCCTGTTAACACAGTTCATTTCTTACTTCCAAAAACATTCTTTCTTCCGATTTCTTTTATTAGGCCAACCTTTGGTTAAGTAACCTGCAATATTTTTTAAACAGTCATCCTTAGCCACATTGTTCATTCACACAGTCAACGAAATGCCTTCCAAGCCATCAAATAACAACGCTACTTTGTCACCATCCTGCATTACTTTTTCATCTTTAGCAATGAGCAAAGGTATCCTACTTAGAAAATCAGCTACCCTGTTCTTGACACCGGGCCATTAATCAACATCATATGTGTAATCCAGTAATTGTACAGACATTCTACTTAATCTGGGTGATATATATAGTAACCCAGTGGTAGTCAGAATTTTTGTTAGGAGCTTATGATCCGATCCTTGCAAAACATGGAAATCCCAGACATGCAGGCAAAAGTGATTCATTGCACATGTTTAAATAAAGTTTTGCGCTTGATCACAGGATATCTTTCCTCGGCTGATGCAAGAGAACATGAAGCAAATGCAACCACCCATTCATTACGTTCATTAACACATTGTGAAGAGACTGTGCCCAGCCCTTTATTACTTGCATTCGTTGTTACTATAATTTGGCACTTGGAATCAAAACCTTTAGGAACAAGCATTTGCAAACTAATAGGTCTCTCATTTATGAAACTCTTGAAAATGCGAGACCTATTGCATTGCAAATGTTTTTTGCAAAAGCTCCCCATGCTGTGCTTTCAGTTTAATGGTGGCCACCCCCTTTTCCTTAGATGTGGCTGGTCAAAAGAAAGGGGCGCTGCAGCCATTAACGTAAATGTGTGGCATGGGGCATTTTTACAAACAAAAGTTAAATAAAAAATAGAAAAAAACGTGGCCGCGTTTGGCGCAGCTAAGTGGCCGCAACCAAAGGCGGAGGCTGCCACTGTGGCGTGCTGTGCTATGAGAAAAAAAGTAAAGCCTTACGAGAGAGCGTGGTGAAAAGCATTTAACAAAATAGCGCTCGGAGGTTGTATTTAAAGTCTACCAAGCACCAACAAACGAGGTTACAAATGAAGACAAGGCGGTACTAAAGAGGGACTAACACCTCTATTTATGAATTAGAAGCCAGCATTCACCTAGGACAATTAAACAAACCCCAAACAATATGTCCCGCGCATCGGGCTATAGGAATTCCACATCCCTGCAATGAAACAAGCCAATTAAAAATATGGGCGGAGTTTCAAGTCCCTACCTGAATACAGCATGCCTCTCAGAGCAGCGCAAGCGCTGCCCATGCTCAACCTAAAAAGTCCATTGCAAATTTCATTTTTCAAGTAAAAAAAAAATCTTTGCATATTTTAATCCAGGCAAATTTCACTCTGCATTTGAGTAGTTGTCGTATGTAGTATGTTTTTTCTGACAATTTTTTTAACAAATTTTGAATAGTATTCCATTATCCCTATAAAAGGCTCTAGCTTCATCCTTTCCGTTTGGATTAGGTGCTTTCCTAATAACTTCAACTAGACCTGGCTTAGGTTTGATACCATCTTTACAAATACTGTGACCCTTTCACCCGTAGAATTTCCAGGACCTCTTTAAGTCTTTCATCGTGTTCCATTCTGTCTCTGCCCATAATCAGGATATCATCCTGGAAAAACATTACCCCCACCTGAAGATATTACTCATTGTTCTTTGAAATAGAGATGCATCAGATGCTTAACCAAAAGGTACCCTGGTAAAATGAAAGCATCCAAAAGGTGTACTAAATATTGTAATTTTCTTACTGTCTGTGTGTAAATTCACCTGTTGGTAGCCTGATTTCAGATCAAAGGTTGAAAATCACCACATATCTTTCGTACCTGGAAACATCTCATTTACACAGGGTGATGGAAACTGATCCACCAGAATGTTTTCATTAAGTTCTCTAAGGTCCACGCATAACCTAACTTTTCCATTGGGATGCCTTACTCCCACCAATGGAGAAACCAATTATGCAGATTCCACTTGTTCAATTATGCCAGCTTCAACTAATTTCTGTAACTCCATATGTACTTCTTCTTTGACAGATATTGGTATATGCCTAACCTTGTGAACACACACGACTGCAGACGGTTCTAATTCAATTTTGAGTTCAAAATCATTCAAAAATCCAACCTCGCCTAAAAAACTTTGGATATTCTTTCAAGATGTCAGCGCTACTTTTATCACTGTCACTGACCAATAAAACGGAATTCATACAATTAGGATTTAAAATGATTCCCAACTCTCCTTGATCAGTGGCAACCTAACGCAGAAGACCCTTTCTTTGCCACATACAACTTACAATTGGCTTTTCTGTTTTTGAACTGGAATTCTAGATTCCGACAACCAACAAAATCGATTCTGTACCCAGTGTAATTCTTGCCAATTACTTCAAATCTGTCCAGATGAGAACCCAGTTTACTTATGAAATGGTTTCTTCATATCTTCACTTAACAATAGTAAGAGGTGAGCCAGAATCAGCTACCACACCACCCATGTTCACTTCACACAATGTTTTCCTCATTTGAACTGAATTCACATCCGATATGTCATAATTCATACAGAACACATGATTGATATTGGTCGTGTCAGAATCATCAGAATTCTCATCACACAATTCACGTCTCTTTGTATTATTCAGTTATCTTCTGCAAATTTTGGCATAGTGACCAATAATGCCACACAAGGAGCATTTTTGGTTTCTAGCTGGACATTTGTTGTAATATGCTAGATGATCAGCTGAACCACAGAGATAGCATTTTCTGGGACTTGGCTTAACCCCAGTACTTCTCCTTGAATCCTTCTCGCCAGAAACTTTCAACTTTTCCTCATATGACCCCTCTCCCTCCTTTGCTTTTCTCCTCACCTTTCTTGTTTTTAGAGGATACAATTTTATTCACCTCTTTGACATCCTTGCCTTGTTTAAAACTGCTTTGGCACAACTAACCCCCAGTTAATTCTGCTTTTTAGGTCTCGCCTATGCAGTGCGCATGCGTTGCATAGGAGGGGACCTCTTGGAATCTATCAGCTTTTTTGACCAAAAACGTGCACTCTTTGCATTGCTTTCTATTGCAACGCGTGCAGGTTTGGCATTTCCCTTGCGGGAGCGAGCTTTGGTGACATCTGTTTGTAATTATCTTGCAAACAGATGGTGCCCCTGTTCGCTCCCGCAAGGGAAACGGTGTGTGTGTCTGGGCGTGCACCACTCCCGGGCTTGTTTAGGCTGCTGGTGTCTTCGGTTTAAGATTATTTGGCAAGGCACTTGCATGCCAGAAGCCGTCCCTGTTCTGTCCTCATTCGGCATTTATTAACAGCGGTCCTCATGGCCCCGTATGGCATTAGGTGCTCTAATGTTAATTTTTTTCTGAATGCCAAAGCAGTCTCCTGTCAGGAGGCGACCATGGCTTACCTTCCTGTGTCTTGTTCATTGAAGGTAAGTTATGGCTTTGTTTTGGGAAGTATGCCACGACGGGAAATCTGTTATTCAACCACATTTATAAGGTCCTAAAAGCGAGACCTATTGGATATGCCAATGCTTGTTTAACTAAAGCAACAACCTCTTTCAAAGGAGACTCACCATTGACCTACAGTTTGTCCTCAATATTTGGATTGCTTGCATGCATTATTATTTGGTCCCAGATAAATTCCTCTAACAGACCACCAGATCTTCATGTTAATGCTAAGGCACGTAATGTAGGTAGATAGTCATCCACACATTCTATTTTCCCGGGTTTCAGTTGGGAAAATGTATATCTATCTACAGCCACACAGACAATAGGTCAAAAAAAGCACATCTAAATCTTCTAATGCATATGTAAACACATTACCCCCTCATATGGTTTTTCCTAGTCCGGTTGTATGTTTTGAGACCACCTGGCCCCAAGCAATAAAGTAGAACTTTTATTTCTTTTCAGGAGTGAATTCCTCAACCTTTAAAGTCTATCAAAATAATTGCAGAAATATTCTCTCCATTCCTTCCAAGGCATAGATGGTTCACTCTTGGAAGGGAGGAAAGGCTGTGGATTCGTCAATTTTAATGAATTTAAGGCATACATTACTTATTACCACAATTATGCAAATTATACCAAGCAGGTCCACACTAGTAATTGCTGTGCAGCGTTACTTTCAGTTTCAATAATATGGCGCACAGAGTACCTCAAAACACATACCGGTAGCAGGTCTAGTCAACAAATCCAGACGAACACTAGCAGGAAGCACCCATCTACAGTAAGGTAACCCACATGTGAATAAACACGGGTCAGGTTTACAGGGTAACATTGCAAAAGTTACCAGGTTGTTGCATTGTGTGTCATAAAGGCTGCAGCGTGATTTTGTGAGAAATACAATGAGTGACTAGCGCAACTAGGGTGTGCAGCAGTAACTGAAAATACACCACGTCACAGCTAAAAGCCCTGCCAAAAGTATTAGAGCACTGCATGTTAGGCAGCTTCTTCCTCCCACGCCAATCTCACTCGTATAGATTACTTCCGTGGTTGTCGTCAGCTCTTCCTGAACTTGTCAAAAAGATTTTAGATCTATGTGATTCACTCATTCAGTGATTGAGCTTTCTTCGAGATGCCTCCACTGCCCAGTTTGTTTCCTCTTCTTGAGCTCTGCCGGTATGGGGTCCGTATGTGTGGCTTCTTTGATGACGTGTAGAGGCATGGGTTGTGGGGTTTCATTATGAAGAGTAGGTATTCTTCAACTACAGGTGTAATCTTTTTGTTGATTGTCAACGGGTGTCGAGATATGTAGTATGCAGGGTTGTTGTCTTTCCCTAGCTTTTGTAGAATTGTATAGGAGTACTCTTGTAGGTGGATTCCCAACTGTTCAATTAGCGACAGCATTTTTGCTCAGGGGTTTCCAAAGTCAATGATTAGCTCCTGATGGTCAGTCTCTATGTTCAAGTGTTTACCATATATAACCAGGGGAGTGCTTGCACGCCCACCCAACTGCCAGGCTTTCTTTTTCAGCTTTAGAATATGATCTTTCAACATCTGAGAGGCTATGACTGCCATGGGAAATATGTTTGCCAGTAGTGATCACTATCTCAACGATGTTGTGCACCCAGTCCTTCTGGGCCGGCATCTACTGTGAGTTTGATGTATACTTTTAATCAAAGTAGGCTATGTTGGTGGCAAGTTCCTCCTTTCTTGAAACATAGGTTCACATGTGGAGGTCCACGCAAATGTGCGTCCATACTGTCAGCTCTCGAATTACATTGCTGATGATGGTACAGTCTTTTATTTAGTAGGTGTAGTTGCTGGCCATCTCTAGAACTGATTGGATTTTACTGACATCTTAGGGGTCCAGTATGTCCTAGAACGCTTTTCCTTTGTTGGAGGTGCCATTGTGTGGGTATAACTGACCACACCAATAACATTCTCTTACATTGTCTGTGCTGTGGTGTATGCCCCTCGTGTGGTGTCTTTACTTGGGTTAGGGCTGTTACCTGGAATTTTTGTTTGACTTCTCCTTATTTTGGTTTTAGAGCCAGAATGCTTGTTCTTGCTTGTGTTTTTTCAGATTACATTTTTTTAGCTTGCTCTTCCACTTTGTCATGTATGTGTGTCATTGGCTCAGTCTGTTATAGGATACAGTCCTTGTGCAGGTAAACAGCATTGGAGGGACTCGGACAAACTTCTGATTTGCAGTCGTATAATTTCTTCACCCATGAATTTACAGTATTTCACTATGCCCCTGTCACCTCAGTGCTTTTGCTCATAGCTCTTATTTTCATGATTCTTTTACCTTTGTCAGCAGTTGTGCTGTCGGGAATTATGGAAGCAAAAACATGGGAGTTCCTTCATATATTTATTTATTATCCTCTCTACATCACACATACTACCAGTGCAGAGCTACTCTCCAGCACTTTGTCGTTCCTTCCTCTCCTCTCACTCTCCGATCTGTTTCCTACATGTCCCCGCAGGGAATGTGTAGCGATGGTCGGCTAGACATCTGGTGGGTTTCTTGGCTTGGGGACTTATCTCGCGACATAGTACTCTAATTAACATGATCAGCTATGCATTGCTTTGCCAGCATCAGACTCGGTATATTGTGTCTTGCCTTTCTTCAACTTTGGATTGAACCCAACATTGCTTGGGAGAGTCTTCCAGTCGGATTCCTGTTGCTCTCTTCAATTTCATTATCTCTTTTCCCCAGAAACGTGATGCCACATAGCATTGCCATGTGATGTATGAATGTAGTTTCAATAGATCTGCATTTGGGATAGGCTGCAGACCTTTTGGGACAGATTTTCTGCAGTTCCGCCAGGGTCAGTTATGTGCTGTGTAGGTAGCAAAATGTATGAATTTGAACTTCTCATAATAGGAGATCTCCTTACTATGGCACATGTTACTTTCCGTTCCTTGTAGCTAATGTATTTGTGAAAATATCCTTCCAATAGTTGTTTGCCTGCAACAGCGAATGTCCTACTTGTACATATTCTCGCGCGATATTTTTGTGTACAAGAAGGAGCTTGCAGGACACCCATTACTTACCATTTGTTGGCTTCATTGTCACTCTTCCTTGGTGCCTTTTTTTTGGCCAGCGCAGCCGTCGACGTCACTCTTGAACCATACATAAATAGTGCAGCGCACCTTGATACACAGAACCCTAAAATATGTAACAAAAGCACTCAATTTAGTTTGTTACAAATCTGGAAAACAGGAAAATGTATTTATCTGTGTGTAATAGTATAGAAGTCAAAGAGTCCAGACTTCATATAATGTGATGACTTGAAAAAGTCCATAAGGTGGACGAAACATGCCTGCTGAATCATCTATAATCATTGGTTATTGCAAAATGTGTATTGCTTGTGTGATCAAGTTGAGAAGAAGCCAATCATCTTGATCATTTTTGGAACAGTTTGATTGAGCATGTGACTTAACTAAAAAGAAGTAAGCAAAATATTATTCACATTATATGAAGTCTGGACTCAATACTATTACACAAAGATAGATACATTTTCTTGTTTTCCAGATTTGTAACAAACTAAATTGAGCGCAATTGCTACATATTTTGGGGTTCTGTGCATGAAGGTGTCCTCCACTATTTGTGTGGTTTAGATTGGGCTGAGATCTATGGTTCTTCCAGGGTCGGTTTTTAACACATTGTGGCAATGGTTGTGACTAGTGTATGAACACCATCAAATTGTAAATCATTTCTACGCTCAAAGGGAAGGAGTGTGAGACCATAATACCAGAGTTGCTTTCTTTGTTCATAAGCAAATCGTCACGCCTTTTTCCTTTCTGAAGAGCATGGACCAAGCCCAGATTTATTCCCCTTAAATAGTGCCCGTACGCTGCTTGTCCTGTGATTCAGGTACTGTTTCTTCTCCCCCCACGCCCTATTGTATAATCATTGTATTCTTAATCCATGTTGAAGACATATACAGTTCTGCAGTTTGCATAGAATGCATGCATTGGGGTTGCACGACAGTGCTCAATGAAAAACCCTTGTTATGCTTAAGTTAAACCTACCCGTGTACAAAAAGGGAAACAGTTATGCTATATAAACACCTTAGGATATGCAGATTCTCTTACGGGTTAACTGTGTTACAGATACCAAGAGTGTCTTTAAATAAACAATACACATTAAAATTGGAGGACAGGAAGCCTCATAGATGGATTATCCAGGTCTATGAAAGGACCCAGTGCATCTTGAGGACATATGCACATACAGCCACACAACGTTGCAGTCTTATGAGTTTGTTAGCAAAGGTCACTGACTTGGCTGCTGTGGTCACCCTGCACATGGCCAGGATCAGCTGTTGCATCCACAGGCTCATATGAGAGCAGTGTTATTTTTGGATACTAAGTGGTGAATAATGGGAAGTTTGAAGCAGAGACAGAGGGTATTCATGATTAGCAATGTGTTACTATGTATTTACGAATTTATTGGACATGCATAACATTGTATGTATAAAAAAACCCAATAAAAATAGTTTCAAAAGTCCACATCCTTCATGGCATTGCCAAAAGGATGGGAATGGTATTTGGGCACTCCACCTTATCCATGGACTCCTTATCTGTACCCATCCTTATCCATGGACTTCTCCTTTTATTTATGTTTCTTATTTGTTCAGCTACTGGGACTGATGCGTTGACCTGATGGCAGTTGTACGGAGGGGTTAACTATCCCAGAGGGAAGCATTTGAGTGCATCCTCCTTTACCCTTGGTTAAGGGGCCTTTGAGTAGGGGTTAGACAGTTTGTTGTGGTTTACTAGCACTTTGAACAATCACCGGACTCTGAGCACAGCCTGAGAAGACTGTCTGTGGGGGTGGTAATAGCCGATGCACGGCCAAACTATTGGGTTCTAGGTAGAGATTGGAGAATGCTTTGACTAAAATAGGGATATGATGTAGGGGTAAAGCCCAGGACAAGGCACACATCATTCCAAACCCTTCTTCCTGCTGCCCAGGGAAAATTAATTTAAGTGTGGGGCCAAGACACACTTCCTTAGCCAATTAGCAAGGCTGCAGACGATGACAGTTCAGCTGTTTAGCAAAGCCAGAATATGTTAACTAGCCCCCCACCCCCCAAAGAACTGAACAAGAAAAGAGGCTTCAGGGGTGAAAGGCCATTTTAAATTCTTTACTGTCTGTGGGAGAGTTATGCCCAAGGGCGTACACATAATACAGGATTACTACTGCTCTATTGTTTTCCTCCAGGTGCTCATGAACATTTAGTGATATCACCTAATTTGTAGAGGGTTAGACTACTGATGACTGTTGTTCCCTAACAGCACATTTTTTTTATTTTCTGTCAAATGAGGCAGAAGCAAGATAATTATTTTTTAAGAGGGCTGTCAGAGCTGAGCTGAAAAGAGGTGATGGTCGCCCTGCCCTAAATAGGGTGGGAAGACCATCAGTTAGACCTTTTAAGCCTTTGGTGGACGGTGCATCTGGTCAAAGTTTTAAGTGTGGAGGCTCCGCCAGTGTAAGCCAAGTGCTTCCACTAATTACATAATCTGATGGAACCACAAGTTTGGTGAAGTGAGGGTCCGGCTGATTTACAGAGATGCTTCTGCTCTTCTGAACTCTAAATTACCCTGTTCGTTTTTCAGGTTGAAGCCTACAGTGCAGCTGTCTGGGGACATTCTGATCCACCCATTGCTTACCATTAGCTTTGTGGTTTGTAACTCACATTTACTTGTTTTCTATTTGCTGGCTTCATTTGTTTTTAGGCTCTCCGGCTTTAGTTTTTCCTTCCCTTGCCCAAACCCTATTTACTGTAGTCTTCCCTCAGTAATGGGTTTCTGTAAACAGGTCTTTAAATCTTCTTCTCATCACTGTTGCTTTGCATTCAAAGACAGAGGTGAAATGTCAGGCTCTATCTTCCTGGAAGCTTGGTGTTTACTTTTCTTTCTCCAACTTCAGTGTGAGAGGATTTATGGGACAATCATGCCAGGTACTGGGTGTGTGCTTGAGGAAGGCTGTACAATGGCATTATGTTTTCTAGCACTAAACAAAATTTAAATGTCTGTAACTGAACTTTGCAGATATTTCAGAATAAACAAAAAGCAATTGAAGCACATTTTTGGTAATTCTGAAGTGTGGTGGAAACCTGTTTTAATACTATCAAATCAATACACTAGGTGTTAACATTTCCACAAGTTATCATTTGTGGACTGTATACTTTTATCAGTAAAAACTGCATGTCTGTGCAAATGTAATGGTTATTTCAATTGAAGATGTGTTGTCTGTAATGACAGTACACTACCACACCATGCATACTTCACTTTACCCCACACCACTCTACTCTGCACCACTCTACACCACTGGAGTCTACCCTGCACCACTCCACACTAGGCCACACGGTGTCACTGAAGTCTACTCTGCACCACTCAACTACTTCACTCTACGCCTCTCTACTCTACACCACTACCCCACTGCTGTACTATGCACCACTGCACTCTTCGCCACTGTGCTCTGCACCACTCCTCTCTGAGCCACTTCACTATGCAACAATGCCATTTATGCCACTGCACTCTACACTAATGGACTTTACTCTTTACCACTCTACACCAATGCACTCTATGCCAATCCACTCTACACTATGCCACTGTACTCTACTCTGCCCCCTCCACTGAAACAATCTACTCTGTGCCTCTACACTCGATGCCAATGCTCTCACTCTAAACCACGTTACTCAAAACCAATTCACTCTACGCCAGTGCACTCAACACCACTATACTCTGCACTGCAGCACTTTACACCACTCCACTCTACACCATTGTACACTAGCTCACTGCACTCTACTCCACTCTATTATACTCTGCACCACTGTACTCTATGCTACTGCTCTCTATGCCACTCTATTCTGCACCACTCTATGCACTGCAGTCCACGGCAATGCGATCTACGCCACTCTGCTACACACCACTGCACTCTACGACAGTCTACTCCGCAACACTGTGCTCTTTGACACTGAACTCTATGCCACTGTACTCTATGCCACTGCACTATACCGATCTATGCCACTTCACTCTATGCCACTCTACTCTGTAACACTGCACTCAGCCACTGAACTCTGCACCACTCTTCACTGCACTCTATGCTATTACACTCTACTCTGCACCACTCTACCTCACTCTACTGCACTCTACGCCAATTCATTGTACGTCACTACACTATACGCCACTCTCCATCACGCCTGTCTGTCTCTGCACTCTGCACCAATCCCCTCTAAGCCACTCTAATGCACTCTGCACCACTGTACTCTGATACTCCACTCTACAACACTGCACTCTATGCCACTGCACTCTACACCTCTGCAGTCTACTCTAGCCCACTGCACTCTACGCTACTCAGTTCCACTCTGCACCATTCCACTCTATGCCACTCCACGCTGCGCCACGGCATTCTGCCCTGCGCCACTCCTTTCCACACCACTCTGTTGTACACTGCTGCACTCTACGCCCGCCACTGCACCCCAATGTCAATGCAGTCTACATCACTTTACTCAAAACCAGTACACTCTGCCACTGCACTGAAACAATCTGCTATACACCACTCTACATCACTGCACTTTGCGCCACTCTGTTCTACTCTGAACTAGTGTACTCTATGCCACTGCTCTCTGCACCACTCTACTTTATTCCAGTGCAGTCTAGGCCACTGCACTCCACTCTGCACCACTCAACTCCACGCCACTCTACTGCATGCTACGCCAATGCACTGTATGCCACTACACACTGTATCACGCTACATCACTCTAATCTATTCTGCACCACTGCACTCTACACCTCTCTACTCTATGCCACTGCACTCTGCAACTTAACATGCACCACTCCACTATACACCACACCACTCCACTCTATTCTGAAACAATTTACTCTACGTCACTACACTCTACGCCACTCTGATCTACAGCATGCTGCTCTACATCACTGTACTCCACACCACTTTACTCAAAACCAATGAACTCTAGGCCAATCTACTCTGCACCACTGTAATTTATACCACTTCACTCTCGGCCACTCTACGATACTACACTCTACGATATTTCACTCTATGCCACTCCCCTATACAACACTCACCTCCACTCTACATTATGCCATTCTAAGATGCTCTATGCTACTCCCTCTTTGCCACTCCATTCTATTCTATAACACTCTACTCCACTCTATGCCATTCCACTTTGACACTCTGTGCCACTCAACTTTACAGCTCTATTGCACTCTGCAGTTCCACTCTCCTACACTACTCCACTCTATGCCACTCATCTCTATGACCATCCACTCGGCTCAACACCATTCTACTTTACAATACTCTACGCAACATCATCTACACTACCCCGCTCTACACCACTCCAAGACACTCTATACCACTCTACTCTACTCTTGACACCCTAATTTACTCTACGCCACTCAGCTCTAGTCCACTCTACGACACTGTACTTCCTCCACAACACTCTACACTACTCCACACCACAACACTCATCTTCACGGCAGTCAACTTTATTTTACACCACTCTATGCCACTCCATAACACTCCACTCCACTTTATGACACTCCACTCCACACCACTCTCCTTTGCATCACTAAGCTTTAGCCATGCTGAACAGCATTTATGCTGGTGTACAGCATGGCTAAAACATATTGGCAAAGCCAGTAGCTCTTGCATAGGCGAGACCTATTGGCTTTGCCAATGCTTGTTTTGCATAACTTTAAAACGATTTAACTGAAATAAGTCAAACCAGGGAAAGGCTTCAAGTTTAACTTTGCACTACAGTCCTGTTTTTTGGTGTACTTTGATCCAGCAATTTATTTATTTGTATTTTTTTTTTTTCTTTCTCCTGGTTTTGGTTGTTAAAGTTGCAGTGTTGATTTCCCCGTTAAAACCTACAAACGTATTTAGTCTTTTGCCTCACAATTTTTATACGATTACTCTTTACAAATCTGCACAAATATTGGCTGAATAAAGTGAGTCTTAAGCGTTTTTCCCCAACGTTTGTTACCGATTGCTTGGGTCTTAGTGGAAAGTGTTTTATCACCCTAAACACAGAGGTGAGAGTGATGTCACTCTAGTATGTATTTGTGTGTGTGTGCTTATTGAGTAGGGCAACAACAGGCACAACATAAAAAATTATAATTGACTTATAAAGTAGGCAATGCCGTAGTGCACCTGCACCGTGGTCTGATAAGCCTTTTCTTTGGCTTCGACGTTTCAGCATCTTTAAGTCCTTGCAAAGGATGCCTGAGGGAGAAAGGCAGTCAACTGGTTAAGAAAAAAGCTATCGTTAATGTGATTTGTGAGGTCATTAGCAGTGCAATCAGGGTAGATATAATTGTAGAGCTAACAATAATTGGCAAATGTCCGTTTTTCCCCTTTCAGATAGTAATCATAACCTCGTTTACTAAGGTTTTTTGGGCTTTTATGTGTGGGTACATATATTGAGGTCCGCCAGAGAAAATAAATGTTATTTGGAGCAAGTGCAACAATAAACGCAAATGCAGCAATTTATTCACTTATTACAGTGCAAAGGTCAAATCTCATGTTTTAAAAATATTATAGCGGTTCTTCTGAACTTGGATCATCATGTCCTGGGGTCTTTCTTGCTCACGCTACGGATCTAGGCAATAAAACTGTGCTGTGGTTCTATATCTGTATAGAATGTACATAAAAGAAAAGCATTGAATAAGCCAGATGTCCAGAGAGTTAGAGGACGCATCTTACCAGTCATTACGCCTCCCCCACACATGCTCAAAGAATAGAAATATTTTTCATATTACATTCTGCACATCTGCTTATTTACTGTATATCCCACGTTTTGTAATACATCCTTTTACATTTATCTTATGAATTGCAATAAAAAAAATGTAAATCCAAAAAAGATAACTGGTAAAAATTATCCAGTTTTGATCTCCTCTGCTGCATGTTGTACTGCAGATTGCCATACAGAACTGGACCTAGTACTTTAGTTTTGACCTCACGAACGTGACATAGTACTCTTAAATTGGTCACAGTGACCCAGATGTATGTAATGTGGGGTAATGTATTTCATGTTGTGTTACTTTAAGGAACGTACACTTTAGTAGTATTCTTATGTGGTAGTATTCTCATGATTAGAATGTTAGGTGCTTAGATGAGAACCTGCTGTCGTGTCTGGAAGCAGGAGGTCGTGGGTCATGTTTTTGAAATAAACAAACTTGGATGTTTTACTTCCTCGTCTGAATTCTTCATTTGAACCTTACTACATTTTATGGCGACGGTTCTTCAGTGATTGGACCCACCGACATACGGCTGATTTGCGTGAGATATTTTTCTTTCTTGCCACTCACTGCAAAAAAAGGAAGAAAAGAAGATCAAGCAGAAAAGAATTCAAGGTATTCTTGTGCTGGAAATTCATTTCGGAGCTCTGCAGACTTTGGGGAACATTGCGGTACTGTACTGTTTCTATTCTCTGCAGTTGAGCGCATAGGATATTGTTGCCGGCATTGTGTTGTTTATGCTTAAAACGGCTGCACGTTTAAGAGCGCATTCTTTGAACTGGATTCTGGCGCTTATTGACTAAAACTCAAGCGACGATCACTGTGAGCTGACCTCCGTTTGTAACGTGACAGTACGCCTCTACGTTAATTGAACGTCACAGAAAGCACATCATAACGCTCACCAACGCGATTGGAACTACCTCGATTATCTTTAGAAAGCGCGTTAAGCACGTCTGAAAGCCATTATTATTATTATTATTTTTTTTATTTGTCAAACAGACATTTTTTTAATAACGCTTCATGTACATCGTGTTTCATTATCGGAGCTGATTTCGTCGAAGACCATTTGCACCATTTGAAAGGAAATACTTCATTCTGAAAAACACACAAGGAAATTTCTTCATATTTTTCTTTTGGTGTGACTTCATGTTTTCATGGGATAGTACACAGATTACATTCTGTTCAAGACATTTTCTTTTCTAAGCTACACTTTTGGGTGCCATGGCTTCTAGCAGCAGCAATGTTATGCAACCACCTCCATTCCTGGAGTTGCCTGGGAAACGTGTAAAACCGTGGCATAATTGGTTTAGAGTTTTTGAGAACTACCTTGAGGCTATAGATGCTAGTAAATACTCAGCTTCACGTAAAAGGGCATTATTATTGAACTATTTGGGCAATTCTGGACAAGAAATATTCGATAATTTACCAATAGTTTCTGCACTGTCAGGAGATGATTCATGGGATGTTTTCAAAGAAGCTTTGGCACGGATTGGGAAACAATACGTGGATGAACCGTCAATAATGGTGGAGAGACATAAATTCTTTAAACGCAAACAATCATCTGAGGAGTCTATAGAAGACTACTAGCAGTGTTGCGTGTTCTAGCTTCGAAATGTGTTTTTGGTAATTATTTGGATACTGCTTTACGTGATCAGTTAGTCTTTAATTGTTTTAATAAGAAGATTAAGGAACGCATATTGACTTGCAAAAATACATCTCTTGATGAAGTCATCGATATAGCCAGAAGTATAGAACGTTCTGTTGTCTCTTCAAAAATGTTCACAGAATCTTCCATCACTATGTCTCCTGACCGTTCAAAAGTAGCTGTAGTGGAAACGACATCTAGTAGTAATGATACAAATGTACATTTTATTTCACACAAGATAAGAAAAGTGGTGAAAAGAAAGTGGGTGGAACATGCTATAGATGTGGTTCCCAGTTTCCTATGGGTAATTGTCCTAATTGTCCTGCTCAAGGGAAGTGATGCAACAATTGTAAAAAAAATTGGGCATTTTTACACTGTAATTCTAACAAAACAAAAGTCAAAGTAAGTCAACTTGATGTTGAAAATGATATACTGTCAGAAGCGATCAGTAATGTCGTTATCGGTTGAAGTTAATGCATTAGGGGATTCTGAGAAAAGGTGCAAGGGTCCTATATGTGATGTGAAAATTGGTGCAATTAACTTAGATATTATGGCAGATTCAGGATCGCCTATTACTATTCTAGCTAAGAACACATTCAACAAATTTTGGTCAGGAAAGTTATTGAAGTCTACCACTATTAACTCTAAAGCCTTTGGTGAGTTTGATATAATTATGAAGGGTTACTTTGATGATGGCATTATGTTCAAAGGGAGAAATATTTTTACAAAAATGTACGTTGCAGTCAACGGACGTGATATATTAAGATGGCAGGATCAAGCTAAACTAGGAATTATACTCAGACCAGGGCATGCAGAACCAGTCATACTTGGCGATATGCCTGTTTTAGCGATTCAAGAGACCAATACACATGAAGGTTTTACTAAAAAAATTGCAGGCAAAATTTCCTGAAGTATTTTCAAACCAAATTGGAGTTATTCAGAATTTTGAACATACTATAATATTAAAAAGTAATGCTATTCCCGTTATACAAAAAGTTACACCTGTTCCTCTTTCTGCCAGGGAAGATCTCAAAAAGTTACTAGATGATATGTGTTCTCAAGGTATTAAGCAAGTAGAATCCTCAGAATGGATTTCGGCTGCTGTTGTTGCACGCAAATGTTTTGGGGATATACGTTTATGTGCAGATCTGAGAGTTCTTAATAGAAATATTATGGTAGACTGCCATCCCCTCCCAAGAATTCATGAAATGTTGGCCATATTAGGAGGAAGTAAGTATTTTTCAACGATTGACTTATGCTCTGCGTCTCATCAAATACCCTTATCTTAAAATTCCCAACATCTGACTACATTTGTAACACCTTTTGGTTTATATGTATAAGTGAATGCCATTTGGATTGGCATCCGCTGGCAGTGTTTTTCAACGCTTAATGGATCACATTTTTGGGGATCAGCGTTCGTATACAAGCTTTCCAGGATGACATTTTAGTTCACACACAGAGTTTGGATCAACATGTTACGTTGTTATAGGACGTTCTAGGAAAATTAGGTTCTCACAGAATGACTGTTAATCTTGACAAATGTAAATTTTTATCACAAGAAGTCAATTTTTTGGGGCATAATATTTCTAAAGAAGGTATCAAACCAAAGGTATCCTTGTTGAAAGGAGGCACCTATCCCTACTGACAAGGATTCACTTAGAGCCTTTTTGGGCTTAAGTGAATATTATGCAAGATTTGTTCAGGGATATACTGTCATTGTCCAACCTTTAAGGAATCTTTTGAAGAAAAATGGCAAGTATGTCTGTTCTGATGAATGTCAGGAAGTGTTTGAATTAGTAAAGAAATTAATTATTACTGCTCCAGCCGTTAAACCGTTCACGCATGGGGCAAAATGTATAATTACTGAAGATGCAAGTGCAAAGGGTCTGGGTGCAGTTTTAAGCCAAATGGAGGGATGTCAAGAGTGCACCATTGCTTTTGCTTCACGTACCCTAAATGTTGCTGAAAAGAACTATAGTACAATCGAACGTGAAGCGCTTGCGTGTTCATGGGCATCCGAGAAATTCAAAATGTACATTTTGGGAACGAAATTTCAGTTGCATACTGATCACAAACCTCTGATATATATGCTAGGTGATAGTTGTACTAATACGGCTTTTTCAAGACTGATAAGGTTATTGGCAAGACTACAGGAATTTAATTTTGATGTAAAATACATTCCAGGGGGCAATGTCAGAGCGCACTGCTTATCACGTTTACCGGTAGAGGGTGACGGTGCTTATGGTTGTGAGTAAACTGATTGGGGGGATTTGGAGTATGTGTTCACAGTTAGTGACATTAATGAACATTTCAAGATATCAGAAAAAGAATGCTTGGAAAGTTGTGACAAAGATGATTGTATGGTTCAGGTAAAGCGGTTTCTCAGTGAAGGTTGGCCAGTTAATAGGTGTATGTCCACGGACTTAAATTTTTTTTGTCAAGTAGCATCAGAATTATCTCTAGTCAATAATATCTTGGTTAGACAAGATTTGTTTGTTCCTCCCGTGGTTCTCCGGTCTAAAATTGTTTCATTGGCCCATGAGGGACATCTGGGAATTTCAGCTACAGTGAAGAAAATCAAACAAATGTATTGGTGGCCTGGAATTGATGGCCAAGTCAAAATATATGTGGACATGTGTGCTGAATGTTTATAATCTGATAAACATTGGAGAACTTCAACAGCTCCTTTATGTCCTGTGAGCTGGCCGAGTAATGTGTGGGGAAAAAATAGGTCTGGATTTCAAAGGTCCATTCAATGTTTTTGGAAGTGACAAAAGACTTCTTATAGTTGCCATTGACTACTATTCTAAGTGGTTGTATTTTTCTTTTGTCAAAAGTGCGGACTCTTCTTCAGTGGTTTCATTTCTGAAGCATTTGTATGGTATTGAAGGTAGGGTCAAGGATGTGGTTACTGATAATGTGTCTTATTTTATTTCTCAAGAGTTTACCAAATTTCTTGACAAACCTGATGTTAGGCACATTCGGGTACCTTTATATAGTCCAGCTTCTAACGGTCTGGTGGAGAGGGCGAATCGGTTAATTAAAGAAGGGGTTCAAACAGCAGTCGCTAACAATCTAGATGTAGCGGAATACTTACATTTTAATGTTTGGAATTACAACATCACTCCACAAAGTACCACAGATGTTGCTCCGTTTGTTTTGTTAAGGGGGAGAAAACCTATTTCTGCTATTAGTCCAACATGGTTATTAGACAAAGTGGAACGTTGTCATAATATTGACTTACAAGGTGTTCGTGAATATGTTCGAGAGAAACAGAATACTTATAAACTTAATTATGACAGAAGAATGCATGTTAAAGAAGGAACGTTGAACGTTGGAGATTGGGTTTTAATTAAAAAACCAAACAAGGTCAGTTGAAATTTTCAGAACGAGTGAAAGTTTTGAAAATTACTAGAACATCGGTTTTATTACAGAATAAAGGATGGTGGAACAGAAATGCTTTAGTTAAGGTAACTGGGGAACAAGCAAGAATTATTTTACAAAAAGTTGGTTCTGCTGGAGTGTATGAAAGACATGATTGGTTTGATTTAGACACTGACACGTTCAGGTTTCAATGGAAATGTGCAAACTTCTGTAGCTAGTAATAACTTGGACAGAGGTGATATTGCAATTAATGTTAATAGGCCTCAAACACCATCTTGTACTACCCCTGGCAGTGGTGGAGACAATTTGATTAGATGTAGTTCAAGAGTAAGATCTGCTCCTATCCACTCCAGAGATTATGTGTATTATTGATCAAACATTGTATTTGTTTATAATTTTTGTTACATATATTTTCTCATTAAGGAAAGGGGGTGTGTAATGTGGGGTAATGTATTTTATGTTGTGTTACTTTAAGGAACGTACAGTTTAGTAGTATTCTCATGTGGTAGTATTCTCATGATTAGAATTAGGGGCTTAGATGAGAACCTGCTGTCGTGTCTGGAAGCAGGAGGTCGTGGGTCCTGTATTTGAAATAAACACACTTGGATGTTTTACTTCCTCGTCTGAATTCTTCATTTGAACCTTACTAAAATGTAACATCCAGAAATGGATGTAGTACTTCAATTTTGTACAGTAAGCTATGAGTTTTGAAATAAACTTGTTTTATTTCGTGTCTCAGATCTCCAACTGGAAGCAGTACCGTCAAGAGCTGCTCCTCTATGTAGACTGCTTCTTGACTTCTGTTGCCACCGATGCTCCCTTGTCTGCTCCCAAAGATCACACTGAGGCATTATGGAGTCACTTCATCTGCTGCCTGGACAGTCAAGGACTCTTTTCCTACCGGTCAGCTGAGGAGGTATCTGTCTGTGGCCTAAAGCTCACTGAGTCTTCCGTTCCACTTTGCATTGTACTGGATGATAATTTCTACTATCAGAGCATGCGATATCAAGTGTACCAGCTGGCCCGAAAACGTAAGCAATTTCAGAATCTTTTTTTAGGAAAGAAGTGAGGGATAATTGGTGCCTTGTGGTTTCTTTTCTTTATTTTCTTCAGTCATATTCTTATATATTTCACTTACCCCTTGCCAACCTCTTCCCCATGTTTCTTCATTGATGGTAAAGTCTGTTGCAGTGTGAGGTGGAGAAAACATTTGATGGTAATTGAACAGTCTATTGAAGCTTGATTGTGATGTAATTTGGAGATTTTGCTAATTCTTGTGTGTTCCAGGTAAACCCGTCCTTGTAGCTGCAAGGTTGCTCAAGCTAGCTCTTGGAGAACGATACACCTCATGTATATGGTAGCCTGTTAAATTCTAGAACGGCCTATGATTTAGAAATTGCAAGGTATTCCCAGAGCTTAACAGCAAACTCCTTCTTCTGAAGGAAAATCCACTTCAGATCAAACTCTGCAGTTTGGAAGCACTTCATTAAAATAAAATAAAAAGGGGCCGTACTGTGTCCATGTCAGAAAAATGAATCCTGTCATGAAGTTCAAGTCCTATTGCAGAATTGCTAAAGATATGAAAATCAGACATTTCAAATTTCTCATAAGGCACTTTTGCTAAACATAAAAGTTAAATTTGAAGGGTTAGTGTTGAGCATTTTACCCCACGTGTTCAATAGAAAAGGTGCATTCCACATGCTCAGTGACATACCATGCAGGTTCCTGGAGGTCTGTACTGAAATACTCCATTCTAGAATCACGGATCACACTTCATCAGCTAGCCTGTGGGTATCTTCATTGCACTATAGCCACGTTTCTGCTTGTGTGAGCAGAACCTGCTGTTTCCTAAATAAACACGTACAAAGTAACCCCCCCTCCCACGAATAACCTGCAGCGTGTATTATCAAAAATAAATTATATTGATTTATTAGACCACTGAAACTCACAAAATCAATTATTTATAGCACTGGGAACAAAATGAATGCAATTTTCAGCTACACAGCCTTGTCTTCCAACCACACATTTCATGGTTAGATTGTGGAAACAGAATGCAGGTGCTTCTTCCTCCAGAAAAACTTTATTCCAGAACTTATAAATGGGCATCCTCCAAAATAAAAACCACCTTGCTGTGCATGCTGCCCAAGGCCTCGCTTCTCTTCTCTCATAACTGCTCTCCCTTTTAAATACGTTTGTTCCTTCTAGAAAGTATGAGGTATTACTATTGAGAAACACAGTGTTGAAGTTGCAATAATGAGTTGTGTTAGCAGACTGAGATAAATATTCAGTACTATGGGTAAATGTGACAACACATGCAAAGAGGCTGTCGTAGTGTGTAGTCTGGACCTCTTGAGAGGATCCTTACTGTGGGAACAGTTATTCAGCCATCTGAGCTCATCCGGGCATGGTGGTCTGTGCAGGTGATTTCACGGCGTTTTATCTTAGTAAACCAGAGCTGAAATTCTGCATTCTGTAAGTGTGCTGTCATTACTTTGTAGTGATTTCATCAGTAGTCATTACATTGCGGTTTTTACATCAGGAGTCATTACATAGCATGGTATGTTTTTATGCCTTTGCATCGGAATCTTTTACATAACAGGTAGGTCAGTATGTATGTTTTAAAGATACATAAAAAATGTGATTGTTAAACATAACTTAAACAGAAATTAATATTAATTTTAAAATTGAAAAAGTAATTAATTTTAGAAAATACTTAGAACATTTAGATGTAAGGGAATTAAACATAATCTGTAAATGTTATTAAAATTATTCTAAAGTTAATATTAATTTAAAATAAATTAATGTAATTAATGTCAAGGGAAATGTAAAAGACAATTATTAGGAACATGTATTACTATGTAAATGAAAACTATATGTGCATAAATCTATATGTAAAATAGGAATAAGAGTATATTATTAAAAAATATAGATTTTTATAAGGCACTTATTTCCTTGAGAAAGGCTAACGCCAAAACATGTCACCTGTGATTTTAAGACAGATTTACTACTGTCTTGGAGTTCTGGCATTTTAACTTTTATAAGATGTTTGTATATATGTATATATATATATATATATATATATATATATATATATTATCTACTGGCGGTCGCCAGTAGATAGTTATAGTTACAACCTAGGAAATCTCAAAATTCTATTTTGAATAACTTTGGCGCCGGTTGACGAATCCTCGCGAAATTTTCAAAACTAATGGGGCGCTCCGTTCAGCTCCTACCCTGAAAGTCTCGGGGTGATTCGTCAAGCGGGGGCCGAGAAAAAAGGGGGGTCCCAAAACGCGTTTTCCCCATGCATTTTTCCATAGGACCTTTAGACACAGCTACAGCCGGAACGGCTGAACAGAATTACTTGAAATTTGGCAAAGAGGTAGTCTTCAGGTCAGGCATGTGCCTTTTGCATATATGGTGTAAATCCGTTCAGTAGTTCCTGAGAAAATCAAAAGTAAAATCATATACATATCTGGGCGGAGCCTAACCACACATCTCATTGTGAGATCTGATTGGCTGTCAGCACTTCATCCAAGAAGTGTTGGCAGCCATCTTGGGACCTATATACATGATAGCACCTCATTAAAAAGCATTGCAGTTAATAGAAGGTTTTAAGACTTTAGTTACATTATAAATCATTTGTTGATGGTACCATACTCATTTTAGGAATTGTAGTATGTTCTAAGGTGATTTTACCATGTGAAAAAGCCTTCTGCTGGGATATCATGAATCATGTTTGAGAGAAAACTATTTTCACATGCTTTTCCCACAGAGGTTTGGAAGGTGATCTATAAGCTAAACTGAGAGCATATTTTCTGTAAATTCACATTATCTTTCTCAGTCATGTCGAATGAAGTCTGACATTCTCAGTAAAACATGTACATCCAACAAGGGCAGAGACTGTCAGTTGATTCCTTTGTGTTCTACTGCAGCTTCCCAGAGTGTTCCAAAGAACAACTAGAGCGCTAACAGTCTTACTTATGACAAAGGTATGGCACACCTGAAGCCATCTTGATTGGAATAAAGTGGTAACATTTAAAACATTTAATTTAAAAAGGAACAAAATGAGAGGGTTCATTTTGCTATAGAATGTATGATTAGTGCTGCAGAAAGAAAAATTAGGGCACATTTTGAGTGACTTCTCAAATCCTCTTCTATTTCATTAAAGAATTCTGACATGCAGACTGAAACATGCACTTTCAATACCAGCAGCAGACTTCCCTGGTGAGCAGTAGCTTTACTACAGTGATCTAATGAGCAACTAGAGTGCTAACATTCTGAATTTATGGCAAATGTGACACATCTGAATGCCTTCTTCATTGAATCAAAGTAAAAAAACTGACAGTATGCCTACTGAGGAGACTGCAGTAAATGAGGAAATTAGGAAACTTCATAACAAGTCTCCCAAGATGGCCACCAGAGACAAAAGAGCCCAAATGTAGCACAAATATCACCGAGATGTAGCCCAAGTATAGCCCAATGACAGAAATCCCAGAGTGTTTTAAAGAACAACTAGAGCGCTAACAGTCTTACTTATGACAAAGGTATGGCACACCTGCAGCCATCTTGATTGGAATAAAGTGGTAACATTTAAAACATTTAATTTGCAAAGGAACAAAATGAGGGGGTTCATTTTGCCATAGAAATTATGACTAGTGCTGCAGAAAGAAAACTTAGGGCACATTTTGACTTCTCAAATCCTCTTCTATTTCATTAAAAAGTTCTGACATGCAGACTGAAACATGCACTTTGAACACCAGCAGCAGACTTCCCTGGTGAGCAGTAGCTTTACTACAGTGATCTAATGAGGAGCTAGAGTGCTACCATTCAGAATTTATGGCAAATGTGTCACATCTGAATGCCTTCTTGATGGAACCAAAGTAAACAAGCATTGAAAATGCAATAGGTCTCGCCCTCGTTTCAGTTAAAGCAATTCTGTTTGTAATTAGGTGGCTTTTTAGCTTTGCTTTTATTAGTGTTTTTCAAAATTTCATGTAAATAAAATGCATATCTGTATATGTATGCATGCATTTATATTTGTATTTATATAGATATGCAGATTATATATATGTTTATATATGTATATACATATATATACACATACATATATATAAATGCATATATGTGCATATGTGTGCGGGTAGAGAGGTAGAGAGGTAGAGGTAGAGAGTAGTAGAGAGAGAGGTAGAGAAAGGTAGAGAGGTAGAGAGTAGAGGATGAGTAATAGAGAGTAGAAAGTAGAGAGAGAGTAGTAGAGAGAGTAGTAGAGAGTAGTAGAGAGAGTAGCAGAGTGAGTAGTAGTGAGTAGTAGAGAGTGAGTAGTAGAGAGTAGTAGCGAGTGAGAAGTAGAGAGTGAGTAGTAGAGGGAGTAGTAGAGAGTGAGTATTAGAGAGTGAGTAGTAGAGAGTAGTAGAGAGTGAGTAGTGGAGACTGAGTAGCAGAGAGAGAGTAGTAGAGAATGAGTAGTAGAGAATGAGTAGTAGAGTGTAGTAGAGAGTGAGTAGTAGAAAGTAGTAGAGAGCGAGTAGTAGAGAGTAGTAGAGAGAGAGAGTAGTAGAGAGAGAGAGTAGTAGAGAGAGAGTAGTAGAGCGAGAGTAGTAGAGAGAGAGTAGTAGAGAGAGAGTAGTAGAGAGAGAGTAGTAGAGAGAGAGTAGTAGAGCGAGAGTAGTAGAGCGAGAGTAGTAGAGCGAGAGTAGTAGAGCGAGAGTAGTAGAGCGAGAGTAGTAGAGCGAGAGTAGTAGAGAGAGAGTAGTAGAGAGAGAGTAGTAGAGCGAGAGTAGTAGAGCGAGAGTAGTAGAGCGAGAGTAGTAGAGCGAGAGTAGTAGAGAGAGAGTAGTAGAGCGAGAGTAGTAGAGCGAGAGTAGTAGAGTAGTAGAGAGTGAGTAGTAGAGTGAGTAGTAGAGAGTGAGTAGTAGAGTGAGTAGTAGAGTGAGTAGTAGAGAGTGAGTAGTAGAGTGAGTAGTAGAGTGAGTAGTAGAGAGTGAGTAGTTGAGTGAGTAGTTGAGTGAGTAGTTGAGTGAGTAGTTGAGTGAGTAGTTGAGTGAGTAGTTGAGTGAGTAGTTGAGTGAGTAGTAGAGAGCGAGTAGTAGAGTGAGTAGTAGAGTGAGTAGTAGAGAGTGAGTAGTAGAGTGAGTAGTTGAGTGAGTAGTAGAGAGTGAGTAGTAGAGTGAGTAGTAGAGAGTGAGTAGTAGAGTGAGTAGTAGAGTGAGTAGTAGAGAGTGAGTAGTAGAGTGAGTAGTAGAGTGAGTAGTAGAGAGTGAGTAGTTGAGTGAGTAGTTGAGTGAGTAGTTGAGTGAGTAGTTGAGTGAGTAGTTGAGTGAGTAGTTGAGTGAGTAGTTGAGTGAGTAGTAGAGAGAGTAGTTGAGTGAGTAGTAGAGAGAGTAGTAGAGAGCGAGAGTAGTAGAGAGCGAGAGTAGTAGAGAGCGAGAGTAGTAGAGAGCGAGAGTAGTAGAGAGCGAGAGTAGTAGAGAGCGAGTAGTAGAGAGTGAGTAGTAGAGTAGTAGAGAGTGAGTGGTAGAGAGTAGTAGAGAGTGAGTAGTAGAGTAGTAGAAAGTAGTAGCGAGTGAGTAGTAGAGAGTGAGTAGTTTAATTTAAAAGGAACACAATGAGGAGGTTCATTTTGCCATAGAAATTATGATAAGTGAGGAAAAATTAGGGCACATTTTGAGTGACTTATCAAATCCTCTTCTATTTCATTAAAAAATTCTGACATGCAGACTGAAACATGCACTTTCAATACCAGCAGCAGACTTCCCTGGTGAGCAGTAGCTTTACTACAGTGATCTAATGAGCAACTAGAGTGCTACCATTCAGAATTTATGGAAAATGTGGGACACATCTGAATGCCTTCTTGATGGAATCAAAGTAAACAAGCATTGAAAATGCAATAGGTCTCGCCCTCGTTTAAGTTAAAGCAATTCTGTTTGTAATTAGGTGGCTTTTTAGCTTTGCTTGTATTAGAGTTTTTCAAACTTTAATGTACATACCATGCATATATATGCATATATGTATATGTTTGCATGAATTTATATTTATATAGATATGCAGATTATATTTATATGTTTATATATTCACTGAAAAAACCATAGGTTTCACACACGTTATAGTTACGAATTAGCATTTAAAAAACCTTGCAAATTCACTTAAAAAACCATAGGTTTCACACATGTTATAGTTAGCTGGACATTTCACTCGTAAAAAACCAATGAAATTCCACCGTTATAGTTAGTGCAGGCAACTATAACTCACGCGACCGCAATCCTCTGCTGATGACGTCAGATATTACATCACTGTATTTAGACACTTATTTACCCATGTCTTCTTCCATTAATCTTTAGCCATACATATATTACAAATATTTATTTTTCATAAAGACACATATGTCATCAGTGATGTAATATCTGACGTCATCAGCAGAGGATTGCGGTCGCGTGAGTTATAGTTGCCTGCACTAACTATATAATGGGGGAATTTCATTGGTTTTTTTACGAGTGAAATGTCCAGCTAACTAGAACATGTGTGAAACCTATGGTTTTATTAAGTGAATATATATATATATATATATTCACTGAAAAAACCATAGGTTTCACACATGTTATAGTTAGCTGGACATTTTACTGATAAAAAACCAATGAAATTCCCCCGTTATAGTTACTGTAGGCAACTATAACTCACGCGACCGTAATCCTCTGCTGATGCTAATACTGTATTTAGACACTTATTTGCCCATGTCTTCTTCCATTAAATTTTAGCTATACATATATTACAAATATTTTTTTTTCATAAAGACACATATGTCATCAGCAGAGGATTACGGTCGCGTGAGTTATAGTTGCCTACAGTAACTATAACGGGGGAATTTCATTGGTTTTTTATCAGTAAAATGTCCAGCTAACTATAACATGTGTGAAACCTATGGTTTTTTCAGTGAATTAGCAAGGTTTTTTAAATGCTATTTCCTAACTATAACGTGTGTGAAACCTATGGTTTTTTCAGTGAATTTGTACGGTTTTTTAAATGCTAAGTTACTTTACGCCATTTGTGGCGTGCGCGCCCACTTAACGCAGTTCGTTCCGTGCACGGTTTTTATCAACTTTAATAAGCCCTGTACATTTGGTGGCCTTCGGCCACCAAAAGCACAGGGGGTGAGGTCAATGTGGATAGTGTTTTTTTTATTTCGATTTTATAATTTCATGTTGCCAAAATTACGTTTTTTTTCTCTATTAATAAGCCCTGCACATTTGGTGGCCTGCGGCCACCAAAAGCACAGGGGGTGGGGTAAGTGTGGATAGTGTTTTTTTTATTTTTATTTTTTTACCGTAAGCGTACCGTAAGCGTACGGTAAGCGTACGGTAAGCGTACGGTAAGCGTACCCCGCGAAATTGCCGAAAAAAAAATAAAACCGTTTTTGCTCTTGGGGGATGTTTGGGGACTCCCTCAACATGACTATGTGGGAGGGAGTTGTCAAAACAGCCCCGTAACATGTTTTTGGCCATCATGTTTGATAAACAACACTCAGTGCGAGAGACAAAATGGCGGACGCCGCTTCCTGGTTTCGGCCGATTCGAATGTTTACTAAGATCTAAGAGCCAATCAGAATCGCGCTCGCGCACGCCACCGTACGCTTACGGTAAGCGTACGGTAAGCGTACGGTAAGCGTACCGTAAGCGTGCTCAGATATATATATTGATTTAAAGGCTATTTTCTCAGAATCTACTGAACAGATTTACACCAAACCTACAAAAGGCACTTCCTTGACCTAGGGACTACCTCTCTGCCAAATTTCTAGTAATTCTGTTCAGCCGTTCGGGCTGTAGCTCGTTCTAAAGGTCCTATGGAAAAATGCATGGGAAAAACGCGTTTTGGGACCCCCCTTTTATCTCAGCCCCCGCTTGACGAATCCCCCCGAGACTTTCAGGGTAGGAGCGGAGCGTAGCGCCCCACCTATTTTGAGAAATTCGCGAGGATTCGTCGACCGGCGCCAAAGTTATTCAAAATAGAATGTTGAGGTTTTGCTATGGAAAAGGGGTCCTAACTATAACTACCTACTGGCGACCGCCAGTAGGTAATATATATATATATATATATATATATATATGAATGTGTATATATATATATATATATGAATGTGTATATATTTATATATCTTTTTGTACATACATACGCACAATTTTATAAAAATTATAAAATGTAAATTAATTTTATATATATACACACACAAATACGAACGTTTGTGTGTGTATATATATATATATATTCACTGAAAAAACCATAGGTTTCACACATGTTATAGTTAGCGGAAATTTTACTGATAAAAAACCAATGAAATTGCCCCGTTATAGTTAGTGCTGGCAACTATAACTCACGCGACCGCAATCCTCTGCTGATGCTAATACTGTATTTAGACACTTATTTGCCCATGTCTTCTTCCATACATTTTTAGCTATACATATATTACAAATATTTTTTTTTATAAAGACACATATGTCATCAGCAGAAGATTGCGGTCGCGTGAGTTATAGTTGCCAGCACTAACTATAACGGGGCAATTTCATTGGTTTTTTATCAGTAAAATTTCCGCTAACTATAACATGTGTGAAACCTATGGTTTTTTCAGTGAATTTGCAAGGTTTTTTAAATGCTAATCCCTAACTATAACGTGTGTGAAACCTATGGTTTTTTCAGTGAATTTGTACGGTTTTTTAAATGCTAAGTTACTTTACGCCATTCGAGGCGTGCGCGCCCACTTAACGCAGTGCGTTCCGTGCACGGTTTTTATCAACTTTAATAAGCCCTGTACATTTGGTGGCCTTCGGCCACCAAAGGCACAGGGGGTGGGGTCAATGTGGATAGTGTTTTTTTTATTTCGATTTTATAATTTCATGTTGCCAAAATATAGTTTTTTAACCGATGTAATAAGCCATGTACATTTGGTGGCCTACGCCCACCAAAAGCACAGGGGGTGGGGTAAGTGTGGATAGTGTATTTTTTATTTCTATTTTTTACCGTACGCTTACGGTAAGCGTACGGTAAGCGTACTCGGCGAAATTACCGAAAAAAAAATAAAACCGTTTTTGCTCTTGGGGGATGTTTGGGGACTCCCTCAACATGACTATGTGGGAGGGAGTTGTCAAAACAGCCCCGTAACATGTTTTTTGGCATCATGTTTGATAAATAACACTCAGTGCGAGAGACAAAATGGCGGACGCCGCTTCCTGGTTTCGGCCGATTCGAATGTTTACTAAGATCTAAGAGCCAATCAGAATCGCGCTCGCGCA
The DNA here is from genome assembly GCF_964204655.1 of Triturus cristatus. Lineage (NCBI taxonomy): Eukaryota > Metazoa > Chordata > Amphibia > Caudata > Salamandridae > Triturus > Triturus cristatus. The sequence continues at coordinate 75,251,423 of NC_140580.1, read as the reverse complement.
CGCCACCGTACGCGTACGGTAAGCGTACGGTAAGCGTACCGTAAGCGGGCTCAGATATATATATTGATTTAAAGGCTATTTTCTCAGAATCTACTGAACAGATTTACACCAAACCTACAAAAGGCACTTCCTTGACATAGGGACTACCTCTCTGCCAAATTTCTAGTAATTCTGTTCAGCCGTTCGGGCTGTAGCTCTGTCTAAAGGTCCTATGGAAAAATGCATGGGAAAAACGCGTTTTGGGACCCCCCTTTTATCTCAGCCCCCGCTTGACGAATCCCCCCGAGACTTTCAGGGTAGGAGCGGAGCGTAGCGCCCCACCTATTTTGAGAAATTCGCGAGGATTCATCGACCGGCGCCAAAGTTATTCAAAATAGAATGTTGCGGATTTCCTATGGAAAAGGGGTCCTAACTATAACTACCTACTGGCAACCGCCAGTAGGTAATTTGTGTGTGTGTGTGTGTGTGTGTGTATATATATATATATATATATATATATATATATATATATATATATACAAATGTTCGCGTGTATATATGTATATAATTTATAATTACATTTTAATTAACTAAAATGTTAAATAACTAATGTAAACAAATAAGGTAAATTTGAATGAAAACTAAATTAAACCGTATATTTAGCTGTTTATTTAAAATAAACTAACAAACATATATATATATATATATATTTATTTTTTATAATCAAAATGTACACTTGCCTTCAGTGATATAAAAACTCTCACAGTGTAAAGATTCCTGATGTAACAACCATGATGTAATGACTCCCAACATAATCGTCTGTGAAGTAATTGACATTTCTGATTATTGTAAAGAGAGGTAACAAGAAGTTGGACAAGTCTTTGAGACAGAGAATCTCCAATATGGAAACCCTGCAAGTTCCTGACATCTGCATTCTGCATTCTAGAGGATCTTCGCGATCTGTTGTATACCTCACTTGTCCTTGGGAAGACCATCAAGAGTAAAGATAATTGTTTCTCCAAAAGGTGGACCTGCTGTCTGTAGAACTCAAGCTGTTGTGTGATTCCAAATGTGAGGACTTGTCTGTAGCCAAATCCCAATGATGTTAGCAGGAGGTGAAGCTAGAGAGCGGGCCTGTAGTAACCAGGTGTTGCTGTTCTTGAAGAATGCTTGCAGTATTGTTAGTCTTATGTATAATGGTCACAGTATCCAGAGTGTTGAAGTAAAAGGGATCTGCACAGTAGATATGCGGACGTGCCAAATACAAGAATGTTGGTTTAATATAGAAACAGTCTGCACAACATGGACTGTAACAACACTGCATGATTTAGCAATCCCAAATTGGCTTTAAGTATATTTTAAAATTCAACCATTTTTCTCCAAACATCAGCTTACAAGTTCTGAAGAGACACAATTTTCAGTGTTGGGATACATATATGAATTCAATCAAGCAAAATCTTCTAATTTAGTTAGCAGGGCGCACAGAGGAGAGCTACTTACAGGTAGGTGGAGAACTAGCAATAGCTAATGAGCTACACTTTGGAGAGCTCTAAACAAGTGTGTTTTGTCTGACCTGAAATGTAGTTGGACTGCCACTGTAGAGATACTAGGTCCTTGGTGTTTTCAAGCTACAGATTGAGTGTACTTCAAACTGACATATTGCATTTTATCATCAAGGTGATTTGCTTCCGGTAAAGTTAAAGGAAAGGGATGCAATTTAAAATCACTCAGTATCTAGGCATTTGGATTTCATATTGCAGGGTGGTTCTTGGGTCAGATATATGACTCTTTAGTTTGTAAACCTTCAGTTGCGTAAGACCTGCCAGAATCTCAAACTGTGTGGTTGGACATGTCAAAATGGCAACGTTCTGTAACCACATTATTTTGTTTAGCATAATGTCTTGTTCTCTCTTTTTCAAAATGTTTTAAAAAAACAGAATGGTTTGATTGTTTACATTGTATGGAATGGGGAAAACTGTGCATAAATTGCTGGAAACTGTTCCCTTTTTAGTAAATAGCAGCTGGTCTTCACCGGATTTTAAAATGTATTATCTGTTAGCAGCCATAACATTTGTGAGGAGACAATTAAGTATGTGAATAAATGACATGATTTGGCAATACTGTGATTTTTTTTTTTAATTTAAAAAAAATCTTTTATGAATAGGATCCTCTATTGATAGGCATTTAAAAAAATATAATTGCTAGTTGATGCATGCCTGATTTGGGTCGATAATGTCCGAATATATACAGTTCTGCATTTAGCTCCTTTCTAGCTCAGTCCTTTATTTCTGGAAGTGATGTCTGATTTGGGAAGATTGAAGTAGTCTAAAAGAGGAATTCACATGGTAGGAGACAATTTACATTAAAACGTTTGAGGAGTTCATTATTCAGTGTGGCCGCTTAGTATTTAGAGATGAGCATCTTTTTTGAAGTATGGGGAGAGGATTAAACATGCAGAAGAAGTATTTATTGAAAATACTGGCTACCACTGAGATAATCTTATGATACAAGATATTTTTTAAATACCCCAATGTACCTGATATTGCAGCTATTTTAACAATTTGCAAAAGTAAAGTATGATTCTGAATTTCAGAGGAATATTCGAAAATGGTAAACTGACATGTTTCTATGAATCTCTAGTAATATTTGTAGAACACACAATGGGCACTACACTAGATGAGATGCTGCTACTTGAACATGGCAGTACATGTTTTGGTTGCGAATCTAGGATTTCCCGAAATCAGTGCTATTCTTGCACCCTGTAATGAGACTAAACATTACAAAGATGTCTACCAAGCCTCAGGTACGAATGCTACTAGGGCATCAGTAGATGAGAGGGGGAGGTAAAATTTTAAGAGATATAGTATACAGTCTCCATTGTCAAAAACTTTAATCACACAAAGGATATCCTACAGCCTGTAAGTACCAATTCAAATTAGCCCCTAGACACCTTTTCTAGTTGTTTTGATAGACCCTCGCACACTCTATTAGTGGTGCTTCATTATCAAGTCTGATCCTGGTTTTTGAAGAACCATACTAGAACGTGACCAACCGTGGGTCGTCCAGACTAAAGAGCCACATAGGAGGACTTAACGATGGCATACCGTAGCACCAAATTAGCTCCATGTAATGAGAGACTACATGGACAGACACTAAAATATCTTAAATGTATACAATCTATTTAACCTTCCAGCACCTTTTATCTCTATACAAATTTGGGAGAGAAAAAACAAAAAATGTTGTTATTCGCAACAAACTCCACATTGCTATCATGAGTGGCGAATTTGATGGACATAACCTCGATTAAGAAAGCGCATGCCCACTACCAATGTAAGAAACGCAATAATAAGATGGTATGGTTGACAAAAGATAAGTAGAAAGCCCCTTTTGATGCAGAGGAATGAGAATCCATTGATAAAAGAAGCTGTTCCGTCACAAATTCATAAATGGCTCTGAGAGCCAATTACAGGCATTTTCCCCTGTTTCAAATTTTCCATGGATCTATGCAGTTGTGTGTGTGGTCACACTGCATGACGGATAATTCCTACGATAGGGTGAGACACTTTGTGTTTATATAGGTATTCTCAACCACCAATTAGAGATTTGAAGTGCAGTGTGCAGTGATTCACTGAAGGTTCCCACAAATTGTTATGTTAATTGTGTGCTTGTTACGGACTGAATAAGGAAAAAACGTGTCACGAGTGGGCTTTAAAGTGCATTTCTGAATATCAGTGTGCTGTGTAAGAATTGGTTTGATGTGTTTTTTGTGTCATATCGCAAAATCATCATATCCCCTTATGCTGTTGTTTTCTCCCATTACAGGAACTATATAAAACAGTTGGGCGAGTAGTCCTTATATGTGTTATGTGTCTTATGTCCCAACTGAATAGAGAAATGACCTATAGATGACAAACTAATAAGTACAGATCAAATAGACACGTGTTCTGGGGCGTTCCATTTTGTCCTGATGAAAGCCTAGGACCCAAGAGGCCGTACAAATATATGCTGAAACTCCCAACACATTGCTTTTATCTAAACCGGGGCACCCGCTATTAAAGGGATACCTGGGTGGCTTCTAGGTACTTTTAACTTAGATTAAGATCTTAGCAAAAAAAAAATAACACGTGTGTCCTGCCTGGAATGTGTTTGAGCCCATCTTGGTCTTTTGAAATCAGGGTGAGACCCGATGATGAAGCATGCCACTAATAGAGTAGGTGAGGGTCTATCCAAACAGCTAGAAGAGGTGTCTAGGGGGTAATCAAAGTTGGTACATACAGGTTGTAGGTTACCCTTTAATGTGATGAATGTTAAAAAAAAATATGGCCAGTATACCTTCTCTGTTTCCAGCTGAATCATACTGCAGCTGACAGAGAAAGTAATTAATATTTCTGATGCATACATCTACCTGCAGATTTCTCACCTGTAGAATTATTCCAGGCGTCCGACTGGGATATGGAAACTTCAAAGCTCTCAAGTTGCCTGAAGGGGGCGTGGGCTTTGTATCAATGCCGTAAATGACATCAGATGACAACATCAAAGCCATATTTCGCCCACCCTGTGGCAATAACTGAGTTCCCATTTTTCCACATCTTCGACGCAGATCCAGAGTTTGCTCTCTCTTCTGAAAGTGGTGCGTTTTTTTTTTAACAACGTTTTATTTGGTCATTTTGCAAAACAACAAGCAGTGATCTTGTATTGGCTCGTTGAAGTAGTCGGACAATATGCACGTCTATAACCATTTCCATGAAAGTAATCAATCCCTGCGGAACATGCAGGTAAAATAAATGTTTCTTTTTAAAAAAAAAAAAAGTTTTAAACGATATGCGAAAGTGGTGCGTTTTCATCACAAAAAATCTATTGAGTTAAGGTCAAACATCTCCTCCAAAACTGTTAAAGCTCTCTAGGGACTGTGAGGAGTAGATGGCCACTACTGACTTCCATTGCATCCGCCTTTGGTGCCTAGGCTTAGACGATGACTGCCATTCAAATGAATCTTGCCTCAACATGCACCCAGGTCACCATCCTCGCATTTTTCAGGCAAGCTCATGTAGCACAAAAAACATGAAAAATGTCCTACAACTTCCACCGGATGTTCATCCTCAGAACTGAAGTTGATAGTTGTGGAGCAGGGAGATCATCACAGGGTGTCGCCACGCACCAGGACTCTGCCCCTGAGCCGCCTCGATCTTCGCTTGCACCTTCTCCGTTGTTTTCAGCTCCAGTGTTCCCAGAATTTCCAGCGCCAACGTCTTCCCACTCGAGTTCATGACACCAGGTTTGGACCTGGCTTTGTTCCTCCGTGTGTTCCTTAGTGCCACCTATACCATCTTTCTGAGAGGCACAGTACCATCCAGTGCACCGTCTGGGAGCATGGCACCTTACAGTCTACTTATGTTTGTGGCTTCGGGTGCAACACCAATGCCATTAGGCTCTGCTCCTTTAGCACCGGCGCCAGTTCCATCTTTTTCGCCGACGCCTCCAGCGCCGGATATCTGAAGGAGAAAGAATATAGGTGAAGATTCATGACCTTTATGGATCAGATTGTGCTCCTCCTGAATCTTTTATGCCTGTGGTGATGATGGTGGTGGGGATTTAGCAGGCTTTTCATCCGCCAGTGGATTGACACCTCCCCGAAGATGGAATTCCCAACAGGACATTCTAGTCCAGAGTAATGTCCTTCCACTCAGTGGTTAAAAAAAGCTGTAGAAGTATTGGAGCTGCAGCTTCCACAGTTGGGCGTTAAGAAGAATGTCCTTAGCAAGGTACGCCTCCAAGCCATACCAACTTCAGCATCTCTTCTGTCCTACATAGAGACCTTTTGTAGATCTGGTGATGCCAGCTTTGGGGACGCACACCATAGCACCGGCAGTCAACAGGCTGGTGGGATGGCGCTATCGCCCAGCACCAGAAGATCCTCTACTTGTCTGTCACCAGAAAGCCTAGTCATACAAGCATCCTGCTCTCCTCAGCATATAACAGGGATCTTTCCTTCTACAAGGAGTCAAAACAGCTAGAAACTTGGGAGAAAAAAACGTTTTCCGTTTCAAAAGAAGGACATCCTAAACTTCCCGTACCTGGGTGACTAGCTGATCAAAGTCAGTGCTCCAGGGATGATGGCATGTCAATATCCAGTCAACAGTCTTGTTATTGTCGACCTGGGCCTTTCAATAAACAATCCCAGTTCTCACCTGGAGCCCTCCCATGGCCTCCACTTCTTAGGGTCCGTTCCGGAAACTACCCTTCCACAAGCCTTCCCCCCTCCTCAGAGAATTATCGATATCCAGGAAATGGTCCCATCTTTTCCAGAGGGTGCTTAAGTTCCTGTCCTGAAGGTCTTGCGTCTTCTGGCATTCTCCTGGTCATGCATGCATGTTGCCACAAAAGGGTTCTGCTGTGGCGTCTCGGCAGTCACTGGTTCCAGCACGGGGGAGACATGTCGGACCCAATCCTAATTTTCCAGAGCCTTTCTACAGATTTGGTTTGTTGGGGGAACGAGGCAAACCTGCTCTGTTAGTGCACTTTACAGTTCACCATAACATACCCTATCACTCTGTATCCTGGCAGTGAACAGGGCCAAGAGAGAGTACTAAAACAGACTTGCCTTCAGCTTCTTGCTTAATTCGAGAAGTGAGGAGAAGGCTCAGTTGTGTAGTGGCAGATCATCCCATGCTTTAGGAATGATGTAGGATAAGGTTCGACTGTCAGATCTGGTTCTTTATATGTGTGCTATGTGTGTGAGTAGGAGTCTGGCAGGTTTGTGAAAGCAGGTGTAGTACCTTGAAAGTGTGGGGGGTGAGTTTGAGTTGTGCTTTTTTATGTATGGGTAACCAGTGTAGCTCCTTGAGGTGAAGTGAGATGTGTTTGCAGCGTAGGAGGTTGAAAGTGATATTGTCCACCGAGTTCTGGATGGTCTGTAGCCTTCTGATGAGTTGTGGGCAAGCGTGTTCCCATAGTCCATCTGGCTTGTGGCTGAGGCATGGGGTGACAGCTTCCTGAGTGTTGATTGGTAACCTTTCTCAGAATTTTCAGGGTGTGGAAGCTTGAGGCATTGATGGCGTTGATTTGAATGTCCATGTTAAGCTTGCAGTGAATGACCATCCTGAGGTTCTTGGTGTGGGTGGTGAGATCTGCAAGGTGCATCCCCACACAGTTTCACTAAGCATTACTGCCTGGATTCTGAAGTGTGTAAGGATAGCCATTTCGACAGATCGATACTGCAAATCTTCCGCATTTAACCATCAATCAACCCTTCTCCTGAAAAGACTACTGCTTTCGTATCTATTCTATAGCCTAGGAATCCACATGTAGAAGTATCCATCAGAAGAAAAAGCTACTTACTTGAGGGAACAGTCTTTCTGGTGATCTACTTGGAGATTCCTCAGTGTTTCTGCCCGCTTCCCCATTTGATGGATGTATTCTAGAGCCAATAAGGTCCCAATTAAGGTGTGGTACTGTACTACTTAACGTTGATGCCAGTCCATCCGCTTGCCTCAAAGGCTTGGAAGACTTGATGGAAACTGACGTTGTGTAGGGGTAGGCACTATATGGCTTTGGCGATGTCCTCTGATGTCAACTCCAGCGTCCATACAAAGCCAGCGCCTACTGCCCACAACTTCCGAGCTTTGATGTGTCCTGATCCCTGGGATAATTCTACAGGGGAGGAATCTGCAGGTAGATAATCATCCACCAGAAATATTGTTAATGCAAGTCAATAACCTTTGCTTATGTGGACTTAGGTGGCTCATGTTCTATGTTTTGAGTGCTTGAAAGAATTCTTATGATAAAAGAATGGCACATTTATTTCCATATGCAGAAGCTTTAAGAAATTTATTATATGTTGACTGTTTCAGGCGAATGAAAGAACAAGCCTTTCTGGGACTTAATAGAGACTGGATTGAACGAGTGCCATTGTTCGTTTCCCTCTCTTTCTTGTCAGAAATAACTTTTCAATATAATATATATTTTTCCTCATCTAATTTTCACGTTTTCCATGCCTGATTCATAGATGATAAAGTTTTACATTTTACAGAAAGTTGAGGAATGATCAGACTGTCCCTTAGGATCAAGTAGTATTCAGAACAGTGTGTAGAGAGAGGTTTTGTCCCATTGGGACACATACACACTGGATTAGAGGGGCCCATGGAATTGGACAGGGTACACACAACCCAGCTGTGAAGCCTTGAAGCATATTTTGCCAGGTGGGACCTACCACTAAGAGACCTTCCAGGGTTAGAAAACAGTTTTGAAAGGATGGTTTTTTTTCTGCCTCTAATACGTAGACATTTACTGACACTGGCAAAATCCTTTTTAGCAGTGTGCCTAAAATCTTGGTTGTTATAAATAAACCCGTCCACTATCGGTTTAGTGTTCTGGATACCACATCATTTCAATTTAACTCAGAAGAAAAGTGATTGTGTACCATATATCAACTCCGTACAAGAGCAACATTTGAAAGTGAGATATGGTTGCATTATGAGTTTGTTGCCATAATTCTCAGTGAGCTTTATGGATTGCTTTCACCAATACCCTTAAAAATGCCACCAAGAGTTTAATCGCTTCACAAAGGGGCTATATAAACGTACCCATTCACTCCGAATAGCTGCTCTTCTTCAGTAGAAACACTATCATCATAGTGACAAGATGCAGAAAAACATTTTTAAAGGTTGGTGTTTGTGTTGCGGGATGGGTTTCTCAGAGTGCTTATGTTACATTCAGATGCAGTGAGAGGGCTACTTCACTTACTGTGGTGTAATGCAGTAATCTCTGGCTTTCCTGTGCATGGACACCCTGGGAAAGGGATGCCTAGCCTAGAAATGTGCGCTCAGTTCATCTCACTGACTGAGTGCTGTTTTTTTAGATCTGAGCTGCTCCATTTATCTTAGATTTTCTTTAATTCTTCTAGATTCTGCAGGTTTTTGCCAGTTGTTTTTGGACTGTACAGTGGAGCTCTGCCTGCAGAGGAATCACAAAAGAGATATCTCGCTACCTGATGAAATCATACATGTTATGAGTAGGAAACTGGAGAGACCTAACCCAGAAAAAAACCCATGGGAGCAGAACAGCCTGATTCTGGACATGTCGGAGTGCACTTGGGATAGGTATGGACATTTTTGTTTGGAAATTTTTTTGTGCTTCAGGGTCGCACGGGGGCCAGAGATAACAATTGGTATCTCGGGACAATGACATATTTTTTCATGTATGCGTGTGCCTGGAATTGAGGTTGTTTGAGCTTGACTGCTGTCAGACTTACCTGTTCAATATCTTGTGCAACAAAGGTGTGTAGCCCCCACTCCCCCTATGCAGGTCCCAGTCTTTGTCCCTGATTGGAGTTTACTAGTTTCAACCTTAATCTTGGTGACATAAACAATGGGCCAGATTGCAAATGTGTGGGGTTTGAAAAGAGCTGGGTGCTTGGACATAAGGAGAAGAGCACAGCCCGGTGCATGTGTCAGTTGTGTAGGTTATAATTCGGACCACAGGATGTTAACAGTGGGCCCACCCATGTTGTATTTGAACAATAATGTGTGCATCCAGGTTGCCGGCACTTGAGTACAGCATGCAGACTCACCAAGCTTAAACTGTACCCTTGTCAACTAATCCTTAGTATATCAGAGATGTTCAATATAGCCAGGCTACTCGTAGCGCTCTCTTTTCTGCTTCTATCTCCATCCACCTTCTCCTTTCCCTAATCTTTCTTCTCCACAGTATACAGGGGGCGGTCTTATTGGCCAACTAGGCATACGTTCCCCTCACGGTTTATTATAAATGTATAACCTTGTCTTCTAACACCTCACGTTAGTAACGATAACCCTGTTACTGTCTTTTTGTATGCTCTATATAAAATCAATAAAGAACTCTAAAATAAAAAATAACTTCAGTCAATTTACACGGAAGGAGAAGGGACAGAGGCAGCATGACTCAGGTAGCACTTGTGTGTGTCTGAGAAACAGAGTTTGAATCGTCATATTATTGTGCTGACTGCGAAGAAATGAGCTGAAATCAGAACATGTTGTTGTGGCTGTGTAAAATAAGAGCATAAACGTACCTCTAAGTTGCAGACCGAGCGTGATGGACCTAATACAGATTGCTTTGGAGAGTCCAGTGAAATATCTCCCTGAAGACACAGAACAAAAGGTGAGATGATGATACGGAGCAACCTGGGGCACCATCAGTTATGTGACAGCCTTTTGTGTGTTTTCGAAGTCTACAATGAAGAAGCAATAATTGCAGAGCCTGCTTGACTTTATCGAAAGGTGAAATGAGAAGTGAAGGGGAATGTATAGTGTTTTTTAAGTTTAGGAGCCACACTCATGTGAACAGGCGTATTGTCGTGCCGCTATTAGATGAAGAGTAGGTGAGTAGTAGTTAGGGTGGAGTTCCTCTTACGTGTACAAATTAAATGTCCTATACAAGGGTGTTGGGTGGAATCCGCCTATATGAATAGCTGGAGAGTGGTGTTTTATTTGAATAGTTGAAGAGTGGAGTTACTCTGAACCAATGAAAGGGTATAGTTATACGTTTGTAAACCGGTTCAGGCCGTTTTACTTGTGAACAGGCAGAGAGTGGTATAACATTTATGTGGCGTGTCTTTTTACATATAGGTAAACCAATTGGGGGTTGGAGTGAATCTTATGTGGACAGGCAGAGGGCGGAGGTAATCTTATGTAAACCGGTGCAGACTAATGTCACTTGATCAATGTGACAAGTCGTTTTGAAGGCCATTGGTGCCCTTTGGATAACCTGTAGGAATGAGGTATTCCTCTGTGAACAAGCATATGGTAGTGCTACGTGGCTGCCAGGTGGCCCATTGCCAAAAGCCGGGACTAACAGTAACTGATACAAGGGCACTCTGGAGCTTTTGTATTACTCATATGTGAAACGGTTGAGTGGGTTAGTGCCTCCTTTAATCAGGTGGTGCGCCTTTTATATGATCAGATGCAGGATGCCATTACTCTTAGCTGAACAGGCGTTGGTAGGGAGGAGTTCCTGTTATTCAGGATGGCGATGTTACTCTTTGGTGAAAAGGTAGAGGGTGGTGTTTCTGTTATATGACTGGGTTGAGGGTGTTTTTACTCCTAGGTGGTAGGCGGAATCAGCTAAAGGAGTGGTTTTAATCCAATCTGGGGCAAAAGTAATGGGTGGTGTTGTCCTCATATAGACATGTGTTTCCTAAGAGTGGTGTTACTGTGAAGATAGCGGGTGATGTTAATATTTATGTGAGCAGATGATACTGCTTACAGTTCCAATTGCTGTGTAGAACTAAGACGTTTTAAACCTCTCTGAACCTCTGTGTTGATTTAGGGAGTTTTTGAAGTGGTTAAACCTAAGTGGTGATGTAAAGAACTGCAATTGTTCAGCATCTGCATTTCGGAAAGCATTTGAAGGTGGCTGACTCTAGTTGTTAATGTAGAGAGGCAAAGAAGAGTCTAAAGCTCAGTGTTGCATTAAAGAGCTGTAAATCCTATGGAACCTTAATGTTGATATCGGGAGCTGGTGATATGTTTGAACCCTGGTGTTTTTAATAGCGGTAGAAGTGCCTGAATCTACATGTAGTTTGAGTAGTTTATCTTCTTTAACCAGACCCTCTCCTTTTATGACACAGGATGTAGACCGTGCTATAGCTGCATCAAACTTGCTTCACCAAGCTGATCAGGCATTCAGGCGCATTGTATCTCAAACCATGGAAAAGGCACAAGGTAAGCAGATAACCCTGGTGCTTCTTTGCCGCTTTTCCTAAACAAACGCTTGCCTGTTGAACAGGGTTCTTAATGTTAGTGCTCAGTCAAGTAAACAGCAGCTCAGTTATGCTATTTCCTAAGGGCAAAGGTCAGGAGGGCCACAAGTGGCTCCGGGGCCATATTTTGAGTGCCTTTGATCTAGAGTCTGTAAAAGTAGTGCATCCACAGAGATGATGCTGCTTGCTACTGCTGTAGGACAAGTAAGGGCAACGCTGCAGATCATGCAAGTCCTGCAGTAGGGGCCAAGGGTTCAAATGGTAAAATCATCATCAGCAGCGCAACTTCTCCAGCTACAGTTGGTAAATGGAAGCACCCCTAGACTCTCACAGCACAAAAGTAGTGTCAGGGATGAAGCAGCCTCACATTACATGACAATAAAGCAGCAAGTTTATTTATGTTGCACAACTGGCCGGAGTCTCCTTCGGCTTTAAAGCAGTTGCACTTCCCCAGCCGACTCCCACAGTTCTTGAAGATAGCTGGTACTCTGCAAAGTAGTTTGTCTGCCAAGCTGAAACCCAGCTACTTCCATCAGACTGACAAATTCCTTTACGCACGCAATCTATCAGAAAAAGACTGTCCCAAGGGGAATCCACTCCTCGATCTCTGCTCACTCCACCACACACCGCTTATGAGAAAAACAAGTAAAGTATTCAACCAACCACTGAGTCAATTTTTTAACATTCTCTGGGGAACAAACTGATCCTATCAGGAGGTTGGCTACTTTTGAATCCTGAGTGCACTTCCTATCCCGGGAGCATATGTCCTGCATGTTCACTGCATGCTCAGTAAATGGGGCAAGCCTGATTTCCTCCTGCTCTGTTTCCTGGTAACTGTGTATGCTGTCAGCAGGAAGGTATGTTAATTAACTTCAGGCCAAGAGGCCCTGGCCATCAAACAACAGAAGGCATGTCTGAGTTTAATAGTGAAAAGTGTTGGTTCCTTCCCTAACCTATCAACCTGCTTCAAGAACTAGGAAGGGACACGAGGAAGCTGGCATGTCCAGCAGAACAGATGCCAGCTAGTTTTAGATTAAACACCATAGCTCACCGATCCATCCTCACCCTTTAGACCACGCTCTATCTCAACACACACATCCCAGATGTGATGGAGGGCAAAAAAACTCAAATAAGGGAGACTGCAAAGACATTACCAGACTGAGTATAGGTATCCTTGACCTAGACTATACATTAACGCTGCCAACACTGTTAGTTGTCCCCAGCCTGGATAGAGATGGCAGTAGCCGCTCTGTCAAACGAAGGATCCATTTTACAGGCCTCCTCAACTTCCAAGCCAATATCTTTGTAAACAGGGAGGCTCTCAGTGTACGCCCATGCTTGACTGTCATGTTAATTTAGGCAAAAATCAAAAACCTACAGAAGTTTTCCAGTGTCTTGCAGGAGATAAACATAGGGCAAGGAAGCAGGTTCTCCAGACCCATGAAGACTTTCATTCCAACATTCCCTTAACTTTGATTGTAGTCTTCACTTTTAGATCCAGGCACAGTCTGACGGTCCCAGCAGAGCCTCACCTCTCAGATACAATGTCAAGATTGGGGTTAGATCCATAGAAGGGGGGAGGGAGCACACTGCCTCTCATCCTAGCACACTTCACCCCATTGCATTCTGGTAAATGCAGTAGCTCACTTCAAAGTTGCTGTAGTTTTTCACCAAAGTCGGGACAGGTAGTGCTGTTATCTCTAGACACAACTTTCTAGGGTTAGCCCTTCATCAGTAGAGAGCAGAAGGAGTAGAGAACACTGAAAAGTAATCTGGGTTGCTAAAATGCTGCCCAAGTCTACATAGGTCACAGTAACACTCCAAAGGCATAGAGGTGCATCCCAGGTGAGCTTGTCAGCTCGTTGGCTCAAGGGAGCCTTATAAACACAAGGGTTCTCGAGGCCCATGCAGACTTTCATTCCAATATTCCCTTAACTTTGATTATAGTCTTCACATTTAGATCTAGGCACAGTCTGACGGTCCCAGCAGAGCCTCGCCTCTCAGATACAATGTCAAGATTGGTGTTAGATCCATATAAATGGGGAGGGAGCACACTGCCTGTCATCCCAGCACAGTTCATCCCATTGCATTCTGCTACATGAAGTACGTTTACTTCAAAGTTGCTGTAGCTTTTCACCAAAGTCAGTACAGGTAGTGCTGTTCTCTCTAGACACGTGTTTCTGGGTTTGGCCCGTCTTCAGTAGAGAGCAGTAGTAGTAGTAGAGAGCAGAGAAAAGTCATCTGGGGTTGCTGAAATGCTGCCCAAGTATTCATAGATCACAGTGCCACTCCACAGGCACACAGGTTCATCCCAGAAACCTGTGTCTAGAGATCACAGCACTAGCTGTGCCACCTTTGGTGAAAATTACAACTACTTTGAAGTAAGCTTACTGTATTTACTAGAATGCAGTGGGGTTAACTTTGCTGGGATGAGAGGCAGTGTGCTCCCTCCTCCGTTGGGGTCAGATCCACGTAAAGCCGGTGGGGCTGGACCTCCAGTACAGTAATCAATAAGTAACATTCCTCCAAAGCAAACACTTCAGTCAAAGTTAGAAGTACAATATCTATCGTTCCATTGTAACAAGTAAACAACTTTCACAAATACTTCAAAACAAATATGTTGTTTAGGGTGTATTCAGCAAAGTATAAACATACTTGAACTGTTTAATTTCCACGTGATTGACTGAATATTGGACTGGACTCCCTAATGAACTGTGTATGCAGTAAACCACAAACCCTTGGCATAAGAATGACTTGTATAATGAAGCAGTTCCATTTGATTTTTGTTGCTATTCCGGTTTACATCTTTGCACTATTTTTTCACATATCAACATTGAGCACATTAATGCCAATATTAAGAAGGCAATGATGATATTTATTTGTTGCTAATGACAAATCAACTTTGACAGCTCCTTCCTGTATGTGTTTATATTTTGTTGATTAAACATTTATATTTGTAAGTATTTGTGATTTTCCTTCACTCTCTACAATGGAATGATTGACATATCACTTTGACTGAAGCATTAGCTTGGTGGGCACTGTTTTTTCCTGATTGCTTCACCGCTCGGGTACAGTATGACCCAACAGATCCTCCCTCCAAGTCACAGTCTGACCTAGTAGAGCCCTCTCTCAGTCATAGTCTGAACATGTAGAGCCTTGCTTCTGGGATTCAGCACGTCCTTTCTTCTCAATGTAGTCTTTCATAGCAAATCCTTGATTATCAGTTCTCTCCCAGCTGAGCACTTCCCTCTTAGGCACAGTCTATTCAGCTAAAGATTTCCTTCTCTCTCAGACACCATCTGCCTGTCCCAACAGAGCCTTGCCACTCTCTCAGGCACAGCTACACCCAATAGAGCCATCCTGTTTTGGCGCAGTGTAAGACAACAGATCAGGCTTTCCTTTTCAGGTATTGTCTATAACACTAAAACATGTGTTGCCTGATCTAGGCTTATTTTGACCCAGCATAACCTTCCCTTTTAGATGTATTTCGACCTAACGTGCCTTTGTCTTGGTGTGGCCCAGCAGACCTTAGCCTTTCACTCGTTCTCTGTCCATACTGAGCCAACAGACTCCAGCACACGCTCCCAGCAGAGCACTCCATCTCATGTGAATTCTAACAGAACAGAGCCTTCCCCTTCAGGTGCAGTCTGTTACCGATTCTGAAGGAAAGCACCTGCCCTTTCTGACACACTCCCCTCCCACCAGAACCTTCTCTGTTGGCCTGCTCTTTCTGGTGCATTCTTTATCTACCAAGACCAATCAGGCTTTTCTTGACATTCTCCCTCATATTTTGGTGCAGTCCTTCAGACCCACCAAAGAGTAACTCCACAATGCTTGCACTCTCAGAAACTCATTGAAACAGCAAATATCTTACACCAAAGTCTTTTTTTGTTCGATTTAGGCAGAGCCCATATAGAAAGGCTTTACATCTCAGTCCCTAGTCTGCCTTTTCTCTCAGATTTAGATACGTTTAAACACAATACAGGCTTCCCTCTTCTGGAACTAATATTACCCAACCATGCAGTCCCTTTCGGATCAAAGAGTTAGATCCAGCAGGAACTTTTCTCTTGGGTAAAACCTGATCCATTAGGACCTTTCTCACAAAGTCAGTTACAGGTCGACCCAGCAGACCACTGCATCTCCGATCAATCTACACCGAATGGCACTCTACCACTCCAGCACAGTCTTACTCTGCAGAGAATTCCATCCCCTTTTGAACAAACATATCCTGCTTTCACAGGTACATCGTAACACAGGACTGTCTTTCCTTTTACATTGTTGACACTGCATAATCGGGTTAAGACTAAGACCCTCTCTCTGTCTGACTTGGTGGATACCTCCATCTCAATTGCATGTATGCTCTCACTCAGGAGATACTTCCCTCCTATTGACATCCATACCGAGTGACTTTCTGCCCAGGTGATACTCTGTTAACCAGCAGAGATTTCCTTTTCAGATCTAGGCAGTCTGTCTGATGCAGTAGACCATCATCGTTCTTTCTGTCTGATCTAGCATGCCCTTCCGTCCAGCACCGTAAAATCCAGCAGAACCTTCCATCTGAGATGAAATCTTGCCTACTAGTGCATCACCGGCACAGTCTGCCCCAGCGTATACTTAGACAGAATCTGTCGTAGCAGGACCTTCTATCTAAGTTACGATCTGGCCTGGCACGGATTCTCTTGTTTTTCATCAATGAAGCTTCAAGTCAAGGCATCAGGCATCAAGCATTTTTCTCCTCGCAAACAGGCCGATACTGCATTTGCGATCGCAAAAAATGCTTTTACAATGCATTAAACCCAACTTTGCGATTCGGTAACCTGTTATCGATTCGCAAAATGGGTTTGCTATTCGCTATTTGGAAGGGGCGTGTTTATGGTGTCCCTTCCAAATAGTAAATCCTAACAGTATGCATGACCGTGAATGCTGTCGCAAAACATTTGCATATTACCACCTACTTCAAGTAGGTGGTAAGCCATTTGCAAATGGGAAGGGGTCCCCAAGAGCCCCCCTCCCCTCTGTGAATGCTTGTAAAAGCATTTTTAAGAGCAGGCAGTGGTCCCACGGACCACTGCCTGCTCTTAAAAAATGAAAAAAAAACTTTTCGTTTTTCTTTTTTTAAAGCATCTCGGTTTCCTTTAAGAAAAATGGGCTGCTTTACAAAAAAAAGTATTGCTTTATTTAAAAGCAATCACAGACATGGTGGTCTGCTGATCTCAGCAGGCCACCATCCCTGTGATTTTTGCAATTCCTAGGGGGTCGCAAATTGCGACCTACCTCCTCTATATTCATGAGATCGGTCATTTGCGACCTCTTAGGAATCGCAGAAAGTGTGCTGCACACTTTCAGGCATGCCGTTTTGCGATTCCCTAATTGCGAATCACAAAGATTCGCAATTAGTGAATCGCAAATATTCTTTTGATGCATCTGGCCCTAGATGTTATGTGACTTCTCCCTTAATCTACAATGTGCATGAACACCGACTCCACCTTAGATTGTTTTTTTTCCTGTCATCGGGATTAGACGTGTTCATCAACGTCTCCAAGATCAATGCATTATTTGTGGTTTTCTTAGGTCTAACTGTATTGTCTTGCAACATTTATATAGCACTTACTACCCCTATTTGGGGCACTTGAACACTTGCCTCTGTGGGTGGCACACCATGTAGAGTGTTTGGTTGGAAGTGTGTTGTCTTTGTTTTGATCATATGTGGGAAGTGTATCCATATTGTGATGATGACCACCGAGCTGTGTTATCGTGTTATTGGATGCAGTGTGGTGAATGAAGAGGTGTAAGAGAGAGGTGGGCAGTGTCTGATTTTCAATAAGCGGGCAGATTTTAGCAGCTATGCAGGTCTCTTTATGGTATTTCTTATGATCACAGTTCATTTAGCTGGTTACTTAACTAAGCTGCCCATTCTGAGATATTCTGTTTAAAATGCATGGTCCTGAGCAGGCATAGGTTGGAGGGAGAAATGAAGGAGAGATAGGCAGGTATGGATTTTGTTAATATCATCCCATATCTAATTGTCATTGTGAGATGTCAAGAAGCAGTTTAGTATGTAGCTAGTCAGGACCTGCAGTGGTGGACTAAATTAAAGTCCTCCTTTGCCCAGCGGCATGTGGCAGATCTCTTCAGTTATTCCGCGTCTGTTTAGTTGGTGATGGATGGGTTATTACTGTGGACTGGTACAGTACTGGGTGATAGACATGATATATAGCAGCGTTGTCTTATGTAAGTGTAAAACTGTCACACAGTATAAGCCTGTATGAACTACAATTGACTGCCAGACCGCTAAGTGTTATGTAATTAGCTCTAGTGTTGGCCACGAGGATTAGGTATTGTATTGTAATTGCATTATATAGCACTTGCTGCCCTCGACAAGGCATTAAAGCACTTTATGCCAGGCAGCACGCTGCTTCTGAACCCATAGTTAGCTTTTTTCCCCCAGTGGTTATTGTTGGTTATGACATTTAAAGAAGAGGTTGTGATATTTGAAATAAGATGAGGACAATTTACATAAATTAAATAGTAAGGATTAGAGCAAAAATGCATTATAATTTTGCTAACATCAATAGGAGAGTCTACCAATGCTAGAGTGGACGCCTTCTGATATTCAACCTTTGACTTTGGCTTAGAGAATTATTTACAAAAGTGAAGTGGTGTCCGTTTTGGATGACTCTGGTTGTGGCATCTCACCAGATTTGGGGGGAAGCTTCCTAGATTGTAGAGGTGAATTGCCTGCATCACTGTGGTGGCTTGTGGGCAGTGACCCAGACAATAAAGTGATGAGGATGTAGGACTACTTTTGGTTATTCTGTTAACTATGTTACTAATTAATTTCATCCTGTTCACTGTTCTCCCAACGGGTACACCACTTGTTTCCTGGACTAGCCACGACTAATTGCCTCGAAGCCCTGGCCCCAACTCTGTTCAGTCTTCTATGATCTCCGGGAGCTCAGATCGGAGAATGCAGAAGAAGGTGATGGAATGTACTCCCTTCCAATTTTGCCTACAGTGCAACACCATATATCCTTGGCTGTGTGACAGTTTTAATTAAACTACACCAATAAAAAGAAGATTTTTGGATAACGTTCGCTTCCCGACTGACCTCACTTAGAGTGCACCTTCCTTTCTTGTGGACCTTCTCTATAATCGACATCTCGCAGCAGCGGATGCTGGAAGTGGTTGCACTCGTGCAAGAATATATGAAACTGGTGGGACTCAATGTGCTTGACCTTGGTCTGCTGCTGTATGCTTTTTTGTGTTTTGTTATCCTTGGGCAGTCCAGCATGAAATGTGCAACCTCTGCCGCTCCCTGACCAAATAAGTCATTCTATGACTTCTGCCTAATCTTTTGCTACAAAGAAAACATTGAGGAACCAAAGAGAAAGGTGCTGAGTACACCTGAAGATGCAGCAACAGTCTGAGATGCCTGTGGTCTTTTGGTAAACAAAACCGGCTCAGCTTCAAGGATGAGGAGGCAGACCCTCCTGGCAACCCCGAAGCCCAACCAGAGTCCATCCCCGATAACCTGTGAGGGGGAAGATCAGGAGGCTACAGTTTTAGCATTGCCATCATTGGGTCCACATATGAGGAAGACAGAAGGCCATGAATACTACCCGAGCACCATGGTGTGAAGCTCCAAACACTCTTACACCAAAGCATAGCACCGCTCCCGGGTTAGTCGGGCATCAAGCCCCAAGCATACCAAAATGAATGCTTCAGCCTCAGATCCACAGATGCCCTCCGGCTATGGTTGACATTGAGCCAGGCTCCTGGCGTAGGGTGTCGAGCCAGGACACTGCTTGACACTTTCTGCCCATAGGGCACTGAGCCTCTTCCTTTGAGGCCGAAATAAACAACAGGGTCGCCCCCCAGATCAAGCCCCAAGTCGGTGCCAAGGGCCCCTTTGACGTTTAGATCACAAAAATCTGAGACACCGATCCTCGAGAGACTAGCGGAGAAAATCAATGCCAGACAAAAGCAGCTGTTCATCCACCCAGAGACAGGGAAAATTTTGACGAAGCCACCCCTGATTCTCAAGAAACTGAGACTGATTTCCGAGGAGTAACTTTAGTTTGACGCACCTAAGAGGCGTAAAGACCAGGCTACAAGCTATCCTCCACAACCTCCCACACGCAGGCACTCACAGCACCTCCTTCATCTTCCACCACCATTTCCACCGCAGTTGTAGTCATTACCACAGCTATATTCACTACCACCTCCTCCCCCCAGAATCTCCTGAGAGGTCATTCACTATTCTGACCCAGCTAGTGCCTGTGGGGAGGAAGACCCTCATGACCAACCTGCTGGGGCAGGGGATGGGTATGACCCCTGGGGATGACTACGTCGTCGACCTGGAGACGATCCAGATCTCGAGCCTTATTCAGTCAAACTAGCTCTCTGATCATACCACTGTGTATTATGCAGTTAAGAGGGCGGCCCACCTCTATAAAATCAACATGCATATCCTAAAGGATGGTGATTACTTTTTCTGGAATCCCTCTCAAAGACAGTGTGCTGTCAAATTCCTTACAGTGCTCCACTACATACAAGTCAGCCCCTGACAACTTAATAGAGGTATAGAAAAAAAGTTAAGGGCCGATGCAAATTGTCGTATTTACTTGGAGACAAGTCACCCCTGACTGCTTAGGGGTCCATACTACAAGTAAGCTGGCCTCCACCAAGGCAGTGGTGGATGCCTTCCTTCATATAAAGGAAGTAAGTGTCTAGGCACTGATGACTAGTGTGTAATGGTTGGCGCAACCATGCAGTGGTGAATCCCCAATTCAGTGGAGTTGCTGTCAGGATAAGACAGGCACTACTGCTAAGAAATGGAGGCCCCAGTACAGTACCTGCCTGAGACTTACAGGAAACGACAAAGTGCTAGTTGCGGAAGGAAAGATAAATTTGAATATCGGTTGCGCACTGGACGCAGCGATACTACTTCTCGCAGTGGCAACACCAGAATCGTGCTCTGCCAGCATGCAAGGCTTTGCATCTCTGGATTTAAACCAGAGGTTCAGCAGCATCTTCTTAGCATCCAATTTGATGGATGGCACCTCTTTGGTCCCGAAGTGGGTACGATGTCCATAGGCTCCTTGCAGTTTGCTACACCCAGGGCCAAGCTCACACCCTCTGGCCAGACTCCATCCTATCCGCACCAACAACAGGCCTGGAAGGGCAGGGATAGAGGTGGCTCTGGCAAAGGAGCTTCGCTCCCAAGCATTGACTTGCCCACTGTGCCCTGGTCACAAGACACCGATCTGAGGGGGATTATGGAATGTCCACTCACTCCGGATGGATATCGCCTCAGATCAGTGCTTATTAATAGTGGTTCAATGGGGCTGCTGCTTAGAATATCACCCTGCTGACACACCATTAGCCATGACCACCTCACTCTCTTGCAAGAAGAGGTCAACGTGCTCCTTCAAACGTGCCCATAATCCTTGCAGTTTTAGGCTTGAGTTGTTTCTTACTTAAGATCATTGAATTTTGAAGTGAATATTGTAGAAAATTAAAAGTGTAATCGGTGGTTCAGGGTTATCTTCAGTCAGGGCATAAAAGCTAACTAGGGCCAGACAGATAGACTGGATGGTACATTGAACCTACCATCATGCTGCCAAGTATGTATCTGAGTTTCAAGCTTCTTAGTGATAAAAATTTCAATGCCCTTATAGACTGCCACTTTATTGGAAAAACACCTAAATCCCATCCATGTCTTCAATATCCTAAAATTCGTTGTTTTTGAAGATGGAATAAGGGTTTCTATAAGCATAAAAATAGATGGATTATATGAAAAAAACATGTTTTTCTAGCCTGCACCTTCCTCCTAGTATTCAGGCCATCAATAATAAACAAGAGAGATAATGAATTACTTTCCAAACTTTTAACAGAACCTCTAAAAAAAATATCAACACTGCTCCCCCCATCTTTCTGTATAAATCTCAAGAAACCAGAACTCCGCTGATACTCTCCGCTGATACTCTCCGCTGATACTTCCTGAGGTCTAAAATTAATTACCTTTATATTACTACGTCTTGAATCAAATCATCAACGTAAAAAAGTTTCCAACAGTAAATAATAAAAGTGCATACAATGCATAGACTAAAGTGTGCTTGAGCTCAAGTAAACAAATCATTGTGCAAAAGTACAGCACCGTTTAAAGTACTCATAAACCTCCTAAAGTGCAAGTGCATCATCAATCATGTGCAAATCCAATGCAATGAAGAAATACTTTAACAATTGGTCCTTCAATACCTCCTTTTATATTGCAAACCCAAACCCTCCTCAAGAGTGAACAAGGAATAAGCCATCATTACCCCAGTGTCCCCCCCCCATGCCTAATTAAAAGGGGCCCTGTTCCTGCATGTTAGATTCTGCCACCCGACTAGGATTCCTCGCACCCAAAATGATAAAACTATTCACTAGTGCCTTAAATCAAAACACCATTTCGTGTAACATTTCATGACACCTACACTTATAGCATGCACATAATTTGACACCAAATCAGACTGCATTTCTGGTGAAGCTCCTTAAGAAAAACAGTAGCTTCTGATACTGAAACAAATTTCTAAAAATGTCCCTTGTGCAACAGTTTCAAATTTGAATTATTGGAAAAGGGTTGATTGAACTGCAACAGCTTTAAACGGGTCCAGTAGACCCTTGAATTATTTACTCTGACGTGTGCACGATATTGACATATCTGAATAGACTTAAAATCTGAAATCCTGCGTTTCAACTGTATAGCCTTCGAAAGAATCTGTTCTTTAATTCGATAGTCCCCAAAATTAACTAATTTTATTTGAGGATATTTAGCATGAGGTATTCTCTGATCAGGGACCCTGAGCGTTCCCATTATAGAAAGTTCTGCTGTCAAATCAGGGAGATTGTGTTCTAATTAAATCAGGTACCAACTGAATTACACCTCCTGAGTTCTGTGTCCTAAGGCACCCCAAGAATGTGTAGATTGGACATTGGAGAATGATTTTCAAACTCTTCCAGCTTGCACTTAAAAAAAGAAATATACTGTTGTGTGTATTCTGTAGTTTTCTTTTGCAGACTAAGATTATTTTTAATATCAGAACCCCTCTGCTCTACCTGATCAAACCTCGCAGGGAAATGTATAGGATTTTGTCTAGCCTATGCAGATCATGAAGTGAAGGTTTTGCTTGGGCTTGAGATACTTTCATATCATGAATTCCAGTCATGATCATCTCCAATGTTTGGTTAGATACTGCAAAAGGATTTTGAAGTTCGACTCGACCAGCCACCGACGGCCTGATATTAACATGAGAGCCTAGAGCCGAAGATGAACATGGAGAGGCAGAAGGCAATCTTGAACAGTTTGAATATCCAACATCGTAGTTTGATCGGTTGCAGAAGCAAAACTCGAACTGAACACCTCAGAGCTTGCTGAGCTTTGGGATTTTGGTCCTGATTGTGAGGAATTGACGAATAAGAGATAGCTCAGTCGGGCAACTCCCCCTGTAACATACTGTAAGCCTGCTGTGCCAACTGAGGAGCTGAGGCATCAATTTTCTCAAAAGAAACCTTATCTTGTTCATTATCAGTCTTTCAACTGCTAGGCATACCTAATGGAAGAGAAGCAGACTTTATATAACCAACAGAATCCCCCTTAAACTCAGTTTCCAGCAAAGTTGTTGAGCCGTGTTTTGCCAAAGTTGAAGGTTTTATGTTGGTATGCTTATCTTGTGAGACATGCCCCTGGAGATGTACTTTTCTTTTCAGCTAGCTCAAAGGTTGATTTAGTTTTGTTGCGGGTGTCCCGTAGTGAGTACATGTTCATTTGCGAAGGAGAAAAAAAGACCCAATTCAGCATGCAGCAGAGTTCTGGCAGTCCTGCCCCACGAATAGTTTAGACCTTTGATGGGAAGTCACCTGAGTGAGGAATGTCTATAATGCCAATTTATTCTTGAACAAGTCAGGAACAATCAGCAAGCTGCACCCGGGACAGTGGAAAACCCAGAACCCCTTAACAACCAAGAAAAGGCTGGCCACTGACCCTTACTTCTCTTGGAAGGACAGCACTCTCCTGGGGCGTATAAGGCCATCCATTCCAACCACTTTTGCGGACTGTGAGGTGGAGAAATAAATGCAGCTGGTTAGGCAAAGGAGAAGCAAATCGGCCCACCTTTCAGGTTGTAAATATCTCGTATGTCTGCCTTATTTGTGAAAGTAGCACAGTCTGGACATGCTCTTTTCCCTCCTTAAAACAGAAGACATCAAAATGTACCTGAACTGCAGCTAGACTCTCAATTAATTGATGCTGAGGAACCAATTTGAGCACCGTGGCATTCTTCAGAGGTACCTGCTGTGGCTTCGACTTAAGCTCCACTTAATTCGGGGTCGGCGTCCTGCACAGCACGCAGACATGGCGCATGTGGAATAGGAGGAGCTGCGCCTCAGAAGCAGAATCTTAGCTGTAGTTCATGACGGGGGCTTACCTCAGCCATATACAAAATATGAATTTCACTTCATGATTATATAGTAGTAATATATTACTTTTTGGGAGGCCACAGTACTCGTATAGTTCTCATCTTGTGCCCTCAGTCTATATAAACACTGTAACCTCCCTCGGGGTCCATAGACGGACCTCAATTACAATAACTACCATGTTTGGGTGATTTTATTGGACACAATTCGGTGGTATAAATACACACTTTCTCAATTAAATGTGTTTCAATTCATAACGATAACCCTCAAATTACTTTGCAGACTTTTACCATTATTAGGGCTACTGGGATCATGCGACATGGAGAACCAAATTATACAGCAAAGTTACTTAAATGATGAAGCAACAAATTATGTGGCACTCTCTGGCAGTGTTATTTTCATCCATTTGAGCTAGAAACAAGATATTTTTGTGCAGCCTGGAAATCATGCAAATTATGGCACAACGTGGAAAATTAGGTAAATCCATAAGTATACAGTAGACACAGCAGCTATAGAATCTCATAAATCCACTGGGCCGATTATTGTCCAATGTTTTATCAAAATGTTATTCATGAAAGCTAACAAAAACCCGTATGTTATAATTCCATTCAGAGCCCATTGTTTGCAAGACTTTGGAAGAAAAAAAACACTCTGCAATTTCCCACTTTAAATATATGCGTTAAACACAAATCTGAAGAGAAAAATGACATTTTAATGGGAAGTTTCGCGCTTTTCTAAATTCAATTTAGGTCACCTTTGACCATACTACTTTCTGTTTGATGCACTTGCACTGCTCCCACGAATCAGTTTGAGGATGCCAACTTAATTTTAACCCTTCAATTTCAAATTCCTACACATTTACAGAACGTAAAAAACCGTACATTTTTACATTGTACTTCTTTATATACATCTTATTACTGTTTAATTTTCTAAGCCATCGCGGACACCCTCAATAGGTGTCGCCGACCGCCAGGGGTCCCTGGACCACAGGTTAAGACAGGCTGCTCTGTGACGATCCCAACACTTTCCTCGGTCACAAAATAGTGAATGGAGAGGAATGTTTAAAAAAGGGTTACGCCCATACATACCCCTGGCTCACTCAGGACCAGGTTGCATTTCAAAACACACACAGCCCAGCCCTAGGGCTACAGTTTGCCAAAACAAAGTTTACAACCTATCATCAGATTCAGGAGATCCTCAAAGGCGAGCTCTCACTAAGCTCTGAGGCTTGCACAAGATTCCATAAGCTTTTCAGATCTATTTTCAACGTATTGGGTTTTCCAGTTTCTCCTCCTCCTCATGAAGAGAATAGTGATGATGAAGCGGGAAATCTACTACCAGTCTATACATACAGAATGCTAACCGGCTGTACCCCACTTCGGAGGGTGGATTTTTTTCTCCTTAAGACATTTCATTAGGGTGATTAAAAAAGCAATGGAGACCCTTGACGTACCATTGCATTCACATGAGCCAAATTCCAAGCTCTTTACAGCATATGTCTTAGGGAAACATTCTTCGTAGACTATTTGTCTTTTAATTTGGCTGTCATTGATGGGATTTGAGAGGCTTGTGATAAATCTCAGTCAACTTGCGTGGTCTTGGAATGCACAGATCAGTTACTTATGCCCTTCTCTATTTATGTTCTCACTGTACTCCTGAAAGCTTGTTTTTCTATCATGAAGTAGAAGACATGCTGGTGGGTTCCACCTGATATAGAGTACACTAATCTTGAATATCGTGATGCATTTGGCCACTTAACTTGGTATTTTGCCAAGCAGTGTCTTTTGGATAAATTGTCCCATGCTTTGTGGGAGCTGGCAACTGGGACTATGCTCAGGCTACCGGGTACAGCAAGAGACTTCATCATTGTCTTTTTGCAGAATGCTATAGATACAGACAAACAAGCCAAGCAGCCTTGCCTTGATACCTTGGAGGCAAATACCCATTCACTTCATCTTCCTCTATTATGATGATTTCCAAATGGATGTGACCGCTTGATCCACCAGGTTCATAACACTCTGGTTAGGGGCCGAATAACTGCCTTTATCCAGAACTAGCATTGAATATACTTCAACCAGTGGGTTCTACAGAGTGTAAGATTAGGCTGATCCATCCCCTTTTTTGAAAAAACCTTAACCCGCCTTTAAATCATCACCTTTCTCAACCCCTTTAAACACTATGATGAACACGATCTCCTAGATGTTTGCTAAAGGGGGCTGGTGAAGTAGTACTTCTGACAAAAAGAAGAACAAGCATTTACAATGCAATGGTCTCGGCATTGGTAAAGTTAGAGCTATTGGCATTGCTCATGACATTATTTTTGTTTATGTTTTTTTTAAAAAAACATTTAAAGAAACGGCATTGTTATTTACAATGTCAATAGCTTAATTAATCTCTCTCAAATGCGAGACCTATTGCATTTGCACCCACACACAGAGCCACACACACAAAGCCAGCCACACAGCCACCCACACAGAGCCACCTACACAGAGCTATTCACATAGAGCAAACCACACACAAATAGAGCCACCTACACACACACCGAGTTACCCACACACAGACAGAGCCACCCACGCATAGAGCCACCTACAAACTATAAAATGGTTGGGGGCGGATCCCCAAGAAATGTTGACTGGCTCAGAGGTTTCCAAATGGACAATAGCTTAAGAAACACAAATGAAACATGTCCGCAGGGATGAAAAGCAAGAAGAGGACTTGGGTACATGGGCAACCATGCTTACTGATTAAAGAGAACCATAAAAGGTGTCCACTGGGGAGCCAACATTATGATGTGCCCGACATGCGCTAGAAGATTAGGACAGAGGATGGTAGATTGGGACCTGACGACAGTTGACACAGGGGCATGGGAGCTTGCCTACACCCCTTACGAAGTTAAAATTGTCTCCTCTTCCCGGAAACTATGCCCTAGCAGGGTAAGGAGTGGTTCAAAGGATTACATTATAATGTCAGGAGGAGAAGAATCCTTCCTGAATTATGTCACATTGTTACACTCTCTGGGTCGTAAAATTAAAGTCAAAGGGCCTCGATAGTTCGGATTGCATGTAGGGAGGTGTGTGTACTTGACGCAGATGTTCACAGTTCCGTACAGAGAAAAACCTGTATGGCAGAGTCGTGCACTTAAGAACCAACCACGGGATGTTCGTTGAAAAGGCAACTAAACTCTTAACCAGTCACGACCATGCATGGGAAGTGAGCATAGCCTTGTCTGTCGGAATGAGAAGCAACTATACAGACTGAACAGGCCTTTGCGTAAAAATCATGCTGCAGAGAGTTCATGAGCACTGTCAGCTGCTTCGAGTAGTGACATAAAGGGCAGCAGAGAACTACTGCGCAATCCAAATTAAGGTACGGGCAGGTCAGCAAGAGGCACACAAACACACACATTCCTATATACAACCAATGGCAAAGATTAAAAACACCATCTGTTTAAATAATGCGAAAAACCAACGTGCAACACACACTCATTATGGTCAACAATAACGTACCGCTCACCCCCTTCAGATCGATACTCCCAGCACAGTGTATTATAGACCCCAGAAAAAATAAATAATAAAATCACGGCCAGTGTCCTAGTGTAATCAAGCAAGATCATTAATACAGATGTATAAAAGTCAGAACTGCCTTTTAATATGCGTTGTTTAATTTGATATTCCATTGACACTAAGAACGTATAGACGCAGCAATGATTGTCCATTGACATTCGAAACAATATGCCCGTACTGCTCTAGCGATGTCAGGAAGGGGCGTTTAGCAGTGCGTGCAGTTAAGGTATGGCTGTATGGATGTAGGGAACTGGGTTGGGAGCCTGAGTCGTGTGTATGGGGAGAGACACAGGACCATAGAGTGGCTTAATTAATTCATGCCCCTTGGTTCACACGCCCCTTTCACACTTGCCGGGGGTAACCCCCTCAATCAGCACTTACCTGAATTTACCGCCAAGGGGGTCGCTATCTTGGTAAGAATGCAGCACCAAAGAGAAACGAAAGAGGGACTAATTACATTACACCCAGACACAGAAGACAGACTACAGTGCTTTGCAAACAAAAAATGAAAGACAGACCGGAAGTACGCGTCTGGAGTTTCATCGAGACAAGTAAATGACGGAGTTGCGGAAGTGAAACATCAAGGTTCTAACAAATGGGCTAATAAACGACTACCTGTCAGCCGTGAAAGTAGACAGAGAAAAAAAGTTTTGCCCTTATGCTCGTTTGCCTGCATCTACTAGATGCCAGTTCATAACGCACCGAGGTATATTAGAACAATTATAACTAGTGAACTGCAGATTACATCACCTCTTTTGCAAAAGGAGTTACGGTAACTTGGATGAGGCGCCTGTTGACGGGAATGACGAGGTAGCGGGCGCCCGGAGGGAGAGACATCAAGGGGCAGGTGAGGAGAGGCACTGGCTCGGTCGAGTGGTTGGTTCTGTTAGATGCACTGGTGGAGCTGCTTAAGGGGCCAGAGAGGTAATAGGGTTTGGCTCCAAAGGAGATGAGCCTGATGGGGGTGGATTTAACCCAGATCTCTTGACTGGGGGAGAATGTATGCATTGTCAGCATTCCGTCCATCATTTGTTTGTTGTAACGCTTTTCGCCCTAAGTGGGATGGGTATTCCCAGACGTGGGACCCGTGCTCACTACGCCACTGGAGTCAAGCTATCCTGGCTGATGACGGCTGATAGCCAGAAACCGGTCCTAGGATGCTTGATTCCGGTCCAGGGAAGACATGGCTTGGCAGTTCGGGCTGGACTGTTCCCATGAGGCACAGGGTCAAGACTGATTTGCATATGGCCATGTCTAAACTGGGGTGGTGTAGTGGGCAAAAGAACGATGGATTTAACCCAGATCTCTTGACTGGGGGAGAATGTATGCATTGTCAGCATTCCGTCCATCATTTGTTTGTTGTAACGGAGGGTGGAGGGGAGGCAGCTGCAGGGCTAAACCTGCTGAAGTCACTGGAGTCTTGTGCAGGCCTTGACTGTTAGACGTCCGCTACCCGGAAATGCAGTCCTACCTCTATTGCAGTAGTTGTACTTGGAGTGTCATACCATAAGGGCACCTTTAGAGCGGACAGCTGCTCCCTACAGCCCAAGGGACGGAATTTGACCAATGTAAATGCCACGAGGTCCCTTAGCCTTAGATTGCTTTAGCCGTAGCCTGAACGAGGGTTTTGTAACTGTTTTCACAAGTGACAAAAGCATGCTTAAATGACGTGTTGGAGAGGGGTGTTAAAGAGTGGAATGGCGATTTGTGAGGCAAACTAGTCTGTACCTTAAGACCTGCTTTCCAACTGATGCTCGGTCACCGAGAAGCGAGGAATTTTGTTTCTTCCTGCGATTTAAATGCTGGTTATAGAATGACCGCTTCCAAATAGCCCTCTATGAGAAGTGCGCTCTCCAACGCCCCGTCGCAAATCTCGTCTCCGAACCGGCTTTGTCAGTTGACCCGACCCCAGGGTACCTAGCACGGAGACTGTTGCCTGGTTCCCCTGGGGGACCGGAAACACGCTTATGGGAGTGGAAGGGACTTACATTTCTAGTGAAATTGACCTCAATGTGGGAAGTGGTGTTAAGAATCTCATTCGACTACGGAAAGGCCCAAGGCTCAGAAATCACCGCGGATGCGAGACCGGAAGGGGCACCAGACGGGGGCAGCGCCTTGCTTCTGCTTTGCTGGCAAGTTCTCGGAGCCCGGGCAGGCGCGGCTCCAGCTCATATCCGGGCTCATAACGCAGCCTCTGCTGACACTTATCTTAGTATAAATCTCTGGCCCTGCTCGTCGCGCATTTGAATTTCATGAGCTGCGTCGCAGTTCCTTATTGCGTTTGGCGCTTGCCGCCCGTCATCTCGCCTTATTACTTTACCGGCTGGGCTAAGTGGTTTAGGCTCCTGCCGGACTCCGTCCTTCGCGGTGGGTGGGGGGAGGGGGAACAGTAAGGTTCTCCAAATGGGGCGACGATCTTTTTTCCTGTAGGATGTGTCGCTTCCCCCAATGGTAAACACAAGGTGTTAGCTTGGAACGCGGTATTGTTTTAAGCGCCGCTATGCAGGGGCCGGCGAAGGGCAGTAAAAATACAAGAACACGGGCTCAACTAGACCCAAACTCCGAAGCCAATTAAGCTGATTTCTGCAGCCCCTGGGGCCAGAGTAAGCCTGGATGTGGTCAGATGGAGCTGGTAGGAGACACCACCGCCTTTCTCCGAGGCGAAGCAGAAATGCCTCGGAGAAAGGCAGCGGCGTTTCCGGATTCGGGGGCGTGTTTTGCTTTTCTCGCCTCTTGCCATTGGCTGGAGGAGATAATCAGAAAAGTTGGAAAAAACACGCCCCCGAATCCGAAAAGGACGGGGCCTGTTCGGAGTGACGGACCTCTTCTCCAATGGCTGGCCAGCATTCAAGAGGCCAGCCAATGGAGAACAGGGGAGAAGAGGGGCGGGTTCAAGCCCCTCTTCTCCAAGTCATTAAATCTCGGAGCGAGACTGGCCAAGCGCAGCCTTCGAGCCGAGACCTAAAAAAGGGCTACTCCATATATTTTCTGGTTTTCAAAAACATTTAGACCTATGATTCCTGAACAACTTTCTAAAAAGAGAATAATTCCCAAATGGTGACTCTGCAACATATGCTACATGATTTGCATAGGCAGAACTGGCTAGTCTTGTTGGACGTACAATATACATACTTCCATGTGCTAATTTAAAAAGAACACAGGAACACTGTTTAGGAGGCCGAGCTGTGAAATGTCTGTTGCCCGACACTCAGGACATACTGTTTGGGGTCATGTACATCAGATTTTCATGTTTTGTCCTTCGCACAAGCAGGCCCAACCCCCTGCAGCACTTTGGCTGCCAGTTTACAGTACCACGTTATGGATCTGTGAAAGAGCTTTGTCTGCAGTTAGGCAAGATTTGAATCCATATGTTCATGCTGGTCACAGTTGTATCTATGATTCTATGAAGAAAATGGTGTGAGCTTGGCTGGCACTACTGACAGCGATTCCAGGATAAAATGGGCACAAAAGTTTGCAAAATGTAACAATTTGAGGGTACATATAATGCGCCCAGCATGCTCTGATTAGATGGAAATACATAAGTCTGAAAGCAAGATTGATGATTCTTTGCTTTCAAAATAAAATGCACACAATAAATAGCAACTAAAAGAAAAATGTTTTGTTTTTTATCGTACCCAATAAAAGTAAGGGGGAATTGTTATATATTAAATGCAATACCTCAATATATCATTTGTAATGAACGGACTCTGTACCCTATTTCCAAAATAAGAGCAGAACTATTGCAGCGCGGAAACTAAAGCTTGTGAATGCAGAGATTTAGAAGCATGAATTGTTTCCCCTTCAATTTCTATGTAAACAACCTTTTTAGATGTGCCCACAACCTTTGCAAGAAGGGTAAATGAAATGTAAGCCTCTTCCACATATCCTGCATTTACTGTATTCTCTAAAGACAGTTATAATGAGAATAAACCTTCGTTTTTATCAAACGGCATTTTGGATTGATATGTTCCACAGAAAATCTCGCTGGCATGCTTCATTCCTTCTTAGTCACCTGACAAGACAAACTATTTTTGGGCATGTGATATCCTTATTTTACTTTTTGAAGCCTCAGTAATTCATGCAGATTTCTTATGACCTTCAACCTCCTCTCCTGAGTGCATGATTTGTTTTGTAAATGTTTTTTTTAAATTTAGATCCACCCTCTTCTTACGCATATTTTGAGGAGGAACAGTAACAAGCATTTGCAATGCAATAGGTCTGGCATTTGCGAGGAGTTTGAGCTATTAGCAATGTAAATGACAATGCCTTTTATTTATGTGTTTTGAAAACCTACAAGCGGTGCGTAAGCACGCACTTTGCACATATAGTCGTTGCTTATGAGAAGCAAGGCTGGCAGTAACTGCGCCTCTTTTACTGCCAGCCTTGCTTGTGGTAAGCATGACTATAAGTACAAAGTGCGTGTTTATGCATCGCTTGCAGGTTTTCTAAACACATAAATAAAAGGCATTCTTATTTACAATGCCAATAGGTCAAACTCTCGCGAATGTGAGACCAATTGCATTGCAAATGCTTGTTAGGAAAATGTGCATGTGTGATAAGAGAGATCCAATGGCTAAAGTGAGCAGTCCCATCTCCCCTTGGGCGCACCCATAGCACCTATGTACACAAACACATACATTTTATTTATAAGATAACGTTAGCTTATGGAAGACAACCCAAGGCTAGTGTGTCTTTCTGGAGACCGATAACGGCGGCTGCAAGGGGGTGAAGGCTCTGCGCTGCCCGAGTACAAGAGACACTTTTTGAACAAGTTGCTTATAGAACAGACAGCCTTACAAAAATCAACTGCAATGCTGGCTACGGATAGCAGAACCTCTTTAGGTGGTGCCGCTTTCCGCCTTGTACCCCAAATCCCCTTTTACTTGTGTTTGCTGAAAAAGGCAGGAGTTCTAGCTAGTACATTTTTTAAAGGGCTGCTTTGGTCACAACTTGAAATCGCGGTGCAAGGCAAAAGGATGGTGTATAAAAATGGGGGCTCACATCAAGACAATTAAGGCCCTAAAGATTGGACTAGATAAGAAGGATGAATCATAAGTTCCTTTAATCTTTCACTCAATGTCATTCCCGAAGCCTTTTCCGGTCATTTACACAGTGAATGCTCACTTGTCTCGATACAAACTGCATTTTCTGTAGTGGTGTCTTGATGTACATGGCTTTTCAGCCCTGGGCAAACAGCTACTCTGATGCACGAACAGCCACATCCATTCTTTGCAGCTGATGTGGCACCCAATCAAGAAACCCGGCTTTGTGCAATATTTGGTTAAACTGTGCCGAGCTACCCAAGGTTGAAGGAAACTGCTTCAGTGAGGACTTAAGCACCATTATTTCAGATGGAAAAAAACCCCAACAAGTATGTTAAGAGTGGAAGGCCTTACCTGAGCCCCGGCTCTGCTGAGATGGACCACAACCGGCGAAACCTTGTGAACTTTGGTGCCGCCGAACACGCCTCAGCGGCCAGGATAACAGCAACCTTCTTCCCCCATGGCGTGAGTGCGCGCTAGCAGGCACAGAGACAGACAGACAAACGGAAGAGTGGTGTGTGCACATCACTTCCTGTTTTTCATAATGGGATACTTTTGGTGCATGCGTATAACGTAAGTTAGCACACGCATGTTAATGCGCACTGCGTAAAAAAACAAAACAATTAGCGTAACGAGATTGTAGTTAGGCGGTGCTGCTTACGTAAATTCCGTTTAAAACGGATCAGATATAGACTCGATAATAACCACGCTAACAAAAAAAATTGAAAACTTAACTAATGGCAAGCGGGGAGAAATGACCCTGCAATAGGCGGAGTTTCACCCTGCATATAGATTTCTAGATGTCTCGGAGAGACAGCTCATGCGCGCTGCCTAGGCGAGACCCAAAAATGGGCGGAAAGTATGTCTTCTCTTTTCATAGCACCGTTTTTGAAACTCCAGTGAAGTTGCTCAGAATAATGCCTGCTGCCTTGCAGCACTACCTAGTGCTGGTAGCTTTGCAGTCCTAAAGAAACTCAGAATGCCGTCTGGCAACTAGAAAGAGGTATTTTAAAGAATTTGCAGGAACTAACATATCCATCATAAAGAATCTTTTATAGGGTAGGGGATTTGCTGTAAGTATTAATATGGGCCTCATGTGACCGGTCCACCACGCTATATCATATTCAGCTGGCAGTTGTTTGAATGTTTATTTAGAGTTGACAACTGAGGAAATTGTAGCATTGGTAGGGCTTCATAGTCCATGTCGGAACCTGTAGTGAAGAGGATGGCCTAGGTATGTTTTTGAAACCCTTTTGAGATCCGCCTAACAATGGAGACATGATCTTAACAGGTCTATGCTGGAGAACTTTTGTTCTTTGTTATCAAACACTCACTTTATCTGTCTATGGGTTGAGATTGTGTTAGGTTTCTGCTTTTAGCTTCAAAGATTCTTCTGTCTTTTTTCTTTTCAGGCAAGGTTTCACCGAAAGAAAAGAAGGTCTTGGCAAAGGAGCTTCACCGCCTGAAAAGTGAAATTTTACAAGAGTTGCGTCAGAAAACTGTGATCGAACAGTGTAGCTCTCTGCACTTGGATGACCCACTGTTAAAAATCATCTCTGTTTTTCAGGGCAGGGCTGACAGTACTGTACTGCAGTACACTAATTTAGCAATGGATCTGCCCATGCATTGAGCAAGAAGTCTGTCTACTTAAATGCTGTGGGGGAATAAATGTTATTTGCATTGGACCTTTAATAATCGATATAAGTGCAGCTTGAAACTGCCTGAATGTACTCATTAGCATTTGTTTTGGTGACAGAGACTTTACCAGTTCTTGCATTGCCCTTTGCAAAGAATGGGTGTGTTTGTGTTTATGGAACACAGCTGCTGGGAACAATGTTAGCTTAATGCACCTGTACTGATAGCCACGAGTGAGAGGGTTCAAAAAGTAATGAGTGGACAGGCTAACACAACCAGAAATTCATGTAATTGTGATCCTACTTGAAGAGGAACTCGTGTCAATTATATTCTTAATTATAAAAAAAATTTAATCATATGGTTGCAGCATTGCTTAAATTTGTTTTTGGATTTCTTTACATACAGGCAGGTCCTTCCGACTCCTGAAATATTGCGTCTGTTGGCCTGGTGAGCTGAAAATCTCTTGCACGTCACAGTGAGAATGATTAAGATGGGATCCTCAATTGCATGTGCGTACAGATGAATCACCTTGTATCAACTAACAGTTACCCACATCTCATTCCATTTTTTTTCTGCTGCTATTGATTGGATAATTTTTGCACACATTTTTGCGGGTTTTTCTACAGTCGGTCTGCTAGCTTCCAAGTGTGGTTCACCCTGTGCACCTTGAACATCCCAGAAATAGAAGAAACTGAAGACCTCACTCACAGAGAAAAGTTATTTAGCTCCAGCTCTCCCAAGTAGAGAGATGGAGACAGAAGCTACATTCTGCTTCAGCATTACAGCCTGATGTCTGCTTGGAACAAACCTATAATAAGTGCAGTCAATAGTAACACAAATTGTAATATCTTCTCTTTCAAAAATCTGATATTGCACATTGTCGGCTTTAATTTGCCCCAAAGAAGTGTGTTTAGGGGTGATAATTGTTTGACGCTCGGCTGCAAAATGGCATGATCAAACAATGCTCATTAAGTGCTGTTGTCATATCAGTTCAGAAAACATATGTTTATTTGTTGGGCAAACTAGGCAGTCATGGGACCGGAGATGCAGGTCTCAGATTTAGCCTCAAATGTTATTTAACATTACAGCCCTTAGGCACTAGAAAAGTGTAATATTAAGCCTTATAGTTCTCAGAAACTGAAAATCATTATTGTTCTCTGTAGCACTTGGGGATGGGGTAGCTAGCTTGTGGAGGGGGGAGAGTTAGGAAGTTGGCACTATGATCTGTTTTACTGAAATAGTGTGTACTTGACCACGGTTCTCACAGCAAAGAGGAAGCCTTGAAGTCCATGCAGGTCCCCTATAACACAGGAATATGATAGAGACTTCTAGCCAAAGATTTCTTACCTTCGAATATTCCCCTGGCGACCGACTGGATCCAGAAAATCTTGAGCAGTGCCCCTGTGGATCAGTAGGTGGCCTTGAACGTCTCCGTGCTGGCGTTCTTCACACCCAAAATGATGTGCGAGCTTCCTATACAGACGCCACTCCAGCCCGCTGACTTCATTTCTTTTTGTGGTCTGGACATCTCACCAGACCAGAACTGGTCTCTCCTCCTAGTGAGGCTATGAAGCAAGGAGCTTCCTGTACTATAGTGGTGTGGAGGGCGACTGAGGTTCTCAAGCTCACACTACCCTCAATATAAATCAAGAGCAATGTGTTGATGGAGGTGCTTCAACCAGGGGAGTCCCATACAGAACCCTTCCGCCCTTCAATGAAACTCTCTCTGATGTCCTACATCTGCAGCTCAGATTCGGTTAGAGCTAGACCTCCTAAACTACGAAATGCTAAGCGCAGGTACTTATTTAAAAATGTGCCATAAGTTAAGGCACACCAGAGCTGGTTCCCTCAAGTCTTTGTTATGGTTAGATATCAGCTCCAGCAATCCGGGTGGGTCACACAGTCGGTTCTTTCACGAATGCGTGCAGCAATTATCAGCAAGTGACCAATGGAACCTCATCCCAAGTAGCGCAGCTTTTAAAATAAGTATCAAGAAGCGCACCCAATTGTGTTTCTACTCTTCTGACAATGTGACCCTTCCCAAACGCAAGCATGCATGGTCAGTAATCAACTCTTATCAGTTAGCCTCTCTTCCATCATATCTAGCTTGTACATACCCCTTGTATTTAAAACAGAGGTTCATGGCACTTAGACTGGGGGAGTGGCTCTTTTTGAAACATCTGCCCCTATGCCGCGCCCATTAGACGCGCTTCTGTGCAGGGGTTGCGGGGAATCGGTCGAGTCTCTGGAGCATGTTGTATGTCCCTGCCCAGCATTGTTGTCCTTGCGTAGATCAAAACTGAGGCCTGAGTGGTACAGATTGAGAGTCCGCTCTTGTAGGCAGGGTATCATTGCGGCATTAAACCTGGAGAACACAGCTTTAAACATTAGCTTTGCACTCTTCATCCATCTTGCATATCGCAAGCTTAATCAGAAATCCCAGGTCCTGTGTCACAACTAGGAAACAAACACAGGTGGTCATAACAATGGTACATCTTTGAAGCTGCTTTCCAGTAAAACTGCTGTACCCTGGCCCAGCCTCACAACATGGAGCCTGAATCCATCTTTTATATAGACGCCTGTGCCCCCCTCATAACAGCAGAATCTTGTTAAAGGGCCCATAGAATTTATAAGTTGTGCGGCTGATAAAAGGACGTGGCATCAACGATTTGTTATTGACAATTGATTGTTGTAACTCTGAATTTTACATTAAATTTGGGAGGCCATAACACGGGTTAAGTTAAACTCGATTTAGAGAACACATTCAGCAAATTATGGCTGAATTGTTGGATCATACATCTCTAATCCTGCCAGCTGCTTAACACTCCCCGACTCCTCATCAGCCCATGAATATGTTTCTTCCCTTTTGCGCTACGTTGCCCTCTCTCCAGTTTGGTGGCCTATCTGTTGTTTTTAGAAGTGACCTCTATTTTTATTAACTGTATTTATTAATACTATGTCAGCATGTGGTTGTACTTAAGCAAAGGTTACCCTGTCCTAGAAGAAAACTTTTATATGAATAATTTTAATGCCTTATTTCTATTGAGAACGATGGGAGGAGCCCAGTGAAAAATATTTGAATAATGTTTTTAAGCTTTGTCTTTTTTATGTGGATTGTAAGTATTTAATTAATCAAACAATAAAGTGTATCAGTAATGTCCTACTCAGGGACTGGTCAACCCTGCATGGGCATCCCCGTGCACAGGATGATTGCACTTTGCCATTGTCCCGCTCTTCGGGGCCCAGCTATCCTCACCCAACCTCCTTTGTAGAGCCGGTGCTTTACCTTCCACTCTACCGGATAGGGAATACAAGAGGCTGTATACCTTCAGGACCAGAATTTTCTCTCCCCTCAGCCTTGAACTGCTGTCAGTGAACACAGAGTGCCTCTTGGGCCGATACAGCCATACAGTGGGGTCTTGATTGTGCAAATGGTGCCCATATTCTTGGAGACGGCAGCAGCCATCCGGACCCAGTCTATTGCCAATGGCAGGGATGCAGCAAAGTTCTCTATACGATGCAGACTGGACATGGAAACTTCAGTTGAGGGTGTTCATTGCTTTATTGGTGGTGCTCCTTTGCCACGTCTGGCTGAGATGGACTGGCTTCTCAGGGTGTGTCGAGGCATTCCTTATGGACATGCCTTTTGATGGCACTCGCCTGTTCTGCAACAAGGCAGATTCAGCGCTTGAGTGCTTCAAGGTGAATAGGGTCTCCACCCGGTCGTTGGGACTCACCATAACCCCATGCCAGCAGAACTGTCTTTAGTTCCTTCCGTTGCCACGGTAGGGGCTACCAGCCACGTCCTTTCCAACTGTGCCACCACGCCCATCACCCTTTCCAGCTGTTTCTTGGCAGCAGACGTGGCTCCCACAAAACCCATGGGAACCAATGCCAGAGATCTGCCAAGTCTGTCACCCCCAAATTCATTAGCCCCCACCCTGCAGCCAGTGCCTCAAAACCCCTTCAGTATACCCTCACAACATGGGCACCTTGTTGGAGGCAGGATTAGGCACCACCTGCTGCAATAGGAAGCCATTACTTTGGACAAGTAGGTGCTCCAGATTGTTTTGTAAGGTTATCCCTTCCACTCCTAGAGACCCTGCCACCATCCTCAGATTGGCTAACAGAGGACCACCTCTACTTGTTGCGCCAGGCCGTGCAGGCTCTTGTTGCCCAAAAAGTTATTGAGATGGTGCTGGCCTCAGAAGTTGGTTGTGGTTACTATTCCTGTTACTTTCTGGTGCCCAGGAAGGACAGAGGCCTCCTCACTATCTTAAATCTGTGCCTTCTCAATGCCTTCCTGGGAAGTACAAATTCAGGATGTTATCACTTGCTCAAGAGCTGTCTGCATTGGATCCTGGATGGCAGTGGTAGACCTTCAGGACTCGTATTTACACATCCCTGCCCTGCAGGCCCATTGTTGTTACTTCTGGTTCATGGTGGGCCAGGAGCATTTCCAGTCAGTTTCACTAGTGTCCCCTCAGGTGCTCACTAAAGTGATGGCTGTGGTTGCAGCACATCTGCGGATGTCAAGAGTCCCAGTCTTTTCCTACCTCAACAACTGGCTGCTGAAGATGGACTCGCCCCAATCATTCATCTCACCCAGCTCCAGGCTATGGCAGACTTACTGCATTCACTAGGCTTTGCTATCAACATGCTGAAGTCACACCTGACTCCTCCTGTGGCAATTCTGGACACAGTACAATTTGTGGCAATTCTGGACACAGTGCAATTTTGCGTTTACCCTCCGGAGTGAAGAGTTCAGGACATTCGGGCTATGATCTCGATGTTTCAACCTCATTTCTGGATGTCGGTGAGATTGACTCTAAGGCTGCTTGGTCTGATGGCCTCCTGCATCCTGCTGATGAATTATGCTTGATGGCATATGTCAGCTCTGCAGTTGGATCTGAAGTCCCAGTGGTCATGGCATTAGGAGAATCTCTCTGACCTGGTCCAGAATTCAAAGGAGACTGCGAGTAATCTGCAGTGATGGTTACAAGACTATCATTTGGTCTATGGCATACACCTTTCCCCTCCGCACCCAGAGCCAACAGTGACTGATGCATTGCTTCTGGGCTGGGGCGGCAATCTGAGAGAGGTGGAGATCAGTCTTCTGGAGCGGAGGGAGATATGCTTGGAATTGAAAGCTTTCATGCCCTACATCAAAGAGAAGCTGGTCCATGTGTTCACAGACAACACTACCACCATGTGTTACTGCAACAAGCAGGGCAGAGTAGGGTCGTGGATGTACAGCACATGGCGGGATCTCTAAATGCCAGGACAGAACAACTAAGCTGTTGATGCCTCGTGGACCACTAATGGAGTTTGCATCTGGAGGCGGCTCAAGGTCTATTATAGAATCGGGGGAAACCTTGGCAACATCTATTCGCCACAGCTGAGAACACTCAATGTCAGCACTTCGGCACGTTGGAGTATCCAATGCGGCTCTTGCTCAGAGACTAATTCCAATTAGACTGGAATACGGTACTCCTATATGCCTTTCCATGGATACCTGTCCTCCAAGTTCTCAAGAATATCAGAATCAACTGTGCCCCAATCATCCTGGTGGCTCTGTACTGGGTAAGGACAGCAAGGTATCAAGAACTCCTGTGCATGTGCATCTGTCCTCTGGTTAGTCCTTCCTTTCGGAAAAGTTTCCTGTCACAGCAACAGGCCAGGGCCCTGCACCCCAACCTGTGCACTTTCCACCTTCATGCATGGAGACTGAGTGCCGGCAGCTGAGGGTCATCTACCTCCCTGCCGAGGTCTGGGACATCATCTTGGCATCCAGGTGTTCATCAACAAAACTGTATGCGCCTGCCTTTGGGACAAGTTTGTGGCTTGATGCTCTGGGAAACACATTGATCCACTTTCTGCATCTCTTTCTGAAGTGTTTGTATTTATTTTGTCCTTAGCGGGGCAAGGCCTTGCTCTTGGCACAGTCAAGGGGTATCTTTCAGACATCTCAAACCCGGATCAGGTCTCCCCCTCACCCCTTTGTTTAAGTCAACTGTCTTCAGCATATGTTTCCTCCCACACATTTTGTTTCGCCTTTATTTGATCTTAATTTGGTTCTGACATTTTTGCTGTGCATACCTGTCAGACTTTTGGCAATAAAAACAGTCTGCCTGGTGGCCATTACATCGGCCAGGAGAGTCGGTGAGCTGCAGGCTCTTCCTGTCCAACCGCCATACATCAGCTTCTTCTTGCGCAAATTGATTCTTTGAACCCCTGCCTCCTTTCTGCCAAAGGTTGTGACACTCTTTCACGTTTGCCAAACCATCACACTGCCGACTTTCTTTGCTGCACCTCATCCCTATCAAGGAGTAAGAAAGGCTCCACCTTCTAGACCCCCAAGAGGCATATCTAGACCCTCCCAAGGAACATCGGGTAGACAATCAACTCTTTGTAGGGTTCACTGGATCGTAGAAGGGAAAAGCAGTGAAGAAATGGACCATTTTTAGGTAGATAGTACTCTGTATTACGATCTGGTCAGGAAACAACCCTTGGAGGGCTGGCAGGCTCATTCCAACCGAGCCAAGGCTTGCAGAGTTCCTGTCCTGGATATCTATCAGGCTACTATGTGGGCATCCTCGCACACGTTTACAAAGCAAATGTAAAGTGCACCGCACAACCAAAATTCCACAGAAAGTTAGAGATGCCAGGTTGTGAGACGGCGCGTATCAAGGTGCCTCCCTGCTACATACTTAGGGATCTTGATTAGCCTTGCTTGCCCCTAAATATATGTGGATTTAATGAAGAATAGACCAACATCCACACCAGGAATCCATACAGTCCTATTTGATGGTTTTCCGCAGGCCTCCGGTCTTAATACATTTAGGGGGATAGTCTCAAGAACGTGTGATAACCATCGCAAATTTAGCTTAACGCAACTTTGCATATCGCAGTCTATCGTGGGAAAGCAACGTCGTGTCAACGTAGTATTCTAAACCTGGCGGCACCATGCAATAGTCCCATGATAGCGCGCCAAATGACTGCGTTAAAACCCACGTGGCGCTGCAAAAATGCGAAACGCGAATAAAGTTGCGATGTGGCCAATCGCGATACAAAAATCAGCGATAACCACCAACAGGCCTGCAATTCCCACACGTCATACGGCAAAATGCACTATAAAAGCTGAACCAGAAAAACAGACCATAAACAAAATAAACTGCGTAGCAACATGGATGCACCAGAAACGAGTGCCCAGGTCAACACGAACCCTACAAGCCCCACAGACCACCAGCAAGGAACCTTGGGGTTGGGGAAGGCCTAGAGGAAGAGGAAGACCGGGTACAGTCCGCATGACAACCGGATCATCGTCACGGAGGTGACAGAGTACTATCAACAACTGTCCGTCACTGCCACCGTGTCTTTGGCAACACAGACGGAAAAATGGCATTACATCGTGAATGCAGTTAAGAGTGTCGAGGTGGGCAAGATGCACTGGCACGATTTTCAAAAGCCAAACTAAGCAGATACCCGCTGCCAACAGGAAGACCGCAACGGCGAATAGAGGTGGGAGTCCTACACCACAGTTGGAGCAGGAGCAAATGGTGGCCACAGTCACCAGTGTGGAGATGGTACAAGGAGTCGGGAGTCCCGACACTGCTCGACACAACCTGATACAACATCAACAGGGTGAGTAACGAACAGAGACGAGAGGGACGGGCACAATGGCACACATGCATAACGATGTGTAGCACACCGCACACCCACAATGACCCTGGGTCATGTCCCTGATCCCCGTGTCACCCTGCAGCACACATACAAACATCAAGTAGGCCCCCATCCACCATGTGCCCAAAGGGGTCACACCCCACACATCACCAATTTATACATACACATGTGCGAAACACAACAAAGATGCGTATGTGAGAGCCACACTGACAATGCAAGTGACACCACATGACGAACTGTGGAAATTTACCTTTTATGGGGTACACTGGTGCAGGGTCACCCTCTCGTCCAAGGGTTCCAAAGACTAACAAAAAGAGATCGGCACTGGAGTTGAAATAAAATAACAAGTTTATTAATCACTCATGAGTGGGACCACGTCCACACAACAATCTTAACTGCTGCAGGAGGTAGTACACTGAACTCACAGATCATCGTCCTTATATAATGGTTTTCTACAATGTAAGCATGTGGACAGAAATGGAAGGAACAAGTTTAGAAATAGCTACCAGCAAACAAGGGCAGATA
Source organism: Triturus cristatus (assembly GCF_964204655.1). NCBI lineage: Eukaryota > Metazoa > Chordata > Amphibia > Caudata > Salamandridae > Triturus > Triturus cristatus. Next base: position 75,208,806 of record NC_140580.1, on the reverse strand, counting down.
GATAGCCACTTGGTCAGCAAATCGGGAGGGGGAGCAGGAATGCTTATGGCAGCAGTAAACAGTCAACAGATAACATCTAAGACGAGGTGCACCGGCAGCTACAAAGCCCCAGCACGTACATTGCTTAGCCATGTCAGGAGGTCAACTAAAATAGATGACCCAAGCAGAGTGAAAAGGCAAACAGCAGAGTATGAAAGAATTACGAAGGAAACGAAATGGACACCACAGTAAAAATGGCTGTAGGTTATGCTAAGTAAAATATTACACTTTTCCACAGAGCTGCATGGCTGGAGTACAGTCACCATGACATAGTGCATGCCACGAGACTGAGGTGGCTGAGTGTGGACCACATCCCGAAATGAGCAGGTCACACGCTGATTAATTCCACGTGCACAAACAACCACTGACGTCAACAATACATCTGCAGACAAACAATGCACAAGAGTACAAAAACCGTCCAAGAGCACAAATGACCCAAGACTCCAACATCACAGCACCTTAAAAGCCAAAGGAACACCGCCTCCAATGGATAAGGGGCAGCAAAATCACAGCTGCATGGGCGACTCTCCCACAATGCAGCACACACACAAGCAAAGACCGCACCTCCACATGGACGACAATGTGGCACACAGTGCAACACTTACACTGCAGAACAGAGGACACAACTGGGACCGCCAGTGCGTAGAAAATGGGCAATCACATCTGACATAGCTGGAAACTGTGAGATGAAGATGTACGTGTACAACCTCACCTACGTCATGTAGTCCAAATGTCAACTGTCACGCATCAAATAGTCCGCTCCTCCCAAACAGTCATAATGTACATTATCATGAAGTCTGTATGTCAACTTGAACAATGCGTCAACATACATGCCAACACAATGTCAACAAGCATCTCCCATTCACATTGCAGAGGGACAATCAACACCTCCAGCAGAGCAGACCTGACAACTCTACAGTGATGCTGAAGAGGACATCCACACTTCCGACGCCCTACAACAGTTCATGAACATCTTAGACAATCAACCTCCAGGTGTAGGGCAACCCAGCTGCATCGAGGATACCCCACCCCCTGCACAGACAACACAGCTGGACGCACCCACCACCTTGGCTGGCTCCCAGCTGCCCACCGAAGCACACATCGCATTCCAAGGCCAGGTGTCAGACTGCCAGAAGGGGGTGGCCGAACATGTGCGGGTGGGGTACTGCTTCATGGAAGCCAAACTAGATCACATACGTGGGTGTCTAAGTCCCATCAGGGACCACCTACGCTCCCCAATGGAGACCCACACTGTGACCGAGACATATGCCTTTCCACATTTCCAGTACTGAACCACACCCAGAGCCATGCGATAATCATCCACACCCCCACGCTGGACTGCCGTATGCCGGCCCAGTTCACTCCTCCTACGTATTGAGTAGGGGACGACAAAGCTACATGTGCAAGGACTCATCCCCTGCCTGCGGTGCTATGGCTGCGCCTGCTCTCCTGGATCACGCCGCTCACTCCCATGCCACGAGGTGCTACATTTGAGGCCGATGCACCGCCGACCCGAATACTACTATAATTCAAACATCCCGTGCAATTGCTCCCGCATATAGGCTGCCATTATCTTCTCATCATGCAGCAAGGGCACTCTTCCACCGGCCACACCTGCTAACATGCAGAAGTGGTTCACGCATCAGGATAATTTCTCCTTTCGAATAAAATCCAGATCCTTAGGGTCTACGCGCCTCACATCCCAACCTGGCTATCCGAGGACGCATTGTTTTTTCCCCTCAACTGTAGGGTCCCATTACAGGCAAATGTCTCTCAGGCACCTTATTCAACAGTCCTGATGATCCAATATCTCACAGATAAGGTCCGGGACCAGGGTTCGATTCCCGCCGCGGCAGGGTCTCGGGCTATAAGTTCCTCGGACCTGATATTCTCGCCTCAGTGCCTATTCTAATCATGGGTCCCACGCTGCAACTTTGGGCAATAGCTTGCTTAGTCTCCACAACGGCCCCAACAGTGCTGGGATGCCTGGCTTCACCATGGGGGTGCCCAGGAGTGGACACTTCACACGGATAGACAGGAAGGGTTCCTACAGCGGTATGAGTACAGCGCTGAGATACCCCTAGGGGTGATTCGGCGCTATATAAGCACATACACATTTACATAAGGATCGAAACGCCGTCGACACAATAGTCAACCCTATACACATTGATTCTTGTATTTAAATATTGTGTAAAGGTTACTTTCTCACATCTGTTGTTTCACAATTTATGTATGACTTTATAGAAACAACCACAAATTGCCTTGGCTCTTTTACTTTGTCTGTTCTACGTGGGTCTATGGATACAGGCTTGTATCCCGCTGTTATTTGACTTGCATTTTTGTGTTCTAAATTTGAATTATTTTGCATATTAAAAATTGCCTTTATCCGGCTGGATTCTGGCACAAATATAGCACTGACTGGGGCTATATTCATTGTATTAACATTCCTCATTTTTCCAGGGACCACTGTCTCTCTAAAAAGTTAGTTCCCAAGGTCGCTGACCGATTATATTTGGGTCCGCTTGTTTTGTTTACATGTGCCCGCTGTACACGGCACAATGTGATGTTGTAGGGCCCGGGCCCCTGATCCATACGTCATGAGCACACAGATGCACTCAGATAGTTTGTTGAACTGGCTACGGGCACGTGCGCGCAACACCTTTATTGGTATGGTCAGATGTACAGTGATGCATGTGCTGGATGTGTGTGGGGTGAGTATAAGCCAGCCCACATGGAGTCGTTGGTGCTGGCAACAACTTGAACAGTGATCACAATTAAAGTGGAAACAGAATACACCAGCATAACAGAAACAACTGTGAAGCATCCTGGTGGTAGCCGGAGAAAGTACAGTGTTCACCCAACATGCAAGCAGAATGGTCCATTATTAATATTATTATTTAGGAATTTATAAAGCGCAAACTATCGCCAATTACAGGCATCCTGGCGCTGACAGAGTCTGAGGGAGGAAAGGGGAGGTAGAACAGAGGGGCTGATAGGCTAACCCGGGAAGAGCCAAGTTTTAACCTTTTTTCTAAAAGGTAGAAGTTCGTCAATGTGTCTGATCTCGGTGGGAAGGGTGTTCCAGAGTCTAGCGGCGGTATCCTCAAAAGATCTACCTCCGGATCTGACCTTCTTGAATCTGGGAGTGACCACCAGTTTGGCATCCGAGGAATGGAGTTGTCTAGTAGGGACATACCACATAAACATAGATTGTACAGGGACTGGGCCAAAACCATGGAGGGCCCTAAAAACAATACAGAGGGCCTTGAATTGCACTCTCTGTCTAAGAGGGAGCCAGTGCAATTGTGCCAAGGCGGATGGCCCATGGGATCTCCTCGGGAGCCCCAAAGCTAGTTTTGCAGCTGCAGATTGGACTCTTTGGAGCCTGTCTAATAGATACTCCGGGGCCCCTAACAGGAGGGCATTGCAATAGTCCAGCCTGCTTAAGATAGTGCATCTAACTATTTGAGCGCGCGCCTGGGTAGGCAGAAGGGGCAGGACTTTTCTTAAAGAGCGCAGAATGGCATAGCAGCAGGCAGAGGTTTTCTGGACATGTGTCTCCAAGCTGAGCTTGTGATCAAGCATGACCCCCAAGTTGCGGACCGAATTTGCAGGCTGTACAAAAGAAGCTGTTTCCAGGGGCCAGAAGTTGCTAGGAAACGAACAGGGGGTCCTCGAGCCACTATTAAAAAGCACCTCGGTTTTCCCTGCATTAAACTGAAGTGAATTGTTCTTCAGCCACCTTGATGTCTCCCGCAGGCAGTTATGTAAGGTCTCTATGGAGATAGAGTCCTCTCCTTCCAGAGAAAGGATCATCTGCGTGTCATCAGCGTAATTAATGGTTTTAATGCCAAAACTTTTGATCAAAAGAATTAGTGGCCTAAGATAGATATTAAAAAGTATTGGGCTAATGGCAGAGCCCTGTGGGACACCATGCGAAACCGGAGAGAAAGCAGATTGGAAAGGAGGTAGAGACACTGCTTGTTGCCTGTCCTGCAAAAAAGAGTGGAACCAGTCCAATGCCGTATCCCTCACTCCTGCCTCCCATAGGCGTCTCAATAAGATCTCATGATTCACCGTGTCAAAGGCGGCAGACATATCAAGCAATAACAAAAATGATGCCTGGCTTCTGTCTGCTCGCCTTTGTAGTTCGTTCATGGCAGTAATAAGGGCTGTTTCAGTTCCGTGCGCAGGCCGGAATCCGAATTGGTCTCTGTCCAGTAATAGAGGATGTTCCAGGTGGTAGGAAAGGGTGTTACTGACCACTCGTTCCACTATCTTAGCAGGGAACGGCAATAGTGAGATGGGCCTATAATTGTTTGAACAGTTAGGGTCCAGGGAGGGTTTTTTCAGCAGAGGGGAAAGTAGAGCTTGTTTCCAGAGTGCAGGGACAGTGCCGGTCAGCAATGATTGCTGACAGATTAAATGGAGCGGGGGAAATAGTTCTGCTTCGCATTCTTTCCAGATTTTAGGGGGTACTGGGTCCAATGGTGACCCAGACACAATCCCTCGAGCTATCTTAGTGAAGAGTTCGAATGTTAGTGGTGGAAACCTGCATAGGAATTCTTCTGAAGACCGCTGCTTAATCAGTGCTTGATTCTCCAGAGTACCAATGTTTGAGGAAAAGGGGATACCAACAATAGGAGGAGTATCCAGCTCATTAAGGATAAGTTCAATTTTCTCCTTGAAGAAAGAAGCCAAATTGTCACAGAGGTCTTGGGATGGAACGATCAGATTTTTACAAGACTCCGGGTTAGTGACACTATTTAGGATGCTAAAAATGCTCCTGGAATTATTAGTAGTGTTACAGATCAGGGAGGAGTAGTACTCGGCTTTTGATTTTTTAATAAGAGTTTTGTACGCGTGGACCTTGGTTTTCCACTTGTCTTTGCAAGTAGTATTATAATCATGTCTCCACCTTCTCTCAGCTTGTTTACATTCAAGTTTTAGACGTTTTAGGTCGGAGTTAAACCAAGGGGCTGAGTCTTTACCCCTGCAGGTCCGAATTTACGGGGGGCGAGGGAGTCAGCCACCCTGGAGATGCTGGAGGCAAGGAAATTATAATTGTCAACTGTGCTTTTGTTTACATCAAAGAGTTGATGCAAATGGAACGTTTCGCCCGAAGAAAGTGCACGTGAAAGGGCCCTCCAATCTCTGCAATTAATTACCTTGGTCGATGCAGGGGCTTTATAAGGGCCAATCGTCTTATGAAGAAAATATTTAACCAATGAGTGGTCGGTCCAGTCCATTGGAAGAATTTCTCCCATTACCATTAGGTCGGGTGGCGCAAAGATCAGGTCAAGCAGATGACCCCCCTTATGGGTAGCCTTGGAGGTCAGCTGAGAAAGGCCAAAGCTGTCGCAGGTAGAGAGTAGATTCTTGAGAGCTGCGTCAAGGATACCATTTTGCCATAGATTAAAGTCACCGAGTATAAACAGCTTCTGGTGAGATCAGGCGATACTGGTTAAGGTGTTGATCAGAGCATGTAATGCTGAAGGCTAAAAGCCCCTGGCGGGCGATAACACAAAATTGCTGTAATGATATTTCCAGCATGGGTCTGAATTGAAAGTCCTAGTAACTCCGTGCCCAGAATAGAGTCGAGAGTAAGGATTTTAATGCTACAAGAGGCTCTGAAAATGACTCCCACACCTCCGCCTCTACCAGTAGGCCTAGGGTGGTGGAGACATTTAAACCCAGCAGGACAAGCAAATCCCGGATCGACCAAACAATCAGGACGTGTCCAAGTTTCTGTCATAAAAAGGATATCAAGCTCATGAGAGTCGATCAGAAGTTGGATCTCTGTGCAGTGTTTGGGCAAGGACCTGACGTTTAGTAGCCCACAGTGCAAGATATCATCACACAGTACATCAGCCTGGGGGAGGGAGGAGGGTAGAAGGGACAGTATTCCTTTGTTAGCCCACTGAGTACCTATTTGAATGAGCTCCTCTCTGGAATAGGGAGGCCTGGTTGGAAGCTGAGCCTGGTATGAAGGGTCGAAGCCGGCAGCATGAGGGGCCAAGGGCCCTACCTTGGCGCGGACGGGCGCAGACGGGCTAGCCTTAGGCGCGCCTTCGGCGCACCATCATCGCGCCAGCTGCGCTCGTCCGCTGCGCTTCCAAGGAAGGCACATGTTTTATAGGACTGTGACAGCGTCCGAGGGGTGGGCGTGGCTTCAAGGGGGCGTGGCCTCCGCGATCGAGCAAGCCGTAGCGTCAAGATTCCCTTAGGTGTTGATCCCGGCAGCAGCAGGCAAGTAAGAGCCCTGAAGTCGTGAGGGAAGGGGGAGGGAAGGTGGGTTTTAAAACAACCAAAAATCACAAGTTTTAAAAAACAATAAGCATCAATTCGCACTCCCGGCTTCCGCCTCAGGAGGTCTGTCAAGTGAGAATCAACGCGCTAGTAGTCGGCGCCTTAAATGCTGGAGTCGGGGTGGGCGTGGCCTCAAGGGGGGCGTGGCCTCCGCGATCAAGCAAGCCGTAGCGTCAAGATTCCCTTAGGTGTTGATCCCGGCAGCAGCAGGCAAGTAAGAGCCCTGAAGTCGTGAGGGAAGGTGGGTTTTAAAACAACCAAAAATCACAAGTTTTAAAAAACAATAAGCATCAATTCGCACTCCCGGCTTCCGCCTCAGGAGGTCTGTCAAGTGAGAATCAACGCGATAGTAGTCGGCGCCTTAAATGCTGGAGTCGGGGTGGGCGTGGCCTCCGCGATCGAGCAAGCCGTAGCGTCAAGATTCCCTTAGGTGTTGATCCCGGCAGCAGCAGGCAAGTAAGAGCCCTGAAGTCGTGAGGGAAGGGGGAGGGAAGGTGGGTTTTAAAACAACCAAAAATCACAAGTTTTAAAAAACAATAAGCATCAACTCGCACTTCCGGCTTCCGCCTCAGGAGGTCTGTCAAGTGTCACCATGGTTTGTGGTGCACTGACTTAGTGGCACCTGAAGAGCTAAGCAGGGTATCAAGCTGATGATGGCACCCACAACAGGTGTGAGCAACTCTGATAGTCTGGCAGTAGACACTTCCAACTCTGGCACCTTTTGTTTGTATATGGTCCTGACGATAGTGGCGTGTGTATCCTGCGGTGATGCGACGTCCGGGCAGGTCAGGACTCGATGTGATGTGTGAGCCCAGGTGGACTGCAGTTGAGGCCGGAGGCAGCGGACAGCGTAGTGCCACAGACGCATGGCCTTGATGACCCCTAGGCCATCGACCCAGAGGCCATCCAATAAGCTATCAGACAGGGTCCATGACTTGAGCTGCACAGAGTTAGTGGCCCTGGATGCACTGCGGCCGGCACAGGCACACCGCCACGGGACGATGACTTGCGGTGCAGTGAGATAAGGCCACGCGAGCTGAGCGGGTCCTCGACGATGTCCAAGGTGAATGTAGCAGAGGTTTGCGGGGGACAGTGGAAGGTGTCCTCCAGGGCATGATGCAGAGGGCAGAAGGCGGCCGGAAGGGACAAACGGAGGAGTGGAATGCTACAGCCTCGATTTTGCCACAAAGTCAGTATCACCGACATGGTGATGAAGACCACGCCCAGTCCACAGACCCAGTCGCCACCAAAGTTCAATCAGAAAGTGTCCATGGATGTCAGACTTAGTGGCACCGGAGCTGAAAGAGGATGCAGTCTGCGATGAGGCCAGTACAATGACATCAAATCTGCCATAAATAAATCAAGACTGAGTTCCCAATGTATGACCTACTCGACCGCAGTGTAGGCCTGAGGCAGCGGTTAGCAGGGGCCCACAGCCATAGGTCATTGTTTTGTGATGCACAGAGTTAGTGGCACCAGAGCAGGCGTTGGTAGTGTTCGATCACCTCCGTAACGAGGATCCTTTTTTCCTACGGACTGTACCACGTCTTCCTCCTCTCCTTGCGTACAATGATATGAACTCTGGCATACAGAAATCAAGACTCCGTTTCACATGTGTGACCTACTTGACCGCTGTGTAGTCCGGAGGCAGCGGTCAGATCGGGCCAACCGCTGTTCAGCAAGCTCCTCCTGGAACTCTTAACACACGATGTTGTAGTGGCATGTGGGGATGACTTGTGGTTGAAGGAGGTAGAAGCACCAGAGCTGAGCGGGTGTTTAGACCGCGACGATGCCGTGTCCTGCCTGGTACGGACTGGATTAGATTGGTGTGAGGCCTGCTGGACCACAGTGTAGGCTGAAGGCGTGGTCATCAAGGGCCCCCAGACATGTGTGGTTGGGATTCCATGCACAGACTTGGTGTCACCACATCGAAGGGAGTATAGTGACATAAAATATGCCATTGCATAATCAAGACTCCGTTCCAAATGTCTAACCTACTTAACAGTAGTGTACGCCGGAGGCAGCAGTAGAGTACATCAACAAGAAAGGAGTAAAGCGGGTCTGTGTCGCGGAGGCCGTGATGTTCTGAGGAGGCTGACAATGTCGCGGCCCTCGGGCTTGGAACTTGCGCCAGCACGTGGTGGGCCCTCTTTGACACACGCCGGTGTCGACAGGTGAGCAGTGAGGCCTGGATGCGCAGGGGTGGGCATGACGGGTTCGGGGACCAGCAGCCCGGGGTGCAGCAGGCGCACAGGATCGCAGGCCACACCGCTCACGGCGATGGCGTCGGCCTTGTGGCGGGGTGGGAGGTGCCGCCCTGGCAGACACGGGCATTCCGGAAGAGAACCACGCCCAGAGCTATGTGCTTTTTATTCACACCAATACGCTGACCTGGCGTACGCTGGGCCAGCCCACTCAGCACACGCTTACAGGGGGGGACGTCACAAGCTACATTTCCGTGATCTTTCCCACTGGCTGGGGTGACATGGTTGCGTCCACTGTCCACTACACCCCAAACACCAGCAGGGCATGTAGACATGGATATGTCTGTGATCTGCATACTGCAGTCTGTCCAGCACATCTCCGCCACACTTGGCATTGTGTACATTCTCATTCATGGGTCACTTGCCTCCCACGCACATGCCTGGTTCCCACCTCTCCACACATTCTACTATTGTGGGGCTGAGGTGTCATGCCGTTGATAGCTCATGTACATGGCTAACCAAGGTTAACACAGTAAGTTGTGCTGTCATGTCTGGTGGGTGGGCATGTTGTTTGGCATGTTGTATGTGATTTGGTGACGTGTGCATTCCCAGAGTTGTGAGTTGCATGATTGTGGAGTTGAGGTGTGTGGTTTGTTCATTTGGTACTGGCCAACGAGCAGTGCATTCCCATAGGTTCCATCCTGGAAGCGCTGGGTGATGTTGGACTGTCGGAAGATGAGAGAATCATGCACACTGCCTGGGTAGTTGGATATGACATTGGTGAAGGCTCACCGGTGGTCCACTATTGCCTGCACATTGATGGAAGGCGTGCACTTTCTGTTGCGGTAATTGTGTGCAGTGTCGGCAGGGGGCACAAGAAGGACATGTGTGCAGTCGATTGCCCACAACACGTGCGGGAATCCAGCTATGGCGTATAGTCCATGCTTGGTCTCCAGCTGTTCCTGCGTTTTGTGGGTGCACTATAGGTACTGGGGTACCAAGCTGATGATGGCGTCCAGGGCAGGGGAGGAACTTGGATGGGGCTAGCTGTGAGACTCCTCCGACTCAGGCGGATGTTGGTTGGGAGGTACCAGAGGCCAACAGGTGCAGCACAGCCAGCAGCTTTGTCTGAGGTGGGATGTTGGTTGTCCGCTGTGTTGGCACCGTCAGCCTGTGGGCAATGATGGTCAGGATTCGGAGGATGGTTGTCCTTTTGAACCTGTAGTGGGCATTGACATTGTCTGCTGTTAGGTCTGTGAGGCTGGTGCGTTTCCTGAGGGTCCGCTGTCTTTGTCTGCACTGCCTCTGTAGTGGTCCGGGAGGGTGGCGGGGGGGACCAAGGGGGGATGGCGGTCCTGGGGGTGGTGGCGGTCCTGGGGGTTGTGGCGGTGGGTGTTGTTGCCCTCTCGGGCTCCGGGATGCATGGTCAGTGGCTCCATGGCATCTGTTGTTCTTCATGTGTGGCTCTGGGCTGTGCTCCCTTTGATGGTGCAAGTTGTCGTCCGACTTTACACCAGGTCAGAGCAGGTGTTAATTTCCTGCTGCTAACAAGCCTTATCGCCTGTTTTGTGATCTTATCGCCGATCAGGCTAGTTATTGAGAATGTTGAGGTATGGTGTTGCGACTTTTTGCTCGGGAACGCCTACTCTGCATCTCGTTAGCGATAGTTGCCGGGGACATCTGTGGCGATGTTTTTTGCGGATGCTATCGCAGGTAAACTGGTGGTATGGGCTGTTAACACCAGCTTGTGAATGGGGCGATACATTTATCGCGACTTTGGCTAAGATAAAGTGCCGTTAACTTGGTGATAGATCCTTGAGAATATGCCCCTAAATTACCATAATTATGACCTGATGAAGTCCACATGTAGTGGTGTACGAAACTCGTTGGCTGTTCTGTGTTTTTCCTATGAGAAATAAAGATTACTTTAGACTAAATATGGAAAGAATGGACTAACTTTCTGTGGAATTTTGGTTGTGTGGTGCACTTCACATTTTCATATTGAACTTTCCAGATCCTCTGATCGCTCCTTGGAAACAGCGGGTGCAGTGGCTGTGCAATGCTTTACATTGTATGTTCAAACTTGTTCTGGGGAATAAGGAGGGTGGTGCGACTGCTATATAGGCTCACTGTTTCATTGTTTTGTATAAACACGTTCACAATACACTACTGTCTCGACAGTCGGGTGGGTTTCGTGATGGGCGTTTCACCCTGTTGGTCCTCTTGGACCTTTTGGTCTGAGCCAGTTGGCAGACACACCTCAGGGGAAGTATTGCTGAGATATCTATTCTAAGGTAAGGAATCTGAGACTGAAAGTCTCTATCAGATGAACAAGTTACTTACCTTTGGTAACGTCTTATCTGGTAGAGACTCTATCTGGCTGCATATTCCTTACTGACCCTCCTATCCTCCCCATTCAGCGAACTGGCCTCTTTACACCTGGAAAGGTCCTCGTCGGTCCTTAGAATCTGTGCACTGGTTATCAACATTCTACTGTGGCTCTGTGCTTCTAGTGCAAAAACAGTCACAAACTTAAGTCAGCGCGCCGGGCATGCCATTTACGGCACTGAACACGCCTATGACGCTGACACAGCCGTTCAACACCACTTACCAGCGTGCAGATGTACTGTTTAAGATTTTCCAGATCCTCGCTGAAGCCTGTGGAATATTCTAAGGTAGGAATCTACGGCTGGATAGAGTCTCTACCGCATAAGGCGCTACTGAAGCTAAACAACTTGTCCTTCGTGCTTATAAGCAACTATGACTTCCAAGGAGAGAATGTTTTTATCAGTACAGGTGCAAGTCCCCAGGAACATCATTGATAAGTAGAAAAGCATTCATGGTCTATGCTGGAGAGTGGGACCATTCACACAGGCATGGTATGCAGGAGGTCAGGAGAGCTTTGTTATGGGTGTCAGAACCCATTTTAGAGGGCCATGGGGCACGCAGCGGATACTGGGGCCAACCATGGTGGTTGAGACTTTTTAATCATGATGTCCTGGGCCCGGATTTGTTATGGAGCCTGAGTAATTGGGCCAATTACCCCTTCTGCATCTGACTCCCAAGGTGTGCGTGGTCTGAGCAAACCCATGGGTGGATACAGATTAGTGAACACAGGCCCAGAACTCAAATGTTGCCGCAGTAATAAATCATTGGCCAGTCAAATACTTACTTTTATGAAGAAAAAAGTAATCTATTTCTTGCACTACCTACATAAAGGAAGAATATGATATTCACAATTTACACAGTCCTACCCTGAGCTCAAGGCTCTAGATTTTTCTGGTGACTTCCTGCTCCACTCATTCCTCGTTTCCTCTATTTTGTGATCGTTGTCATTCCCCATTCCATATTTATAACATCCAGTGTATGACCCACTGATAGTCCGAGTCTCAAGAGCCGACTACAAGTGAATTAAAGTCACTGCTGTTTCAGTTCAATTGCACTAAATATTACCAGCAAGTTCTCCTGGGACTGTCAGGCCTGAAACAAGTCTTACCTGCACCAGCAGGAGGGAAGAATTAGGAGTCCTGAAGTGCGTCTGCTCGCAGTGATACCAGCACAAATTACGTGAGTCAGCCACATGTTGATTCAGTGGCTGCCCTCGATGGGCATGGCCATGCTCTACAGCAATCAGAGGTTTCCTGCTTCTTCTCCTGCGGGGTAAGTGTTCAGTCGCTTCTGATGGGCGGGATGGCTGCGACGATCCTGTTCTGGGTTCCACGCTTGGGCGATAGTGCTCCCATGGCATCCTCACTTCTTTAAGGGGGTAGAACAAGTCGCAGTCCTTGATGCTTTTGGTGACCTCCTCTAACACCTGTGGTCACCACTAGCATATAGGGTCGCTACACCACTACCATTCAAGGCTTCGGTCCATACCAAACGGCAGTCTTTACCATGGCGGCCCCTCCAGGCATCCGGGGTTGCCACATCCCTACTGTTCAAGGCTTCAGTCCTTACTGCACAGCTGTTTTTCCACACGGCAAGCTTCAGTTACCCTCCCCCTGGCATACGGGGGTTGCCAACTCAGTTCTGCATAGGACAACAAACCAATCGGCGTAGCAGCCGTTTCCTCACACTTTGCTCCGGGAGTCCACATGACAAGGCTCCCCACTGGATCTTGCTCCCTCCAATGCTCTTGTCTTTCTCACAGGGCACCAGGCTGGCGCTGGTGCACCAGGGCAGGCGGTCTTGGGTTCTCTGGGTAATGTACCCTCATCTAGCAGGGAGACTCACAGGCCTTGTCCCTCATCTAGCAGGGAGAGTCACAGGCCTTGTCCCTCCCAGTCCTGGTCACAGGCAAAACTCTTGCAGAGCTTCCACTCCTTATATAGACCGTCTGGCTATTTGGCAGATGACACTTTTTAGGGTCTCAACCGCCCATTCTTTTAGTTTTTTTCCAGACACCAACTGTGATTTACAGTCTGAGACTTTGAAGTTTTATGTTGGGGTTCTGCTTCTTTTGAAGTACATACTCCTCTGCTCCTCTTCTTCTTGACAAGCAGCCTGTCACAGATACAGTGTCTCTGAAGCTGATAGTCTCAAAATACAGGCCATAGGACTGACTAGAGTTCACACCGTGATGTCAGCTGCAATATGTACATCAAGAGGTTGGCCCAAGGCTCCCAGCCCTACTCGTTATGATTCTCTTATCGGCCCACATCTACTTCCTGAGATGTGCCCAGGCTCCTTTCTAGTGACCTCTCACTGAATCAAAGCACACCCGTTGAAGTTTACAGGGCAGGCCTGGTCCACCCCTCCGCAGCATATAGAAAGGCAGCTGTCCACAAATTTGTTGGAGGGTTGAGGGGTCACTCTGCCTTCACTCGATGTTTCACAATGCATGCCTGGCTCTCCCAAAATGGAAGCCAAGGCCCTCCCTGTGTTGCACAATCCACAGGCACATATACATCAAGTGCACGTGTACAATATACACGCACTGCACATTACAGGATCCTCCAAGTTCTCTACCATTCAGAGGCACACAAACATTCAGCACTTTCATTCACCATCCGTGCACTGCCCAACACTGTATCCATTATGTACTATATCACTCATAGGCACACATATATTCAGCAGTTGTACTTATACTGCAAACTCCATGTGCTGAACTACTCAGGTACACTTACAGCCAGCACATGCACTTATCCTGCAAACACTAACCAGCACTACATCCTTCAGGTACTGTACCATTCTTATGCAAATACACCTCCAGCACATGCATACATTATGCATGCACTACTTAGTACTCCATTGTCCCTGTATAGCATCCTCCCCAGGCACAAGTCCACCCAGCACAGATACACCTTCTGTGCTGCCCTGCACTTATCAGTCTATTGCAGGCAAGGGTGAGTTGAGAACACAGCATCTGAACTTTTAAAAGTAAGTGAGCCTGTATGCCTCACACCAGTGACACAGATTAAAAAACGACCTGTTCACTCCATCACTATACAGTATGCGGCCAACATTGTGCTCATGCTGCTTAACTCCTAGCGAAGGCGGTAGCCTTCCGCCTCAGAGTAGTGCTTTGGGCACCCCTACTGGTCCAACAAGATCGCAATCCGTGAGACCGGCCTATGTCATGGCACACATGTGTGATCCGTATTCGCCTTCGACAACAAAAATCAGCATTAGGGATCCAGACATCAGTACATTTGGGCACTCGGGTAGGGGTATATTCTCCATCTCTGCAATGGCCTTTGGGTTTTTCATAGCTACATGAAAAATGTAGCACTTAGTTCCATGTTACAGAAGCACTAACAGGTAAGAGGGCCCACAATATTCTGTGTCCAAATGTGGTGTTCTTTTTAACATCTTTGAGAAGTTTCAGCTTATATCTCCAAGTTCAGGTATTTGGTCATGACTTACTACTAGTCAGTCAGCACAAGCTCCGAAGTTGATAGATCCCAGCAAATCACAGAGACGGGGCACATTTTCCCAACTCACAGTAAAATGCTGTCTAGTTTATGTATGCCTCAAAATGTTGATAAATACAGCAGGTCAAAGGTCACTATGCTGCAGAAAATGGCACACCTAACACATTTTGAATGCAAAAATGCAGTGTAGACCTCTGAAAATATTTTTACAAAAATCAGAGATGAGAGCAGTGGGCACCAAAAGAGCCTACAGAATTGTAACCATTTGTATGCCTGGCGCTTTCTGGTGAGAAATTTGGTTGTTGGTTGAGAAAGGTGTGAGCCCTTCTCAAGCACCAGCCACAGTCCTTGTCATTGTGAATCACAGTCACTAAATTAACCTGTGCTTAGCCCTTTGGTAGCTCAGCACAAAATAACCAGGCTTATCTTCAAGGCAATATGGAAGCTATGGGGCGAGGCTTTGTGTTGCTCTGTCTCTGTTCCGATAAGCTGTGCAGCTTGGCTTTGCATTGCTCTGTCGGTTCTGATGAAGTTTGCAGCTGTGCTGTGAGGCTTTGCGTCGCTGAGTGCCTGACTTGGTGGAACAACTTGGGGATCAGGAACTCACCTCAGCAGAGGCCAGCAGGACTCGGGCAGCTCCAGTTGCTGGTCCAGGCAGGTCCAGTGCAGCAAGTTAGTTTGGCAGTTGGAGGGAGGACTCTGGAGCTTGTTTTGTCCCTGTAAATCAGAACATGAAGTCAGTGAGCTGCCCCTTGGAGTCACTCAGCCTGGGATGGAGGGAACATGTCCAGCCTTCCTTCTTAGACAGCACGGTAGGCCTCTGGCAGCAGGGCAGTCCATCTTCTGGACCATCCACAGGTCCAGGAGTGTATTGAAAATGGGTTTGAGGGTGCTATTTTTATACTGGTGCCTGCTTCGAAGTGGGAGAAGTTTCGGTAGTCACCCAAACAAACGTGTGCAATTTCCTGCCTCCCTTTTCTGGTGCCGGTCTATCTGAGGGCATAATAGGCTAGTGTGCTCCCTTGCTCAAACCACACAAAAGGGATATGCTTGGGAGCATAGTAATCCCTCATAAACAAATAACAACTGGTGCAACTCTCGGGTGTTAGAATACTCTTACACTTGAAACCTCAGCACTACATCACTGCACTGGCTCAAAATGGCTAGCATTCAAAGCACTATGCATATCCACCAAGCAATGCACATAATAGGACAATATTCCTTCAACACAAATTCACACCATCACCAGGCGAAGCTTCTAACAAAGCACCCATTTTAACAAGACCTAACTCCGAGGTAGTTCTTTATCAGTCCAAGATAACAAACTTTTTCGTTAGAAAACCACAAAACCTTCTTGATTTCGTGGATGACTATAAAAACTAAGCTCTCGGAATTATTAATTGATCTTCAAGCATCCCACCAGAAACCCCCATCAACCACGAAAGCAGTTAACCACAATACAAACCCCAAGTGAACACTCACTAAATTCAGGTACTATAAAGCTGCAGGTAGAGTGCTCAGTCACCCTTTAAACATAAGGACAAATACAATTAGAGCTCCATTCACCGTGACATGACTAGACAATATGCCAGCATCTCAGACACCTCATCCAACTCTTCGCACATAAGTCCTACTACACCCCAGCACCTCCCACCCAAGCATACAGGTCTGCCTCTAGTTATTCTGTGGTGCGGCAATGTCACGCTATTGGAAGTTGTTCACTAAACAAATGCCTGTCAACCTAAAGTCTTACATTTCTTCCTGCTACATAGCTGCATAAGCTTGAGGGGTTAAGGCCACTCCTTAATGCGAGGGATCCAGGAAATTGAGGGAAGCTACTCTCCTGATGATGAGTACCTCAGAGTGGTATTTGCAGCCTCACAGTATTTGACACAAATGTGGCAGCAGAAAGGATGCGCACTCCTAGCACTTAGTTAAGGAAAGCAACACATAGTAGCCTAGCCTAGGTTGGAGCTTTCTGCTCACTGGCAATTTAACCAACCATTTGGCTGAACCTCTTAAATTACATTTTAGATTAGATTAAATTATGGTGTGACATATACATATTTTACTGTGGGTATTATTGTGCTACAGAAATGTAATCTTTTTAATAAAGTGACTGACTTAACTTGAAATATATATCCATTTGCAGACTTTGTACACGTTAGTTTGAGTGTTTCAGCGATAGAGCCAATGACACCGACAAAATGTGCAGTGTCGTAGAGTTTCTCTTTCAGCTGCCTATGCTCTGCTGGTATTTCCTGGAAGCTTCTATGTGTGAGTGATCTCACTAGTGTAGTGCCTAAACACAGGTGAAATACGTGTGGACAATTCAACTACCATGGCAACAATTGACTGATAGCTCCCAGAAGCCAGGAAGGATAGCAAACACCTATACATGGATTGGCAGGGCCTGATCATGCTGTGTGGCTGAGCTCTAGCTAATCTGAGATCCAGGAAGATTTGCCAGTACTGCCATGCACTTCCTCCTTGCGCTGCCTAAACAGCATCACCCTTTGACTGAAAATGTTCCTCTTCATACACCCTACTCCCCCTAGACGGCCTGACGTGGATTAAACTGCAATGGAACCACTGTAAAGCAGCGTATTTTTTTTTTTTTTTAGCTTGCACCCAATGCCCCGAGTGGTGTCAGTGAGCTACTGCAGCACGCTGAGAAGCGTCCTCGAGCTCAAAGTAAAATAACTTTTCCCTCAGCAGTTATTACCCTAAGGCAAATGTAAACCGTTTCTAACGCAATATTATCAGTAACCACTAATAACAGTATACCCATAAGTAGGGTGACCAACTGGCATGGGTGCAAATTCAGAACGGTGAGTGTAAAAATTCAAGACAAAGGGTCAAAATTCAGGACAAAACCGAAGGTAAGTTTATACACATCAGAGGAGGTCGCACAATAGTATATAAGTAGGTAAATAGACAACCACTTAAGTACAAGTCAAAATAAGTTTATATTAGGTTGAGACAATCATGCATTTCACGTTTTTTCAGTATGCGGGCAGGTTTGAGCAACTGTGCAGGTCTTTTTGTGTTATTTCATGATAATAATCTATTTATATGGTTACTGTACTTGGTAGTCCAGTTTGTTATTTTGTTTACAATTCATGTTCCTGAGCAGGCATGTTTGGTGAGAGAAATGGTCGGGAAGATCTACTCGGTGAGATCTAAAGCGACACACATAGGATGCAGCTAATTGGGACCTGCAGTACTGGACTAGAATGCAGTCCTCCGAGTGACCACCTTTATGTGTCAGATTGCTTCAAGAATTCCATTTCTGCACAGCTGGTGATGACTGGTATAGTACTGAGTGATGGATAAGACCCATAGCGGAGAGGTCTTGTATGAGGGTAAGAGCATTAAGCAGGAAAAGGGAGTTATTAACCAGACTGAATGAGCTATAATTGGCTGCACGCTGCTGAGTGTTATGGTATTATTATGGGTCAGAACGGTTAGTTAGAAGTTGACATTACTATATAATGCTCTGGTTAGCCATATATCAGCCCTCCTTATTTTAGCTGTATACTGGAAATAGTATTCTGATTGGGCTGTTTAATTTCTGTCAGCTTTAAACTGCAGATTCTCATTGATGCACAGAAGTGTGCTAAGACTAGAAACTGCATACGCTGTTGAGGCATTATTGTAGGGCAGAAGGAGGCACTGTCTTTTACACACACATCATTTTCTGTTGAAATGGAAGGAAAATGCCATCATGCAGTTTTACTGATACATTTATATAGCGCACAAATACTAATGTGTGGAAATGTGGTTTCAGCAAATATGTATCATTTGAACATCACCAAGTAAAGTGTCTTGATTGTTTTTATCCTATTAAAACTATGTCCAGCACACTTTTGAATTACAAACAAGTGGTCCATTTGTGGTTTCCTAACTGCTGATATGTTTTGAAACAGTTGCACAGTTTATTTACAGATATTTAAAAGTTGTTATGTGTTACGAACAGACTGGCAGCTTACAGCCTTTGTTTTCACACCCTCAAGAAAATTTGGGAAAACATGGTGCCTTCTACAACACATTTGGCATTATATATCAATTGTATTCGCTTCTAAAGCATAGTAAAAGATGACTTTACTGTGCACCAGGATACGACAGTCTTTGATGGGGCTCTTCGATGATTCCCTCACTATCACCCTCCACACAGTGCCTCTCATTTCTCCCCAGCCCCTCTCTCACATGTATTTAATTTGTTTTATAGCCCTTCTCGTACCAGTATAAGATGTTGGAGCACTTTACATCAAACACACATACAAAGACAATGAATCATACATGTGTAAATCAGTGTATAAAACATGTTACAAAAGGCAAAGAGCACTACGAGGTGTAGGCTGCACATGTCACCTATTGTGGTAGGCATTTTTGAAGAGTGCTTGGTCTGAAGAAGCACAAACTCTGGATTCAGAACATAACACCGTAGTTAGGGTTAACTTTAATGATAAGAATGTATTCCTACCGTAACAAACCTCTTTTAGCAACATCAGGATAATGAAAGACTGGGAAGAAAACATAACTTTGTAACCTGTACCATGCAGCTAGCGTGCAGCTCTTTGATGGCAGTTCATAGGTCACTGTGCTCGATTACAAATGTAATTTATGAACTGCACAGTAACAAAAGAATCTCAGTGACAAAAGTTGTAACACACTGAGATCTGCACATAAAATACTATTCTTTGATATGCATGGTATACATTCTTTGCAGCAGGCATGTTAACCCTCTGTGCTACATTAGATGATTCTAAACTCCCATCTCGCTCCAGCAGGTACATTAGTCACCAGACACTGGTGAACCACACCCGAATACAAGTGAGGACGCTTTTATTGTTGCTTGAAATCTGCTGGATATACAAGTAACTTTGCTGCACCAGCCCCCAGTAACCCCCCCCCCCTCTTTCCAGCCTCCAGGGGAAACACCTGATGCCCGGTCCAGCCAGTCCAGCCCTCCTACTACCCTCCAATGGTGCCCCTCATCTTCACATAGACCCTCTCTCATGTGTATTTAATTTTTTTTATCGTGCTACTCATCCCAAGTATGTAAGGCAGGGTGTCGGAAGTGCATTACATCACACACATACTATATAGAGACAACGACTTATAAATGTGAAAGTCAATGTATAGAAAATGTTACTTACGATAATGGGGGCAACAAGGCATCATTTTTTATCCATCATTCAGTCTTTCACCATTCATTCTGTCCTTCCATCTGTGTGCCCATCCATTTCCAAACATATTCAACCATTTGTAAACCTATCCATCCTGTATCCTTCCACCCATCATTTCCCTCATCAATCCCTCAATCCACTCTTTCACTCATCCACCCATTATCCATCCATTCACCCTATCCATCCATACTCTTTCATCCACTCTTCCACCCATCCATTCACTCATCCATCCAGCCATTTACCCTTTCACCCATCCAGCCATCTACCCAGTCACTCATCCTTCCACCCATTCACCCTTTCAGTCATCCATTCATCCTCCCTTTCTCTCTCATCCCCCTTTCACTTAGCCATGCAGCCTTCCGTCCACCCATCCATCCATCTACTCAACCACTCATGAATCCATCCATTGACCCCATTACTCATCCATCCTCTCTCATCCATCCACCCTTTCACTCCTTCACTCATCTATCCATCCTTTTGTCCATCTACCCTCCCTGTCACTCAGCCATCCTTACATGCATCCTTTCGCTTATCCCTCCAACCATTCACCCTTTCACTTATCAATTCATCCATCATTGCACTCATTCATCCACCCATTCACTCGCCCATCATCCTATTTTATTCGATCGTCCATCCATTCACCCTTTCACTTATCAATTCATCAATCCATCAATCCATCCACCCTTTCACTTATCACTCCATCCACCCATTCACTCGCCCATCATCCACCCTTTTACTCATCCATCCACCCTTTCACTCATCCATCCACTCTTTGACCCATCCATCCACCATTCCTCCCATAGACCAATTTATTTACCCTTTCTCTCATACATCCTTCCACTCACTCATCCATCCATTCTTTCATTATCCACCCATTCACCCTTTCACTCATCCATTCATCCTTTCACTAATCCATCCAGCTATCCACCCATCTTTTCACTTACTCACCCACCTCTTCACATTAATTATGAGCTGAACCTTTGTCCGCAGAGTTGCAGACAGAAGAGGCCCACCAGGAAACTTCACCCTTGCTGTAGTTCCTAAAATGTGGGGTGAGGGAGGGTTCACTATGCCCCTGCACATAGGCAATTCAGGAAACTTGGAAGTCATGAGTCATGCATGATGCACAGTGCCATGACGTGAGGTGACTGTGAAATGGTGTGGTTTTCAAGGCTATAAGTGGGTTGAAAAACCTGGGGGTCTCTCCAAAGGGTGTGCTCGATGTAATGAAGGGCGTGGCTTAAAATATCGTAGCTAGAAATCTGTGCTTAGCATAGTGTGCTGCCAGAATGATATTCTGCTACTTCTGTTATTGCATCCAGATATATAATACATTACACCTACAACAAGCCAGGTCTATTGGCTTTGTCAATGATTGTTAGTTGCATAAAATAAAAAAGCAGCAACCATGGCCGTATTGAAAACGTGTCAGTTCTAAAATGATAAGACTGTTATGTAAGCTTATATACCCTAGGGTGTCCTGGCGCTGAGCATACCTGCTGGTTATCAGTGATGGGGGGTTTTACTGTGAGAAAAGCCAAGTTTTCAGCCCCCTTCTAAAGGAAAGGAGATCTGCTGAGTTACTCAAATGGAATGGGAGCTCATTCCATGCCTTAGAGGCACAAGTGATGAAACTTCTGCCCCCCCAACTGGCCTTTTTAATTGGAGGAACTAGGACTTGTTTCGCTCCTGTAGACCGAAGGTTCCTTGCGGGGACATACCATTTGAATTTTTGCCTCAGGTGGTTGGTGCCGATTCCATTGAGAGCTTTAAAAACCACGCAGAGGGCCTTAAAGCGTACCCTTAGCTTCACGGGGACCCAGTGTAGTTGTTTTAACTCCTTTACAGAAACAAATTTGGGAGTACCTGTTAGCATTCTGTGCAATTTGAAGCCTGTTAACGTGCTGTTTTTGGGCATTTAAATATAGACTATTACAATAGTCGATCCGCACCATACTAAGGGCCGTGATCACTGTTCTGATACTGTTCTCCGGAAGAAAGAACTTTATTTTCCTTATGATTCTAAGGATTAAGAAACATGTTGAGACCACCAAGCTTATGTGATTGCCAAAAGTGAGCTTTTTGTCCATAATCAGACCCAGTTTTTTTGCTTTCCTGGTGGGAGAGGGGTAGACGCATAGCTCTGCTGACCACCAATCTGGCGTCCACAGGTTAGGGTTGTTTCCAAACATAATAAACTCTGTTTTGCCTGAATTTAATTTCACGCAGTTGGACGCCATCCATCCTGAGATGGCCCTCATTCAATCATGAAAGCGAGCCCCTGTTTCCTTTTCTTCCCCGTCTCTAATTGACAACACTATTTGTGTGTCGTCAGCATATGAGGTAATTTGGAAGCCGTAGGATTTAATTAGGCCTGCCAAAGAGATCACATACATGAAGAGTGTCAGGCTTATTGATGAGCCCTGTGGCTCCTCGCAGGGGAGTGAGAAAGTCTTTGACCTGTGGTTGTCCAGTTCCACTGTTTGCGTTCTTCCAGAGAGGAAGGACTGTAGAAAGTTCCATGCGGCACCGTGTACTCCTACTTCATACAACCGGTCCATCACAACTTCATGATGTACCATGTCAAAGGCTGCTGACAGATCTAACATAATCAGGATTCCCTTTCCTCCTCTGTCCAACGCCTCCCGCACCTCCTCTGTGGATTTGATTAGGGCCAGCTCGGTACTGTGTTCTCCTCTAAACCCATATTGCGATGAGTCATGTAGATTGTTAGCAGAAATGTGCTGAGCTGAGTGTTCATGGCCTTTTCAATAATCTTGGCGGGAATCGGGAGTCTCGAGATTGGCCTATAATTGTTTAGATCACTAGGGTCCAGGGTAGGTTTTTTAGTAGGGGAAGGATAGAAGCCTTCTTCCAGTTGCTGGGGAATTTACCTGTTGTAATTATATTGTTAAACAGTTGTGTAAGGGTCGACCCTATTACTTCTGGGATTTTCTTTAATACCGATGCCGGACATGGATCCATCAGGGATCCAGACCGCATGGAATTCAGAAGTTTGATTGTATCTGGTATCTCTAACAGAGAGAAATGGACTAATGTCGGTTTGTTTGGTTCCATGCTAAGGTGGCATCGTCCTTATTCCCCTTTGAGCTAGGCTAAATGAAGAAAAGATGGATTCCACTTTGGCCAATTTTTCACAGAGCTCTGGGCTACTTTGGCTCTTGGGGCCTTTGGAGCCGCTAGTTTGGTGATGGTTTTGAAGAGTACTTTGGCATCGGATTCGGCCTGAGAGATTTGTTTAGCAAATAACTTTTTGGGGGGTTTCCCACAGTTTATCCTTGTACTTTCTAAGGCTTAGCTTATAACTTTCTTTGTCCATGTTTTTATAGCCTTTCCTCCACATCCTTTCTAAATGTTTGCAGGCCTGTTTTTGGTTCTTTAGTTAATCCGAGAACCAGGTGGCAGAAGGATGAGCCCTTTTAGGGGTCCACTCTTTAAAGGGGGCGAGTTTGTGAAAGAACTATAACCCCTACTTTTTAACTTGTTTCTCTGCCTTCTTTTCATGAACTGGACTCTGACCTAGCAGCATTGGCGTTTTTGTATATTTCTTCCATCTGACAGAATGCCCTGCCCTAGACCAAGGCTGGAGGAAGCCCACCACATGCTTTAACAGCCCAGACTGGCCCATTGTCATTCTGTATGTGGCAATCAGCCGGCATACAGAATGACAATGGGTGGGGTGCGGCTGCTCTTGAACACAGGTGAGTGCGAGGCTGCCCCATCAGGGAGCTGAGGCTTCTCACAGGGTAACAGAGCTGCTCCTGTCAAACTCCAAAATTACGGACAAAAGGCGTCCGTATAAGGGAACATCACGGACAGTGGATGTGGGATCCAAATCAAGGATGATCTGTGAAATTTACTAACAGTTGGCCGCCCTACCTATAAGCCTTCAAGAAAGGCATGCATCTGGTTGTTCTATTGACTTTATTGCAACAACTCATGGGATTTGTAGTCTTTGATTGCGATGTTTTGTTACGCTGCTGAACAATAAAATGAAAGAGCTAAGCATAATCTGAGCCTCCAGTCCCGACATGAAATCTCTGAGAGCAGCGTGAGGTAGAGGCAATAGCAGTGTCACAGACTATTTTTAACAGCAGAATCAAAGGGATGACGTGGCGTGCCTCTTTAGAATAGGGAAGTCTCCTTCATGAGACAAGTCTATGGATTTCACTTTTTATAAAATGAATAACAAGCTTTAAAAGCAAATTGTTTGAGGAAACAGAATTTCAGATCTACTCTCTCCTTACCCAGGATATGGTTCAGAGACTAGAAGCTGGAGATAAAAAGTTCCTGAGATTGGGGCACAGCCTTTTACCTCTTAATAAGTAGAATGTTTCCTAGCAAGTTAGCTGTTATTTTCTAGCTGACTTTAGGATAAGGTCGGCCATGGGTACTTCTACTAGAGATACAAATGGAGCTGTAGCTATTGCAGTGGGGCTTTCCTCCTTTTTTTTTCTTTTCTTTTTTTTTACAGACTAGTGTCACACTGTTCAGTGACCAAGGCTGAAAGCTCATAAAGCCTCTTCAGAATTGATTGACATTGCAGGTGTTGATGGGTCCATAGCAGCCCAAGATGGTGCCTCAGAGGCACACACCTTAGTGAAGCAAAAATGATCAACTTAACTATTGGGAATCCTGGATCTGTTTTTACTGTAGTAAAAGCTCACATTTTGGTTGCAGCTACTCAAACGTTGCCTCTGGTTAAGATATAGAGGCTAGATGCTTTTTCAGCCTTAATCAGCGTGTTTCTTTATGTTGATTGTGAGAATAATTCGATGAGATCTACCAATTTCCATACGGAGAGATAATTTATCCACTGGTACGTAGCTTTCCAAGGCATTGAGGACCCAGATTTTGTATTTACTTCCCTTGCAGTTGTCATTAATAGTTTGGCCTTCAATCTCTAGAATAGCATAAGGTTGTTTTTGTACACAAAGGTTTCACTGGTTCCTGTCATGGTAATTTCTATAGCACCAAAACACTCCAAATATAGTTCCATTACAGGCATCTGTCTACAACATTTTCCGCATGGCTTGAGGTCAAATGACCTGGGATGAAACACAGCCACGAAAAGAAGCATTAACTACAGAAAAAAGTCTTACTAAAAAGGCCACAGAATCTTGGCAGTTCTGGATTCTGTATCTGTGATGTGAGGCATGGAAAAAGAAGCAAAACTCAGACTTCTGTATTGCCTTACATTGACCCATACATTGGCAGGGGAAGGGGTAGAGAAAGATTCTGCAAGAAGGATTATCCATTGTAAACCTTTGGGGAAAACCTGTTGGGCATGGTCACAAGAAGGCAACAGGTTTCCCCCGTACTTCAGGGACCGGTTTCTAAACATACGGGTGCTTAACTATCTCCAGAGGAATCTTGAAACTAACTTTGCAAACTTGGCACGTACTGGCAACCGTTGAACTGATTTTAAGTGTGCTTTTGGGGGGGCGTGGCTAGCACCCAAGGACAATGGCGGCAGGTCCCTGACTCTCCGGTGACGGCGGAGAGGGAGACAGACCTGACGAGCCACTCACCGCCTGCACAGACCTGAAAATGAATGTGAAGCTGGCTAAAGCAACGCTGCGCACGTCGAGAGGGCTCCGAACCGCCACAACATCATGTAAGCAGCGTTTCTCCGTTATCTGCGTTGCAAAGCGGCTCCGACATAGAAGCGGCCGCCATCTTGAAGTGCGCTCCGGGTGCAATTTTACCGCGTCTTTCACCTCAGGTGATTCCTTTCTTTAAAATTCCATCGAACCATGCGGCTATTTCAAGGATTTTGTACCTTTAAATGAGGAACATAATACTTTCTTGCCTATGCTGAAGTATATATCTACATATATTACTGCAAATGCTCTTTCATTTGGTGTATGCTTTCCTCATTGTTCTGTAGGGAATTAAAAGGCTCTAGTCAGTTTATTATCTAAATATGATTTTTTTTCTCAACACAAGCTGGCCGCTGTCTTCTATCCATCCACCTCAACTTATAAACAATCATTACATTGAGGAATAAAGTTATGGATAGAATTCTATAACGCGTCTTCCTCCTGAAATTTTACTGCTTTGGATATACTTGACTTTACTGGGGGACCTGACCAACAAGAGGTATCTGTTTGGTGATTAGGGTCATGGAGGTTTCTCTCTCCTTTGCCTCTAAATAATTATACCTACTGGTGAGGAAAACAACCAGTATTATTTACAGGAAGATGCTTTGAATGCTGTAAATTGGTGTCACCTCTTGTGTTACCTTGGTACTGGTTTATTAGCATACTCCCTTACTTCATCTTTTTCATTCCTATTTGCATGCGGATTTTTAAATTCTTGAGGGTTATATATTATTTTAGGTCTGTTTATGCCAAACTTGGACCTCTCTTTATCTAGAAGCTGATATACTTTGTTCTCGTTTGCTCTGGTGTATGGGCAGA
Source organism: Triturus cristatus (assembly GCF_964204655.1). Classification (NCBI taxonomy): domain Eukaryota; kingdom Metazoa; phylum Chordata; class Amphibia; order Caudata; family Salamandridae; genus Triturus; species Triturus cristatus. The sequence goes on along the minus strand of NC_140580.1, from coordinate 75,182,746 downwards.
ATAATTAAAGTTTTATCCTGTTCATCATCTCTGACACACATACATTCAACTTATTCTAAATCTCGTTCGTATTGTTCCTCAATGGAAGACTCTACGAACGCATCGCCTATAGGGGCTACAGCTTCTACCAACGCGGCTTCCTCTGGCACGAACAAAACGCCAAGCAAATGTCTAAAGAAAGACCCTCCTTCTCCCCTCAAGCAACCTTCTTCAGTCTCTATGGACTTACTACTAGAGGAAATTAGAGCTCTTCGTCCATTTGTTGAAGAGACTAACTCAAAATTACAAATTCTAACTGACAGATGGTTAAGTTTGGAGGATAGAGTTACTACAGCAGAACAAAACATTGAACCCTTAACTATTGTCAGCAGCAAAATGGAAGCCCTTCATTCTCCAGTGTCGACGCTCCAAAAGCAAGTCGAAAACCTTGATAACAGAAATAAAAGAAACAACCTTTGCATTTATGGATTACCAGAAGGCTCGGAGGGTTCAGACCCCATGAACTTTTTCAAGTCTTTTCTTCCTAAGGTCCTTAATTTGCCACCAGATACTCAGCTAAATATCCAACGAGCTCACCGACTGGGTCCTGCCTCTGCAACAACTTAATTCAATGCGAGTAAACCGAGAGAAATTATTTTATATTTTCTGGAATATACTGACCTGCTCAAGATTCTCTCAGCTGCTAGAGCAATCAACCATATCACATGGGCCGGCAATACTCTGTTTTTTCTCAGGATTACTCCAAACCCACCCTGGATAGAGGCAGAGATTTTTTGGCAAAAAGACCATAACTTCGTTCTCTTGGGGCACGCTACGGCCTCTTCCACCCATGTCTTTTCAAGGTGACCATTAATAACAAGACTACTGCATATGAGGAACCTATCAAATTGATAAGTTTTCGCAACTCTTACCAGGCAGAATCTATGGATACATCCTCATCATCCTCATTGCATAACAAATAGTTGTTTTTGTTCTTATCTTGTTTGACATATTGACTTTGGTAATATATGGCTAATAACTTTACTCATGTTAAGTTGTTTGAAGATACTGTCCCCTCCTCGCTTACCTGTTTTGAATAATCATTAACCTCCTTTTTTCCTTGCAGGTTTTGTTCCCTTGTTGTACTGCCCCCTGTGTTGTACTGCTCGTCAGTTCTCATTCCTTCCTGCTCCCCGTCTGAAGTCTGGACACGTCATTATTCCATGTGGCCTCATCTCCCCCCACATTACATATGTTTTGGATTCTTTGTAAGTATGTCATTTGTGTTTTCTTCATTGTTTCTCACACTAGTTTTCTCTCTCCTTTTTTTTGCTTCTCTCTTCTTTTTTCTTTTATTGTCATTTTCGCTATCTCCTCGGTTGTATTTCCTTTTCTTTCATTCTTTTCTTTCTTTATCTTCTCCTTTATTTACGAAATCTTTTATTCTCATCTTCTCCATCCTTCATACTTTCCTCATCGTTCATATTTTCATCGATTGACCTATATATTTAACCTCGTACTTATTCTGAGTTTTATAGTTGGAAAAAGATATGTAACTACTGGTTGTCTTATTTGCTTTTGTAATTCCTACTCTCCCCTACCCTTTTTTTCCTCCTTCTTCACTTTTTTAAGTTTCAAGTTTAATTTACATCTCATTGTATCTTATTTGTCTTTTAATGATATTTGCATTATGGCTGGTTTATTTTATTACTCATTTTGCTCCCCTGATTTATGGCTTTAAAAATCATTACATGGAATGTTAAAGGTTAAAACTCCACTATTAAGAGACAACGGGTATTATCTTATTTATCTAAACTGGATGCTAAAATTGTTTTATTGCAAGAAACCCGTCTTACAGAATCTGAATCTTTAAAGCTTAAGAAAAATTGGGTTGGTGAAGTCTTTTTCTCACCTGGCGATGGCAGAAGAAACAGTGTTATTACTCTAGTTCATAAATCATTGAAGGTCTCCCTTATTTCACAAGAGCGGGATAACGAGGGTAGATGGTTGTTTACCAAATTAGAGATTGATGGTGTTTCGCTCTCTCTTTTTAATGTTTATGCCCCTACTTCCAGTGATGCCCCTTTCTGGTCCCATATACACCAATTGATTTCACTTAACTACACCAACAACTTAATCCTCGCTGGGGCTTGTAACCAAGTATTGGACCCTTATTTGGATAGGAAATCTAAATTTTCTTTCACTCCATCAAAAACACATAAAACTTTCACACAAACTATAAAACACCTACATCTAATTGACACCGAGAGACTGTGTAATCCGTCTCTACAAGAGTTTACCTTTTACTCTTCACCTCATCAGACCCAGTCAAGAATTGACTATATTTCCACATCACACAATGTCTCCCAATCTCTAATATCTGCAGATATAGGCCCCATAGTTATGCCCCTGTTTCCATCCAGTTAGACATTCTGCCTCAATCTGATCATTCCAGGAGATGGCGCTTTAATAATTCCCTGCTTTTAGATCCTCACTTTAATACTTCCTTTATTTCTTTTTTCAACTAATATTTTCTTTTAAATAGCAATTACACTATACCCTTTTATATAATTTGGGATGCCTTTAAAGCCTCTGCTTGTGACTTCATTATTCGCTATACCTCTAATAAACGAAAATTGGCTCGAGCTTTAAACACGGAACTCCTCTCTAAGATAAAAAAATTAGAGCATGCTTATTACACCTCTAAATCGAAACAATGTCTAACTGATCTGATTAATGCCAAGATTCAGTATAACAAAGATACAACTGACAGTGCCTCTTTATTTCTTTTAAAGACTAGTGCCTAATTCTACTGAGGACAAAATAAATCTGGTAAATTGTTAACCAATTATTTTAAGACCAAACAAATTAAACTCCATATAGAATCCATAATAACAGACACCAATACTTCTAAATACAAAGACGCCAATATTTTACAAGAATTTGTTTGGTTCTATAAACAACTCTACACACCAGAGTTCACTCCCACTGATGACAACATTTCCCTTTACCTCTCCTCAGTTCAAAAGCGCCCATCCACGTCTTCACATCTAGCCCTCCTAGAATCCGATTTGAGCCAGACTGATTTACTTGATGCACTTAAATCCCTCAAGAAAGATAAGGCCCCTGGTCCAGACGGATTTACTGTTGAATTCTTATTGCATTTTGCCCAAGTAATTGTACCTAAATTACATACTTTAATCTCCTCTTTTCTTTCTTCTGGTAATTCCTCTGGCACTTTTCTGGAAGCTGCCAAAGGAAGGAAAGGATTTACATTATTGCAAAAATTACCGACCCATTTCCCTAGTTAACATAGATTACAAAATCTTCTCGAAATCGTTAGCTCTTCGTTTGGAATCTCATCTTCCCCAATTCTTAGGTAAGGAACAAACAGGCTTTGCCAAAGGTCAGTCTATCAATGATAATACCCGTCTGTTTTTTGACATTATTTCCAAGTCACCAAATCTTTCAAAACCCCTTGCTGCTATTGATGCTGAAAAGGCTTTTGATAGAGTATATTGGCCTTTCATCTTTCAGACACTAAAATGGTTTGGTTTTGGCTAAAAAATCACCTCCTTGATCTCTCTTCTCTACTCGAACCCTAACGCTGCAATTTTTGCTAACAGTCTCCCCTCCCCCTACTTTACTCTTCACAGAGGAGTAAGACAAGTCTGTTCTTTATCCCCTTTCCTTTTTAACCTAGCCCTAGAACTCTTCTTGTCCAAAATAAGACAAAATCAATCCATTACGGGTTATACTGCAAATTCTTTACACGTTAAATTAGCTGCATATGCTGATGATGTTCTTTTATTCCTCTACCAACCTCAAGATTCCCTGACGGCCAAGTCAAATCATACTCCTCAGTTTCGGGCTACAGATTAAACAATGATAAGTGCGAAATTTTACCCATAACTAAATATACTTTTAAAGAAGATTTTTCCATTTTTAATTTTACTTGGAACTCACTTCACATAAAATATCTTGGTATATGGTTCACTTCCTCCATTAAATCATTAATTCCTCTCAATTTTAATAAACGTATTGAGAAGCTAAGCTCCCTCACATCCAAATGGCATCCTTTATATCTTTCTTGGTGGGGACATCTCAACACTATTAAAATGATGCTAACGCCTAGTATCCTTTAACTTATCTCTAATATTCCAGTACCCACTCCTATAAAATGGTTCCACAAAATGAATTCTATCCTCATTTCCTTTTTATGGTTGAATAAAAATCTAGAATGTCCTTATTAAAGCTATTGCGTCCGAAATCTGAAGGGGGTGTTCGTTTCCCTGATTTTCCCAAATATCATAAAGCCTTTTTACGTAGACCTATATCCAAGTGATTGTCTGTCCCCTCTCTTGATTCGCCTCTTTGGATTGATCTAGAGGGTTCTTTCCTCTCCCCATTTTCTTTCCAAGAATACTTGTCTTTCACACGAAAACCACAAAACTTATGTACACCAATCATTAAACATTCTTGTAAAAGTTTGAATAATCTTCTTTATTTTGAGCCGCATGATTTCGATACATTTACATTCTACCATATGGCATATTAACTTCATTTGTATTAAGAAAAAAACTATTTACTGGAAAACCTGGAGAGATAGAGGCATTTCATGGGTACATCAACTATTTGAGAATGACTCTTTTCCCATTTTTTCAAAGTCACGCTCTCTTTTTCATCTACCGCCCTCATTTTCACATATATTTTTAGCCTTACGCTCAGCTATACTAGATTCTTACTCCTACTTTAAGTCCTTACCTTGCCCCTCTTCATCACCGAACTATACTTGGTCGAGCATCCTTAGTAGAATGCCCAAGGCATCCACTCTATAGACCTGCTTATTAACCCCTCGTTCACCAAGAGCCAAAACAAAGAATGAGATTTCTTGGGAGACTGACCTGGGTACACATTGGCCCATTTCTGTTTGCGATAAGATTTGGACGAAAATTAGAAAGTCTTCCAGAGCAGCTAGGGCTACACAAATCTTTTATTTATTTATAATAGATTATTGTTAACACCAGATTCCTTGCATAGAATACATTCTGGTACTCCTGGTAATTGTTGGTCTTGCTCACTTCCACAGGCGGATCCTCAACGCTTACTTTTTTCATGTCCACAAGTTATGCAGTTTTGGATATCAGTCTGGTCACAAATTAATACTATTTTTGGCACTCACATTCCCCTTACATTTGCAAACATTTTTCTAGGTAGCCTCTCCGCTAGTTGGAATAAGACAAAATCACAAATGAAAATTATTGACCTTTTATTGGCTGTAGCCTTTCAGCAGATAACCAAAAATTGGAAAGATGCTTCCAAACTTTCGTATTTAGCTTGGTGGTACTCTGTATGTCACAATCACAGACTTGACACAACCTTCGTATTTTCCATGTCTCTTACACAAAAAATGTTACATTTATGGTATCCTGTCACACTATTTTTGGATAATAGTGCTAAAAGATCCTTTGCTCCACCAACATGTATTCAAGAAGTTGCTCAACCCCCTTTAATTTTCTGTTTTTGATCATTCTTCTAATATTTACTTGGTTCAAAGTAATCTTGTTTTAGTTGTATGCCTTTTATTTTTATCATGGATTTTCTTTTCTTGTATGATTACCTGCCTATATGCTATGTATGACACTTTTCCCAATGTTTTTTTTTTCTTTGATGTTCTGTGATTTGATACTTTGATGTTTCCTTTCTGACATACTTTCAATAAACTTATCTTTTGAAACTTAAGTTTGCATTTGGTTTTTACGGACATAATTTGGACACAAGACCTCTTGAAAAGATTTTATGCTTTAGGAGGTTGTGATTTTGAACATATTCGATACCCTAAGCCCTGAGGAAGTCATAGGGGTGATACCCCTAAGTGACAAAACGATTTGGCTTAAAGTGGATGGAACAAAAAAACTCCAAAGAAGATACAGAGCCTATATCATTGTTTTGACATTACTCAGTTGTACTATACTATGATTTGACTTGAAATGTGTGTGCTTTGAACAGTGTAAATAGTTCAAAAGATTAGTTCAAAAAAGACCTAGCAGTGCTCAAGATTTCTTGCACCAAAGAGCACAAACAAAAACTGCAAAGCTCAGGTCATGTGAATGATACCACAGTTGAGCAGTGTTATTATTGTATGTGAACAGCAATGTCTAGGCTTCCTTGCTCTCTGATTTTTTGTGAATATATAAATTAGTTTTCAGCCAAATGTGTTTCATAACGCACACATTTAATTTTAATTGTTAAAAAAAGAGACAAATAACCAGGATTCTCTCTCTGAGAACAAATTAATGAAAAATTTCTACTGGAATGTGTTTCGTGACCCGCACATAGACAAGACATTCTAATGCAAAGATGTTCAAAATGTGGGTTCTACAACATGGCAGGGGTGGATCCCATGGCAAGAAAACATGCTAGCATGTGCCAACAGTCCGTAAATGTCAATGTTTTAAATACAAGAGCATACCACGTTTTTTTTAAAGGAAATTATATCTCCCTGTAGCAGAGATCATTATTGACTCCCACTGCTGGCAATCTGACAGTGCACACTGTACCATAATGGGATACACAGATATGTTCTGTGACGGCTGTTTGAAATAAACAAGGCAAAGCCGTATTCAATGCACTGAAGACATTAAAGAAACCTAGTGTAATGACGGAGCCACCCGGCCCGTGCACACACGCAGTACACGCATCCACGCACCCGGAGGGCGGGCGCGCCCGAAGGGATAAATAAAGGGGCGCAAGACCGCTCGGGGTCTTTGGCCCATTATACAACAGAGTATCCGTGCCGTAGTTGATATCGCCACCCTCATTGGCATATGTGCCCAGCAGCGCGAGTGCCTGCCCCCAGTCACTACACTGGCGACGAGGCGGGTCAAGCCCACGCCTCGCCACCCACACGTACCGGTCATCGGCCTTCCTGGGCCCGCGAGGCTCCGACACCAACGGCAGCGTGTATCCTGCGGCGGGAGCCCACCCCGCTATCGCTGCACTGCTGACGCTGTACCGACCTGTCATCCTGGCGCGGAGTGGCACTCAAGGTGAGGCCGCCCGCCCCCGCGAGCGCTGCTCCGGCTCATTTATGCGCCACCCGCGCGCACAGGCCGCCTTCCCAGCGGAGATCGGCCGCGCTCCCATCACCACGTGGGAGGGGCCGCTTCTCCGCTCGACTGCACGCGCTCGCTCCGGAGGGACAAGTCGGCCCTCGCGAGCTGAAAGCATTTGACTGCTGGGGCAGAGTATACCCCCCCCACCCTCCTCTGCTGGCTGCAAATATTGGCCCACGTGGTAGGAGCTGCTGGGGGAGTCACCTGAGGCCCAGCTCACATCAGGGACACACAGCATTCTCATTGAGGAGAGAGCCTGCCTGGTGGAAGGAAAAGGGTGAGGATCGGCCCCTGACGGAGACACACACTCCAGGTCTGCGTGGGAAAAGGGGGGGGGGGGAGTGGACATTCGCCGCTCAGCAAGCACCCTCCCAGGTCACACCGTCCCAGCGCGCATCCGTGCCAGGCGCCCGCACTAACCAGTGAGCCACCTGCTTGGTGAGCATGTCGGACCCGGGCGCCAGCGGAGGAAGCGCCCCGCCTGCTAGACCGCCACCCCTAGTGCCACAGCCACCACAGCAGGCCGCACAGCGAGTACCTGCCCCGCCCGGGTATGGCACGGCGGCCTCGCTACCGCCCTTCAGCGAGCTCTCGGACCCGGCCACAGCAGCAGTACGGTGGAGCTCCTGTATCGGGCGGCTGGACCACTACTTCGTTGGGGTGCGAGAAACTGATGGAAGAGTGAAGAGATCTCTCCTCATGTGGTACGGGGGGGGCCGAACTGTATGACCTTTTCGAGACCCTGCCGGACAGAGGGGACGACAGCGACTACGCTGGAGCCATCACAGCTTTGAATCGCCATTTTGATCCACAGACCAACCCCGACTTCGAATGGTTCAAGCTCCGGCAGGCGCGTCAGGGAGAGACCGAGACCATCGACATCTTCTATGCCCGTCTCCGCAAACTCACAACCTCGTGCACGCTGCCGGACCAGAGAGCGGAAATCCGTGCGCAGCTCATTCAAGGGTGTCGATCAGTCCCGCTACGATGCCTTATCCTATGGCAGCCGGGCATCACCCTCGACGAGATTCTGGTACTGGCCCGGTCCCACGAGCTTTCGAACGCGCGTGCGGACGAAATGGAAGCGGCCCTCAACAGGCCCTCAGTGCCTCAGTGGGCGCCCACGATCAAGGAAGAGAGAGTGGATGTGCTCCAGAGACGACCGGCCCAGCCACGTGGGCCCGCAAGGCCTCCCCAGAAGAGCACCTGCGGCAACTGTGGCTTGGACCACCCTCCCGGGGGGAGGTGTTTCGCGAGAGGGAAGACGTGCTCGCAGTGCGGGCTTGAATCACTTTGCAAAAGTGTGCACAAGCGGAAGGGGACGAAGCAACGCCTCAGGTGTACGAGGCGTCACGGCCAGTGTGCGTCAGCTGACGCTGGAAGACCCACCCGTCCCCAGCGACAACACCCCGCCAGGGTTAGACTGTGGTGCAGAGGACGACGAGGTGTTCTTCGTCTCATTTGTCGGCAGAGAAGGCACGAGGCGCAGGCCGCCACCCATGTGTGACATCACCGTGGCAGGGTCCCCTGTGAGCGCCCTCATAGACACGGGGGCATCAGTGAATGTGATGGACAGCGACCAGTACGAGAAGCTGTCGCCGCGCCCACCCCTGCGGCCGTCCAAGGCGCAAATATTCACGTATGATAGCGACCAGTCGCTACCCCTACGAGGAGTGATGGAAGTTGAAGTCACAAGTGACGGCAGGAAGCTGGCCACGACATTCCACGTTGCGGAAGGGAAGAGGGGCACCCTACTCAGCTGTCACACTGCGGAGGACCTGGCGTTGGTGTTCTTCGCGAACCAAGTGCACGATCTGCACGCTCGGGAAATACTGAATGAGTTCCCCATGCTATTTCACGGCCTAGGATGCCTGCGAGGGAAGCTGTTCAAGCTACACGTGGACCCCACGGTTCGACCCATGGTGCTCAGACATCGGAGGGTGCCGTTCCACCTGCGGCACAAATGGAAGAAGAGCTAAGAAAGCTGGAGAACTTGGGGGTGATCGAAAAAGTGTCGGGCCCCACTCCATGGGTGTCACCCCTCGTCGTGGCCCCGAAACCCAAGCAGCCGGGGGCCATTCGCTTGTGTATCGACATGCGCCTCCCGAACAAGGCCGTAAAGCGAGAGCGTCACCTCACACCCACGATGGACGACATCGTAGCGGACCTCAACGGCGCCAAGTGGTTTACCAAGCTAGACCTCAACGCGGGATACCACCAGCTGGAGCTCCACCCGGATAGCCGAAACATAACAACATTCTCCACCCACGTTGGGTTACGTTGATACAAAAGACTGAGTTCCGGCGTCTCGTCAGCCGCAGAGGTGTTTCAAAATGCGATAAGGGGAACGCTGTCGGGACTACAAGGAGTCATAAACTTGAGTGACGACATCCTCGTGTACTCGAAAACACTGGAGGAACACCACAAGCACCTCCGGGACACCCTACAGCGACTGGCGGACAATGGTATCACCCTATACACGAATCTAAGTGCTCTTTCTATCAGGAATCCGTGGATTTCTTCGGCTACATCTTCTCGAGAGAAGGGCTGAGGGTTGACCCGAAGAAAGCCGAGGCCATCCGGTCGGCCCCGAGGCCCACGTCAGCCACGGAAGTCAGAAGCTTCCTAGGGATGGCCACATACGGTGGTCGGTTCATCCCCAATCTCGCATCCCTATCTGAACCTCTCCGCGTCCTCACGAAAACAGGCCAACCATGGGCCTGGTCGGCCAAAGAAGATCTGGCGTTTCAGGCTGTCAAGAACGCCCTCGTTGATGACCAGGTCATGGTGTACTTCCGCCCGAATCGACGAACGGAGGTGGTGGTGGATGCCAGCCCTGTCGGGTTTGGAGCAGTCCTGATGCAGGAAACCGCGGCGCGGGAGTGGGTTCCCACCACATACGCCAGCCGGGCGTTGACTGCTACGGAGATGCGGTATGCGCAGATAGAATGGGAGGCACTGGCCATTAAGTGGGCGTGCCAGCACTTCAACCTGTACCTGTACGGGCACGAGTTTCGGGTGATCACAGACCACAAGCCCCTTGTCCCGCTCTTCACCGGCACCGCCAGACTTGCCCCACCGCGGATTGAGAGGTGGGTGGTGCAGCTGCAAACATACCGGTTCAAAGTGATGTTCAGACCGGGGGCCAACAATCCAGCTGACTTCCTGTCGCGGCACCCTGGCACGTCCCAGCCAACTCCAGATGCGTCGGATGAAGACTACACGGAAGAACTGGTCCGAATGGTCTCCCAAGAAACGTGCCCGGTGGCACTCACGCTCGAGGACATTGGCAGAGCCACGGAAACGGACGAGTGCCTCGTCAAGGTAAAACACACGCTGATGAATCGGAACTGGCGCAACTTTCTAGAAGGGGTCCAAGCCCTCACAGCGGACGAACAGCTGTTCCGGCAACAGGTCTGGAGGGCACAGAGTGAACTTAGCGAAAGGCCCCAAGGGGTGGTCCTAAGAGGCGTCTCCCTCGTGATCCCGCAAAGCCTACAAGGAGAGGTGGTCCGTCTAGCGCACCAAGGACACCAGGGTGCCTCCAAAACCAAGGCCAGGCTGAGGAGTAAGGTGTGGTTCCCAGGGATGGACACTATGGTGGAGGAAGTCGTTCGCAACTGCCATTCATGCAACATCACAGGGTGAGAACCGGTGCCGCATCCGGTAATCACCGAAGACCCCTGTCCGGAGCCCTGGTCCAAAGTGAGCATCGATTTCGGATCATTCCCGGACGGACGGCACACGTTGGTGCTGATTGACTCGCATTCCAAATTCCCCGTGGTCGAGGTGGTGGCCTCCACGGCGTTCAGCCAGGTGAAGGCAGCGCTGGACCGCACATTCGCCATGATGGGTCTGCCGGAAGAGGTCCGGTCCGACAATGGCCCACCCTTCCAAGGGAGAGACTTCCAAGACTATCTGTCCTCCCGAGGCATCCGGCACCGGAAGATCAACCCGCAGTGGCCCCAGGCGAACGGTGAGGTGGAGCGGTTCATGCGTACAATGAACCGGGCCCTGAGGATCGGGGTGGACAAAGGAGAGGATGCGGAACAATGCCTATCGCAATTCCTCAGTGCATACCGCCAGACCCCACACTGTACCACTCGGTGCGCACCGGCCCACCTCCTGTTTCGAAAGGCCCCAAGAGACAGCATACCGGCGAGTCTCTCATGGCACCCAACGCTGTTGGACCAAGATGCGACGCAGCGCAGGAGACAGACCTCCAACGAGAAAGCCAGCCAGGCTCGAAGGGCTCAGCCCATGAATATCAAAGTCGGAGACAGAGTCATCATAAAGGATCGACATCCAAGCTGGAAGTATCGCACCCCTCTTGAACCAGAAGTGTGGGAAGTGGTCAACGTACACGGCACCATGGTGTCAGCCATGAGAGAAACCCGGGTAGTCACCAGAAACATATCCTGGTTCAAGAGAGTGCCCTTGGACCTGGGGGAAGCGAACCAACCTGTGGAAGAGCTAGAAGAGGGAGAAAGCCTAGCCCCCACGAGTGTACAAGGGAGCCACCTGGCGGAAACACTACCGCAACCGAGGACAGGGGCACGGACTGACGGAACCGCCAGTAGCCAAGAAAAAGCATTGTCCTCCCCGGAGGACGAGGCCGGAGGGTCCGGACCCAACGAAATCTCCCGGAGCCAGAAGTATGGTCTCCGGCCGAATCCGACCCCGAGCCAGAGACTAAAAGACTTTGCGTGGTGTGTTCACAAGAACTGAACGATTCCTTGGCAGGAGTTGTTGTATCTGAAAGATTGGAGGGATGTAATGACGGAGCCACCCGGCCCGTGCACACACGCAGTACACGCATCCACGCACCCGGAGGGCGGGCGTGCCCGAAGGGGTAAATAAAGGGGCGCAAGACCGCTCGGGGTCTTTGGCCCATTATACAACAGAGTGTCCGTGCCGTAGTTGATATCGCCACCCTCATTGGCATATGTGCCCAGCAGCGTGAGTGCCTGCCCCCAGTCACTACACCTAGTAAGTGATTAATAGTGCAGGCAGCGTTAACTCATCTATAAAGGGTTTATTATGCTCAAAGACCTTAAGTTATCATGCGTCTGGTGCAAGTGAGTAGCTCACACAGTTCCACTTTTACCTTTGCATTCTGGGACTTGGAGTCCATTATGGCGAGAAAGAAATCTGCAAGGCAGTCTAGTGACTGGACAGCGCATACATGGCTGACTTCTGCGGTTGACACTGGCGGTCACCGGTTCAAATACTGATTGGTGTACTTGGCCTTTCACGCTTCCAAGTTGAATAACATGAATTTGATTTCTAGCCTCTTTCTAAGCGGCATGGCAAACGGAAAATTAGACGCAAAAACAGTTTGAAGTCCATTTCAAATTACGGGTTGTACCGCACCCCGTAATTTGCGATTATTGCGAAATTGCAAATTGGGATTCGACCTCTGTTTTTACCAAGACAACTTCCTCCCGGCGGTACCTGGCAGAATGAGGCAGCCAAAACATTGTGTAAAGAGAAACAAAATTAGTCTGGTGTCAGTGTAAAGAATACGCTTCGGCAGTGAATGCTTGTTTCACAATAGGTTACATGTCACGTGAATCATTAGTTCATGAGTGACTAGCGATGAATTTTAACTGTATTCAATGTACTTGCTGTTGCTGTAATTAACGACATTGCTTATTTATAATTATTGCATTCAGTTTCAAGTTAATTTTGAACAGTGCCTTCGTCTTTACTGATATAAGCTAAACTCGCTGCAAGACTGTACCATAACTGGACGAGCTCTGCCAATACCACATTCGACAATTAAATATTATTTAATTGGTTAATAGTAAAGCATATTTTCTATAGGACCTAGACACGCAAAAAAGGCATTATGAAGCCATATACAAAAGAAAGCAGACATATACCAAAATAAGCCATTAACTATTGAGCACCGCCATATATCTAAAGATGGAGGTCGGTCAGTGGTTTTTTTTAATAAAGAACACCTGAGATGTCCCGGAATCCATTGCGGGTGGGCCAGTTGAGTGGTACTTACCAGATCGTCCGAGCGGGCACTGATCACTTAAAGAACAGCAGTCTATCAGTCGCATCGTGTCCTCAGCTCCGCTTGGCAGCCGGAGCACGCAATGAGTGAAGTGTCAGCTTCCTCACCGGAGATTACCGCCTCTGCTCACCCCTGCAGGGCTTCCATCCCTTGTGCTCTCCCAGCACACACGTGCCTTGTTTATTTAATAGTTTCACTACCTCAGTGGAAAAATGCAGAAGTTGCAGCGAGGGAGCTGGCCCACCATGGGTGCCAGAGGAGCAAAGGCCGCTGTGCTGTGTTGATCTGATACAGGGGCAGTTCTGGGATTTTTGGTGCCCTGGGCAGGAAGGGAATGCACTACTCCTCTCTAATTTACATACAAGGTGACACATTCAGAGCTGTTTGCACCTAAATAGATGACCCTGGCTGCTTTGTGCAGACTGTTGTAATTAATAAAAGCTTATCTGTAAACAGAAGTCAGGTAGCCAAGTCTGATAGGTTACAGGATGTAGATTTATTGAAGATGATATCTCTTAAGTTACAGGTTAATATTGAATAGCCCCACCAGCAGCAGCAGCATCCTCACTGCTCAGCCCACTCTCTCCAGCTGACATTCTTACCAACCAAGCATTCATCAACATTCCATTACGTGTGTGTCACACACACTCGCACGCATGCACACACGCGCTAAGCAGCAGGTAACAGGGAAACTCTAGAGAGGATGCATTGGAGCAACACAAGTTACAACACATCTCTTCCCCTTAAAACAGATGTAAGATGGAAATAAACTATCAATCAGTCCTATAAATATTCAAACTCATAAATCATCAAACACAAAAGGATTTAAGATTAAAATAAACAACCAATCAGTCATTTGAATGTTCAAACTAATAAACCATCAAATACAGGTAAATGCAATTTGAGCAAATTCAGGACTAGGTAAATACACTGCAGAACCAGGGAAATATTCACGCCTGTAATGCTCCCAACAACAACAGGGTGCTCAGGTAAGTCGTTAGTATTTATTAAATACAAGCAGGCAGCCACGTCCGCTTCATCTCCTGTTACATCAAAGTCTGGCTAACTCCCATTTATACATTCTAGAATCCCCCATGTCCCTGGTAACAATTACCAGGACAACCTCAGAGCATCAGTGGTAACCTGATACCATACATCCTTCAACTTTAACCAATATAACAAAAGATAATACACAACGATTACACAGTTGAACCCAAACATTTGAAATAAAGCTAAACAATGGTACATAAATAAGTACCATTACTACATGCGAAGGAAATGTGGGATACCACAATCAGTACATCATAGCATTACCTAAACAAATGATTAACCAACAATGAAATCCTCAAACTTCTTAGGACAAGAAATAATCCTTCTCCTATGAGTAGTCTTGGACATTTCTTTCTGAACAGTATTTATTATTTACTGAAATTTATACAGCGCATGGCTGCCCCAGCGACGGGGCGTCCCAGCGCTACCAAGTAAACATGATTAAAACAGACAGCGAAAAAGCCAAAAAAATTATCCCGGAAAAAGCCATGTCTTTATAGTTTTACGGAACTTCAGGTTATTTTGGAGTCCTTGAATTGCAGGGGAAAGAGAATTCCAAAGTTTAGCCGCCAGAACTTTGAAGGACCGACCGCCTGCTCTGACTCTACGGACACGAGGTAATGCAGACCAGTCTTAGACCCGATGACCAGAGAGGACGGTTCGGACTGTATGGAACTAACAAGTTAGCTAGAACAGAGGGAGCTTGATGAGACAGAATTTTATGGGCTACACATAGAGCCTTGAACTGAATTCTTCTCTCCACTGGCAACCAATGAAGTTTAGATAGCGACCTAGATACTGAGCACGATTTAGGAAGTGCCAGCAGAATCCGGGCTGCAGCATTCTGAATTCTCTGAAGTCGCTGGGCACATGATTTACTAGCCCCTAAATATAAAGAGTTCCCATAGTCCAGCCTCGCCAGAATAGTGGCCTGAAAAATGGTCTGACGAACAGAGGGCTCAAAGAACCCCAAAATAGGTTTCAAACCTCGCAAGAGCCCAAAACAGGTGCCTGCAACTGACTTCGATTGAGTATCAAAGGACAGACTTTTGTCAATCCAAAAGCCCAAGTTCTTAACCGCCACCTTAAGATTAGGTGCAGGTTTAAGATTCTCCGGCTACCACTGTTCTGACCACATATCACTGTCTTTCCCAAGCAGAAGAATTTCTGACTTGCTGGCGTTTAATTGCAGACAGTTTGCGGTCAGCCAGTCAGCAATTGCCATCAGATCATCCTTGAATTTGACAAGGTTTAATTCATGATTCTTGGAGAAGGCGATGACAAGTTGGGTGTCATCGGCGTACGACACCAATGACAACCCTCTGCTCCTGGCCACCAATGCCAGCGGCTGAACATAGATATTAAAGAGCAGGGGACTCAAAATAGAGCCCTGTGGCACCCCATATCTAATGGCATGTTTCTTGGAGTAATAAGGTGGCATAGTAACCTGGAAGGTCCTGCCCTCTAAGAAGGATCGGAACCATGTTAAAGCCAGACCCCCAATCCCCCGAAGCCTGTGCAGTAAGATCTCCTGTGACACCGTATTAAATGCGGCACTTAAATCGAGGAGAATCAAGGCCACTGCCGCGGATTTCTTCGGTCACCGCCATTAAGGCAGATTCCGTACTATGGCGGGACCTGAAACCATTTTGAGAGGCATCCAGTAAAGCATTACGCCCTACATACTCTGTGAGAATGGTATTGACGTGAGATTCTGCTACTTTGGTCAAGAAGGGAAGTTGGGAAATGGGGCGGTAATTGCCGGGTTCCGAAGAATCCAACGATGTAGTGCTCGTATCACTCCTTTCACACAATCTAATAGATCGCACAATCTCCTCCCCTTCACATCTATTCTCATTCTCGATGGCATTTTCTCTACTCACCATATTGCCACTAATACCCTCTAACCTGGACAGCTTGTTCCATTTACATCCAAATCCTGCCATTACCACTTCTCATTCAAAAATCCATTGCCACTTGTCTCCATTCCTATATCACTTTTGTTGCAAATAGCTAGCCTATTAAAATGCCAGATGCTTCCATCTGACAATTTAGCAGAGCAAGCTAATACTTTTACCACTTGTCGAGGCCGAGAAAACTTGCTACCCCCCTTCTTGATCTTGCGATCAATCTTGACACGCACTCAATCATCCTTCTGCAATGTGACACTTAATATTTCTCTTTTTATCATAGTAATCCTTGTAGGTTCTTTGCGCCAACAACTAGTTCTCCATTACAACAGCAGAAGATCATTGATTTTCCAAATATCAAGACATCCAGCCTTATTATACTTGGTGAAAAGTTCCCATCCTCTCAAAACTTTAAATGAACTATAACCAATCACAGATGAAGTAATTATATAAGCCCAGATTAATGTGTTCACTTCCTTTACCCAATTTCTTCCAGCACTTACAGCAGCTTGTACACTACCCATAACAACACGGTTGAATCTCTCCACACAACCATTGCCCTCTGGATGGTATACTGCTGTGTTCACAGCACACACTCCATTTCTGAAGAGGAAGGTTTTTGATTTGTCCACCCTAAATTATGGACCATTGTCACTCAACAATTTCTTAGGAATGCTCTCCCTCAGAAAGGCCCCTTCCAAAAATGAAACCACCACATCCAATTTGGAAAACAAACTCTCACTTCCGGCCATTTGGAATACAAATCCATTAAGACAATGACAAATTTGGGCTCGCCCACTTATTCCAGAATGGGGCCCAAAATGTCCACCGCTAACGATTGCTAAGGACCTTCTGGTAATTCAGTCATTCCCAACTCAGGTCTCAACATCTTCTGGGACTTGTCAGCACCAGTACAACTACTGCATTGTTGCCCAAACCTTTCTATATCTGAGTCGAACCCTGGCCACCAGTAAGAACTCTTGACTTTTTTTTTTTTTAGATTTAACAATTCCCAAATGCTCTTCATGCATTAATTCCAGAATCCTTTCTCTCAATTCACACGGAGGACCCACTCTATGCCTTCTCAATAGAAATTCTTTATCAGAAACGGATAGTTCCTCTCTGAGTTTCCAAAATGTCTTCACTTCCTCATCTATTGTGTTCTTGGCAGGCCATCCTTCAACCCCAAATTTCTTAATTTCCTACATAACCTTACCCACTCTTTACTTCTCCATCCACTCATTCTCAAGAATGGCCATTCCTTCCTCACTAATAATGGCAACACTGTACTCGTCCCACTTATCTTGCAAAGGAGTTTCCTCGCTCACAGGGGAACTTCTAAAAGAATCTGCTACCTTATTCTTGTGACCTGGGATGTACTCCACTTTGTAAGTGTAGTACAGTAATTTGAGTGTCATGCTTGCCAATCGGGGAGTAGCACTTGCAGACCCTTCTGTTGTCAAAACCTTCACCATAGGCTTGTTATCCGTATGCACCAGGAACTCTGAACCCCATAAGTACTGTCTAAACAAACCCATTGCCCGGAAACATGCTAACATTTGCTTTTTGATGACTGACTATTTCACCTCTGTAGGGGACGGGGAACGTGAAGCAAATGCAAATGTTTCCTCCACTTCCTTCCCATTTCTGACTGACACCTGGCTCAGTACTGCCCCCAAACCCTTACCACTTGCATGCGTGGTGAAGATGGTACTAGAATTAAAGATCAAACCACTGCAATTGAAAAACAGTACATGTCCTTTTTTATGTTTGAAAAGTCATCATTCACATCCTCATTCCATTCAAAGGCCCTGCATTCTTTAAGAAATGGCCTCAACCTAAAAGTCTTCTCTGGGAAATTATTCACAAATTTTGAATAAAATTCCAAACACCCTAAAAAGGACCTCACTTCATCTCTGTAAGTGGGGGCCGAAGCATTATCAACGGCATCCTTAATCTCTTTCTTTGGAAAAATACCTTCTTTGCTAACTATATGACCCAGATAAGTCACTGTTTCATACAGAATATATATTTATTCCATTCCGCCGTTAAACCATTCTCCCTTAAAATCACCAAAATGTCCCTCAGCCGAAAATCATAGTCCTCCTTGGTTCTTCCCTTCACTAAGATGTCATCCTGAAAATACTTAATGCCACTGTGTTCCCTAAATAGTCTGTGCATATGTTTCTAGGACACCGCAGCTGCTAAGGCCATTGCAAACGGCATGCACAAAAATCTATAGGAGCCAAAGGGTGTGATAAACGTTGTAAAATTCCTGCTAGCATGATGAGGTCCCACTTGATTGTGGGCTGAGTAGAAGTCAACAGTAGAAAACCATCTTACTCCTTTGTCTCAGCCAACAATTCATCGATTTTGGTAGAGGAAACTTTTCTACAACAATATTCTTATTTAAATCACATAAGTCTACACATAAGCGTATAGACCCATTAGCCTTCCTAGCAATGACAAAAGGAGAAAGCCATTCCGCAAAATCAGTTTGCTCAATAACGCTTTTTTCGCTCCAATTTGCTAAGTTCACTCACCACTAAAGTACTTACTATGAAAAGAATGTTCCTAACTTTGGGGCACCCTCCTTGAATACTATTTTGTGTACGAACCCCTTAATTTACCAGTCTCACCAGAAAAAATTATCCGAAAATGCTTTCCTCCAAGTTTACTTTTTCTGCATTTCCTGTGACCCCACTAATAAAGCTTGATACTTGTTGTTGGGATCTAAAATCATTCCCAATGCATTATGGTCCTGCAAACCCAAAACAGAAGGCCCTACTTCAGATATATACCATTTTCCCCATTTGGTGCACCTCCTGAATTCAAACTCAAAAACTTTATATTCAAACATAGGAATTTTCTGACCAGTGAATGTCACTGGTTAAATATCATACTCCACCAAATCAGTGCCCCATTTTGACACAAATTACTTTCTCCACACATGTCAGGAACCCCTCTAATTGCCCCAGTGGTGTTCTCAGGAAAAGCGCTTTGCCCTTTGCAAAATTACCAGCTGCCAAGTACCCACGCTGGAGGAGACTGAGCCCATGTTGGAGAGCTCTTTTGTGTTCTTTAATGCAGGAATTACAGCGTTCTGCCATCTTTGGACTAGACTGGACCGCACCCACTTCCTGTAGTGGTGCGCCGTCTAGTTATGCTGCCAAGAGACATTTCCAACCCGCTAATGTGCCTGCGTGAGTAGTGCACGGCGCACTTCAATTGAGGTAAAAACGCTGACAGGAGCGCTTTGAATCCGCGCTTCGTGTCAAACCCTGAAATCTTGAAGAATAGATTTCCGCCGCATTGAGCCCTTCTAATAGGGAAGTAAGAAAGGCTTATTGTGTTTTTGAATGCTGAATATTGTGTAATTCTGATAAAACTTTCCTTAGCAGAAATTCGTCGAAGGCAAACACTGGAGAGTGCTGATTTCCTGTTTTCTTTTGGAGCCTTAAGAGTATTTCTTCTTGGGAGTTCTTTCTGTCAAGAGAAGGGCTCCGAAATTCAAGTAAGCCTGTTCAGTCATTGTTCCTCAATCGATGCAAGAAGTAATTTTGGCCCTGCGAGCGAATTAGTTTCCAGAGTATAATTCACCTGAGAGGAAGTTTATCTGTGCTTCACACTAGACTAATTTGATGCAGAGCTTGAAGAAAAAGATCGAACTCAGAATAGTTGTCCTCTGAATAGTTGTCCTCTGAAAAAAACAGTGTTTCATGAACTGGAAGGAGAATAAATCCAGCAGAGTTGGACAAGTATCAGCTCATTGTTTCCTGACTAATTACATTCTTAAGAGAAGTTTAAAACCAAGTAACTGTTTATAAGACACTATATCATTCCAGAAGTTCCTCAGCTGTAGAGCTCTTTTCACTCAATGGAAAAGTGTTGCTAAATTGTACTGGTTGAGGTTCTTCCAATGAATCCGATTGTTTATTTTTAAGAAATGAATACACAGACAAAGCAGATAGAGAGGAGCTAGTCCTTAAGGATACACAGGTAATAAGGTACAAATTAAAAGATAGTTAAGAAATTATATTATAGGAGATTAGGAAGGGTAATTGTTTTGTGCTTCTTTTGCAGAAACCTCTTTTCAGAAAGTAGGAAGAGGAGCCAGTGTCCAGAGGCCAGTCTCTCTTGTTTTGTCTTCCACTTCCCCTTTCCCCTGGGCTGAAGTAGTGACAGCTGGTTATTCACTTGTCACAGCTTCGGTAGGAGGGATTTGGGGTAAGGCCATCTGCTCCTGAGGGAATCGCATTCTGAGAATTGCAGTTCTGACAACACATTTTCATTAATAATAGTAAATGAGCAACCAGAGTCGGCCACAATAGATACGTCTACACCCCCCCCCCCACCCAAATCAGCATGTCACACTTGGGTTTGTTCTCTGATGCATTGTCGAAATTAAGAACAGGACATTCAGCCATTAACACACCATTATTATCACTCACATCACTGTTTTCTGATTCAGTTTTATCAGAAACATACATCACCGTTTGTTTGGTTTTCTTGCTTTTCCCACTACAAACTTTTACAAAGTGGCCAATTACCCCAGAAAAGGAACAATTGACTTTAATTTCTAGACAATTTTTATCTCTTGCTAAATGTTCTTAATACCACAGCGAAAGCAAGCAAGTATTCTATCTTTAGGTTCAAAATTTGTACACCCTGTGTTTTATTCACCCCATTCTTCTTTTTTGTCTCCTTACCCGAAGTGTCTTTACACACAACCTACTTATTCTTGCTAGTGGTAGAAGTTGCAGCTATTGCACACGTTTTTTAAAGCTACCCTTTCTTAACAATGGCAACCACTTCTTTTGTTTATGAAGAGTTTTCAATAACCCATAACCTTTCCTACAAGTTATCATTGGTGTGCGTAATTATCTGGTCACATATAAGTTCATTATGAAGTGTACCAAACTTGCATGACACTGCCAATTTTTTGAGAGCAGAAGCATAATCTTCCGCTGGCTCATGTTTCCCCTGCATTCTTTGAAACAAATTCAACGGTCAATAGCAGCACAAACAGCTGGCTGATAATAATTGTCTAAGTCTTATAATGCATGACTGAAAACATCCCTATCCGTTGGCGATATCAATTTCTTTTCCCTTTGACCATATACTCATAGATCTTCTGGTTCTAAACTATGATGTAGGATTTTCTTCCTTCTTGTAGCATAAAATTCTTCAGAACCTTCTTCCTCAATTGCTGACATATAATTCATAAAATTATCTTTCCACTCTGGCCATTTAATTTAGGGTTCTCCAAGTAGTAAAATGGCACAGGTGGAGTGAGCGAAAATGTTTGAGCACACATGACTTACATTGAATTAGCAATAACTTAAAATGCAGAAACAGAAGCTAGAACAAAAATATATACTTGTTTGTCCCTACTAATACTCATGTACTGTATAAGAATAAGCAAATGCAATGAGAAGATTCCTGGTGTGTACCTTACCGTAAAAATGCAAGAACACATTATAAGTATCTCAAGACACAGACTAGTAAACATTCCTGAAGCAAAACTGGAGTGTGTTTAGCCGTAAAACAGTGTGCACAAAGTAAAGTAACATGAAAATAACTGAGGTGTGCACATCACCGTAACTTGACAAATACAGTAGAATTGGTACACAACTAAATTTAAGGTTCACACTGTGAGGTATGCTCATCACCGTGGATGAAAAAACGCTGAACTGCACAGATTTTATGCTGTTGAATTCCCAAGGCTCTTCTCATACAGGTCACAACTTGCATCAATGCGCATTAAAACAAGTTGTACGCATCACCGTGGAACAAGAAATGGTAATAAATAATGTGCCAAAAGGAAATGTTTCACTGCCCCCTAAGCCAATATGTGTGCACTTCACCGTAGTACAGCTGGTGTACTAGACAACCCATTTCCACATAGCCGCAATTCCTCCTTACACCATGGCATTGTAAAATAACAGCCCCCACTGTGACGTTCACGCATGTGTGAAGGGTTCTTCCAATATAGCATTGTAAGCCAGCAGTATAGTGCTGCACTATAATGACACCTGCATGCAGGGGCGCACACGTGAGCAAATGGCAGACACGGCCGAGGGAGCACGCACTTGCGCTATACTTTCCTACCGTGCCGTTTCTAGCTATAGCTCTTTAAAATGGATAAGAAGGTTACCACGCTGTCCAGTGGAGCCTGCTCTCAAGTAAATTTAGCCCCTCTAGAGGCCACAATGAAAACAGCACTTTTACGACTCCTTGACTGCTGTGCACTGTGTGAGGTCCAACAACGACCAGGAAATCCGGAGACCAGGTTGATGAGAAGAATATCACCGTGAGCCAACTTGCAGCCAAATCTGTAGTGTTCCCCAATAACGACAGGATGCTCAGGTAAGTTGTTAGTATTTATTATGTACGAGCAGGCAGCCACGTCTGCTTCATCTCCAGTATCCTGGCTAACTGGCAGATATACATTCTAGAATCCCCCATGTCCCTGGTAACAATTACCAGGACAAACTCAGAGCATCAGGGGTAACCTGATATCACAACGCCTTCTACTGCACCCAGTTATTCCTTAACCCCTAGGAAGGATACTCACAACATTAGGATGCACCACACATGCCTCTACAACTTCTCCTTAACCCCTGAAACATTAGGGTGCAACACATCTCACCCCACCTTATACTACATAACACACGCAGGCTCAACGTTAAGGTGCAACACACATGCCCCTACAACTTCTCCTTAACCCCTCAGGAAGAACACTCGCAATACAAAACACCCTCTTATACTGCATAAAACATGCAGGCTCAAGGGCATACCTCCCTGCTGCATACATCTAACAGGTTCTGAGGTACATAGCCACCCCTCACTTCTGCATCTATCAGGACTGGGGGTCATGGCCACTACATTCTCCACCCAGATTCCTTAGTCTGCGCATAAACTACACTACAAATAAAACTCTAGTGTGTCAAATATATTAAGGTAGCAAATTCAGTATGACATTGAATATTCAATTCAGGCAGCAAATTCAGCATGGTATAAACAAAAAAATTCTCAGGCTGCAATTTCTGAATAACATTGAAAATATACTCCTCTAGTGTGCCAACACAGGAATACAGCATGTTACATCGCATGCTATTACATCGCGTTCTTTTACAACGCGGTCGTTAGAACGACCGCGTTGTTAGAACGCGATACCTTTACAACACAAGTCATTAGATCGACTTGCTGTAGGGGGCGCGCTGGACTTAGGAATAGTATAATTTCCTATTCCAACTCCAGCCTACACAACAGTAGTGAAGGTGTTGGAAAAGAAAATCATACTATTCATTATGTTAGACCGCCCCCTACAGCAAGTTGATCTAATGACGCGCTGTAAAGGCATCGTGTTCTAACAACGTAGTCGTTGTAAAGACCGTGTTGTAAAGGAACTGCGATGTAATGACTGCGTTGTAAACGCTGTCTTCCCAACACAGAGTCCTCTACTTCGGTGAGTGACATTTCACCTGAACCTTCCTGTAGTATACACGGATGCATTCAGTCAAAGGCAGTTTGAGAGCCCACACGCCACTTTATCACTGCCATAAGCCTCCCAAATTCCTTAAAGCGCTGCTTAATTTCTTTTCCTCATCCTTCATTTCTAAACGCTGTACACTACAGTTAGAGCAAATCCAAACCCAGCACAGTACAGTGTGGTGTTGTCCGGGGGCAGTTGCAATGGGCCTCTATTACACAGGCCCCTGCACGTGGACAATAATGCACTGGACACCAAGATGTGCTTGCTCCGTCACTGCTGCCGTGGCCCTTCTGCCCACGTGCACGCGTGACGTCATATTTATTAGGGATGCATACACGTGACCGGACGCGCACGCCATTGCGTGTCACGTCAGTACTAGTATCGCGACATTACATTCCTCCCCAACACACGAAAACAATAACAACAACCCAAAACATGTGACTGCATTTTAAACACGAACTGCAGGTACCTTTGTAGTCATCAGCTCTGCGCTAGACATTTGCAATTCTAACCCCCTCAAACAAAAACCAAAACAGTCTTACTTGACGTAGTCTCGTAAGCGACGGGAGGGCTCAGGGTGCGGCCTCAGGTCATATCGCGATCCCCCACAGTCCGGCACAATACCCCGGCCCCTACTCACAGAGTCACCATCCGCGCCACCATCTCCAGCCTCTGGCGCACCAGCTTCCTCGGGTGGCGTAACCTCTGGCTGGTGGCCTCGCTGCGGTGCGGCAACTCCATGACTCAGGGAGTCCGCTCCTCCGCTCGCATGGTCCGCATGCTCAGCAGGTTCTAAGAATCTCTCCTCTCGTGGCGTGTGCCTCGGGGGACCGTCTTGGCGTCTTTCATCCGTCCCAGGGGGCACTGGGATTTTCTTGAAATATGAAATGTTCCTCGTTATCTTCTCGGTACCTTTCCTGGCTGTCACGCATGTGCCCATGACCTTCTCCACTGTCCATGGTTGTGGTTCAAAGTTCAAACGAAACTTGCCCCCTGGCATCCGATTTCGGATCAGTACACTGTCACCTGGGGCTAGGTGTGAGGTCACAGCCCGCCGTCGGGCATCAACTTGAGCAAATGCTCCACGTCGGTGCTCATCAATGGCACGGTCGTTGGGAGTTTCGGGCCTCCATTCTGGGTGGTGTGGTATGGTGTCGGTGACAACCCGCCCCATCAGCAGATGTGCAGGTGCCACTCCCGTGGTAGAGTGGGGCGTCTGGCGATAGCTGCGGAGAAATGTAAAGATTGCGAGTTCCACAGATTGGTTCTTCTTGTGGGCAATCCGTATCACCTTGTTGAGTGTCCTCATGAAGCGTTCAGCCTCTCCGTTCGCTTGAGGCCATCGGGGGGTGACTCGCCGGTGATGAACTCCTAGAGCCTGTAGGTATGCCGCGAAGTCCTGGCTCTGAAATGGTGATCCATTGTCGGTTCTGATCTCCTTGACTATGCCGTGTGTTGCCATGATCTTCTCGAGCTTCGGGATTACTTCCTGGGCACTCAAAACAGTCAGTATTTCCACTTCGGGATACTTGGAGTGATCGTCTATGGCAACCAGAGTGTGCCGTCCATCCGGCAGGCTGCCAAAATCGACACTTATCTTCGACCAGGGCCTTCTGGGTCGAGGCTCCACCACGACAGGGGCTGGCCGTGGCGCTTCCCCCGTTACCTGACAAGCATGGCATTCTCGAACGGTGGCCTCTACTATCTCGTCCATGAGAGGGAACTACACTTTGGTTCGGAGCCTTGACTTGGTCTTGACCATACCTTGGTGACCAATGTGGGCCAAGTCCACCACTCTCTGGGTTAGGGACGCTGGGATGACCAACCTGTGGCCTCTCAACAAACATCCTGTGTCGTCTTCCGTCAGCTCAGTTCTTACATTGTACAGGCTCTCCATTATTTGTTTCGCCCGAGGCGTCAAACTTTTCCACTCCTCTCTGGCCCGGTTCCAGCTGTTGTTTTGGACCGCCACTCTCGCTCTTTGTAGGCACTCATCTTCGCTGGTGGCCTGCGACAGGCTGGTCATGGACACTGGCCTGGGACACGATCGCGCAGTGATGCAGCGGACGTACTCTTCTGTTTCTGCCGCCTCCTTCATCTCTTGTGGAGTTGCTTTGCGAGGGTGGCGAGATAGGTAGTCTGCTGGGTTCCGGGCGCCCGGTTGGTACTCGATCTTGCAGTTATAATTTTGCAGTTGCAACATCCATTTTTCGATTCTTGGCGGCGGCTTGGTGGACGTGCCTGCGAACAAGGATACCAGTGGCTTGTGGTCAGTGGTCACAACAAATGGTTTGCCGTAGACGTACAGGTGGAAGTGATGACACCCCCAATGAATGGCGATCGCCTCTTTTTCTATTTGTGAGTATCTCTGCTCAGTCTCTGTAAGTGACCGGCTGGCAAATGCCACCGGGGCCCATTCCTCGGCACTTGTCTTCCGTTGTAGCAGGACTGCGCCCAAACCGACTGGACCGGCGTCGACGGCAATTTGTGTCAGCTTGGCCGGATCGAAGAATGCCAACGTCGTGGCTTCTGAGAGTGCCTGTTTGATTTCCTCGAACGCTCGATCCTGGTCACTGTTCCATGTCCAGGGGGTGGACTCTTTGGTGAGCTCTCTTAGTGGCGCCGTGAGGTTCGCCAGGTCCTTGATGAACCTGCCACAGTAGTTCACCATCCCTAAAAAGTTCCGCACCTCTGTGATGTTTGTGGGAGCGGCCACTTCCTTGATGTCCTTTACCTTATCCGGATCCGGGTTGCCGCCATCTGCCGAGAAGGTGTAGCCGAAGAATTGGATCTTCCTGCACAGAAATTCGCACTTCTCCCGATGCAGTGTAAGGCCTGCGTCTCGTATGCGTCGTAGCACCTGCACCAGCCTCTCATTGTGTTCCGCCACGGTCGTGGCGTGTACCATGATGTCATCGCTGACGTTGATCGCTCCGGGGATTCCTGCGATGAGTTCTTGTATCACGTTCTGGAACACCTCAGCAGCGCTCGACACTCCGAAGCTCAGCCGCGTGTACCGCCTTAGACCTACATGCGTGGAGAACGTGGTGATGTTCCGGGACGCCTCGTCCAGTACTAGTTGGTGATACCCAGAGCGTAAGTCCAATTTTGAGAACCATTTGGCGCCTGCCATTTCCCCGACGATGTCATCGATGGTCGGAGTGATGTGTCGCTCCCTTTTGATGGCAGCGTTGGGGAGCCGCATGTCCACGCATATTCTGACAGCGCCTGGTTGCTTGGGTTTCTTCGCTACAACGATTGGCGACACCCACGGGGTCGGTCCGGACACTTTCTCGATGATTCCCGCCGCCTCTAGCTTCTTCAGCTCGGCTTCCACCAGTGGCCTGAGGTGAAATGCTATGCGGCGATGCCGGAGTGCTATCGGCTGAACAGTGGGGTCGATGTGTAGGTGGACCTCTTTGCCTCGGAACTTGCCTATTCCGTGAAAGATTTCCTCAAACTCCTCCAAGGTGTGGTGTATTGACTCTTGGTGTACCCCAAATGCGAACGTTACCACTCCCAGATCTTCTGCCGCTCTGCAGACCAGGAGCATGCCTTGCCCGTCTTCGGTAACATAGACATTTGACGTGATTGACCGCGTCCCATGGGATATCACAGTCCTGAACTTTCCCCGTACTTTTAACGGTTCCTCCTGTCCGTATGCGAACACCGTGATCGTCGATGGATGGAGTGCTGGCTGTGGGTGCATGGACCTGTGTATCGCAGCGGCCATGATATTGATGCTGGCTCCTGTGTCCACGACCGTTGTGACTTCTTGCGACCCTACTCGGATGCTGCATTGCGGCAACCTCCTAGTCCTGCGTACCGCCGTGCCTATCATGTGTACTCTGTGTATTACCTTTTCTTCCTCTTCATCATCGTCCATGTCACTGGCCACCGGGCCTCCTTCCTCAACCGTGTTTACGGCTTGGCGGGGCTTTCAGAATTTCTTTGACCGGCACACTTTCTCAAAGTGGTTGAAACGTCCACATCCCATGCACTTCCTCCCTCGTGCTGGGCACTCTGCTGAGGCGTGGGGCGAGCCACCGCAATACCCACAGGACTTGGGTTGTTCTTGAGCGGCCAGGCCTGGTCCTCGTCGGGGCCATCTCTGTTTTGGCTTGACTGCCACTGCGTTGACCGGCTCGGTTTTCACTGGCGCTTGTAGGGCTGCTTCCATGTGCGTAGCGCGCGCTTTAGATAGTTCCTTCGTTCGGCCCATTGTCAATATATCTGCCAGGGGCTTACCGGATTCCTCTAAGATCCTTTCCCTCAGCTTGACGGACGCGCACCCTTGTATTATCTGGCCTCTTATCTCCTCCGTCTCATCCCGAAACCCGCAGGTGGCCGCTAGGTTCTTGAGACGAGCGTAGAATTTGTCGAGCGACTCCTCCGGCAATTGGCGTGCTTGGCGGAATATGAAACGTTCATAGTCGCGGTTTGCCATTGGTTCGAAGTACTCGTTGAGCGCCGCTATTAACGTTGTGTGCGTCTTGGGGGTGTTTTCCGCAAGCGTCTTCACTATGTTGTGAATCTCCTTTCCGCCAAGGTGGATTATCATTGCGCGTTTTTGGTCTCTTTGGACCTTTGTGGCCTCAAAGAAAATGCGCACTCTATCTTCCCAGTCTCTCCATCGGGCTGCTACCGCTGATGGGGACCCCTCGACGGAGAATGGCTCAATCGGCGGGATGTTTGCCATGTCGCACGTGCGCGGCTTGCGCCGGGCGAGACCTCCTCCTCACGTGCGCTGCTTGCGCCGGGCGAGACCTCCTCCAACCCTTGACTGTGATGGCTCCCAGATATGGCTCCCACGTGGGTGGCAGGGTCTTCTCCCAGGCTGGGTGTGACCTTCCCCTGGTGTTCCCCGGTATGTCAGGGATACGAGGATCTTTCAGCGCTCTTCCCTCTGCCCTCATTAACCTCGAGCCTCTCATACAGGCTGGGTGTGGCGACCTTCTTTACCCCTCAGGCAGCACTCGAATCAGGCCATTCACGCGACCACACGACTTACTGGCGTCAAGAAGTAAGGCCCACCAGCATTCCAGGCAGCCTCAGGCAGAAGGCAGGGCGTTGAGAGCGCTCCGCGCGCTACGGGCCGGCGGGGGTGGGGCGCACGTTTTCTCAGTAGCGCACTGGGGCGCCGATGCAGCAGACGTCCCCCACGCGTTCACACTGCCAACTGGGAGCGCTCCGATGCCGCCGCGCTCTTCCGCCACAGGTCAGGGGGCGCAGGGACAGCAGCGCGTTTCAGCGGGGCACGAGCACCGCGAGCGGGGACCGCTCACCGGCCGCCACACCAACTGAACGCAGGTAGCACAGAGCGAGGGCACGCCCACCCTCGTCGCCACTTTGTGGTGTTGTCCGGGGGCAGTTGCAATGGGCCTCTATTACACAGGCCCCTGCACGTGGACAATAATGCACTGGACACCAAGATGTGCTTGCTCCGTCACTGCTGCCGTGGCCCTTCTGCCCACGTGCACGCGTGACGTCATATTTATTAGGGATGCATACACGTGACCGGACGCGCACGCCATTGCGTGTCACGTCAGTACTAGTATCGCGACATTACAGTACAGTACCTTACGATCGATTGGCTCCTGAGTACTGCCATTCCTAGCAAAGTTCACGTATCTTTCTCTCTTTATACAAAGTAAGCAAGTGTTGCTGGTAGGAAAATGCGGAACCTCCGGAATGTGTTGATATTTTTCCCAAACAAAAATGGTGCCGCATGCGTGTGACGTTATCCGCATGTCACGTACGCCGTCTTCTGAAAACGCTGGTGTGGTGGACAATACAAGAAATACTGAGACTCCTTATCGGAACATTGCTCCGGCTCTGCGACCCAACCGCAATAAAATGGCACAAGAATCCAGTCTCGAGGTGGGTGGTTGCAGCACAAACTTGTAACAATTCAAATAAAGCCCATAGCCACCTAGACCATAAATGCCCACATGGAACAAAAACTCACTGAATAGGAAAAAACTCAGCTCCTTCTTTTACCCACTGTAACCACTTATGTAACAGTGCACCGCTGTGTTCCCTCTGAGTTGGTGCAGCGGGTGGGTTATGGGCTGGAGTTGGGATCCTGATAACTGCAAATTCGTTCATGCCTCACTCCTTAATCGTACCTGCAGCAACTCTTCATACAGGGGATCACACGTCGTGGAGAATGATCAAAATAACATGCACATATTCAGTGTTAATCAAGTTATTAATCTTGCCATTCAGTGTGTACAGCTATGTAGATACCCTCACAGTATGTAGCAGGCCAGCCTCATCAAATTTGCGCATCTGGGCCAACTAAGCAGACAGGGCTCAATTCAGCCATCAGTGTACATTTGAAAACTAAGCAGATCCAATTCCCAACACGACTGTTGAGTGCACACAGTCTGTTGAAAAAGACACTGGTGGTGCCTTCAGGACATTTTTTCTTTCTTAAGAATGTGTTTCCTTGCGGCTGGGACCTTTGGATGGGTCCCCTCTTCTGGGCTTTGCCGCAGAACACCATGGCTGCGAGGCCCAAGAGAAGGGTGTCCTCAAAAGCAGTGAAGAGTGGTAACGCTTCAGAGTTAAGTTGTTTTTTCACCCTGATGGTGATGGCAAAAATGGAGAGCCCGATAGGGACCCGTCTCAGCACCTGCTTTTTTGAACATCCGGTGTTGAGCACCGGCAGGACCCAGCCCACTTAAAGCCACGCCTATCTCCACTTTCCAACCAATATCTACAGGAGGCCCTGGAGACTTGGTTCCATAGGATTTTATTGTGACCAATGATTAAGCTTGGGGTACCCATTTAAAAATAAACAAATACAATAAAATGAGACACTTTAGGTCTCACCTAGGCAGCGCTTGCGCTATTTGTTCGAGACATGCTGTATTCAAGATATGGGCATTAAGCTCCACCCTTGTTTATCATTGGCTCCTTTGACTGTCTTTTGGAAATGCTTTTCTTTCTTTGGTTAATTTCTTTAGCTCTCCCCCCTTAGTCCCTCCTTTTCTACTGTTGTAACCTCCCACATGGACTGCCCCAGTGACATGTAACATTACTCTGTATGTTTTATTTACAGTTTCAAAGCACTCGTTTGTTAATCACTTTTTCCTCGTAGCTGTTGCAAGCACAGCTAAGCAATCCCCCCCCCCCCCAACCCCTGACTCACTGAAGCTTCCGCGGGTGCCTGTTCTGTGCACTTCCCCATCCTGCATCGGCACACAGCATTTGCATTTCAGCAGACACGTTCCAAGGGCACAGTACACTTTCTCCTCCCGCTTGTTTTGTTTACATCGTGGGATTGTACATATTAAAACATTCTTTAATAATATGTATGAAAAGTTAGAGTTGAAGTTCTAAAAAAGATATGTTTTTAACACATTACACGCCAAGACTAGAACCCGGTTATCCAGGGCCATATTCTGCAGCTCTGTTTGTTATGCTGCAGGCACAGTTATGCACTTCCCAACCCTGACTTATCAGATGCTTCTGAGGGCGCCTGTTCCTTGCACTTCCCCATCCTGCATTGGCACACACAGCATTTGCATCTCAGCGGGCGCGTTGCACTTCCCTCTCCCACTTG
Source organism: Triturus cristatus (assembly GCF_964204655.1). Lineage (NCBI taxonomy): Eukaryota > Metazoa > Chordata > Amphibia > Caudata > Salamandridae > Triturus > Triturus cristatus. Next base: position 75,151,599 of record NC_140580.1, on the reverse strand, counting down.
TTTAATGGAGCTCTCATCGTCAGCCTATTTTGGCATGATTCGACGGTTTGTGACCGCTGACACTGCAGTGGTATATCGCATTAAATATAATCACTCCACTGCAAATAAAAAGACAAAAGTAAAGAAGATTGTCATTTTGAACACCAAGAGCTCTAACTTTCACAAATGCGACAACAATTGCAAATATTCCAGTTTCACATCCTAGTTTTTAGGTCTCGCCTGACCCAGCGCATGCGCTGGGTCAGGCGAGCCTTTTAGTAAGGGCTTAAAAAAATGCTACCATGCCCGGCCTACAGCTTGCGTGCATGTGCGCGGGTGCGCGCTTACGAGCAGAGGCGCCATATGGCTTTCCTCGTCATGCTCATTAAGTGCATCGCTCGCCGCGCTTCATCACGAACACTTTCACTTTCGCGTCCGTCACTAGCACTACGTCACTGTACGCTGTACACATCCATTCCACCAGATCCCCAAAATGACTTTGTTAGACCATGATACGTGTCCCGTGTTGCATCTTTCATATTAAATGTTTATTTTGGTGCTTTAGAATGAAAATAGATGTTTCAAAACAAGAAAGTATCCATTTAACTGAGCAGATTAAATAATAGACTCTGATGTTTAGCTGCTGTTGGGAATGACTTGTCAAGAGTTCCATTTCTTGTTCAGAAGGCAGGTTTCAGTGAAGCTGTGTTCTGCTGTTTGGAGATGCACATTTGTTTGTTTACGTAAGTGGTTTTCACCTGCTTTCTTCAAGGCTTATGTAATATATTGGGCACTGAGCAGACACTCTCATTTCATGGAGAGAATGTTGGTTAAACAAAAGGCAGCAACGAAGCTGACCAACATGTTTGTATACATTACCATATAGATAAGAAATAACAAAGCCTTTTTGAGGAAATTAGTATTTAATGGGACTGGTTGAACTTCTGCTAATTGTGAAAAATATTTCATAGGAGTGACATCGCCATGAAAAAACACAAGCACGTAACCTTTTTGATTGTGATTAATATATATTCACGATACGTATTTCATGCATTACCCCTTTTTTGTTCTCCTCCCCCCCCCTTCAACCTCTCTCCCTTTATTTCTGCATCATCTTTCACCCTCTCTCTTCCTTTCCCTGGACCTCACCATCTTCCACCTTCCTTCCCCCCACCTGCTCGTTTTTTCTCCGCGTAGATCTGTGTATAGAGGCGCCCTCTTAATATCCACCCATCTCTCTCCCCCCACACCCCCACTTTTCTCATTATTTCCCTCTCGCTCTTTCTGTCTCACTCACCGCTCCCCCCCCCCTTGCTCCTGTGCAGCTCGCTGCTGTCTGTGCTCGTCCCTGCGATGGATGCGCCGCTGTACGTTATGTGGCTACCAGGCATCTCTGGCCGCTTTGATAATTATACTATGTGTTTGTGCATATTTATTTTAAGTTGTGTCCAGAATTGTGTGTGTATGCACCTTAGGTTTGCGAACCCTGCAGTGGTTACCAAGGGCAAGGAAGCAGTAACCTTCAGGAATGTACAGTTTAGATGTGTTCCTCTTGGTTAGATGCTGGTGTTTGCTTGGCATGTTTGCCATCTGCCCCACTGAGTATCTTCCTTTCCGTTTCCCGTTTATATGGAAAGTATTTAGCTCTGTTCAGGGCTCGAAGGAGAGCGCAGAGCCCCTGAAGGATTCCGGAATTTTATCTCCAATTCACAGCTCGGTTCACAATCTGGAAGATGTAACACCGTTGCCCCTGGTGCTGCAACTCACTGTCTCAATACTCTGCCAGGTTCCCTGCCTTCCACTTACCTCTTTTCCTTTACTCATTTTGCCCAGTTTCTTGCCGCCTGTGTGCCACAGTTCCAGGACTTCTGTCTGCCCTGCTTCCCTGTCTTTCCTCTGCTTCCCCATCTCTCCTCTGCTTCTCTGTCTCCTCTGCTTCCCTGTCTCATGTGCTTCCATGTTTCTCCTCTGCTTTCCTGTCTCTCCTCTGCTTCTCTGTCTCCTCTGCTTCCCTGTCTCTCCTCTGCTTCTCTGTCTCTCCTCTGCTGCCCTGTTTCTCCTTCTCTGTCTCATCTGCTTCCATGTCATCCCTGCTTCCCTGTCACTTCTGCTTCTCTGTCTCCTCTGTTTCCTGTGTCTCCTCTGTTTCCTGTGTCTCCTCTGCTTACCTGTCTCCTCTGCTTACCTGTCTCCTCTGCTTACCTGTCTCCTCTGCTTCCGTCTCTCCTCTACTTCCCTGTCTCTCCTCTACTTCCCTGTCTCTCCTCTACTTCCCTGTCTCTCCTCTCATTCCCTGTCTCTCCTCTGCTTCTCTGTCTCCTCTGCTTCCCTGTCTCTCCTCTGCTTATGTCACCTCTGCTTCCCTGTCCCTCATGTGCTTCCATGTTTCTCCTCTGCTTTCCTGTCTCTCTTCTGCTTTCCTGCCTCCTCAGTTTCTCTGTGTCCTCTGCCTCTCTGTCTCCTCTGCTTCCCTGTCTTGCCTCTGCTTCTCTGTCTTGCCTCTGCTTCTCTGTCTTGCCTCTGCTTCTCTGTCTCGCCTCTGCTGCCCTGTCTCTCCTTCTCTGTCTCCTCTGCTTCCCTGTCATCCCTGCTACCCTCTTAGTGGGTAGCACAGAGAGGACTACTGTAGGCTCCAAGCTTAATAATTGTCGCTAGCAATGGTAAAATTACATTGTAGGTCAAGGAGAGGATGTGGCTGGAGCAGCCGAGTTTGAAGTTGGAGAAACAACCAGGTTCGAGTCTCGACGTCCGCTCAAGCACCCTGTGATCCTGGGTGTTGGACTTGGCCTTTTTTTCCCCCGAAATTTTTCGCTTTTCTGGGAAATCGCATGATGTGTAAATGCAAGATTGAAAGCTGTGTGATAATGTACGCAGACTGAGTTTCCCCATTTTAAACATGTAACTTAAAATGGATGCCATAGCTGTGTGGTTGTGCCGTCTGACTGAGCTGGGTTAACAGTCTAGTCGTTATTTCCCAGCAACCCCAGCTTTTGGAGGGAAGCCTGGCACCCAGGGTGCTCTACCCCTCCCCCTAGGCCAGTTAGAACCAGTTTCCCCAGACGCTTCTAGAAGCTTCTGGCACTGTCTGGAAGGTGGGGTGAGGGGCGCATAAAGGGCGGAGCTGGGCTGCCATGTGCTCAGTCAGAGGGTGGACCTGAGAGATAGGGGACCTGCTGCCAGGGGTTACCGCCACATGGGCCTGTGTGCTGGGCCCTGAGCCTATCTACCCCCCTCTACTGTCCCCAGGGCGAGGGAGAGCTATAGTTGGGGCAACGCAGACCGGGAGAGACCTACGCAGGAGTTTTAGGCGGTAGGGCTTAGTCAGGGACCTATGCCTCTGAAAGTGACAGGGCTTAGGTGCTGCCTTTTAAGTGAGTGAGGGATCCTGAACTAACCCACTGATCTGGCCCAGCGAGAGGAGAACCCAGGGACGACGGGCAGAGACTAATTAGTCCGCCTTCAGCCACCAACTCAATTTCCCCCCTCAAGAAACCCTCAACCCAGGGCGCAGGAACCAGCAAGCGCCTCGTGGGACCCTGACTGCAGTCCCGGCGGAAGGAGAGCGCTAAATGTGGTGGGCGCTACCCTGGAGCTGACTGTGCTCTGCTGGTGAGTGTTGTAATCTCAGCTGCCTGATGCCCCTGGAGTTGAGGGGGTTGCCTAGCGCTTGAAATGGATGGTGCTACGTGTGGAGCGCCTCGGAGAAAAGGAGCATCGCCTTATGTCCTGGAGCTGAGGGGGATGTCTAGCGCTTGGTAAGCGCTACACCCCGTGTCCCAGGAGAACTGTTGATTTGCAAGCGCCGCGGGAGCCTACCCCACGTCATGGCGGCGCTTTGCATGCACCTTTAATGGAGCGGGAGCCCACCCCGCGTGTACCGCAACGTGGTGTTGTAGTCATACCAGCGGGAGCCCACCCCGTGGTTGTTATGCGGATTCCACGGGAGCCTACCCCGTATCGGCGCCTGATTTGAAAACGGGAGCCTACCCCGTATTGCCCCCGCAAGGAGAAGATTGCGCCAAATCACCGCCGCGACCCGAGGTGCCGTTGAGGGCCGCCGCGCTGCCTGCGGCGACCCGGAAGGTCTGCTGCTCGCCGGGCGGGGGCGGAGCTGAAGCAGGAAGTGGCTGCGTGATCGAGCGGGCTCCCGGGAGTCTGGGAGAGCCCAGTGAGCCGAGCCTAAGAGTCCCGGGTCCCAGGAGGGGGCCCGGGTGAAGACCCGACCGCTGCCTTGGTGGGCGGGGCTCTCGCGTGGTGAAGAGAGCCCCGCAAGCACAGCGGCCCAGGAGAGAGGAGGATGGTTGGGGGCCCGAGGCGCATTGTCGGCGCCTGCCCCACCGCCCGGGATTCCGGCTGCATCCCCGTCTGGAGCCTCGCGCCCACCCTACTGAAGCCTCGGGTCCCAGGAGGGGGCCCGGGTGAAGCCGAGGAAGGTGCTATCGTTGGCAGGGCTCCCCAAGAACGGGGGAGAGCCCTGCATGCAGGAAAGGTCCACCGGACCCCTCCAGAGAAGGCGGGAGAAGCCCCAAGAGTCCTGAAGGAGCAGGAGACTGGCGAGGTACATATCGGTGCCTGTCCCCTGCCAGAAGGAGTCCGGTGGCCAGAGGAGCCCCTCCGTGAGCCCGGTGAGTGGGGCTCAGCTGATGTTTGGTGGGGGTAAAGTCGGGGTACATTGCCGGTGCCCGCCCCCAGTGCCTGGACTGGTCCTCCGCTGCCCCGTCTGACAGAGGGCAGTGGCAACGATGCCAGAGTCGTTGTTGCGCCCAGGAGTCCCAGGGGTCGATATACCCTGGCGGGCTGCCCCAGCTGGGCTAGTCTTATTGTGGGCCACACCACTGCTAACTCGAGAGCCCCTGGAAGGGGGGGCTCCCAGATACCACATTTGGGGCCTAACTTTGAATGGAGAGTCCCAGAGGAGGGACTCCCAGGTTCCGTGACTGTACTGTCTGGGACTGCTAACTTGTTAGGGAGTGCCTGTTTTTACAGGAATGTGCAGCGCTATGTTAAAAGGCTCTATGTGAAGCGCTATTGCCTTGCTATGTGCCGCGCTATGTTAAAGGCTATGTTTTGAAGCGTTAATGCATTGCTACGTGCAGCGCTATATTTATATGCCATGTTCTGAGCGCCATTGCCTTGCTATGTGCAGCGCTATGTCAAATGCCATGTTTTAAAGCGCTATTGCCTTGCTATGTGCAGCGCTATGTTAAAAGGCTCTATGTGACGCGCTATTGATTTGCTATGTGCAGCGCTATGTCTAGATGCCAGGTTTTGATGTGAATGAACTGCCTACTTTGATTCCTGCCTCAGGGGACCTTCAGGTTGTTAAGGGATATGGTCAGGTCATGATGTTTTTATTACAGGTGGTCCGGACTAACGCCTAAGGTTATGCCCCGAGTTGACTTTATTGCAGGATTGAGGCTGAGGGACTGTATCTTTATTCCTCACATACCTTTGTTATATTTGGAGATCGCAATAGTTCTGGCAGGGGCCCGATTGGCCCTGCCCTGTATATAATTCCCCCCTGTACCTTTTGACCCAGCGCCAGTTGGCACCGTGTAGAGATTACCAAACATACTGTGTTTTGACAATACAAAAGTTATTTTCACACAAAATTGTGTAGCGTCTTTTTTTGTAGTGTGCCTTGTGTGTCGCCTGTGTGTACTGCGTGGATGCTTTGCACATTTCCTCCAGAGTTTGGCCCACACGCTCTGCACCACGCTACCCGTTTCCAACACTGGGCAAACCACTTAATATCCCCTTTACCTAACAAAATGAATGTGTCCATCCATAATGCAACTCATGCTCATGTAAAGCTCTCTGATACTTTATGTTCGAGTTCACGCTATATACAAGTCCAACAAAACAAGCATTGGCATAGCCAATAGGACTCGCTTTTGGGACCTTATAAGTGTTCAGTTATCCAGCATAATATCCTTGGTGCAACAACATCAACTGTTGCATGGCTAAACACTTATAAGGTCCCAAAAGCGAGACCTATTGGCTATGCCAATGCTTGTTTTAATTATTAGTCAGCCAGCATGCGAGGTGGGAATGGTTTAAATGACAAACTCTTCCCGATTGGCTGGTAGTAAGAGGTCAGCAGGGTAGGTTGCTCCTCTGTGCAGCTTGCCTGCCTCCCATAACTGTTTGAGTGCGGCAGGAGCCGACATTGTCATTTACAACACAAATAGCACAAACTCTCACAAATCCGAGGCCGACTACATTCACCATTGTGTTAATACAGAGTTCATGCATTTGTCATTGATATGCTGTTGCACACCATCACACCAGCTCAGGCATTACTTTGCCCGATATCTTAGTTCACTCTTATATGTTTGGCATGCACTTGGCACAACAGCTGTGCATAATGTTCACCCGCCTGCCACCAGCACAGAGCATCGTGGAGGAACACATGGCGGGGCTGCTCTGTATTCAAAGACCGAGATTGTCGTTTTTTTTCCCCTCAAGTCTTCGGTGCCCCTGCTTTCGCTATCTAATCTCCCCGTGCAGTGTCTTCCCCCCACCACCAGCTGTTTTAACAAGCATTTGCAATGCAATAGGTCTCGCATTAGTGAAACTTTGAGCTATGGCCACGTAAGTAATAACAGATATTCCACGAAGCAAGGAAAGGGTGCAGTACACAAGGCTGTTACTAGGTGTCCCTGTGGAGTTGTAAAGAGACCTCTATTAGCCACATGAGGTACTTTACCCTTAATGCAATATAAAGAGCAAAATTGCAGCTCAGCATATGTTTTTATTTGTTTTTATTGTGAGATTTTTGTTAGCTTGCGTTTTAAAAATGCACCATTATTGTTTATTTAAATGGTGCATTTTGAAAATGCAATCTAACATTAATCTCACTTCCAAGAACAACAAATGAAAATGTATGCTCAGCTGCAATTTTTTCTATTTATAATTGCATTAAGGGTGCAGTACCTTATGTGGCTAATAGAGGTCTCTTAACAACTCCACAGGGACACCTAGTAACAGCCTGTGGTACTGCACTCTTTCATTGCTTAGTGGAATTTCTTTTTATTACTTATGCAACTGCTGGGATATTTTGTAACAGAAAAAATAAAACCATTAGCATTTGCAACGCCAATAGCTCAAAGATTCACTGATGTGAGACCTATTGCATTGTAAATGCTTGTTTTGTTAAGCCTGAGGTGTGTATCTTTTCTCTTCTATCCTTACTTTCATTTTTTTAATTTAGGTGGGGCATGGGTGATTGGTATGGACAAACTGCCCCTCTACATCCCAACTCCATGCTTTTCCTTATTCTGCCCCTCCTTTTTTAATTAACCCTCATTCACCTCAGTAACTATGTTTTACCCTTTCCTTTATCATCCCCTCTATTTATTTACTGTATCCCTTAAGGCTATTTATTATTCCCTTCTCCCCCACCCCCCTCCCCACTCCCAGTATTTTTGATATTTCGATTCATTACCCATAGAATATTGTATCATTAACTAACTAAACAAAAAATAACATCACCCCTGGCACAACCTGATCCACTGGGGCAAAAGATCCCTGTAGCAATAATGTCATGAAGAACAAAGTCCCCAGGAGCAATCCCCTGCCCCCACCAAACACACATCAACTTGAGGGTAGGAACCCACTGTCTTTTAGACAAAACACTTAATACCACAGATTTAAGAGTTTCTAAGGCCCTCATTACGAGTATTCCAAATCAAGGAGGGATACCAGTGAACGAGAACTTCTGATGCCTGCTTCTATCCCGCACCTAAATCTGGGGATTACGAGTTATTTCACTTGATAGGGAATAACGCATGAGCAGAGAAATACCAATTCCACCTCTTTTTCCTCCTCATGGAAAAAATAACAGGCCCAAAAGAACACCCTTTTACCACCCGTTTTGAAATAGATGGTAAGTGGGGGACTTAAGGCCCCTCATGGGTGACGGGCAGGATATGTAAAGGGGCAATGGAGGGAAGTATCTGCTGCTCTCCCACTGAGCAGCATGAAGGCAGGTGGGGAATCCTGGCAGAAACCTGCGCGCAGTACTGCACAATGCTCTGGATCAGTGTCTCCAGGAAGGAATACTGGCTCAAGTATTTTTGGACCCGGTGATCCCAGGGACTGGCCTTCTCAGAATTGGCCAGAACTGTGGGCCTCTTGTAATGAAGGTCTATGTGCTGTAAATCACGTATAAAGTGTTATTCTACCCCAGTAGAACAGTGCTCAATTCACCAATGTCATGAGGCTGAAAGACTGACAGACTGTCCGAGGATTAGAACTCGAGATGACCAGGCCTGCTGGCTACTGAAAGGCTTAACGTTTTACTGGAAAATGTCACATTTCAGGGTAATTCAGTCCACAACTGCCAGCCTTTCAGAGGCACGAGGTGGTGGGCAGTGATGCAAGCGTGGACAGAAGAACAAGTTAGTGTATACTCTAACAGCAGATTCCTCACCTTGTGATTACCCCCAGGTTCCAGACTGGATCCAGAGACATTTTGTTCTTCAGTAATCCTCTTGCGCACTGGTAGGTGGCATTGGACAGTTACACTTCAGGTGGGGTCCGTCCCGCCCTGGCCATCAAGCCACAATATAACTGCCACCTCCAAACGTCTACGTCAGTCTCTTTCTGATCTCTGTCCACACCGTTGGACGCGGAGGCTTCAGTAATCAGATTGTATTTTTGTGCAGCTCTTTACTTGGACTCTTTTTAGCCTGGTCCATTCCACAGAATGAGTTGGAGGGTGCTTTGGTGAGGAATCTGTGACTAGATAGAGTATCGACCAGAAAGAGCAGTATCAAAAGGTAAGTAACTTGTTCTTTTGATAGATACTTTCATCTGCAGATTCCTCACCTCATGAATAGATACCAAAGCAGTACCTCATCAAGTGGTGGGTCCGTGGAATGACTCAGACCAAGAAATACCGCAGGGCTGCACAAGCAAAGTGCCCCTCCCACCGGATCTGGCTATTCAGGTTGTTGTGCTTTGTGGACATGTAAATGAATGCCCACATTGCATCCTGGCAAATATTCAAGACTGGCACTCTATGTGCTAGTACAGTGGTAGTAACTTTAGCTCTGGAATGTACCTCGAGGATTCTGAAGGCTCTTTCTTGGCCAGCCCAAAACAGACTTTTAATGCAGAGGACAATCCATATAGAGATGGCTCATTTCTGTACAGCGTTCCTTCCTTTGCTATAGAGAATCCCTCAAGGAGATGACTATCCAATTAATGGCCCTTCCTATGATCAATGCATATTTGGGGCCCAATCAATTAATTATCTCTTTCTCTTTCGATCGATGAGGAGGAGCAAAGAAAGCTGGCAGGATGATAGACTGTTCAATGTGGAAAGGCATAACCACTTTTGGAAGCAATGCTGGTTTGTTCCGTAGCATTAATTTGTGCGGGGTGTAAGTGGTGTATGGTTGATAGATAGAGAAAGCTTGCAGCTCACTCATGCAATAAGCAGAAATGACTGCAATAAGGAATACTGTTTTTATTGTGAGCATCCTTAGAGGACAAACGTACATTAGCTCGAAAGAGGTGCACATAAGGAATGTAAAAACCAGATTGATGTCGCACTGGGGCTTTGACGAAGGGCTTTGGCGGGAACATATGGGTTAGCCCTTTCAAAAAACACATCAGAAGGAGTGATTCAAACAGAGATGGCTGATCAGGCAACCATAGAAATGTCGGTACGTCTGACAACCCTTAACTGTTGCCACACTAAGGCCTTGCTGAAGCTGTGATAGTCAAAAAAGCTGCAAATCTGACAATTGTATTTGTAAGAGATGGATATGCTGGAAAGAGCACCGTGCAAGAACCTTCTCCCAACATCACCCATAGATGGTTTGTCTGGAGGAACACCAGGCTGCCAAAATGATATCCACTACTTCAGGAGGGAGATCAAAGGCTGTCAACTGTTGTCACTCAATCTTCAAGCACGGAGGTGTAAGTTGTGCAGACCCAGGTGCAGGATCCTGCCCTGCTGCTACCACAGGAGGAGGTGTAAGTTGCGCAGACCCAGGTGCAGGACCCTGCCCTGCTGTTAGCACAGGAGGTCCTCCTGAAGGAGCTGTCACATCACAGGACAAAGTCTCATGGCCAGACGTTCTGGATACCACAGTCTCCTTCCTGGCCCAGTCCGAAGGCACTAGAATGACTTTGGTTAAGACCCAGAAGGACTAGGGCCTACACTACGGACTTCATAGACATTAAGGGTCGAAAACCACCCCCGGACACTGATTGAGAACCTCCTTAGAACCATCCTTGGGCCCCAGCCTTCTAATGTCTTTGGCACCTTTGGCAGCTTCCACGGTCAAAACAGCGGATGACTTTCCGTCTGCTTCCAGCAATTTGATCACTGACTGGGGATGAGTGTTTGATTTGCTCAAACGCTCCGTCCATCATCCCCTTTGGTATCGCTTTGTTCGCCCTTTGTTGGCAGGGTATGCCCTGACGTGGGTCCCTTGCTCACTTTGCCACTGGATTCAAGATAGCCTGGCCGATGGGGGGTTATGAACCCGAAACCGGTCCCAGGATGCTTGTTTCCGGTCCAGGGAAGACATGGCTTGGCAGTGCGGGCTGGACTGTTCCCATGAGCCACAGGGTCAGACTGATTTCCATATGTCCATGTCTGAACTAGGGTGGTGGAGTGAGCTAAAGAATGATGATGGATTAAACCCAGATCAGTTGACTGGGGGTGAGTGTTTGATTTGCTCAAACGCTCCATCCATCATCCCCTTTGGTATCGCTTTGTTCGCCCTAAGTTGGCAGGGTATGCACAGACGTGGGTCCCTTGCTTACTTTGCCACTGGATTCAAGATAGCCTGGCTGATGAGGGTTATGAACCCAAAACCGGTCCCAGGATGCTTGTTTCCAGTCCAGGGAAGACATAGCTTGGCAGTTCGGGCTGGACTGTTCCCATGAGGGTCAGACTGATTTGCATATGGCCATGTCTGAACTGGGGTGGTGGAGTGAGCTAAAGAATGATGATGGATTAAATCCAGATCAGTTGACTGGGGGTGAGTGTTTGATTTGCTCAAACGCCCCATCCATCATCCCCTTTGGTACCGCTTTGTTCGCCCTAAGTTGGCAGGGTATGCCCAGACATGGGTCCCTTGCTCGCTTTGCCACTGGATTCAAGATAGCCTGGCTGATGAGGGTTATGAACCCGAAATCGGTCCCAGGATGCTTGTTTCCGGTCCAGGGAAGACATGGCTTGGCAGTTCGGGCTGGACTGTTCCCATGAGGCACAGGGTCAGACTGATTTGCATATGGCCATGTCTAAATTGGGGTGGTGGAGTGAGCTAAAGAATGATGATGGATTCAACCCAGATCAGTTGACTGGGGGTGAGTGTTTGATTTGCTCAAACGCTCCTTCCATCATCCCCTTTGGTATCGGAATAGGAGCCTGATGCATGCAAAGATTATATATCCCTATGCACCTGAAATCCCCTTGTCCATGCGTGATGCATTGCCACACGGGGGTAACTGGCAAGCACTGATAACCCGGAAAGAGCGGGGACTGTCCACAATAGGAGACTTGTATGAGGACAATACATTGCTTCCCTTCAATGATTTACAGGAACGCTATGATTTACCCAGAGGGGATTTTTTGCTCCACTCTACGCTTGCTGCGGCTATTCAGAAACATTGGAGGAAGGGCTTAAATGAACCACAGACGTCAATGGGGAGCCAAAATATAGTGACGGCGGCAGGAACCTGTAAAGCAGTCACCAGTCTCTACAAACGCATGACGCAAGAAATGCTAGTTCCTTGACTGCGCTGAGGCTAAAATGGGACGGGCACCTGGGAGATGTGATTCCAGAAAAGACCTGGGCTGATCTTGTGGAAAGGGCGTGAAAGAGTACTAGGAATGCACGATTCCAACTGGTGCATTTTTATATATTGCACAGACCGCATCTCACCCCAGCGAAAATTAACACATATTTTGACATTAGAACAGCAGCATGCCCACGCTGTAATAGGGAGGGGGCAGATTCTCGACATATGTTGTGGGATTGTCCCCAGCTGGAGGGTTATTGGGTAGATGTGGTCACATTATTGACTGAGATCACCAACAGGGAACTGGAGCCGGCTGTGGGACCCTGCCTCCTACATTGGTTTCCCCATACGACCAAAAGAACAAGTTACTTACCTTCGTTAACGCTTTTTCTGGTGGATACAATATCTGCCTGTGGATTCCTCACCTTCTGAACACCCCCTGCGCCAGCATTTCGCGGAAATTCTTTCCTAGCTCTCCCACGTCAAAGAGGACGTCACAATGCCACGGCTTCACTCGCGACTCCGCATGACGTCACCGGAGCCATAGGAGTACCTCGTCGGCGTGCTGACGTCAGTTCCACCCATTTTTTCTGAGCCACCGAGGCAAACGGGCTGACCGTCACATTTTCACATGTATACATAGTATACTTAATATATATATTCACTGAAAAAAACAAAGGTTTCAGGGCTGTTATAGTTAGCTGGACATTTCACTCGTACAAAACCATTGAAATTCATACGTTATAGTTAGTTCTGCTAACTATAACTCGCACGCCCGCAATCCACTGCTGTCACATATTACATCATTCATGACATGGTCAGTGACATCACTGATGACATCTCAAATGACTTCACTGATGACATCATCCAGTGACTGTGGTTTGGTTCGTTATTTAAATATGTATTATATATATATATAGCAATCTGCATTGAAGAATGAGTGGATATATAAATATCTGGATAGAGGATTTAGTAACAGTGTGATTGACTGTTTACTTGACTAATTTATAGTGTCTCACAAAATATCTTGGATAGTGACTAAACTGTGTGAATATCTGTATCACTTTGTCAGTTGTTGTGTAAACTGCTGCACCAGTTGGTTACTAGCTATGTGAAAGTCTATATTAGTTAACTGAGTTTTTGATTTGTATGGGAGAGTGAATGTGTGTGTGGTTCGGTGGGGAGGTGTGTGACTGCCCAAAGATGTGTGAATAGTTGATTCAGTAGGTATATGAGGTTAAGACTACATGTTATAACAGATGTTTGGGTGAGTGAATATCTTTATGGGTGTGGTGATGAGCAAATATATCTCTCAATGGTACATGTCCAACAAACTAGAAAAATAAAGGCAGTGTATGTGACAGTTGTATATAAATAAGTATACATAAGACTCAGTGATTGTACGAGTGACTGTATGGATAACTGTATACTTGTAATAGTGATTGTATAGTATGAATAAATGAAGTGGTGTTTGTGTAAGTGTGTGGCTGAGTAAATGTAAGGATGATCCATTGTTTGCATAAGTGAGTAGGATGACTGCATAAGTGAATAGGATGTGTGCTGGTGTGTAATGTCGATATAGGTGTATACGTATATTTGATAGTGTTCTATTGATCATTGACAGCATGTATAAGTGAATCTATAGGTAAGTGATTAGATGTGTGTGTACATCTAGGAATCACTGAGTGGGTTTTTAGAAACTTGTATTGGTGTGTCAATGGATTCAAATATGGTACTCTGTATTTTACAGTGAGTGATGAAAGATTATACTACTGTATGATGAGGTGTATCTGATTGTCACGTGGATGTCATCAGTGATGTCATTTGAGATGTCATCAGTGATGTCACTGACCATGTCATGAATGATGTAATATGTGACATCATCAGCAGTGGATTGCGGGCGCGTGAGTTATAGTTAGCAGAACTAATTATAACGGAGGAATTTCAATGGTTTTGTACGAGTGAAATGTCCAGCTAACTATAACAGCCCTGAAACCTATGTTTTTTTCAGTGAATTTCTAAGGTTTTTTTAAATGCTAATTCCTAACTATAACATGTCTGGAACCTATGTTTTTTTCAGTGAATTTCGAAGGTTTTTTAAATGATAATTTTTAAATGTAATAATAGTTATATGTATTTTTTTATACTGATTTTCTACATTTTAAAAGTTTTTTTTACATATTTTATTTTTTAAATTACATTATATATTTTTTTATATAAATGGAAATAAAAATGTTTTTTAAAATGTTGAAACTAAAATATTGTTTTTTTTGTTGAATGTATAAGTGCAGAACTATAAGTGTGTTGGTTAGTTAGGGGACTGCATGCATAGTGGATAGGGGTTTGAAGCAGTCCATTTGCTAAGGCCTGGCTCAGTGCATGAGTACTTGGGTACTGACTGAATGATTAGAGTACTGCAAAGAGAGTGCCTGGGTGAATTTATAAGTGGTTGGGTTTTGGCGCAGTGAATGGATTAGTACATGGTGCTGAATGGGTCACTAGAGGAGTGCAAGGGGAGTGACAGGGTGTTTGCTGGAAGTGTATGGATTCTGACTGGGGAAATGAAGGTGTAAAAGACAAGTGTGTAGGTGGTTAGAGGAGGTCAGTGGATAGGCATTTGAGGCATTCCATGTGCTAATGCCTGGCTCGCTGCATGAGTACTTGGATACTGACTGAATGATTAGAGTACTGCAAGGAGAGTGCCTGGGTGAATTTATAAGTGTTATAATTACTTTTCAGGATCAGTACTGGGCTCAAAGATGCAGCACTGAGGTCTCTCCTGATAACAGGTGAGTAAATCGGAATTCGTAGTTCGGCCGATTTTAGAGGAATATTTGTAAGTTTCAAAAATCGACATTGTTCAGCAAAAAGCAGGCAATGATATCCTATGGAACAAAATTCAAGTTACTGGTAAGTACGATAGAATTACTTTTCAGGATCAGTACTGGGCTCAAAGATGCAGCACTGAGGTGTCTCCTGATAACAGTTGAGTAAATCAGAATTCGTAGTTCGGCTGATTTTACTTTGGTCTAGTATATTTAGAGCCACTTTCCTACACCATCCCCTCCCTTCACCACTGTGTAAACGCGCCCTGTGCCCGTTTTAATTTGGGAGATTAAGTCCCCTTGAATCCTGAGTGTCCCTAGGGTCCAAGTAGCCCACTAGGTACCTCCAGTAAGCGCCACAGAGCTGCGTTGCAGAGAGGTGTAAAAAGAGGCACAGCCTGCACCACCTCTCTGCAACGCAGCGCAGTGGCGCTTACTGGAAACACCTGGTGGGCTAGTTGGCCCCCAGGGTCCCTCAGGATTGAAGGGGAATTATTTCCCCAACTTAAAAGGCGCCACAGGACGTGTTTGCACACGTCACCTCAGGCCCCGTCCCCTTCCTTCACCACTGTGTAAATATGCCCTGTGGCCGTTCTAAGTTAAGAGATTAAGTCCCCTTGACTCCTGAGGGTCCCTAGGGTCAAACTAGCCCACTCGGTACCTCCAGTAAGCACCACAGAGCTGCACTGCAGAGAGGTGTAAAAAGCAGCGTGGCCTCTGAACACCTCTCTGCAACGCAGCTCCCTGGCGCATACTGGAGGTACCAGGTGGGCTAGTTGGCCCCCAGGGACCCTCAAGATTGAAGAGGAACTAAGTTGGAAAATTAATTCCCCCTCAATCCCGAGGGTCCCACTAGCCCACCAGGTACCTCCAGTATGCGCCAGAGAGCTGTGTTGCAGAGAGGTGTTCAGAGGCCACGCCCCTTTTTACAACACTCTGCAACGCAGCTCCGTGGTGCTTACTGGAGGTACCTGGTGGGCTAGTTGGCCTCCAGGGACCCTCAGGATTGAAGGGGAATTATTTCCCCAACTTAAAAGGCGCCACAGGGCGTGTTTGCACACATATCACCTCAGGCCATGCCCCCTCCTTACACCACTGTGCAAATGCGCCCCGTGGCGCGTTTTAAGTTGGGAGATTAACTCCCCTTGAATCCTGAGGGTCCCTGGGGTGCAACTAGCCCACCAGCTACCTCCATTAAGCTCCACAGAGCTGCGTAGCAGAGAGGTGTAAAAAGGGGCGTGGCCACAGAACACCTCTCTGCAACGCAGCCCTCTGGCGCATACTGGAGGTTCCTGGTGGGCTAGTTGCCCCCCAGGGACCCCGAGTATTCAAGGGGAATTAGTTCCCCCTCTGCAGACGCGCCAGGGGGCGCGTTTGCATAGTGCTGCAGCAAGGGGGCGGGGCCTCCGCAGGATGCCTTTTTTTTCTCCGTTTTTTTTTTAAGAAGGGGGGCTGTGTGGCCCCCCTTCTTTTCTTATTTTTTTGGCCCTGGGGACCCCATCCCCCAGGGCCTGACCCCTTTTCCATTTTTTTTACAAAAATAATTTGGAAGGGGGCCACGTGGCCCCCCTCCCAAGGCCTTAATTGGCCCCGGGGACCCCATCCCCTGGGGTATGGCCTTTATTTTATTTTTTTTAATTTTGGCGGGGGGATGCGTTGCCCCCCTCCCCAGGCCACTTATGGCCCCGGGGACCCCATCCCCCGGGGCCGGCCTTTTAAAAAAAAAATTTACATTTTATTTTGGGGAGGGGGTGCCACGTGGCCCCCCTCCCGGGCCACTTATGGCCACGTGGACCCCATCCCCCGGGGCCTGGCCTCTCGTTGGGGACTGTGGGGGGGTCCCCAATCCCCCCACGGTCCCAGCCGGCTTCCCGCCTTCTGCGGGAGCCGGCATTGCTTTTCCACATGGGGAGCTGCTAAGATGCAGCTCCCCCTGTGGAAAAGCAATTTGCTTTGCTATTTGGAAGAGAGAGCAGGTTTCCTGCTCTCTCTTCCAAATAGCAAAGCAAATACTAGTTGGCCCCCAGGGACCCTCAGTATTGAAGAGGAATTAATTCCCCAACTTAAAACGTGCCACAGGGCGTGTTTGCACACGTCACCTCTGGCCCCGCCCCCTCCCTTTACCACTGTGCAAAGGCGCCCTGTGGCACGTTTTAAGTTGGGGGATTAAGTCCCCTTGAATCCTGAGAGTCCCTGGGTCCAACTAGCGCACCATATACCTCCAGTAAGCACCACAGAGTTGCGTTGCAGAGAGGTGGTCCAAGGCCATGCCCCATTTTATACCTCTCTGCAATGCAACTCTGTGGCACTTCATGGACGTACCTGGTGGGTTAGTTGGCCCCCAGGGACCCTCAGGATTCAAGGGGAATTAATTCTCCAACTTAAAACGCGCCACAGGGCGCTTTTGCGCACTTGTGACATCAGGCCACGCCCCTTCTCTGCACCACTGCGCAAACGCACCCCCTGGTGCGTTGTAAATTGGGGGATTAAGTCCCCTTGAGTCCTGAGCGTCCCTGGGGGCCAACTAGCCCACTACTTACCTCCAGTAAGCGCCACAGAGCTACGTTGCAGAGTGGTGTAAAAAGGGGCATGGCCTGGGCCACCTCTCTGCAACACAGCGCAGTGGCGCTTACTGGATGTAAGTGGTGGGCTAGTTGGGCCCCAGGGACCCTGAGTATTGAAGAGGAATTAATTCCCCAACTTAAAACGCACCACAGGGTGTGTTTGCACACGTCACCTCAGGCCCCGCCCCCTCCCTTCACCACTGAGCAAAAACGCACCCCGTGGCGCGTTTTGAGTTGGGGGATAAAGTCCCCTTGAATCCTGATGGTGCCTGGGATCCAACTAGCTCACCAGGTACCTCCAGTAAGCGCCACAGAGCACACTTGCAGAGAGGTGTAAAAAGGGGCGTGGCCTCTGAACACCTCTCTGCAACGCAGCTCCCTGGCGCATACTGGAGGTACCTGGTAGGCTAGATGGCACCCAGGGACCCTCAGTATTCAAGGGGAATTAATTCCCCAACTTACAACTTGCCAGGGGGCGCATTTGCACAGTGGTGAAGGAAGGAGGAGGGGCCTAAGGTCACATGTGTGCAAACACGCCCTGTGGCGCGTTTTAATTTGGGGAATTAATTCCTCTTCAATCCTGAGGGTCCCTGGGGGCCAACTAGCCCACCATGTACCTCCAGTATGCGCCAGGGAGCTGCGTTGCAGAGAGGTGTTGAGGCCACGCCCCTTTTTACACCTCTCTGCAACGCAGCTCTGTGTCGGTTACTGGAGGTTCCTGGTGGGCTAGTCGGCCCCCAGGGACCCCCAGTATTCAAGGGGAATTACTTCCCCATCTTACAACGCGCCAGGGGGCACGTTTGCAGAGTGCTGCAGGGAGGGTGCGGTGCCTCCGGCACGATGCCGGTCTTTTTTTTTTTAAAGAAGGAGGGCTGTGTGGCCCCCCTTCCTTTTCTGTTTATGGGCCCTGGGGACCCCATCCCCCAGGGCCTGACCCCCATTTTAAAAATAAAATAAAAATGTTACGGGAAGGGGGCCGCGTGGGCCTCCCTCCCGTGGCCAATTCCGGCCCCAGGGACCCCATCCCCTGAGGCATGGCCACATTTTTTGCTGCGTGGCCCCCTTCCTAAGGCCTCTATTGGCCCCGGGGACCCCATCCCCCGGGCCGGCCTTTATTTATTATTATTTTTTTCTTTGGGAGGGGGGGTCGCGCGGCCCCCTCCCGGGCCACTTCTGGCCCTGGGGACCCCATCCCCCGGGGCCAGGCCATTGCTTTTTTGTTTGCCGGCCTGCCTTTTTAAAAAAAAAAAAAAAGTCTTTAAGGGAGGGGGGCTGTGTGGCTCCCCTCCCGGGCCACTTCTGGCCCCGGGGATCCCCTCCCCCAGGCTGGCCCTATCCGTTGGAGACCGGACCCCACGGTTCCGCCGGCTCCCCGCCGGCATTGCTTTTCCACAAGGGGAGCTGCTGACATGCAGCTCCCCTTATGGAAAAGCAATTCTGCTTTGCTTCATTGAGGCGAGAGCAGTATTCCCTACTCTCACTTCAATAAAACAAAGCAGAGTTTGCAATGACAGGGCGGGAGCCACGAGGCTCCCGCCCTGTCATTGCAAACAGCAGTGTCACCCCGGGACACTGCAGGAGCCGGCTCTGGGGGGTGGTGGTCCCCAGGGTCATCATTGGCTCCAGGAGGGGGGCCGCGCGGCCCCCCTCCCACTTAATGCAAAGCCCCGGGGGGGTGGTGGTCCCCGGGGCTCGGGGGTCCGTAACGGACCCCCTATTTTGAATTTTTAGTGCCCCAGGGAGGTGTCGGTCCCCGGCGCGGGTGGGGGGTTCGAGCCCCCCCACACAGGGTAATTATTTTTTTTTAAAGCCCCGGGGATGGCGGTCCCCGGGGCTGCGGGGGGCTGTGTGCTACCCGCTTACAATTAATGAAAGCCCCAGGGGTGGCGATCCCCTGGGCTTGGGGGGGGGCCTTAGAGGCCCCCCACACATTTAAAAATTTGCCCCGGGGGTGGCGGTCCCCGCGCCTCTTTCATCAAGCCCTGGGGAGGTGGCGGTCCCTGGGGCAAGTGTGGGGGGATTGGGGCCCCCCACATTTTTTTTAAACTGCCCCGGGACCTGGCCCACCTGGGGGCATTTTTAACAAGAAGTGCGTTTTTTTTTCTTTTCCCCAGCCCGATCCGCGGATCCCGTGTATTAAAAAAACGCCTGAGCAGGCCTAGGCGTCAGGGTGTTTCTACCCTGCCCCCTTTTTCCTGTTTTGCACATTTGTTTTTCTGTTTTCTTGTGCCTCGGTTCTACTGAGGCACAAGATGGCTGCCAACACTTCCTGGTTTGGAGCGTTGACAGCCAATTAGCATGAAGCTTGTGATCGGGAGGGTGCGCAGATCCACCGCGGCCATAGATATCACTATCTTTATTTCTTAATTTCTCAAAAAACTACTGAACGGATTTACACCATTTTTTTAAAGGTCGCTTTCTGAGCCAAGCAGTACTTTTTTGCCAAATTTGGTGTAATTCCGTTCAGCAGTTTTTGTAATAACCGCCGTGTCTAAAGTTTCTTATGGGAAATCGATTTTTTGAACTCCATTTTTTTATTTTCTCAGGAACTAATGAATGGATTTGCACCATTTAAAAAAAAAAGATCTCTTTCTGAGCCAAGGGCTACCTTTTTGCAAAATTTGGTGTAACTCCGTTCAGCAGTTCGGGCTGTAGCCTGTTCCAAAATTTCCTATGGGAAACAACATGGAGCCTTTTTTTCTCGGCCCCCGCTTGACGAATCACCCCAAAACTTTCAGGATATGAGCTGACTGGAGCGCCCCACCAGTTTCCAAAATTTTGCGAAGATTCCTCATCCGGCGCCAAAGTTATTGGGAAAAGAATGTTACGATTTTCCTCTGGTAACTAGGTCCTAACTATATATATATTGCAGGTCCGTGTGTCTCAGGCTGGGGCACCTTATGCGGAACAACGTGCCTGTTCGATGGGGCACCACTAAAGCAACGGAAACAGAAGGGGATCGCCAGCGACCCACTGGGTAAGAACTACAGAGGGACTAAGGGAAAACAGCACCAATCATGGACTCTCGATATTGCCCTGGACTACACGAACCAGGGTGCTTTGCAAGAACACGCCCACTAAGGCGGGACTAAACAAACTATATCACCTGTGAGAACTATGCATGCTTTCATCCTCCCTACCAAACGCCGTGCCATGATGAAGGAATAATTCTCGAAACGCGTAGGCAGAAGGCGCTTTACCATGCTGTGGGATTCTCCCTGAGTCCGCTGCTGCCTCCCGAATAAATAAGGAAAAATCAGAGCGTTGTGTGGGTGTCTTCATTTGCATGGCAAATTACGATTGGAATATATATATATATATATATATATATATATATACATATACATATACATATACATACACACACACACAAATACATTACCAAAAAAGGCATGGAGAAATAGAAATAGATCAAGTATTTCCCACTATTAAAACATAGGCATGATAAAGTCATTTTAAAAAACACTCATGATAAACAGTTAAAGCATCTTTTTGGTAGAAACAGGTGGACAACGGGAAGGTGGGTGGGACCGTGAGGAATTCACAGGTAGATATTGTATCCACCAGAAAAAGCGTTACCGAAGGTAAGTAACTTGTTCTTCTGATGGATACTTCTGCCTGTGGATTCCTCACCTTCTGAATAGAATCCCAAAGCAACACCTCACCCGGAGGAGGGTGTCCACCTGACAAGACCAAAAGTTCTTGCAAAACAGAACGAGCAAAATGGCCATCCCTCCTAACCTCCGAGCTCTGATACCTTCAGGAGTGTCCTTCTTGGCCAAGGTGTAGCAAATCTTGATGCACAAGATAATCCATCTGGAGTGAGTCCGCTTGTGCACAGCCTTGCCTTTCATCTTCCAAGCGTAGCCCACAAAGAGCTGATCATCCAGCCTCAGATCACTTGTTCTGTCAAAATAAAAGCTGATAGCTCTCTTAGGTTCCAAACAATGAAGTCTCTCCTCCTCCTTGGAAGGGTGAGGGGGAGGATAAAAGATGGGTAAAGTAATGTACTGTCCCATATGGAAAGGAGTAACCACCTTGGGAAGGAAAGCAGCCCTGGTCCTTAGAACCAACATATCTGCATGAATGGTCAAGAATGGAGGCTTCGAACTAAGAGCCTGAAGCTCACTTACCCTCCTAGCCGTGGTAATGGCAATCAAGAAGACCGTTTTAAAAGAAAGAAGCCTCAAAGGACAAGTATGAAAAGGCTCAAATGGAGAACCCATTAAAAAGGTAAGAACGAGATTCAAATCCCACTGAGGCATAACGAGAGGAGTGGGAGGAAACTTATTTGTAAGGCCTTTAATGAACCTCATGACAATGTGGGACTTAGATAAAGACGGCTCGCTGGCAAAACATAGAAAAGCCAAGAAATAGCCCTTAACAGTGGCCAAAGCACAAACCTGCTGGGCCAAGAAAAGCGAAAACTGAAGAACATCTGACAAGTGGGCCTTTAAAGGATCAATCGATCTCTCTCCACACCATTTAACGAACCTAGACCATCTGGAAGAGTAAACAGACTTGGTGGAGTGTCGCCAGGACGATAAAATAACATCCACCACATCCGGTGGGAGAAAGAAGGAACTCAGGTTGCCCCGTTCAATCTCCAGGCATGAAGGTGCAGGCTCTGGAGGTGGGGGTGTAGAACCTGCCCCGGCGAATCTTCCTCAGAACACGAGGGATCAAGGGTATGGGAGGAAACGCGTAAAGGAGTTGTGAGCTCCAATCCAATTGAAACGCGTCTCCCAGAGCTCCCTGCATCGGAAACTGGAGACTGCAGAACAACGAGCAGTGCACGTTCTCGTGGGTGGCAATCAGGTCCAACCGAGGAGACCCCCACATCTGGAAGATGTGATTAACCACCTCCGGATGAAGCTGCCACTCATGATCGTCCGAGTAATGCCAACTGAGACTGTCCGCACGAATATTCAGCACACCGGCTAGATGATTTGCAAACACACAAATCTGATGATTCTGAGTACAGGACCAGAGTCGCAGAGCCTCTCGACAGAGACGATACAACAGTACACCTCCCTGTTTGTTGATGTACCACATCGCGGTAGTGTTGTCCTTCAGGACCTGAACCGATTGACCGCGAAGGGAAGGAAGGAAAGCCTTTAGTGCCAAACGTACCGCCCGCAATTCCAAAAGGTTGATATGAAGCATCCTTTACTCTGGAGACCAAAGACCTTTGACCTCCAGATCCCCCAGATGAGCACCCCACCCTAGAGTGGAGGCATCCGTGATTACTGTGGCCACAGGTGGAGGAAGCTGAAAGGGCTTTCCTTGAGACAGGTTGCCCTGCACACCCGACTAAGTCAACTCCACTGCAGCTTCTCTGGAGATTCTGACCTTCTCCCCGAGATCTCCATTGTGTTGATACCACTGCCTGCGGAGGCACCACTGGAGTGCCCTCATGTGCCAGCGTGCATGACTGACCAACCGTATGCAGGAAGCGAACAGACCAAGCAGACGTAGAACCTTCAGGACTGGAACAACCGCTCCATCGTGAAATAAAGGAATTATTTCCTGTATGTCGAGAATCCTCTGCAGAGTTGGGTATGCTCGACACACAGAAGTGTCCAGTATTGCTGCTATGAACAGGCTGCGCTGAGAAGGCACCAAGTGAGATTTGGGTACATTTATCGAGAAACCCAAGTTGAACAACAGTTGTGTTGTTGCTTGCAAGTGGCACAACACCATCTCCGGAGACTCTGCTTCAAAACAACCAGTCGTCCAGATAGGGGAAAACAGGAACCCCTGATCTTCTGAGATGTGCCACTACCACCGCAATCACCTTCGTAAAGACTCTAGGAACGGAAGTGAGACCGAATGGAAGAACCACAAACTGATAGTGTTGTGATCCTACTGTGAACATGAGATACTTCCGATGCGACTTCAGGATGGGAAGATGAAAATACACATCCTGCAGATCGATGCCATCCAATCTCCATTTCAATCTCCACTGGGGCTCCGTGGAAGACTCTGCTACCAACAAGCTTGCCACCTTTCTCTCAGCTAACGATCTTGTCCAACACTGCTCGGAAATTACACACGCCAAGGTCTCAATCCTGGACCATGTTATTTCGAAATCAGACCTGCTTACCGTTGCTCCCCCTAGCCATGTAGACTGGTCAGACCATTTCCTCATTCCCTTCCGTTTTCAACTTTCGCACGTTATAACTCTCGGCCAACCTAAAAGGGCTTCTACCTGGTTCGGCAACACTAAAAACATTGATCTTGAGACCCTGTGATTCTGCTATGCGTTCTCTTCCTAGTCTAGACCCAAACGCGGATGTCAACAATCTCACCCCCATTGCCTCTCAATCCTAGCAGTCGAAATCGACAATGTCGCTCAAGGAAAAGACCCACCCCCTCAGCACCATGGTTCAATAAAGCTCTCTATGACGAAAGGAAAAACCTTAGAATCTTGGAGAAACATTGGAGACAATCTTCATCCACCTCCAATCTCTTTATTTTATGTTCGGCAAGATCCAAATACCACAAGCACATCTTCCATGAAAAAGCACATTTCAGATCCCTCCTCGACTCTGCTAAAAACAGACCCAAAAAACTTTTCGACCTCATCAAAAACCCAAACTGCTCTCCCCAAACCATCAAACCTGAGGATGCTTCAAAGAAAGCAACTGAATTCGCTATATTCTTTGATGAAAAGGTCAAATCACTGGTGGATCAGGTCCCCACCCCACCCCCATTGAGGAGCGAAAATCCTTAGTCACTTGGCAGAACTTTGCCGCCATCTCAGAAGATGACCTCCTCAAATGCATCCTCGAAACCAAACACTCCAACCATTCTTCTGACCCCATACCTAGTGTCATCGCCATTGATTTCTTTACCAATACTCTCTCTTATTGGACCAGGCTAGTTAATCTCTTCCTCAGTCAATGATCCCTCCCAGCTGTCCTCAAAACAGGACAGGTTACCCCGCTTCTAAAAAAAACCTCCGCAGATGCGAACAACCTCAACAACTTCCGCCCCATCACCAATCTCCCTTTTCTTTCAAAAATCACAGAAAAATGTGTTGCAAAACAACTTTCCCAACACATTATGGACAATAATCTCATTGAGGTGTTCCAGTCTGGCTTTATTAAAAATTGCAGCACTGAAACAGCCCTGCTGCAAGTGATCGATGATGCGCTGCATATACTCGATTCGGGGGAATCATGCCTTCTTGACCTCTCTGCAGCCTTTGACACTGTTATTCACAACACCCTACTTAACACTCTTCAACAGAGAATGGGCGTGGAAGGCACAGTGCTTCAATGGTTTGCTCATTCCTCTAGGACAGATCCCAAATGATCAAGATTGCGAACAGTCTCTCATCTCCACTGGTGGTTGGTCAAGGCGTCCCTCAAGGTTCTATCCTTGCACCCACTCTGTTTAATCTCTATCTGGAACCATTAGGGAACCTCCTAAGCAAATTGGAAATCCTTTACCATCTCTATGCGGATGACACCCAAATCTACCTCAAGGTGTCTTCCTCACAAGATCTCTCACTACTCAACTCTACTCTCAACTCTATTCACAACTGGATGTTAGTTCACCAACTCATTCTCAATCCCTCCAAAACTGAATTCCTCCTTTCTACCTCTCTCTCCCCGCGTCCTGTTCAATCCTGGATGGATCAGCTGAATTTACTCCACAGTAAACCCATCATTGTCGACTGCGCTAAATCCCTAGGTGTCATACTTGACAAAAGACTCAACCTAATCTCACACATCAACTCCATTGCCAAGAATGCACGTTTTCAGCTGCGCCTTCTGTGGGGGATTCGTCGGTTCTTCCCGGAGAAAGACCTAAAAACCTTGGTCCAATCGCTAGTTCTCTCTAGACTGGATTATTGTAATTCTCTTCTGACTGGCCTACCCAAATCTCACCTCTTCCCCCCTCAAATCCGTCCCCATTCAGCAGCTCGCTTCATTTCAGGGTCCAAACGAAGTGACCACATCACTCCTATCCTGTCTTCTCTCTGATGGCTTCCCATCGAGGCAAGAGCTATTTACAAAACGGCCTGCATCACCCACAAAGCCTTGTACACTTCCTCCCCTCGCTATCTGGCGAATAAACTGAAATTGTCTGGAGCAGTGAGACCTTCTCGGAATGTGGAAAAGTTTCTGCTTAAGCCCGCCGCCTTCAAAAGGGGAAAAAAAAACCGATGGCTCAATCGTTCTCAGGTAATGTGGTGAGAGTCTGGAACTCGCTCCCTCCATTGCTCCATGCCACCACCACCATCCGGATCTTCAAATCTGACCTCAAATCTCTTCTATTGCAAAGACACTTTCAGAACGAACTCCTTCATTCTCAGACCCCGCGAGGAAGTTCGTTAGTCATTGTAAATTTGTAATATATATATATATATTTTTTTTTTCTTTTTGTACATTCCTTGCTTGCTGTGTTTGATATTGTTTTCTTGCCTTCTATGTTTTTCCCTACCTCCTCTAGCCTGCTGTGTTTGATACTGTGTCCTGCTATTTTTGTAACGTTTTATTTTGTAGCATTTCTCTCATGTAACGTAACTGGTTCTATTGTACAGCGCTCTGACACCTTCAGGTAAAGTCCGCGCTTTATAAAAATGCATTAAATAAAATAAATCCAGTCTTCCTGTTGCAGCGCAAGAAGAACCTGAGCCAAGGTCAACATTTTGAACTTTTCCTGTCTGAGGTAAAGGTTTAAAAATCCTGAGGTCCAAGATCGGCCTTAATCGTCTGTCCTTTTTGGGGATCAGGAAATACCGGGAGTAGCATCCCTGACCCCTCTCCTGCTCCGCAACCACCTCTATCACACCTTTCTGTAACAAGGTAAGAACTT
This sequence comes from Triturus cristatus, assembly GCF_964204655.1. NCBI lineage: Eukaryota > Metazoa > Chordata > Amphibia > Caudata > Salamandridae > Triturus > Triturus cristatus. Next base: position 75,125,636 of record NC_140580.1, on the reverse strand, counting down.
CCTGCTGCAAAAGCAGTAAGTGGTCCTATGAGCACCAACCCTGGCGAGGAGGGTAAGGAGGAGGAAACTCTAAAAAAGGGAGGGTGTACCCATTCTCTACAAGATTTAAAACCCAACGATCTGAAGTGATCAGTTTCCAATCTTGTAGAAAGTGGGACACCCGACCCCCAACATGTTCTAAGATGGGGGATCTAGAACTGCTTTCCTGAATTACCAACGGTGCCGGGAGGAGAAGTGGAGGAGGAGGAGGAGGATTGCTGCCGAGAGGCTCCCCTAAGACGCCCTTTATTCTTCCCTCTGTACGATTTGTACAAAGGATTCTGCTGCTGCTGGCCTTGTTGAGACTGCTGGCGGCCATGAAAGGAAGCAGCTCTTCCAAAACCATGATACTGATGGACTGCACCTGGAGGCCCAGAGACCTTGCAGTAGCCTTATCCTATCCTTAAAAGGCTGCAAGGCAGAGTCAGCCTTTGAACCAAATAGTCTTGACCCATCAAAGGGCAAATCCAGCAGAGTCGCTTGAACATCAGGTGAAAATCCAGAAGATCTAAGCCAAGCCTGTCTTCTTGTCGCCACAGAAGACCCCATCACATGAGCCATAGAGTCAGCAGTGTCCAGACCCGATTGTATGACCTGACGGGCTGCAGCCTGAGAATCGAAAAGGGCCTCCAAGAAACTATTTCGATCCTCTTCGGCAACTTTGGAGCTAGTTGCTTGACTGAGTCCATCAGAGCATGGATATACCTCCCAAGAAGACAGGTTGCATTAGTGGACTTCAGAGCTATACTAGCAGAAGAGAACACCTTCTTTGCTGCCTGCTCCATCTTTTTAGAATTCCTATCACCAGGTATGGTAGGGAAAGAACCAGAAGACTGCTTCGAACAAGAAGCCTGGACCACCAAGCTTTCTGGTGATGGATGCGAAGACAGAAAAGCTGGATCCCCAGGAGCAGGCCAGTACCTTCTTGAGATTGAACGAGAAACTGCAGGAGCAGACAAGGGCTTCTGCCAAACTTCCATTATAGGCTCTGTTAAGGCCTCATTAAAAGGTAGCAATGGTTCAGAGGCTGAAGAAGAAGTATTAAGAAACACCAAAAGGATATTAGATTTTACCTCCGCTGAGGGAAGTTGCAGATCAAGCAATTCAGCTGCCTTCCTTATCACCACGTGATAAGGAGCAATGTCTTGTAACACTCCAGCCTTCGGGGAAGAAAGATCATATTCAGGAGAAGTATCCAACCCACTGGCCTCTTGTAAGTCCTCAAACTCGTCCACAGACTCAACAATTTCTCCTTCCTCCTGATCCTGTGCATATTCCTCCTCCTCAAGGAGTCTCGGTGCCTCTCTCCTAGAGCTCTGTTTAATAAGCGGGTTCGGCGGCGCGGTGCCGGTGAGGACATCAACGGCGTCGATGGAGGAGCCTCAGCTTCAAACCTGGCATTGATCGAATTTGAGGCAGCGCCGACTCGACAGCAGATGGAGTCCGCGGAGCCGGAGTGGAAGACCTCCGCGCCGGGAAATGCCAAGCCGGAGTCGACGGCAAGAATGGCACAAAGGGTGCTTGAGGATAGTGGTGAGGAACACCCAAGTTAAAGGCCAAAGGACCCACGAGGCCCGAAGGTGCACCAGATGGAGTAGAGGCCCTGGCAAACATGCCAAACATCGCATTAAGAAAATGCGTTGTGTCTAAGCCAGGAACAGGAAAAGGAGGATATGGATCCATACCTTCCTGAAGAGGAACCTGCTGAGGCTGAACTGAAGCCTGCGGAGCCGGGGACGGCGCCCACACAGGTGAAGCCACATGGCTTGGAGACGACTCCCTGGGCGTTGGAGACATAGCAGGAGCTGGAGTACCTTCATGCGACGAAGAGTCCTTCTACGCCGGCGACCTCGGAGCCGGAGATGGAACCGGCGTCACCCGTGGAGATGGAGTCGGAAAAGGAGAGACAAAGTCCTTTCTTCAAAGTCGCTTAGCTGGAGAAGGCGACCTTGACCTCGAAGCCCTGACCTTCGACGAACGGCGCCGAGAGCCATGTCTCCTCTTAGACTTCTTATGCTTTTTTGATTTCGAAGTATGAGAAGACACCGACTTCGCTTTTTTACAACCCCTCTTCTCCTTTTTGGCTCTGGCCATAAACAGCTTAGCTTTGCGCTCCTTAATGGCTTTTGGATTCATTTTTCTGCAGCTTCGGTATTCATCGACATTGTGATCCACCGATAAGCATCAAAGGCAATCTTCATGCCGGTCAGTGATTAACATGTGACCGCCGCTCTCTCTGCAGAGCTTAAACCCAGTCTTCCTATAAGTAGCCATTGGAAATCCCCGAGTGAAACAAAGTTTTCTCTCTAGAAAATGGAGGTCCCCTAGAAGAACCGTTACACGTCGACGCCGCGGAAAAAAGGGAACAGACGTCAGCTCGCCGACGAGGTCCTCTTATGGCTCCGATGATGTCATGCGGAGTCGCGAGCGGAGCTGTGGCATTGTGACGTCCTCGTCGATGTGGGAGAGCTAGGAAAGAATTTCCGTGGAATGCTGGTGCAGGGGGTACTCAGAAGGTGAGGAATCCACAGGCAGAAGTATCCATCAGAAATAATGTCACAAGCAAATATCTAGATTTGGGCCTATTATTAGCTAAATGATAGCGGAGATATCACTATGCATTGGAAAGCAAAGAAGGGCCCAAATGTTAAAAGGTGGAAGACTGAATTAATTAGATGGGCGGAATGTGAAGGTATAGTTCGACTGCAACTAGCAAAACGAACGGAGAGTGAGAAAGCACTGGAGGCAGCGAGGGCATGTGAAACATTTGTGGTGCTCCTGAAGATCCCGGATACTGAGTGATGAGGACCATACGGTTGATGCTCCTGATGAGCTGGAATAGGTAGCTCTCCCTGGGTACTCCATAACAAGGCAGACATAGGCACTCCACACAAACTGTGCACCTGCCATGTATTGGTTTCCCTGAGCACTATATTAGTATCACTTATGGAACTAACCAGTAGTAATTTCAGTCGGTAGAACAATTGCTGATTTTATGTGACACGCCTGGTGGGTGGGAGTTGGGTGGGGGGGGGAGGTTGTTTAGACATGATAGAAGCGTGGGGCTATATTAGACCATAGGATGTTGACGAACTGTACACTATATGATTTATCCTGCATACATGATTCCTATATTGTGGATTGGGAAATGAGAATTTGTATGTAACTAAGATATGATGTTTGTTTTGAATGCAATGATGATCTTGTTCCTTGACTTATATGAACCTTGACACAGCTCGTGCCATGGAAAGGGCCTGTGCAGAAATATAAAAAAAAAAAAAAATGTTTAAAAAGAATATATGGTCTTCCTTGCTGAACACCGCTCAATCCATTGCAGATGCTCTGACCTACTACTCCAACTAACTAGATGCACAAGTGGACATCCTCAGCTCTCTTGCGACCCTCATCATGGGTATTGATAGGAAACTGGATACCCTGAACTGTCTGATTAAGCACGTGCAAACAGCGGTAGAACTGGCTGACGCCCCGGTAAGACTGCCAGGTGCTTGCCCATTTTCTCCGATTTTAAACAAATTGTCCACTTTGCCACAAGTTATGGAAACTCTGCTGCAGGACCTCAAGTCACAGCTTCCACTATCCAACCCTCCAGCAAGGGAGTGTTCGCTTCACAGCACTCCCACTAGGGCACTGACAAGTCACAAGCTGTACAAAAATGCCCTCCTATAACTTCGGCTACGGACGCAGGAACAACCATCGCTTTACCATCCGACAATGCAGAACATTCCTCGGGACCCATGACATCATCACAGTCTCTTCCACAGACTACCGTTTCTCCTCCTCCGCCCAGTAATACACTCCCAGCTAGGCTAAGTAAACATTCTCGCAAACGGCTAAGAAAACAACAGTCAAGGTTCACAGAGCATCTAATACAGTAGAGCAAGAGTTGTTATGTCCCATCTTCAACAAGAACAAACCTAACAAAATCACATACCCCCGGGATTTACCAGCTTTGAGCCCAGAGTCCCCCCTAAATACCCTAGCTTCAGAAGCTGCCCAGCAGGAACAGCCAACTTTCCAAGTCCTACCCGAAGCAGCAGCAAGCGCCAACACTAAATAGACAGGGGCAAGACCCACTTTTTATTCAAGGAGATCCACCGATTTCCTCCTTCGATGCAGAACACTTAGGACCTTATCAACTGTCCGCCTGAACCTCCCTACAGCTGCTTCCCCCCCCCCCATCAGCTGTTTTTCATTGCAGAATACCAAACAAGGGGGGCCTATGACATTCTAAATGGGGGCAACATTAATCTTCTGCTGCAGGCGGGTCCTTACTTACAACATATAAAATCAGTGGACATTTCCGCGATCTAATTTTTAGAGTCAAGAAGAAAGCGCGAACCAGAACCCACTTAGGCTACATTTCTTTCTCCAACATGGGTGGAATGGATTCTGGCAAAATCTGCAGTCTTTGAAGGATGGTGCATACAACTTGAGAGAGTGAGGGTCAAAGGAAATCCAACTGTACACTTGCACTAGCACAATCCTTCAACTCTTTCCAATTTAAAAAGTGCACAAGGAATTTAAGGCTCTAAAATCTCCATCATGCTAACTCGCACAAGTTCCCACACCAGGCCCGCCGGTTGCAAAAAGAAGCGTATGGAACAAAAAGCTTTAGGAAGGCAGAGATCCAGCATTCAGATTGGAACTGGCTGTCAACAGCTCTTCAGGCAAGGAATACCCTGTGACAAAGTAACCTAAGCCATGCCAGACAGCGCCTACGCAGGGCCGGTCTCAGCCTATGCTCCTGCAATACACATGGTCTCATGCAAAAATTGGAAGTAAACGAAGGCACAACTTTTTGGAGGGACTTTGATCTCCTTACGCTACAAAAATCTTGGGCTCAATCAACTATCCCTCTGACCAGCTATGTCAAGTTCCAGAAACCAGTCATTAAAACAGATAAGGTCGTCCAATGGGTAGCATAACAGTTTATATTTCTACATCACTGCACTACTCTGTGGAAGAGATCACATTGAAAGTACCTTGGGCCCAAGTAATCCGTCTTAGCATATATCACGCCATTGGAAATCATTTGCTTCTGATTATCAATGTCTACATCAACCCCACCAAGTTGGGGAAGAAGGAGAAACTCAGAAACTTAGTATCAATTTGACCTGACCTTAAACAAATTATTTCGCCAGCAAACATACTGCTATCTGGCGACTTTAAAACCAATCGATTTGGGGGAGCACCAGGTTGTGAGGTTAACATCCTGGGCGACAGAGTACGACCTTCCAGCTCCAAGCTTTCCAGCGGCTAATCGTCTATAGAAATTTGCAGAGTTTTTGCTACCAAAGTGCGATTCCCTAGGCCTCAGGCTCCTTAATGGGTGCCTCAGTGGCGACATACCTCCAGTCTGGACAGAGGCCGCAGGAAAGCCTATCTCTTATATTGACTTCACCCTCTGGACTGTGGGACTCTTCAAATACATTGAAGATTTCTCACTAGGATCTCGTTCTGACAGTGACCATAGACTGCAGTTTATCAATCTGTACATCAAAAGTGGAAGCTGCTCCTTCCACCAGCACCGGGGTGAGGACTGAAAACCTAAAATGGGAAAATGAAATTAGCCGGGAAGCTCTGCCATGGACAAGAGCCCCATTAAATGCATCCACAGCCCAAAGTATCTCTCCCATCAGACAACAGACGCTCTTCATTGGTCGAATCCTTCAGAAACTTCAAGTTAATCTTCCACCATGCACCAAGCGACTGACCTTCCTTCTTCTAAATTCAAAATGATGGAATCTCTGAAGGCTTTGAAAAGCGAAGTAAACCGCGAAATACGAATCCTTGTCAAGCAGCCCTCTTCACTAATTGCGAAACTCAATTTAAGTAAATCAAGGTTCTTCTTCAGGAAAGCAATCTGGCATGCTAAAAACGAAAGAAAAGAGGACTTTTGTACCTAACCGCTGGTCGCATGTAAGGAAAAGAACACACAGAGATTCTGGTTATTGATCAATCAAGTCACAATAGGAAGCAAGAAGGGCACCAATGCGAATATCACTGAAACTGCCTGGCTCTCAAGTCTGACGGTTCATTTTTCATCACATGCCGAAAGTCTACCCATAGTACCCTCTTGCAGTTCGTCAAGTGATTTCCCTGCTACTCTGAAGGCTACAAAAATGCCCGTAAAGGACTCACTCACAGTCGGTTCTTCAACTATCCTCATTACATTCAAATACTGGATGTACTGAGGATGCTTTTTTTACATCTGACCCTGCATTCTGGACCCTGTTAAAACACTGCTTGGCAACTAACTCATTCAAGACACCTGGAGAGGGTCCATCATCCAACCAATATTTAAAGGGGGCACAAAATCCATCCCCGCCATTACAGACTCATTGCCCTAATTGACAATGATGCCAAACTTTACACCAGCTTGTTACTCAACTATCTTAGAGCCTGGGCAGAGGAATGCCAGATCATTCCAAAAAATCAATGCAGATTTGGAGATGAATGCGGCACCACCTCAAATCTGATGGCATTGGCCTTCATGTGCGACAAAGCAATCAGAAATAAAGGGGTGCTTTACTCCTGCTTTGTGGATTTTAAAGCCACTTTTGACAGCATACCAAGAGGCCCTCTTTGGCACAAACTGCGGGACTGGGGTCTGCGAGGTGCCTTGTTGAGAGGAATTGAACAGCTGAATACTAATACCTGGGTGCAGTCAAACTAGGAGAGGGCTCTTGTATCTCAAGGAAGATCCATAATGGCTGAAGCAAGGCTGTGTGCTTACTCCCTTGCTTGTTTATTTATATATAGCTGTCATGTTGAAGCCCCTTGATGAAGCAAATTGCCACCTGCCCAAACTGGGAGGCCAACGCATGATCCACTTGCTATATGCAGATTATCTCGTGCTCCTCGGCCAGACCAAGATGAGCCTACAGCTGCAACTTTCCACCCTACACACCTATACTGTCAGGAACGGGTTGAAAATCAATCAAACAAAAACCAGGACGGTCACATTCAGCCCAAAATTAACTTGTCATAGCAGGTGGCAGCTTAATGACGCATGGCTCCACCACAGCAAGGATTACAAATATCTGGGCATCCTCCTCGACAGTGAAGGATCATTCAATTCTCACCTGCGCTCTATAAATAACAAAGGCTCTAGCTTAATGTTTGCTCTTCCAGCTGTCGCTCTGAAGCTACGAGGACCAAGCCTTAACCCCCCCCTTCTCCAGATAATGAAAGCAAAGGTAATCCCTGCACTAACCTAAAGGAGAGAGATTACCCTCGACAGGGAGGCTAGGACAGTAGACAAGCAGATTACCAGAATTTACTAAAATGCTCTCCACCTTCCAAGGAGAGCGTCATCAGCGCAAGTGAGACTCAAGTACAGCATTATAAAACATCTACGGCAATAAAACTGTCAAAACTGGAGAATTTGGCAGCACTAAGTAAGCGATCTCATGCATGGTCAGCTATTAATTCCTATTCCTCCAGCAAGCAGCAGAACTAAATCATTTGTACTTACTCTTTGTGGATTAAGGCTAGGCTTGTGGTAGTAAGACTGGGCGAGTGGAACCTGCGTGCTAACCTTCCAGCATGGCATTGCTCAGCACCACACGCCACAAGATGCCGTCTTTGTGGCCAAGGAAAAGAAACTCTAATCCACATCCGATGTATCTTCCCTTCATTGCTGCAGCAAAGGAGAATCCTTCTCTGTCCCGACTTCATCTGACCTGGAATTTGTACCTGCCGGCAGGCAGTTGTTGCTTGCCTGAATCCTTTTAACTCATTACTAAATGTCAGAACTGTCAAATTTCTCAAGATGGTTGCAACCAAACTGGACAATGTCAATTCTACCGGTGCTGTGGTAACATCCTGCCAACACGGTAATTTTACTTTTTCTGTTTGTTTTCTACCGTGCACTCTTGTTTTTTTAAACATTTGTGCTATTTATCATTGCATCTCCAATATCGGGCCGGGCTGAGCCCGCCAAAAATGTTCCGCCCTTTATGCTACAGCTATAGGATTAATTACACCACTGTCAGCACAGTCCGCTGCAAACAGGCTGGGTTTAGTCAGGCTTCCAGCACATTTTGCACATTGCACTTTAGCGACTATTCATGCTGCTTACTACCTGATTTCCCATTGCCATAATTGCGTTTTTGCACATCTTCTTAAACAACCAAAGCTGCTATTTCTTGACACCAGCCTTTGTCTAGCATGTTTACAGTATGCCATCGTTCACACCCACTCTTTGCACTGGTATTCTCTATATTGCACTGTTTGGTCCTGTATTGGGTCAGTCTGTGAGCAAGATAGTTCTGTGACTTTTCTCTTCCTAATACTAATTGCAGATCTCTCTGCCCTACAAGGGGATCTTGCCTTGCGTGTTATGCATATTGTTCCTTAAATTGAGCCAAAGCTTAAGCTCGTTTTACGTGGTATCGATTGAAAAAAAAAGCTGTTTTTCACTTCGCTTTACTTGTTTTTATCTTCTAAAAATACAGCTCAGCAGAATCTTTTCTGTCCAGAACTTATCGTTGTTTGTTCTTTTAATGTGGTTTTTAGGTCTCGCCTAAGCAGCGCGCATGCGCTGGCACCTAAGCAGCGCACATGCGCTGCTTAGGAAAAAGACCTTTAGCAATCGCTTCACTTTTGCAGGCAAAAATGTGCATGCGTTGCATTGCTTTCAATGCTAACGCATGCACGTTTGGTGATTCCCTTGCGGAGCGAGCTTTGACACATGGTTCCTGCTCATGCCCGCAAGGGAATCCGGCGCAGGCCCCCTTCTCTCTCCCCTCCCCTCCCCTCTCCTCGTCAGCACGAGGTGCGCGCGCTTGTTTTTGTCATGTTGTGGGTATTTAAAATGCAGCGTCAAAGGGTGTTATAATGCTCACAGATTTGCTTAAGGGCACACAGAGGAATTTGCTTCAACCGTTCCCTGTACAACGGGGTCAGGTGAAGTCCATGTCTTCATGCAATCAAATCTCTTGCAGAAAAAAAAGTGTTCAATTTTTGCGGCAAAGAACTTAAAGGGTTTGGTCTAACGACGCTCCAGAAAGTAACGCACCGGCGAAAACAATGCCGCAAACTGAATTGGAACCAGTTCTGTTCGCTCCCGAATACTGGACAGAACAAACCCATTTGCTGCTCTTTACAAAAGTTAAAGATGGGTCTAAGGTGAAAGGTAAACGAATGCCATCCTTTTCTGCCTCGTTTTCTACATCGTTCTGTTTTACAAGCTGAAGCAATGCTTGCTTCCCTCGTGCACACTGCATGTGCTGCTGCACAATCCCTTTGACCCGTCTTGTGTTTGTGGTGGTCTGGTTCCCTGCTTTGGTGAGGGGCACAGGGTGGTGGTTTAATCACTGTGTCAGAGGTGCCCAACAAACGTGTGAAACGGTTTGCGACAATGTTTGCTGCCTGTGTGATAGAAAGGAGCAAGTAGGCTTTTTTTCTTCAGCACAAAAATGTGTGTATTGGAGAAAAAAAGAACAAAATGACTGTGAACCAGTTATAAAATGTGTAGGAAATGCGTTATTTGAAAAGTTTAATAGAAAAATTAACAAAGATATGTGAAGCCTGGATAATTACCTAAGAAAAGAACACACCGTCTCTACCCAACTTGTTTTACGTATTCGATGCAGAACGGGACAGCCTCTGTTTGCCTCAAACTTTGCGCCATCGTTTGTCTTTTAAAATAAGCTTCGCTCCGCTGAAAACAAACATTGGCATAGCCAATAGGTCTCGCCTTTGGGACCTTAAAAGTGTTTAGCCATGCAACAGTTGCATAGCTAAATACTTATAAGGTCCCAAAAGCGAGACCTATTGGCTATGCCAATGCTTGTTTCTGTTTATTACTGCTCTGTAGTAATGGCGGCACCCGTGCTTTAGCTTAAACATCTTAAACTAAAGTTGGGTGCCGAGATTGCTTCAAGAGTAAAGAATTGTCTATTTCTTTACTTTTGAAGCAATCTCAGCACCCGACTTTAGCCTAAGATGTTTAAGCTAAAGCACGGGTGCCACCATTACTACATAGAAGTAATAAACAGAATGGCTCACGGAGAACATCAAAGCGGCCGTGGGGCCGCGAAAGTGAAAGTAATCGCGATCAAGCGCGGCGAGCGCCCGCGCACATGCACTGTAGCTCTAGGCTGGCCATGGTAGCACTTTTTGGAGCCCTCACAAAATGTCTCGCCAGACCAGCGCTTGCGCTGGGTCAGGCGAGACCTAAAAACAACAGCTCACGGAAAATCCTGTTTGCTCCATTCTGATTGTCACAGTGAATAAAACATAGCGCAATATATATATATTTTTTTCACAAGTGCCAAGTGTTTGTGATGCAGCTTTAGGTATAGGCACTAGGTGTAGTTTTCTTTTGGGGCGGGAGGGGGAGAGTTTTATATAGAGCCCAGCGTACTCAACCTGAAGGTATTGAAGCGCTTTACATAAGTACCAGCTGCGTTACAGATTGACACATTCATTTTGTTAGGTACGGGGTGATTAGGTGATCTGCCCAGAATGCCGAGCGTCCCTGCCGTGTAAGATTACAGTTTCATGACGTTTCTCACCCAGCAGGCAGTTAATATCAAATTCTTATGACATTAAACACAGTACTTTTGTTGACTTTATTGAAAAACAGCTTTTTTCAAATGTACCAACCACATGTACGCCCCCTTCGGTTTAACAGGCTGTCACTGTAAGCCACATAATAAGTCAACGGCGCGTTAATATGTGGAAAATATACCCTAAGATTTGTAATTGGTGGAACAACTTTTCGTGTTCGCTTCACGTTTGCATTTATGACAATATCTAGCTGATTGTTGTTTTTGTCTAGCGCTCAAAGCCTGGAGACCGCTTTTGAGCACTAATAAAACAAACAAACTTCTGAGACATTATATCCACATCAGAAATAAGTGCATATGCTTCGATAGTGATCGTTGGTGTTAATTCCACGAGTCTCACGTATAAGTAATAACGTCATCATAGCCCCTAGGGCTCCAGTGGAGATGCCGCTGATAACAAAAAAAGACGGTGCTCCCCAGCTCCTTACAAAACGCAGTAACCTCAAGGCGATTTACAGGTTTGCATTAAGGCACTTTACTACTCTGCATTCCCATGATAAACTGATATTTTTCAGACTCGCCATCGGGGTCTGATCTCACAATGGGCACCTCGGCAAATCCAAACAGCCCCAGACACACGACGCAGCCACATGCGTGCTTTTGATGTCCCAGGCTGCTCACACCATCGGAGGAGACTTCTGCAAACACACTTAGCACATGAAAGGGTGTTTGGTGCAGTCACACTGCCCAGTGCCAGGGCGGGTAGGGCCGCTAGAAGCACCTTTTGTTTCCCTGGTAATCAGATTGTAAGTCTGTTGTTGTGACAACTGCTTTACATTCTCGGCTCTAATCTTTGCTGAGTGGCTCAGACAGGGGGCAGGTGATGTCTCAATGACCACAACTACTGACTGCAAGGCGATGTCAGCATGGCTGGGGGAAGTCAGTAGGATTTCTTATAGCACTTCCTGTCCCACTTCTGCACGCTGTTTGGAACAGGTGTCACTATATCCCAATTTAATGGTAATCCGTTTGCCGAAGGATGAATGGCTGAGGTGGCCTTTCATGGATTCTTGGACTCGTGGACTGCTCTTCACCTCCTGCGTCAGCAGCAGTGAGTGTGCTTCTGGGAATCAGTGAATGTTCTGCTCAGAGGTCACTGCACCCGGGCCAGACCCTGCATTAGTAGTGCCTTTATTACTGGCCCGTTAGTGGTACGTGCCACAGCAGGTGATGAGTTCATGGCCTGGGCTCACGGCTCATGCAGTTAGCCTCACTCAGGGATGTGCTGGGGTGACTGACCCACTACTGCCATTACACTGGATGCTGTACATTTCCAGAAAATACAGCTAATATGGTAAAAGTGCTGTCCCAATTTGGGATGTTTGAGGCCAACAAAGACCCGCTTAGAAAAGGGGTTTGGCGGTGATAAAACATTCAGGGGCCCGTTGGCTAAAAAGCAATTATTACAATCAGGAGAGTTGGGTTAGAGTCACGTCTTCCCCCACTTGAGGACCAAAGAGTGTGCTCATGGGGCAATCACCCTTTATCTCTCTGTGCCACCACAGAAATCGTGCCTGGCCAGCCAAACTGCACAGCGCTTAGAGGTTATCCAGTTTGCACTGGCAGGAAAAATATGTTTATTTTTACAACAAAATGTATGCAGAGCTGAGATTTATCAGGGTTGACCTGAGGTGTTTCTGGTAGAGTTGACGATAATTTAATAAATGGAACCACCTTTGGGCTGGATGGTGGTGACTGTGAGGTAAAATGTGATCTGTGACCTGTTCTGCCATGTAGCTAAAATGTGATGTACGGGAGAGAAGTCAGTCTCAGCAGCAAGAGCGTATTCATGGCTTCCCCTCTCTCGCGCAACACATGTTATTTCTGTACCTGCACAATGTGCAAAATGAGCAGAGCAACCCAATATGCAACACATGCAGGAAATATAATATTGCTCGCTGTGTTAATTGTTTACCAAAATTGCCAATAATGGAGATGTACATTCCAGCAATGCCCATGACAACATATACATTTTGAAGCACAATACATCTAGGACTTCAGAAAGAGCAGTGGTGACAACAGTGGGACTGTGCCGTGTGATGAAACTCATCCACGCACTAAAGATTTCATGCATTCTGCCTTATAGCACCCCCTCACAAAAAGCTGTAGTGGTCTATTGATACCAATGTAAAAAGAAAGTAAATTGGTTCTCAGACGGTGAGCTTTTCACAATGGACTCAATATTGACAAGAAAAATATTTTTACAAATAATTCAATTAATGACATTACCGTGAACTGTAGGTGACATTACACCTGTAAACAAGCATTGGCATAGCCAATAGGTCTCGCTTTTGGGACCTTATAAGTATTTAGTTATGCAGCACAATATCCTTGGTGCAACAACATCAACTGTTGCATGGCTAAACACTTATATAAATTCCCAAAAGCGAGGCCTATTGGCTATGCCAATGCTTGTTTAACTTTGTATGTTGAGTACTCTCAATTGCTTTGCTTGCTTGTAAAGGTTTGAAATAATCATGCAATAAAATTGCCTATGACTTGGGCCCGGTCATTCCCGATCTTCCTTTGAACTTTGGGTGGGAGAAGTAGCGTTGCAAGTAGTCCCGCGCTCCAATCCAGGCAAAAGGGGTCTCCAAGTGAGAACTACCTTGGGATCTCAAACGTGCAAAAGTCGGGACACTGTGTTCTCAGCAGTGGATAAGAGATCGTGGCAGAGTTCTCCCCATTGTTGGATGACACCCTGTACCACCTTGAAGTGTAGCCGCAATTCATGATCCACTAGGCAACCAAAGCTGAGTTAATCTGCCCTGGCATTTTACAAATATGCCAGGTGCTGTACATCCAGGAAGATGCCCTGATGATCCAGCCAGCCCCAGAGGCATACAGCCTCCTAGCACTGAGTCCACAATCCCACTTCACCCTGCTTGTTGCAGTCCACGTGGTGGTGGTGTTCTCCATGAGGACCTGCACCTGTTCCTCTTTTAGAGATGAGAGGAAGGCCTCAATGCCTAGCGAATAGCCAGCAGCCGCAACAGGTTGATGTGGAGGGGGTTCACTAAAGACTAGAGTCCTCTGATCCCCACCTCTCCCAGATGACCTACCCAACCCAGCAATAATGGATCCATCAGAACCATCAGCTCTGGCAGGAGCAGGGAGAGATGTCTGCCACTGACCCACTTGTGGTCAAGCAGCCACCCCTGCAGATCTTTTGCAGTCTCCTTTGTCACCCGGATGGAAACCAAAAGGTTCCCTTGGTGCTGAGCCCAATGAGACTTCAGATCCCAATAGAGAATCTGTGCCATCTGGTATGGTTCCCTGGCAGAATGGCGAAGTGGCCAAGAATCCTCAAATCAGCTCTCACTGCAACACATGTCAATGGCGGAAACATCGAGTTCATGGAATATCCTGGACTCGTTGAGGCAGAAGAGAAGGCTCTGAACAGCACCGTATCCAGGATGGCTGCAATGAAAGGGCGCCTCCGTGAAAGAGTCAGATGTGACTTTGGCAGGTTGATGGGAAATTCCAGAGATGTCAATAGGTCTGGATGTGGTTTAAAACTGTTTGGGGTGAGCCCGCCTTCAACAATCAATCATCGAGGTATGGGAAGACTAGTTTTCCCAACTTCCCGAGATGGAAGTTGGGGCTCATCATGGCCGATCGGTCGTGAATCCGATCGGCTCAGCTCTAGACCCCACAAACGAGACTAATGAGGCACTGAAAATGCCACTCAAACAAGGCTAGTTGTGGCGCTGACCGACGGGACCTCGGGGGAGCACCTGAAGCCTCTAACAGCTGCCAGGAAGACTTCGCCGGAGGCTCGGACCGGAGGGGACTTTGGAATACAGATTGACTCAAGATGGCGGCTCCCTCCGGTCTGAGCGTAAGCAACTAATGGTGCAGATCATCGCGGACCTGAGGAGGAGTGCCGGTAGAGGCCGCAACCACTCTGAAGAATCTCACCGCTTGCCCAGTGAGTAAGTGGGGGCAGCGGCGGGACAGAAGCCCAAGCCAAGGCGTGCATGCTAGGCGAAGACGCCCTGCCTCCCTGGAGACACGGTGGCAGGAATACCAGCCGAAGAGCTGCTTGCTGGGTGGGGAGACCTGAAGTGAACGGTGGGGAGAGTGGAATCGCTGAGACCCCCCCCCCCCCAGTGGGGAGTGCATGTGTGAGCTGCAGCCCTGAGTAGGTCTGAACTAGACCCTTAATCTCAATGAAAAATGCCTGACCCCAAGATGGTGCCGACTGCATAATGTTGTAACTGCAAGACAAGGAAGCAGGAGAGATCGACACGTGGGAAGGACACCGCCTTTCCTACCTGCATTCCTTACCCCTGTTTACCGTTCCCCCTCTACCTTTCACTTCCCATAAGACGTGTATATGCGCTAATAACTCACATTATTGTGTAATCTCATGTTTTTCTCCTATGTATATACTTGGCTATGTAATTATGTACCCTGTAACTCGCTGATACTCATGTAAAGCGATCTGATACCTCCGGGTCTAGCCAGCTCTATATAAACCTTTGCAGATAAATAACCATCATTTTTCTGAAACACCCGAAGGGCACTGGTAAGATCAATGGAGAGCATTGAAAACTAAAAGTGTTTGCAGCCTATCTGAAACCGCAGGTAACGTCTACGGGATTGAATGACAGGGATGTGAACATAGGTGTCCTGAAAATGCCACCACCCAGTCTCCTGGATCCAGGGCAGATAGAACGTAGGCCAGAGTGAGCCTTTTTACCCTGTCTTCTTGAAGTTCAGAGGGTGGAGATCTAGAATGGGACAGAGGCCTCTGTCCATCTTTGGCACCAGAAAGTGTTGGGAGCAGCAGCCAGTCCCGATCTCGGATTCTGATACCCTCTCTATTGTTCCTTTTCAAAGAAAGTCTGAACTTCCCTTTTGAGAATGCACAAGTGGTCCTCAAGAAGCCGTTGCAGTCTTGGTGGCGTACTTTGAGGAGTAGAAACGAAGAGTAGTGCAAAACCATCTTGGAGGATTTGTATCACCCCAGTTTGATGCTCTGCCACCTGCGGAGGTAAAAGCTTATCCAGTCTCCAACCAGGTAAAAGTTTGCAGCGGAGGGAAAATTAAAGTGGTTTTGTAACAGCAGTGATTAGGGGGGTTAAGGGCGGCGGAGGAGGATTGGGTTGTTAATAGCCACTTGCAGTCTGAACGCTGACGGGCAAATACCCCACCTCTGCCTTGAAAGACCTCGGAGGTCTGTTGCCGAGGCAGTGTTTAATTTGTTTCTTCTGAAATCCCCTTCTAAAACCTCGAAAGGGACAACATTCTTGGGGAAGGTGCCGCATGAGCATTGCAATACACTCTCCTTAAAGCGCTCTAGGGCAAAGTATGCTGGTCTCCTAGGAGTTGGGTGCAATCGAAAGGCATATCCATCAGCGATTACTGGACATCACTTGAAAATCTCATTGAATGAATCTGAGCATGCGCCAAAGCACCACGCTAGTACCAACTGCCCTACTCAAGCAGTAAGTGGTGTCCAGGTATGAGCGGATCATGTATTTTGTTACATCCTGGCCATCCTGAATTATCTGCTGAAGGTTGGCACGAAGATCCTCCGGGACTGCAGGCAAGATATCTGCCAACATGTCCCACAATGCATGCGAATAATACCCTAGGAGCCAATTTGAGTTTATGGATCTGATGACAAGGCTTCCGGATGAAAACATACATTTACAAAAAGCTTCCATGGTTTCGACTCCCTGTCAGCGGTGTAGTCGGAAACGAGTTGGGATTTTGTCTGCTGGTTGTGGCTTAAATTACATGGCGTGTTGGGTGCTGCAGCAGGAAAGATGGGTTCCTTGGAGCTGGCCTATGTCTTCTGGCTATTTGCCGATTTACTGAACGGTAAGATTCTAGCTTTCACCCAACCGCCCAGGAGTGAGTCTGTCAATGCCTCAGTGAAGGGAAAGAGAAGTTCATGCCAGGTCTCCTCCAGTTACAGGACCTCTAAGGATATTTGTTTTTACTTCCACTGATGGAAATTGTAAGTCTAGTACTTCTGCCACTCTCCTGATAACCATCATGAAGGAGGCAGATTCTTCAGTGGAAGGGCCAGGAGGAGAATTCAGACCAAAGTTTGGCAATGAGTCTAGGCCTCTGGTATCGGAAAAATCAAGAAATACACTATCATATATATTATATACCTAAGAACTGTCATCACCTTTGCCGTTTTGCAGTTGGCGTGAGGGGGGATTCGAATCAAGTCATGGTGGACTTGCCTCAAAGTCTAAAGGAATATTGGTTCTTTTTCTGTCATCTCTGCTAGTGTTGATACACGGGGAATGGCAACAGTCTCTGCACTGTATGTGGTGTTGGTGTGGCCACCAGCTCCGGAGTAGCGGAAGACCCCAGAAAGGGGTCGAGAAAAGACAGTCAGGGACGAATCCGCAGGACGTAACTTGATTAGAGGGTCCCTCGAATCCAAAGGCACCGCAGAGGGATCCGATGGAGTACCAAAAATCCACAGCATGAATTCTTCGAAGGCCTGGATCTGCTGCGATATTGCCAATAGACTTGGGAAGTCAGAGAGAATAAGGACTAACATCGGGATTGGTTCTGAAGTCAGAGACTGAGACTGTGATTTCAATGTACGAAGATGTGAGCATGACTTCTCTTGCTGAGAGTGGTGGGAAGAAGGGGAGCCATGAATGGACCTGATGACTTGGAATGGAACAACAACCTCTCCTAGGAAAGGCAGGCTTTGGGTGAGAGAACGCATCTGCGTCCTCAACTTCAGTCAGAATCAGGCCTATTGAGCCTTCCACTATTGCTCTGTGACAGAGTTTGTCCTTGCGGTCCTCTATGCTCTTCAGATTCATCCAAGCACATTTGCTGCACGACTACGATCAGGCGGGAAACCCACACACTAGAGACACACCTTGTGAGGGTCAGCCACTGACATCTGTTTGTGGCAGTCCTCATAGGGTTTAAACCTGAAGTTTTGTGAAAGACATGTTCCTTGCACACTGGAAAGATTTTACAAAAGGTTTTCTGTCAGGTGACAGAAGCCAAGAAACGCGCTTCAGATCTGCACTGGAAGATATGGAAAGGAACTGACGTTGAGGTGTGGTGGTGGTGGTTACACTGTGGCCCCGACGTCACTTTCGTGGCGTGATAGAGCAGAAGCGTGGCCAAATGACACCACCAACATGTGTGAGGGAATTATTGAAGAACAAATCTCCAGATCCAGTCTGGCGCATTCAATAATGAGTATTCTGCGGATAGAAGAATCCAGTAGAAATGTTGAGCAGTAAGGAATGCGAAGCAGTGATGGGAATGTTCTGTGAGTTATAGGAGAGGGGCAGTGACGACAAAAAGAGAGAGGAAGGGTGGAGTGTCACAAGAGTGATAGGAGAAAAGAGTAGTTACAGGAGAAGTTGTCAGTTAAAGGAGTAGGGCAAAGAGACAAAAGGTGAGCATCTGCTACAGGACAGCTAGACATACTGTTTTGTACCCTAAGTGCATACTACAATTCCGACTATGTCAACAATTTAATAAGGCTCCATCACATCCACAACTCCCACTGTCCTTTCCAACTCCTCCTCCACGAAGTTTGAATACTCAAAAGGTTTTGTTTAGCATCTCGGTGAACTAAAATCACGAAGACTCATAGATGGAGATTCAGCTCCCAACAGCACCTATTTCAGTCTTTGAGCACATTCCCTTTTTTCCACTAGTGCATTCTTTAACACAATAATTTGCTGTCAAGTTACTATGCAATGATCCGAATTCAAATGAGATGTCCGTGTCTCTGCTAATGATGCCAGTGCACATGGAACCCAAAGTGTTGATTGCATAAACAAATTAAGAACACACAGGGATCCGAACAGACTTGTTTTTGTTTTATACAGATGGAGAACATAAAATTGCATTTTACAAGGGACGAGAGAGCAAACTACTTAAGACACACACAAGCTACAGTGATTCAAGCTCCAGACTCACAAACAGCAACATCAACAGTTTTGCCAATTCCAGTCCAGACTGATCAAATCTGGAAGCGTCTTCCCAAGACATTCATTGAGTGGCATGATCAGCACGACTTATCACCATACATAAAAGCAGTGACATTTTAACTGCTTTCTGAAAGCAGATATTATTTAAACACTTTCTGTCAAACGTTCTTGAAGCGACAGACACAGAGCCACTTGTCACCATACTGACGTGCGAGGTTACTGGTTGACCCACGTTTTGCCACGCTGGCTTAGTTTCAAGCCACAATAACATGATGTGCCATCACTGGTTTAACCATTTCTTGCCAGATTGACATGCAGTGACTCTATTTACTGCCCATCATAAAACAATGCAGTTACATTATTTTAACTACTTCCTGCCGCGAAGCAGTGCCATTGATCTGACCATGTACTGACATGCAGTGACATTCGCTTAAAATGTCCTGTTTGACATGCAACGATATCACTTCCTGTCAGACTAGGTTTCAACATTATCACTTCCTGTCAAAATTACTATAACTTTCTTACTGCCGGACTGATATGCAAGGACATTACTTTCGGCTACACTGACATTATCGATGTAAACATTTCATTCTGAAGGTCTGAGTACATACAAGAACAAGGAGGACAGACCATGGCACAATTTGGATCCTTAGAAAGGCAACGATGAATCAGAGTAAAATGAATGTGTTATTGTAATTTTACTGCAAGATTAGGCGACCTTCTGATGTAGGACAACTTCCCCGTCCTCCAACATTCTATTCACGCAGTAATTCATCTATGACATGATTGTACTGGAGGACGAGTCTGAGCCACGTCACCAGCATTACAACTCAGCTCCTGCTGAATGGGAACACAACAAAGCTGATAGGCCATCACCTTCTACCCAATCTCATCCTGGGAACACTTCCGGATGTCTCAAGGCACCACCTCTTGTCTGCTGGAAGAGGAAAGAGTCCACTTGGCACCATGAAGCTTTCGGGTAGAGGGAAAACTGCCCGTTGGTGCCCAGAAACTAGTGCAGACCTTTAAAAAGATTTTAAAAAAAGATTAATTTGCAAAAGTGCATAAAAGGCTAGAGATCAGTGATGGCTGTGCTGGCCTCTAGCAAAATGGCAGGCAAAGTCATACTTGTTTTTGCACTTGCAGCCACAGATGTTGCACTGGAACGGGTTCTCAAAGCCATGGCAACCCATGTGAATCGTATACAGAATGTTGTCTGCAAAGTACATATCACAGTGCTGGCAGTGATGCAGGAGCTGGGGGTCCTGCACCGGCAGGGTAGGCGCAGGAGTGCTAGGCTGACTGTTACTGATGCTGGGGGTGCTGGTACGGGCACTACGCTCACTGCTTGGCCCTGCCACTGGGCTATAGTTCCGCTGTGAGGGCCTGGGCTCAGGGCTGGTGGGAGACGAGCTTTGGGCCATGCTGGTAGACACTGAGGAGATGGCGTTTGCTGCTGAAGGCTGCTGCAACATGAATGGCTTTACATCATGGCAGGACACCACATCAGGAGATGGAGGATTATGAGAGTCTCGGGGCAGACTGGCAAGCTGGCCTGCCAACGTGGACAGCTGGTTAAGGGGATTGTCTACCATAAGGTCTTGTGGGTCCCGAGGCAGTCCGCTACTCTGGATGGATCTTTCGTAAGCCTCAGTCTGTATGTTTGGGATCTCATGGCTGAAGTCATTCAAGTAGTCTGGTTTATGAACCACCATGGAAGGTGGGCTAAGGTTTATGAGAGTCCTTCGGTACCCAAGGACACTGGTCTTTTTCTGCAGCACCCCCCACATCTTCTTGCTGCTGAGGGATGATCGCGTACCCTTGATGGGCACCATCTTGTGCTTGCGCCGGCGGTGGTGTGAAAGGTTGCTGCGGTCACTGCAGCGGAAGGAACAAAGCTCGCACTTGTACGGCTTCTCTCCAGTGTGTGATCGCATGTGCGCCTCCAAGTGTCGCTCATAGGCAGAGGCGAAGGGACAGAGGTGGCACCGGTGTGGCTTTTCACCTGTACAGACAAGAAAGGAAAGCATATCATGGAAGAGAAGAAGCCCATACTCTTTGAACACTATGACCTTTCAATCAAAAGACAATATAGAATACAGACAGTCTGGGCCAACAACATAACCAATCAGAGGGCAATACGGAAGCAAGTCTGAGCTCAAAACACACTTTACAAGTCTGATTATAACAAAACTTGAGAAATGTGATTATGAAGAAAACACACACTAGGAGATGGAAGACAGTTGTGAACGCATTTATGCAGTACATTCCCACATACTTGAATAGAAAAGCAAGTAACGTCAGAGTGCTTACACTCACGCGTGGTGTAAACATGTCCCTACACCCGCCTCCCTACTGTGGGAGGGCCACCTACTCTAAGTAAAACAAGGAAGCAATTCTCTTTAATCACCGTGCCCTTGAGGATCCAACTACACTCATATTCAAAGATAAAGAAACAATGCCGAAAAGTACCCTCTGATGTGTGGCCACGTAAGTAAATCCTGTCCAAGTATCAGACAGCCATGGCCAGAGCGAAGGATCTATGGATGGCTCAGGGCAGGTAACTTTGGCATCTAAGAAAGGGGGAGGCAAGTACTGCTCCTATCGAGACTTATGACTCAGGGCTGGAGTGCTGCCAATGAAGGAGGTAGAGCGGGAGGCAATTACTGCTCCTATCGAGACTTATGACTCAGGGCTGGAGTGCTGCTGATGAAGGAGGTAGAGCGGGAGGCAAGTACTGCTCCTATCGAGACTTATGACACAGGGCTGGAGTGCTGCCTATGAAGGAGGTAGAGCGGGAGGCAAGTACTGCTCCTATCGAGACTTATGACACAGGGCTGGAGTGCTGCCGATGAAGGAGGTAGAGCGGGAGGCAAGTACTGCTCCTATCGATTCTAATGACACAGGGCTGGAGTGCTGCCGATGAAGGAGGTAGAGCGGGAGGCAAGTACTGCTCCTATCGAGACTTATGACACAGGGCTGGAGTGCTGCCGATGAAGGAGGTAGAGCGGGAGGCAAGTACTGCTCCTATCGAGACTTATGACACAGGGCTGGAGTGCTGCCGATGAAGGAGGCAGAGCGGGAGGCAATTACTGCTCCTATCGAGACTTATGACTCAGGGCTGGAGTGCTGCCTATGAATGAGGTAGAGCGGGAGGCAATTACTGCTCCTATCGAGACTTATGACACAGGGCTGGAGTGCTGCCTATGATGGAGGTAGAGCGGGAGGCAATTACTGCTCCTATCGAGACTTATGACACAGGGCTGGAATGCTGCCGATGGAGGAGGTAGAGCGGGAGGCAATTACTGCTCCTATCGAGACTTATGACACAGGGCTGGAGTGCTGCCTATGAAGGATGTAGAGCGGGAGGCAATTACTGCTCCTATCGAGACTTATGACTCAGGGCTGGAGTGCTGCCGATGAAGGAGGTAGAGCGGGAGGCAAGTAGTGCTCCTATCGAGACTTATGACACAGGGCTGGAGTGCTGCCGATGAAGGAGGTAGAGCGGGAGGCAATTACTGCTCCTATCGAGACTTATGACACAGGGCTGGAGTGCTGCCTAAGAAGGAGGTAGAGCGGGAGGCAATTACTGCTCCTATCGAGACTTATGACTCAGGGCTGGAGTGCTGCCGATGAAGGAGGTAGAGCGGGAGGCAATTACTGCTCCTATCGAGACTTATGACAGAGGGCTGGAGTGCTGCCTATGAAGGAGGTAGAGCGGGAGGCAAGTACTGCTCCTATCGAGACTTATGACACAGGGCTGGAGTGCTGCCTATGAAGGAGGTAGAGCGGGAGGCAAGTACTGCTCCTATCGAGACTCATGACACAGGGCTGGAGTGCTGCCGATGAAGGAGGTAGAGCGGGAGGCAAGTACTGCTCCTATCGATTCTAATGACACAGGGCTGGAGTGCTGCCGATGAAGGAGATAGAGCGGGAGGCAAGTACTGCTCCTATCGAGACTTATGACACAGGGCTGGAATGCTGCCGATGAAGGAGGTAGAGCGGGAGGCAAGTAGTGCTCCTATCGACACTTATGACACAGGGCTGGAGTGCTGCCGATGAAGGAGGTAGAGCGGGAGGCAATTACTGCTCCTATCGAGACTTATGACACAGGGCTGGAGTGCTGCCTATGATGGAGGTAGAGCGGGAGGCAATTACTGCTCCTATCGAGACTTATGACACAGGGCTGGAATGCTGCCGATGGAGGAGGTAGAGCGGGAGGCAATTACTGCTCCTATCGAGACTTATGACACAGGGCTGGAGTGCTGCCTATGAAGGATGTAGAGCGGGAGGCAATTACTGCTCCTATCGAGACTTATGACTCAGGGCTGGAGTGCTGCCGATGAAGGAGGTAGAGCGGGAGGCAAGTAGTGCTCCTATCGAGACTTATGACACAGGGCTGGAGTGCTGCCGATGAAGGAGGTAGAGCGGGAGGCAAGTACTGCTCCTATCGAGACTTATGACACAGGGCTGGAGTGCTGCCGATGAAGGAGGTAGAGCGGGAGGCAATTACTGCTCCTATCGAGACTTATGACACAGGGCTGGAGTGCTGCCGATGAAGGAGGTAGAGCGGGAGGCAAGTACTGCTCCTATCGAGACTTATGACACAGGGCTGGAGTGCTGCCGATGAAGGAGGTAGAGCGGGAGGCAATTACTGCTCCTATCGAGACTTATGACACAGGGCTGGAGTGCTGCCTATGAAGGAGGTAGAGCGGGAGGCAATTACTGCTCCTATCGAGACTTATGACTCAGGGCTGGAGTGATGCCGATGAAGGAGGTAGAGCGGGAGGCAATTACTGCTCCTATCGAGACTTATGACACAGGGCTGGAGTGCTGCCGATGAAGGAGGTAGAGCGGGAGGCAATTACTGCTCCTATCGAGACTTATGACTCAGGGCTGGAGTGCTGCCGATGAAGGAGGCAGCCAGGAAGGAGAGAACGAACTAGGAGTCTTGCTAGGACACAAAGCCAGCACTGACGCTCCCTGCAGGAGACAGGGCCTAGTACTGTTCCGATAGTGGCGCCTATCTGCTAGGGGAGAGGACTACTAGTGTAACAGTGCAACGAGCAGAAATCCCAATGTAACATGTTCGTGGGTGGGTGTGGAGCTAATGGAACAACAGTCCCCTGGGAAGGGAGAACCACCGCAGCTGACTGAACTCAAGGGTACTGTTGAGGCTACTCTGCCCCTGGGATGGAGAGGCACAGCTCTTAGATGAAGCACGATGACCGGGGATGGCAGTACTCATGAAGGAGAGAACCTGCTGAAGGGAGCAGAGACAAGAACTACAGGTTGTTAATTCACTTCTTGCAGATTGGGGTGAAATCTGTACTTTCACAGTAACATTGGGGAATAAAGAATCTTGGAAAGGAGCCCTCCTATATAGACCTCCAGGGACTAAAACTAACTTTGTAAATAAACTTACCGAAACCATTGCCTCGCATGCTCTATCCTCGACAAATTTCTTTTTATTAGGCGATTTTAACCATCACATTGAACTGTCACAAGACCCACACACCACTGAACTGATTACCAGCATGAATGCGTTAGGTCTTGACCAGTTAGTGACCGGCCCCGCCCATTCTGCCGGTCATACTCTGGATCTTTTATTTACTAATTCCAACAAAATAACTATTGACTGTCCTATACCCATTCTCTGGTCCGACCACTTCAAGATCAATTTTCACATTCAACTCAACTCACTTCCACCACAATCTAGGAAAAATCCTAACATGAGCAGACCTTGGAATAAAATTAGTCCTGAAGTATTTTCCACCCACTTTTCCCCCTCACCCATCGAATCGCTCAATGATCCTAATCTGGCAGCGATCAACTTAGATCTAGCTATCACCACTACCCTCGATATCATCGCTCCCAGTAAACTAAATAGATGTCCCAACAAAATGTCCCCATGGTATACCGCAGAACTTAAGACTATGAAACTGGTCGTAAGAGCTTATGAACGCAAATGGCGTCACACTAAAGACCCTAATGACAGGTCTCACTACAAAAAATGTCACCATCAATACATGAACGACATAGCTCTAGCCAAAAAAGTCTACCTGGGGAATAGGATAGACCAGGCTGCTAATTCGCACAGAGAACTCTACAAAATAGTTAAAGAGTTCTCTAACCCCCCGGCTTGCCAGCCCACTACAAATGTTTCTCATCAATGGGTTGACACTCTTTCCTCTTTCTTCTACAACAAAATTAATGATATTTACAAGACATTCACCAACCTCACTTATATCGCTCCTTCTCTTGAGCAGTCCATCATTACAGCCCATCCCGTTCCCATCGCCATCTTAAATCAATTTCACCCATTCACGGAAGATGAAGTAACTCTCACTATGAATAGAATCAAGTCAGGCTCCCCAACTGACCCAGCTTCTTCTTTAATTCTGTCCAAAATTGCGCCCATCTTGATCCCTCACCTGACCAAAATTTTTAATCTCTCACTTTCTCACTCGACGGTTCCCTCACACTGGAAAGAAGCCATCGTCAGACCTATCCTGAAAAAGCTTTCTGCTGACCCTTCACAGCCTCTGAACTATAGGCCCATTTCCCTTCTCCCGATGTTCGGCAAGGTATTGGAATCCCTAATTAACATCCAACTGACTAAACACCTGGAGTCTAATAAATTATTAGACCCATCCCAGTCAGGATTTAGGGCTTTCCATAGCACCGAAACAGCCCTACTCGAAATGGTCGACAACATCAGGTTAGCTTTGGATGCTAAACAGTGAGCCATTTTAATACTACTCGACCTATCCGCCGCCTTTGACACCATCTCACACAGCATTCTGATAGCTGACAGAGGTTGGTGTCGAAGGCCCAGCTCTAGCATGGATCAAAAGCTACCTGACTGGACGGAGCTCAAAGGTCCAGATAGGCAAATTCTCGTCAGCAAATCAGGAAGTAGATAAAGGTGTACCGCAAGGCTCTATTTTGAGCCCCACGCTCTTTAATCTTTACGTCTCTCCCCTTGCAAGATTAATCAAAGCTTACGGATTTGAAACTGTGTCCTATGCAGACGACACTCAAATCCTTATTACTCTGGGACCCAACCCCACTAACACTAAACTGAAGTTCCAAAAATGTATGCTTGCAGTAAAGGACTGGATGTCAAACAACTATCTTTTACTCAATGCGGCCAAAACAGAGATCTTGCTTTTCGGAAACGCTCATAGGCATTGGTCAGACGAGTGGTGGCCAGCATCGCTGGGAGCTTGCCCTCTTCCCAAGGAAGCAGCCCGCAACTTAGGGATTATGCTTGATAATAAACTCACCTTGGCTGACCATATCAACAACATCTCTCATACCAGCTTTGGGCTCATGCGTAACTTAAAGAAAATCTTCAAGTGGATTCCTCTTTCCTCTCGTTTGCCTTTAATCCAGGGATTTATTATTAGTCGCCTGGACTACGGCAATGTCCTTTTCGCCTCTATAAATGAGAATCTCTTGAACAAACTCCAGGTCCTCCAAAATACTGTAGCCAGGATGGCTCTTGATCTCCCCCCTCGTACCCCTTCCGCCCCTTGTCTGAAGTCGCTTCACTGGCTTCCCATCAAAAAGCGCATTAAGTTCAAAATGTGCTGTTTAGTCCATAAATCTCTGAACGGCAAAGGCCCAGTCTATCTAGCAAATAAACTGACAGACTACCGCCCGACCAGAACACTCAGATCCTCCAGCATGCACCTTCTTGCGGTCCCTAAAGTACGAACTGTCAGAAACGGAGACAGATCCTTCTCCAAAATTGCCCCCGAAAGCTGGAATGCCCTCCCATTACATATTAGACTTGAACCCAGCCACCAGAAATTTCGCAAACTCTTGAAAACATGGCTATTCTAATTCTGCGTGACCTATGCCTATCATCTGAGTATCTGCTGGCGCTATGAGACCTTCGGGTGATATATGCGCCTTACAAATGCCAATACATAGACATAGGTGCCCCCTGACTAAGTAATCCTGTTTTCAACACCAGTGATTTATAAATGTCGGTAAATAAACATGCTTTAAATAATGTGAGAAGGTTGTCAATGACTCAACGTAGTGTGACCTTCCACAAATGGTTTTCATCTTTAAGTAATATATTTCTGGTAAACTGTAATCTATGAATGAGTTAGCCTTGAAAGCTTACAAACGTTAACAGGTGTGACATGAAAGACATACAACTAATTTCACACACAGCTATAGAATACAACCTGCAGTGACCAACAAACGCACTCCAATTCAAGACCCACCCACCCACAGTCTCTTGTTGCAGCACTGCATACCACAGCCAAAATGTGTACACACAAAGGTGTTCAAATCATGCCTGCTCTGCGGGATCTGCAGCTGCCAATGAAGGGCGCAAGGCAGACTTCATAGCCATAGAGAGTGGGTTCACTACACCCTGGCTTTTAAACATAGCAGTGTACTTTTCACAATGGAGCCATCTTGTTGCAGGAAGCACAAGACATGGGTTCGACTCCTCGCCCTGGAACTTCCTGCTGACTAATCTTCAAGCAGAGTAATCCTAGCATTTCTGCAGCGCTTGAAACGTGTTTTTCCCACTGGGGCCTTTGGGTGCTCAGTCTTACACACCAATACATCAGTGCTCGCACAGGGCTACTAAGCGAATGTCCCCCTTTCTATTTATTTTTGTTGAATTGTTTCTGCATTATATTCCGATGCAAGTTATTCTGTGATCGGCCTCTATGCCCCCGAGTTTATTTAGCACTACATATTTTCCAGATTAAAGAAAATAAACAAACCTAGGGCTCATCTCAACTGATATCATTCCACTGGTGCCCAGCAGCTTCTCTGCCACCTTCGAAGCCCTCGGCCACCCCAACACACACACCCATGGAAAAATCTCAAAATGCCTCAGGACATGACCCTTTCGTGCCCATCTTCTTTAACCCGAGTGTTGTTTGTACCTGTACCCCTTGCAGAACTCGGGGTATTACCCCATTATGCCAATGACACAAACATATATCTGAAATGATCACCCCATAATCTGTCAACACCCGAACAACAGGTACACATTTTCTACTGTGTTGGCTAATAACAATCAAAAAGAGGTTTTCAGAATACTAAGCAAGTTGACTTCCTGTGAGCACCTTTCGCTAGTAGTGCCACCACCCGAATCTTTTTGTAACCGCAGGCTACTCATTTTGTATAAAAATACCAATATGTGATCGCTTTGTTCTGTTCTCCAATCCTCTGCCACATTGTCTTAAGATTCTTACAATGGCACACTATCTCTGTCCTTGTCTTCGGACCCTACCCCTGAAAAGTGATTACATTTGAACTCATGGCTCTGTCACTCCTAAACAAGCTTATTTTACATTGCAACTCAGTATATCACTGTCTGATACTATTCCTCTTCAGTTCTCTGCACTCTTGGCTGAACTTACGTTTCTTTTCTCTTGCCTAAGCTCCAAGAAATCAGTCTGAGGACTTCAGTTCCAACAATATCACTTCTTAACGTGGAAAACCACAGCGATCTTCCTAGACCCTACATCTGTCTGCGCTTATTCCCGTTCATGGCCTTCAGCTTTTATCTACACTGACGAAACTCTGATTCTTTATGGACACGATGGCTAAGCAGAAGAGGAAAGTCTGCATAACTGCACGATGGCTATCTGGGGGCAACTAGGCAGAGAAACTTAACTCAGGGATGTACTTCCATGTGGCATTCCACTCTTCTGCCACCGGAACATGGCCTTCACCCTGTTCCTTCCTCAAGTGTTAAAATCAACTGTCACTTACAACTTTAAGGCCAAGTTTCTTATCTGGACTCCTCATGTATTTTTCAGCTGATGCAAATATGCTGGATTGATGGAAGGTTTGTACCATTTTGTTTCTGCAGGCTGTGGCGGAAAGAGTGTCACACAACTGGTATATATGCTCTGCCGATTGAGCATCCACAACAGATATTTTACTTAGTGGACATTTTCCATAACTCTGGGATGCACACCCTGTTACTCTGTGGAGGCGGGGTGTGCTCACCCATTGTCCCACTCGTAGCCCCAGAGCTCCTATTTAGGCAAAGAGTTTCGCAGACAGAGTTTGTAGTACACATACTAGACTAAAAAATATATGGCAAGGCACAAACATACAGTTAGCGTCTGCAATTCAAATGGACAGCTCAAATGCAGAGTGGTCCATGGGTATAACTCGCACATTTCCATAGCTCTTTTGAGACCCCACCAAAGCATTCATTGTTAGGGGAACCACAACTGTCCACGTTTCATGTGAATCTGTCCATTGGTATTTTGTGCTATGCTTGACTGAAGAGAAAATAAATCTTTTGGGGCTCTTCCCATCCTATGACTTTGCCCTGGATACCCTTCCATTCCTACTACCTTTTGATCCTGTAAAGTATTGCAGGGCTGTTCAAAGTTTCATGCATGCATATTTATGTTGGAAGATGTCTCAGAGAATCATGACGTGGAAATACTTTTCCATTACTACACAGATCTTATGGTAGAAGCTATACTATAGTTTGTTTAGATACACACCCTGAAAATAATAGCACACATTTAAACTGACAGATATAAATAAATCGAAAAGCAAATGCAAAACTATAAACCAAAAATATAAACAGACAGATAAAAACATGATAAAAAGATAAGATAATCATCAGACCTAGAGAAATCAGACATAAATGGATAGAACGCACGGTAGTGTCACAGAGCCACAGTAATATAAACACTGACAGAACGATGTGATTAATAAAGCCCAGTTTAACAATGCTTACAAACACAGCCAGGTACAAAATTAAATGTACGTATAAACAAAACATAATTAAAGCAGACAATCACACAGACCGATATAAAGACAAACACAGACAGAAGTAGGCAAACTCATTAAAATACAGGCAATAAGTCAGTAAGTCACAATCAGATGCAAGCAAGCAAAAACACACAGCCAGATAAAACCAGAAATACATTTAAAAGATTCAGATGTTGACAAAGACAAACAGTGATGATATAAACATACAGGCAAATAAAGAAATTAACGTTGTTTGTAGTGTATTGTAGCATTCGTAAGAGGTCCAAAGTAAGTGATGCACCATCATTCATTTAACTCTATTTTTTCAACCTTGCATTACTTCTATTCCACTTGAAAATGCAATCTACACGTGCATTCCCAGGTCTCGAGGAGAACCCTATTAGATCGTTTAAGACACCTGTGTGTCCACAAACCTAGTAATGAACACCATGATCTATATATACGGTTTATAATGCCTACCCCCCCAAAAATGTCAAATTCAACAAGAAAGCTATTTTACTTCATTACAATACTGCTTTTGCAGATGGAAATCAAGCTGCTTCACCAAATGCCATGTAGACATTAAATGCAACCTTTCTTTGTAGCCCGAAGGTAAGCGCTCTAGTGTTTTTCCACTAGTTGTACCTGCATACTTAATGTTATGTGGAAAATGTGAAGGGTGTTCTCTTGTTGGACTCCTGCTTTTCCCTTATGTTGCCTTTTCTTTGACAAGTCTTGTAGCTCTTGTACGCACAACCGAATCGATTTGCAGGCCTACATATGAGCATGGATGAGGTGGAGAGGGAGGCCTGCTGCTGGTAGCCAGCCACAGCCTATTTGGACTGGCTGTACAGTGACTGCAAGCAGTGACCCACTATGCCTCGCCAAGCTTCAGCGGTATCAGGCCAGGACCAATGGCCCGAGAGCCAAGGGGCACACAGAGGTCGGTGGTACGCTTGTTCTGCTACCCTGCGAAGGTGGTGCTCGGCTCTGCCATTCTGTGTAGTGCAGGTGGGGGAGAGAAGCAAGAACAGCTGGTCGGCCTGTGTGAGGTTTTAGAGGTTGTTTCGGTCTGTGCCATGTACAGAGGGACCTTCGTTTTTTTCCGCCTGTGGTGTACACGAGGAGGTGTGTGTGTCGCACACCAAGAGCTTCCATGCTGCTAGCCTACAGTTTACCCACCACGTAAGAGTGTAAAAGAATCATATTTTTGCTGTGATACAAGTGCTTGAGACATTGAATCCCCATATCCACCAGGACTGCTCCAAAACTTCTGCAATTTAGGGAGGAGTTGATAACTCACCTCTTTAAAAAGCACATCACAATACATTAAAAGTCCATAAACCAGCAACTTCTCCTATCATTCGCGGACTATATTTTTGTCTTCGAACCTGTACATCACACTACTGCCTTTTGGCTAGGTTTGTGCTATAGAAATACCATAAATATACATACCAGGCTTTCAAAAATGTTCTCACGCATTCGCTATGGCGAGTTAGATTTTATCAAGGAGAGCTATTTCTAGGCTCTACCTGCCTGTTCTGGCAACAAAGATCAAATGAGCAATCAAGATGCCTTTAAATCTTGATTGTATCTTCTCACTTTTGCTTGCGCTCAAAGACAGAGGCCAAATGTAGGCTTACAAGCTGCTGCTTATTTTATCCTGGAGACTGGGGTTTACTTTTATTTCTCTGACTGCAAAGTTCAAGGATTTTGTAAAGTGAACTGTCTGACAATCGTGCTTGGGTACAGGGTGTGTGAAATGAATAACTAATTTAATTAGCTTGCAAATAAACTCTATAAGTAATTCAAAACATGTCAACAGTAAGGAAATCACAAGTTTTGCAATTCTGATGTGAGATGAAAGAAAATATTTTAATAGGATCAAAACAAATTAAAACACTTTTACTTGGCTACGTGCAAATAAACTAATATTTGCTTTAACCTGGATTCCGCACATTATTGGTTTTATGCTGTATAGATTTATTTTTAAAACTGCACGTCAGTGAGAAAGTTGGTGGCCATTTGAATGGAAATTGCGCTGCCTGTTAATGAGAGTGTGCTACCACATCTTGCTTGACTAATATATTTATTGAAAGTATGAGTTTTTAAACATGAATTAAAGAATCATTCCTGCACCTACCCTGAGGACAATGCTATTAGTGAAGTAAGAAGCAGGCCAGCCGCCATGTGTTCACCCTGTATGTACGCCAGATTCTTATTATACATGGAGCAAAACTTTAGTCTATAAATCAAACACTGTGTTTTTTTTCTCCAGCAGACATGCTGAACTCACATATTTTTAGTTGCTCTCATATGTGATAATGAGGGGAAAAAAGCGACTGTGAAACAAAATCATTTGCCTAGAATCACAGTTTGAGACTATTTTATGGGTCAAGTGCATTACAATGAGGTAAAGCAGATTATTCAAGTCACTAGACCTGCAGGTCTCATAACAGTTTAACGATTGTTCGAGGCCTGCATACATATTCCTTATTATAAGTTGAGATTCTGTACCAAGAAAACACATTGTTGGTATCTACAGAAGGCCTAACAGGTTACTGACATATCAATCGATACAAAAGTAGTGGCCAGCTTGATACAATGAGGTAAGGGAACACCTAAGAGGTCCTACCTATCAAATCTCCCACCCCCTGTTGTGAGGGAAGATGAGTCTAAATTGGTACAAGCTACCATGCTCAAGGGCAAGAAAAGTGCCCATAAAGACAATAATGCTGAAGATAGTAGAGGGCATGTTGCTCATCTTGGCTTTGTTGCGTGCATAAAGAGAGCACTTACCTCATTTACCGTAACACCAACAGTCCTCCTTTGGGGGCAGCAAAAGGGCATGAGAATTGGAAAGACGGATCCCATGGAGAGCCGGAGTTTGTCCAGGGGCATGACTATTCAAACTCAGGGAAGCTAAGGGGGATGAATCCTTCGAGACACCAGCAAAGGCTGAAAAGGCATGGAAGTAGCTCGCAATTTCCTCTTGAGGCCTACGAGTCGGAGGATCACCCAACTGTGGAAGAAATTATGGAAAGGCAGGTTGGGCTTTTCAATCTAGATGATCTGTATTGTCTCAGATCAACAGAGGGGGAACCTTCTGAGAAAATGGCATGTTATGTGCAACACAGGATTGGAAAGCTGAGCACGAAGATGCTGTACAACTGATCACCCTTGTAGGTCAAGGAGGCCAAGACTGTGAGGAAGGTGACTTGGAATAGTTTCCAGCTTTTCAAGATCAGCTGCTAGACACTTGTAGTCCTCTCTAAGGAGAGAATTAGGATGTTGGAAGCATCTAGTGTACCAAGTGGATCTGGAGGACCTACTGAGTTGGGCTCAACGTAATGTATGTATGTATGTGGTTCAGGCGAGACAGTAAATAAGCAGATTTAGTGCCAGCGGACGCGATGCCAGTGGCACAGGGTTGGCTCTTGGGAGTGAACTTCTTGATTAAGGCACAGCGATCTCAATTTAGACAGTTTTCAGTTCCATCATTTTGGATAGGGCTGGACGTGGCTGGGGTATTCATACAGCAGGTTTCAGGACAATGGTCCTTACAGATATCAGGGCTCTGAAGGGGATGCTATGTACGGGCCAGTGAAGATTTAGGGGAATCAGAAACAGACATGGTCATTTTCAAAGGGGCCACTTCTGGGGTACAGCGTATGGCCGGATACATTTTGCCACATTTAGAATTGGAGGCAGAGTAAGAGAATTTCTGATAAATAGGCACGCTCTTATAAGGCCACTTGGGTCTTGCAGATAGTGCAGGGTTTTCATCTAGAATTTCTGGCACTCTGGTGTACAGCAGACTCCAGCCTGATCTGCTTCACCATTCAGGTACAGGAGCTGATAACAGTGAAGCTAGAGGAGATGGAGTGCTAGGGCATGATGTGGTACACCTCTCTACACAATACCTATTCAAGAGCAATGTGTTTCTTGTTGAAAGAAGGACAAAGAGTTCATATCTGTGATAAACCTTTGCAAGATAAATGTGTGGCCAGTGTGCTGACACTTCAATATGAAGTGTATTCATCTTCTAAGAGATGTTTTGCAATGCTGACTAGATGTTGTCTGGGCCTGAAGAATGGGTATAGCACAGTACCGACTGATCATATAAGGCTCAAGATCTGGAGAGTTGAAGGGTTAACAGAGAATGGATATCTTCTCCAGACTCTGGGTGTTCCAATCAATGACAAGAAATACGATCCGGTTATGAAGAGAACAGACTTCCCAAGGTTTGTGGTAAAGGACTTGGTGATGGCGACCTTGCACTTATCGATCTGCCAGAAAGCGGGTTTTAAGAGGAGCTATGCAGTGTTTTGCAAGCAGACATCATGTTGCTATGCCTTCTGGAAAGGGCACTGCAGTTATAAGCAGACAGAACTCAGGCCACTTTTCCAGGGTTTCTGCTTTACAGTATACTGAAGAGACTGAATATAAAATAAGGCATGTCTTAAACAGACACAGTGACCTTGTCACACAGGGCGCAGACAGAGCTACTCTGGTGTCTTCACCACATAGAAACATGGAGCTGGACGCCAGCACGCTGGGCTGAGACTCCACATCAATTGTTTAGAACAGTTAGCAGGGTCATTTTTAATCAGGCCCTTGTCAAGGGCCAAGTCAAAATTCTCTATCCTGTTGCAGGCAGGCAATATTTCTACAGTAAGATTCTGTGGACGAAGCTACAATCATGGAATACTGGTGTGGGTTGCTGTTGATTGGCCAACTTTTTATCTTTTAGCAATAAGGCGCATGTCGAAACCATATTGATTAATAATAGGGTGAAACAAGACGGTTTGTTAGGTAAAGCGTTATCTAACCGATTCATTGCTGATCTGCCGACTCATGAATTATCCTTCCCCAAAGTTGGAAGAGTACATGTGGGGAGATTATTGTGTGCTGATTATCTTGCAGCACTGAATGTGATGCTGGCTGCAAGGCCAGATTGGTGCTTTTGCTGCATACTAACTTGCCAGTAAACAGACTATCAATGTCCATTACCCAAACCTTTTGATGTTTGGGAAAAAAGCATTGCTAAACAGGCTGGAATACATTTTTTTGGAATCACCGTCAATACAAAATCATCATGATTTCCTCAACGGCGAAAAATTCTTAGTAATCAGCACAGAGGGGTGATGGTAGGAAAGGGGGTTAATGATATTCAAACAATTATATGGTGTGCTTTCAATTAACGTTTTGATTAATACTAACATCATTATACCAGCCCCTACTGCTCTCTATCGGAGTGAAATTTTAGTGTTTAACGGAATGATCAATTTATGTTTAATGGATGGTAGAGTTATCAAATTGGCCCCAAGGATGCCTAAATATTCACTGTTGCAAGCCATCAGCCCCGATCTTCAGTGCTCTTGGCAACATTTGGCTATGAGATGGACTATTCATTTTCTTAGTAACTTCCATGAATCTTAATAAGTGAAAACAGTCTTGTGTGTGCATCTTATCTCTAGTTGGCTCTGAGCAACAATGCTTCCGGCCCCTAGGCTCAATGAACCTCTTTTCTCGTACAGTAGTTGTGCAAAGAAAAGCCATATTTTTGAACAGACAAGATCTTGCTCAGTTGCATATAGAGAAATACCCACTATTATGTTAACTAAAGATTATTTGGACACTAAAATGTTTTGGGACTATATATATCAAAGTTTCCAGAAGTTAGAATGCGCAATGAACAACATAATTGGAGGATCAGGGTAAATGCAGTGTGGTGATTGAAGGGAATGTCATTGGTGGTAGCAAACAAAGGATGAATTATGTTTTAGTATGGTTGATATTTTACTACATTGTCCCTTTTCTCGGTGGCAGAATCTGTCAGTTATTTTTAAAACACCGCATGTTCGTATGCTGACCACCAGCTATCTCACTGAGCTGTTTTAATACCATGTCTTGGACTTGGAGAAAATCCTTATGCATTTAAAATAGGTTGTAGATGGCATTTATAGAAATTAAGAAATTTAATTTGTTTTAGTACCATTCGAATTGTTCATAAAGCTCCTGCCCACATAACTAATAAATACATTTATGTTTATAGATGCATAAACCATTTAGGCCATAGCAGGCCCACACTCTTGCCGGAGCTGGCTGAAAATCTTCCCTCATCATTGCCTAGACTGTCAAATGTCTATGACTGCAGAGTATTACTCTGAACCTCAAACGTGGTAGTGCACAGGCATGCGCGTATTAGACAAACTTTAGCAAGTGGAGGCTTGCACTAGAAGTTTTCCACACATTGATGTGCAGGTTAGGTCCTTTTTGCACAGATCTGTTCCCATCCTAACTAAATGCTCAACGTTAAGTGCTGATGGGGGTCTAAACAGGACGCAGTCGCAAAGGATGCATTCCTGGATTGGCATC
This sequence comes from Triturus cristatus, assembly GCF_964204655.1. Classification (NCBI taxonomy): domain Eukaryota; kingdom Metazoa; phylum Chordata; class Amphibia; order Caudata; family Salamandridae; genus Triturus; species Triturus cristatus. The sequence continues at coordinate 75,089,917 of NC_140580.1, read as the reverse complement.
AGGTGGTGTGTAATGTCACCCCATCCCTTTCACAATTATCACAACGTGGTCTAGGGAGTTTGTTCATAATTTGTGGGTGCCAGTTTTGGAGGGTGCAAGTATGGTTTCAGTTCTTCTGAATCCTCCTTGAAATTCTACAGACCTTCTATCTTGGCATCAGATGATTCGGATGGACCAGAAAGGTCTCCAGAAACAGATGGTCAAGATGGGTTTGAGGATTTCAGGGGACTGTGGCAGGTGGTTGTCTTTGAGATAATTAGCTCTTCCACATTTTCATAGGGCATGGTGACAATAGGGCATGGTGACAATACAGTCCGATCATAAGACTGTTTCCTGTTGAGCGATCTTTCCTAGATGCTGGAGGTTCTTTGTAAATTGTGTTTTTTTAGATCTGACATTACACAAGATTTTTTGATTTTGGTAAAATTATATATATATTGTACCTATTGATAAGGGCTTTCAGACAGCCCTCTTCATCCACTGGAGTGTTATGTCATTCACATTTTAGTTATACACACTACAGCATACAGCACAATGGGTCAACCCATTTCAGCTATTAATTAACTGTCCTTTGAGGGGGGAGTTCTTTCACAGGGAGCACATCCACACCCAAATTAATTCAATTCTGTGCCAGGGACTACTATTGCAATATGTACTTCTTGAGACCAAAAATGTATTGTTTTTTCCTCCATTATTTTTCAATTATTGGCCAGGGCCTGTCTGCTTCTCACAACAATGTATTATAAAAACTAAGACAAAACAAACATTGACAACAAAATCAAAAGGCTGGCAGCCAACCTCAGGCAGACTGGCTTTGCCATTGCTTGTTTCTATAGGGATGACCATGCTTGGGCATGCCTTTCCTTCACCTAGACACAAAAAGACATAGCATAAGTGAGCTGATGAGTAAAAGGATGTACCGAATTTTTGTCCCCTGGAAACTGGAACTTTCTGTCAACAAACTTGACCAGCATGCGAAAAAAGCTCAATTTTTCTATAGTACTGTTAGAAAGTAGATAGACTCTCCATTTTCTTTTGCACCACTATTTCAAATGAAAAACAATGAAAGCCGGGGGATTAGATCCATGAAACTGTATGTTTCTGTGTATGCATGTGGTACTTGTTTAACATGAACCAATCCAAAAAGCAGCAGAGTGTGTACAGGATCAAAGACAAGTGTACAAGTCCCTGTAGAGTACACCGTTCCCTGCATCAATATCTATATTTGCATAGGTATCAGGCTCATATTATTTGCCTCCTCCCCCCAACGATGATCCTGGGGAAGTGGTTGCAGTGGGACTGCCATTGTTGCTGACACTGAAGGTGGAGGAAGCTTTGCAGGAGTAATGCATCTCACAGGGAACATTTAGTGATTAGGACCCTGACTAAGCATTGCCTAACCTGTCACTGTAGGGTGATCATCAAGGAAGCAGGCAGCATCTCATGTAAATTACCTTACTTCTAAAAGCCCAATGCAAGGCTGTTACGCCAAGATATGGTAAACAACTGAGGGATTTCTCGATGATTTACAGTGTAATTTGCCTCTGCCATTAGGAGCAAGAACCCAAAACGGATGCAGCCGACACACAGTGGGCTGCTCTGTGACAGGTCTGCTTACATCAAATCTGCCATCTGTATGCTACCAGTAACAGTTTGGTCTGCTCTACAGTCAGTCACATGTCGACGTTAACAATTCTTTGTCATCTACTTTTGTTCTCGTGTATTGTTGGCCTCTAACTAGAAAGGATAAGGTCAATATTAAATCTGGAATTTATTTTGTACTGACTCTTCTTTTGGATACAACACTGATTTTAGAATTGAAGCTGTCATGAAACAAGCCTTTATTTTGATATAAACAATGTTCAACATGGTTTCAGTGCACCTTGTGGCATTTTGAGGTTTCTTAGAGACTCCCCAATGCCACATATTTAAATTATTTTGATGCAGATGGCAATGATTGTGGCAGTTGGTTTAGAAGCTAAGAAAAGTTATCACGTATTCTTGGGTTCTGTTACTAATGTTTTCCATAACCAAATGACATCACAAGTACTGTTCTTTTGCCATTTCTGTGGACCAATAACCTGTAAAAATGCTCATCTTAGAGGAGTCCTAAGGTTTGACTAACTTTCCCAATAGTACTTTTGCACCACGCTCAGAATCAATAGATAACCAAGCCTACAGTCTCGAACCAAAATACAACGTTCTTCTCACATTTATGAGAGCTAATGAATTCTGAAAAGTAAATTTGATGCTAAATAAATACATCTTAAGAGGGCACTGAGTTAACACCTCCAAAGGGTTCCATTCCATACAATAGAATGGTGCTATTCATCGAAGCGGCCTCACCTCAAATCTAACCATGCCCATTTCGTCTTTTTGTCTTATTTTAATCATATCTTTGACCACGATCCTGGATTTAAAAACGAAGTAGCATTATTACGGAAAGCATGTGAATCTTATCAGATTCATGCTGGAAAAAGCATTGTTCTCCTCAAGACGACAAGTCAAAAACAGAGAAATAGAGGCAGTACACAACGAGGCACAATGGGATCATGAGGCACACACATTCAGTAACACAGATAGCCTGACTGCATGCACAAGCAAAGCCTAGAACAAGCAAGCTGCACATCACGACCGCAGCAGCGCCAGGAAAGTGCGGAATAACTCTCCCACCTGTGTGGATTCGGATATGTTCGATCAGGCGGGCAGTCCCTTTGCTGGCGTAGGTGCAGTAGCGACATTTTAGTTTCCCGTCAAACGTCCTCTCGAACCCGTCCACTAACACTCCAGAGTGCTCATCGAGGGAAACTTCAACGGACGGGTGATCCAGCCCGTTGTGATCACTGTCTGTCCCAGCTGTCAGCAGAGCAACGCAACCAAGGTTAGCAACCGAGCCGGAGGACGCAGTGCACCCTAACACCACACCACCCATTTAGAAACTGGGAACACTGGCCAAGTCTGTCTTAACATAAAGGGAACACAATTGCATTACACTGCATGGATGCTGATAATGATGGTCAAACCTGTAAAATTCTTAAGAGGGATTCACAATGCTCCACACTCTGGCAGGAGGCTAGGAATGCCACAGACAGTATCCCAACAAAGAGGAAACACAATATCAGTATTAGCACTGCCAATGCAGTGAAGTCTATCCCAGAGTTAAAGAGCTTTCTCCCATCACAATGCAGTATGATTCAGGGTAGACATAGCTCTGTACATTTTCCCTTCATATACACATTAACCAGTGGTTAAGCAGGGAACTCTCATAATCCCCTGCAAACAGCAGCACGCTTAACTAGCAGGTAGGTTGTTGAGCAGTGGATTTTAGTTGGCTGTGGCAGGCAGTAGTAGGAGGGGATGGTTCAAGTTGGAAGGAACATGACACTCTTTCCTCACTCATCCACCCCTCACCTGCATCACAGACCACTGAAATATACTGCCAGCTTTTGTAGGTTTATTAGCAGTTCCTGCTGTAATATTTGGGCTGGATTCCTTCCATGATCAGGGGCAGTGAGTTGTTAGCAGGTAGCAGCCACAACCCCGCTGGCTCCTATTGTAGTACTGGAACTCGCCCCCCATGCACTGCCCTTAACTAATTATGAAAGAGCCCAACCCCAATGTACCATATGTGTTGCCATAACACACCTCCCTGCAACGGCTCTGCCTCCTTCTCACCGCTGACTGCACCAGAGATCATGTTCACGTGGTGGGTCTGCTGTGTCAGGTATTCCTGAAAATCCTTCACGAAATCCAGGGACTCTGGCTTCTTCTCACCCATATTCACCCCAGGAACAAGCTGGCAACCCCCGCCGCCTTCAAAAGGAAAAAAAGGTTAGCAACGTTATTGAAAAACCATGCTCATGTAATGCCACAAAGAAGAAATATGGTCTGTATTTCAATTTCACCATACTGGAGACAAAACAATAAAGTTTTGCCAAGGAAAGTATGTAAAACAAAGCACCCTGTTTACAGAAATAACCTCCTGCATACTAAAGATAAAATATTTCAACGAACAATAGCTTTGCAGCTTGATGTTAGGTGCAGATTCAGATGCTTCCGCCGCCATCTGCGAGATCTGGAATAGAACCTCCGCCATGACATCTGCTGTGACCTGCAACCAGGAGCAGCGCAGCCAGCCACACTCCTGAGATTGGCATATTTTACAATACACAGAGACAGCAATACTGATGCGAAGGGTTTTTATAAAGGTAGGTTGTCATTAATAGACACAAGAATGTGGGGCATGGACGTGGAGTGTGTACAGTCCCACTGCAGAACTAACATGAATACAGGAAGCATTTGTTAAACAGCGATTGGCTGAGACGTGAATGCACAACTAGCATGAAGCTGTACATTTTATGCAGCGTGAATCTGATATAAGCATGATGTACTAAGCTATTGTGTATGTAGTGGCTATTTTAAACACAGTGATCTGTCGGCGTTCTGTTGTTAGATTACACTGTAATCAAATTAATTATAAATTCATAGTCACAACAATGTCAACAACGTCAAACCATTTTAGTTGAATGTGAAATCTTGTCAGGATTCCAAACACCATGAACAATTCACTCCCCGTGCAATAGGGAGGACATATAAAATGTACACGATTTCAGTATATAGGAACGTATACGTAGAACTATACCCCACTAATATAGCCGAGCATTCTTAAGAGAAATTTAAAGTAAGTCATCCAGGAGGTACTCGGAACGGAAGATATGTTGAAGGTAGTCCAAACAGGGGCTCTTGGCAAACATGTTACTGCAAGTACCCGCCCAAACAAAAGCTGCGGGGTTACTTGACACTCTTGAATGCTCAAATGCCATTCGTAATAGCCAGTACAAGTGAAAGACTATCATTGAAGGTGCCAATTGGTTGATCACTTCTGATCATGTACATTCGCGCTTCTTTGGCCTATGAATGTTGTCCGTGTTATTTTTCAAAATATATTTTTCTGTGTCTAGGTGAGAGATTAGGATGGAACAATAATTTAAAAAATCAAAACTGCATATCTCTGTTAACTCTACGCCTATATTGCAGACAATGCTTGAGCAACACGTGTTCCAACCTGAAGACTCGGAAAATAGCGAAAACATAAGTGTGACTGCACATGTGAATGGTCCTCCTCGACCAGATGCGATACAAGCCGCCGTAGCCGCGCTGTGCCACTAGCAGTTTCGAGAGTATTTTCGGGTCGACTCTCAACAATAACAGCGGTCTATGGGACCCCGGGTCCCTCGGGTCTTTGTTAGGCTTAGGGGTCATTGTAATCAGGGCATCTCTCACAGGGAGGTCATTCTCCCCAGCGCCTAGCCTCCTGCGACGTCTTCAGTAGGAGTGATAAGTAACGCAGAGCAGGCCTGATGATACTTCTCCGGGAGTCGCTCAGGGCATCTACCGCAGGCCATATATTGTATGGATGCCGACACTTCCTCCACTGTATCTCCCCTCCAATGAGTCCCTCTGGGCTGCCGTAAGCCTGGGAACCGCCGCCAGGGCCAGGAAGGCCATCGTTTCACTTAGCGAGTCAGCTGCGAGCTCCCCGTGCACTCCTGCCAGGTGTTCCCTCATCAAGGAATGTATCTCACATTGGCTCGCTGCAATGGTTCCGTCGGGGCGAAGCAAAACAACGATCAATGGGGGTGGTCTTTCCCTTTTAAGCAGCCAGGCCAACAGCTGGCCTGATCTGTCCCCCCTCCCTGTTAAGTCACTATCCGTGCTTTCACCTCGTGTGGCAGTCCAGTCTATCCCAGAGCTTCCGCACTCTGCCCTGAGCCTCAGGTGGCTCCGTGCTCTTATCTGTTGCGTCACACGTGCATTGCTGTAAAGGGTCAAATCATGTTTCCCTCCAGCAGGTCCTGCTCTAGGCGACGCCTAGTGCCCCCCACCCTCGAGAGGCACTCACCCCGTATCACCACCTGCAGGGAACCTCACAAAGTACCTCAAACTCCAGCTGGAATCAACATACCCCTATACATTTAGTCCTGCAGCTTAGGACTTCGGAAAGTTGATTAAAATGCCGTCAGCTGCGACATGCGTCTCCCCTTGTCAACAATACTTGGTACATTGTCTCCCGCCCAGGGTTTTCAGAGCAAGGTCACTAGCGTCCTACCAGGCCGCTCCCCCTAGCTATACCTACTAGCCGTGGCATGCCTAGTCAGAAATGTGATCTCTTGGTCTGCATAGCCATTACACTCAGACACCTTTAGCTTGATTTCAGCTGACGTAGCCGAGTTAGGTTTGTTACGCCATTCGCTTTCCAGTGTGCCAGTGTCGCACTCCGACAGTTTTAGTTGGTGGCAAATGGATTTTAGTATTCTGTGACATTTAGAAATATAATGCCCCATAATGACCACCCTAAATGTCTCCCAAATCGTACCCATGTCAACTACTGAACCATAATTTATTTGAAAGTATTCCAGGCTATCCCGGCAACAGAACATCTTTCAGGGTACCTGGGGACTGTAGTGTGTACAATGACTGGCATCCTCGTGCTAGAAGCTTGGCTCGAGGGTGTTTGTTATGTGTCATGTATTCTTTCAAACAATGTTCCATGATCCTGTGCTGAACGTTGCGTGCCAGGATTCTGGCAACGTTATTCAGTTGTCGGAGATCCTGGTATGCGGCGGGAGCGTCTGGTTGTGGGTGATTATTTACATGAATTAAAGAAAAACTTACGATCCTAAAAGTGTTCCTGGACTTCATTACTTCACTTGGCGACAAGCGGACGAAGCTGCGCGTCCAGCACCCACCAGCCAAAACTTCTCATCACTCGGATTCATCAATTATCCTGCTCGTCGTTTCCTGCATCTGCCCCAAGCGGAAGCCCTCAAAGGTTCCTGCTCCTGATTTCATTCTGGTACAAACAACAGTTTTGGCAGTTTCGGGCAGACCGGCGTATCGGGGATCGTGATGTCATTCCTCCTGTCACTTCCCATCAACGCTTCATTGCTGAGTTACAAGTAATGCTGCCTCACCTCGCATTTTCACGCATGCGCACTAACGCATGACGCGTATGCGCAGCGTTGCTGGCAGCCATCTTGCGGTCAGCTTCTTCGTTACCACGGTAATCCGAGGCAGATAACGCTACGCTGCGGAGGCACAGCTGATTCCTTCATTCGTGCCTTTCTCCTGTGATCTCTCATCCTCGTTTCGATCCCAGGTAGGATCCAGCCTGCACGCTTCTACGGTGACAGGCACACCTTGTCAGTTTCAAAGTACTATTCTATTTACACGCTTGAGCCTTCAGATTCGGTGATAGGCTCACCTTACAACATTATTTCACATGGTGTTATTTAGTTTTGCCTGCTTATAGCGTTGAGTTCATCCTTTTAAAGACATTTTTTTTTTCATTTTACACCAGCAATTGCATTCAACTTATTTAAATTATATTTGTCTTTGCCTCAACACCTCCTTTACATTTTCATTGATAATTTTACACACAACAATGGCTTCTTCTCAGCAAATCGCACAACCGCCTCCTTTCTTGCAGCAACCTGGAAAACTCAGTATTCCATGGCGTCAATGGGAAAAAGCTTTTGAAAACTTCATCATAGCCATTGATGCCATCAAATTTCCTCCAGAACGTAAGGTAGAAATTCTTTATGGGTGTCTAGGTCTTGCTGCACAACATGTTTTTGAGAACTTACCCAAATTTCCTACTCCTGCTGGTGAAGCTGGTGATCCTGATCATTGGAACGCTTATAAAGAGGCATTATCGCATCTTGCAAATCACTACAATCAGGAGTCAAACATTATGCTTGAGAGACATAATTTCTTTAGGAGAAAACAAGGTGAAGATGAATCTGTGGAAGAGTATATCGCGCAGTTGCGAGTTTTAGCGTCAACTTGTGAGTTTGAAGCTGACCCTGAAATTTACATTCGTGATCAATTTGTTTTTGCTTGTTTCTCACGAAAAATTCAGCAACGCCTTCTTAGTTGTAGAAAACCATCCCTCCAAGAAACAATTGATATCGCCAAGAGTATCGAGAGATCTATCGTTACTTCGAAGGTCCTTCAACAAGATCAATCTCCCAACTCTTTCAAGACTTCTACACAAGACATTGTCAACTCTGTGAATGCTATTTCTACGCATAAACCTACTAAACAATTAGTCAAAAAAGGAAATACTTTCTGCTATAGATGTGGGTCTAAATCACACTAAAGCAATTATCCTATTGGGAAAAGATGTGTTCTTTGTAAAAAGATTGGTCATTTTCAAGGTTCATGCAGATCCTCAAAAAACCCACCAGTATTAATAGCGTTGACTACTCTGAAGCCATTAATGATTGTTCAGATGAGTTTCAAGATATGGTAGTTTCTATTGAATGCAATTCCGTTTTTACTCCTCACTTTGTGAAAGGCCCTTTAGGAACCGCATTCTTTGGTAACGTGGAAATTCCCATTATGGTAGACTGGTTCTTCCGTAACCATTTTATCAGATGTTATATTTCACGATAAATGGAAAGGTTCCATCACTTTGTGTCAAACTGACATCAACCCCAAGGCTTTCGGCGAGTTTGACATAGACATGTTGGGATATTTCAATTATATTATGGAATGCTTAGGGAGATCAATTTTCACAAAGGTGTATGTTGCAGTTAGAGGACGCAATATCATTGGCTGGCAGGATCTGGCGAAAATGGGTTTACGTCTTATTCAAGGTTCTGATAATCCAATTGCTCTTGGTGATCCCCCTCAGGGTTACAGTCCTATAAATTTCCAAATTTATTTTCTGAAAAGTTAGGAACTGTCAAAGGTTTTCAACACCAAATTAGGTTGAAATCTGACGCTCAACCTTTTGTCCATAAGGTACGTCCTTTGCCTCTTCGTGCAAAGGATGAACTTAAATCCGTCCTTAAAAAATTATGTGATGATGGCGTCATTGCTCCTTGTGACTCCTCAGAGTGGGTTTCTCCCATCGTTATTGTCCGCAAAAAATCTGGTGAGGTCAGATTATGTGCGGACTTACGCACTTTGAATAATAACATACTTATTGACTGTCATCCACTTCCCAAAATTCACGAACTTCTGGCCAATTTGGGAGCGGCGAAATCTTTCTCACTCATTGATCTGCGTTCAGCTTATCATCAGGTTCCCTTAACAGCTGCTTCTCAGGAGTTCACAACTTTTGTCACACCATTTGGAGTGTTTAAATACCTTAAATTACCTTTTGGCTTAGCCTCGGCAGCCAGCGTATTAAAAAAATTATGGACAATCTCTTTAAAAACATTCCAGAGTCCAAGCCTACCAAGATGATATTCTTGTCTATGCTAATGACTGGGAGACCCATTTGAACAACTTATTTTCTGTTTTAAGCAAATTGGATGAGGCAGGCATGACAATCAGGGCTGAAAAATGTAGATTTGCCACACAGCAGTTGGAATACTTGGGTCATACACTTTCTCCGGAGGGTATCAAGCCCAAAATGTCTCTCATTAAAGCTATTAGTCATGCCACTCCTCCCAAAGACAAAGACGCACTTCGGTCTTTCTTAGGCTTAGCAGAGTACAACGCCCGTTTTGTTAAAGGGTATGCACAAACAGTTGAGCCTTTGCGTTCTCTCCTCCTCCTCAATTCAAAATGTGATTGTTCTGAAGAAGTTTCGACTTCTTTTAATCAAGTTAAGAAACTTATTATGGATGCACCTGCCCTGCACCCTTTTCACGACTCCTCAAAATGTTTCATTATGGTAGACGCTAGCCTCACAGGGTTAGGTGCTGTTCTTGGTCAATCGGTTTCAGGTAAAGAACACACCATAGCCTTCTCCATCTGAAACTCATTACAGTACTATTGAACGCGAGGCTCTTGCCTGTGTTTGGGCCATCGAAAAGTTCAAGAATTACATTTGGGGGCGTCAATTTGAACGTTTCACAGATCACAAGCCTCTTACGCAGTTATTAACTGGTAATGGACTTGGCAAAGCATTGGCTAGGTTAGTTAGACTGCTGTCTAAGTTACAAGAATACCATTTCTCCATTAAACCTATTTCTGGAGGGAGGAACATTAGAGCTGATTGCCTTTCTCGCATGGCTTTTCATGATCCCTCAGAGGTTGAGAATTCAGAGGATACAGAATGTGTCATTGCTACTCTTGATACTGTATATTCTTGTCCAAATATCACTGAAGAATCTTGGTTAGAAGCACAGCATAAAGATGAAAATCTTAAACTTGTCTCTGAGTATATTGTTAAAGGTTGGCCAGAAAATAGGAAACTTTCCAATGGGTTGAAAGCTTTTGCCATGGTTGCATCCGAGTTATCTTTAGTCAATAATAACATGGTCATGAAACACGATTGGTTTGTTCCCCCTTCCAGTCTCAGGAATGACATCATTAAGTTTGCTCACAAAGGTCATTAAGGAATTTCAAAGACTTCTCAGCTCATTAAGTCATACTATTGGTGGCCATCCTTAGAATCCCAAGTCAAATTTTTAATCGATTCATGCCCTGACTGTCTATTATCGAATAAGAAATGCAAAGTCATGAATACACCACTACACCCTGTTCCTTTTCCCACAAAACCTTGGGACAAAGTTGGTTTAGATTTTTCTGGACCTTACGATCTTTTGCCACATGATCTAAAGTACATCATTTTGTTGATTGATTACCACTCTAAGTGGATTTATCACATGTTTTGTGACTCACCCAATTCTTCTAATGCCATCAAATTTTTGAAGAAAGTATTTTCTGTTGAAGGTTCGCCTTCGGTTTTAGTTTCAGATAATGGCACTCATTTCATTTTTCAGAAATTCAGTTCTTTTCTTACTGATTGTGATGTCACACACTTTAAAGTTGCTCTTTACTCGCCAACCTCCAACGGTTTGGTTGAAAGAGCAAATAGACTAGTTAAAGATGCTATTCAAACAGCTCTTTCCTCTTAACAAGATGTTCAAGACTTTCTTAAAGCAAAATTAAGGCTTACAACATTTCTCCCCATTGCACCACTGGGGTTTCACCATTTTCGCTTCTAAGAGGTAGGGCTGCTCACACTAATTTGTTTCCAAAGTGGTTGATTAACAAACATGACAAAAACTCTCTTTGCAACAGGGAGGTAGCTTCTAGAGTTTCTCAAAAACAAAGTCTCATGAAAAGTATTCATGATGATGGTAAACTTTTCAATTCCCCACACCTGGAAGTTGGTAGTTGGGTTCTCATTAAGAATCCTAAAAAAGTACCAAAGGGGTCTTCAAGATTTTCTCCCCCAGTGCAGGTTACTGGTGTCAGTAAAGGCTCAGCCTTGCTTGGTCATAAAGGATGGTGAAATAAAAGATCGCTGGTTCATCTTTCTGATTCTCAAGCTGATTCCTTACTTAAATTATCCAGACAAGAATTAGAGGATTCTGATTGGGTTCATTTACTACACGATTCTCCTGCTGATGTTGGAAATTCTTCCACCCTGTTTCCCATTATTCATCCCAGTCCGGAACATAGTTCAGGTACTCGCTCTGTTGTGACCAACATGGATGCATGTTCCTCTTCATCAGAATTGGGAGTTCGCTGTAGGAGATTGCCCTCAAAATTAAATGACTATATTTTGTCATGATGCTGTGATTTATCGCTTCTTATAAGCTTCTTTGTTTATTTTGATTTCATGTCTATTGTACTATAATTGATTCAGTTTGTTTTGCTCGGTTGTTCTTTGTTTTTAGTTTCTTGTGGGGAGGGAGAAGTTGTAGTGTGTACAATGACTGGCATCCTCGTGCTAGAAGCTTGGCTCGAGGGTGTTTGTTATGTGTCATGTATTCTTTCAAACAATGTTCCATGATCCGGTGCTGAACGTTGTGTGCTAGGATTCAGGGACATACGCCAGGTGGGGCGGCGAACCTGGCGTCCCGGGATGTCAAGCAGTAGCAGAACCGGCCAGTGATCAGAGAGGGTGTGTGCCAGGTGGTGCACCTCGGTAGTCCACATGCCAACATCAGCAGACACAGCCACAAATCCGGTCTGGACGACGTGGCATGTATCAAGGAAATAAATGGACAGGTTTCCCCATGCCTAGTACACCAGATTTATATTAATGTGTGATCTTGTATAATTGATATAAAATTTGAGGGTGCACACTATAGTAATGTGGTGCCCTTACAAGACTCCGTGCACAATGATACAAATCGGCCTTGTGAGTCTGACACTGTACATATGTAACAAAACTGTGTCTCCCGTCACATCAGAAGTGCCACGCCCCTGGAGTACGCAAACTATGAGGAAAAATAGATGTGCAAAGCCCATTTTGCATAGCGTTGGATTTCAGGTTGGGGTGTGAGAAGGGTTACTTGAAATAGGGCTAATACCATATTGTTTTGTGCCAAGTATGCCCAGAGTTGTCTTAGTCTTGCAAGGGTTGTTAAGCCCTCTGACATTCCATGCGAGGCATCTCAAGTTGGCCATCAGACTACATGGGGTGGGTGATGTGTGGGAACACAAAAGTGTACATTGATGTGCATATTCCTGTAATGAGAGCTCTTAACAAAAAGCAGTGGGGTTGCAATCAACTTTCATCATGGGTGTATATTGCTCATTTAGTAGATCCAGCTGGAGATACTCTCCCCTTCCCATCCACAATGGCATATCACAACTGGCCAGTGAACTACAGCCATTCCACTCAGAAACCTATCCCAAAAATCAAACCCAGCTTTGCAGCAGGTAACCCCTAACTACCAAACATCTGTTGACATGTGGGGATTTCCTATGGGAGGCAGTTAAAGCACCCACAAAAACCCCCAAACTGGCGGATGTGGTCAGGGAGATCAGGTTAAGTTCTTATCAGTGAATCTGTCTTCAGGACAAGGGGCTATCTAGCTGTTAAGCGTCCAAAGTCGCAAGAAGCAAAGAGCTCAGCAACTCCTAGTAAAGTCATGATACAAGTCTCAAGGGTATGGTTGCTACAATCCTCAGCCATTTAATTTTGTTTGTCATCTGGATCCAAATCCTGTGTCTCGTTGCGTTGTTTAAGGAGGGTTTTCAGGTACACCGATGCCATCTTGGCGTTGAAGACTTTTTGTTGGCCTTCATGGTCAATTTGTAAGTGTGCTGGGTACAGCATAGTTTATCCCTGCCTTTTGTAGCTGTTGTTTAATGGGAGGCACTCCCTTCGTGGCGACTGCATGGCGATCGTAAAATCTGGAGAAAAAGTAGATGCCATTTCCCTGGTAGTTAAGCTCTTTTTTATCTCTTGTAAACCTGAGCACGGTATTGCGATCCCTGTAATTTAGGAGCTTTACAATGGCGTGGCGCAGAGGGGCAAACGATGGATGCCGCTTCACCAAAGATCAGTGCGCCCGCTCCACCACTAGCAGACTGAAAAGGTTGTGAGCTCCAAACAGTGACACCAGCATCGTTTACACAGAAAGCTCCATTTAGCCATTTTTTGTGAACTCCAGGATCTCAATAATGAGCACGTTGTTGTGGCGCAATCGCTCTTCAAGGTCTTCATTTTTAGCTTGGAGCACCGTCAGTACTTTTTCCATATTCAAGCATTTGGCGGAGACTTGCTTCAGATCATCCTCTAAGTCAGAGATTCGCTAGTCAGCTGTGGCAATGTGGGTGGTTTGTTTATCTAGTTTGGCCGAGTCAATATCTACTGCATGGCCTATAGCAGTGATGTTGAGTCTGTTTCACCTGTTATCTCAGACCTCAGATTTTCCCCTATGGTGCCAAAGCCTAAGGGTTTGGTGGATCGTTTTGCCTCAAACGTGAGATGGGACTGGCTCTGACCAGAAATACCCATAAGGCGAATGGTCACACCCCGGGCAGGGTTCAGGGGGATGGGCGGGCTGAGCAACGCTCAGTTGTTTATGGCACCAAGTGATTTCAGTCGCCCTGCATACAGGTGGGGGGAAGGGGCACTCTTGGTTTCTCTTCACAGTCCCAGGTGGTCGTCAGAGCAGCTATTAACCCCCATAGTTTTGTCTCTAATTCAGGAGCCAGGTTTTGCTACACATTGGTAACAGTGAGTGTTGGTTTCTGGCTCCCTCGCATTAAAGTGCAGCTGTCTTGCCCTGGGTTATCTAGTGACCCCTTCAAAAGCTGATTCTAAAAGTTAAACTATTACAGGTATGGGCTACACTGCATCTTTTAATTGTTATTAAAAATAATAAACATTTCAATGAGAATTATTTTACTAAGGCAATGACCAGTCAGTGTTTCCTTGCTTTGTAAATTATATGCCTTTATCTGTAGCAATAGTGGGTACACACATTTTGTTTCACATTATTGCCCATATCCCTTACTAGCCTCAGTAGGCCTAGCTCTATATTGGACTACAGCAAGGATTGTGGTGGAATGTTTGTGGATGCTCTTCCTTTAATGCTGTATTTTTCTCTAGCTCTAGTCACCCCTCTTCTTTTGACAGAGATAAAAAAAAAAGTATGTTAGCTGCAAAATATTGTCAATCATTGGCAGAGGCAATAAATTAAAAGCACCCACAAGCTCTAATTTATGGACATACATCTGTATCTATCTGATAATTGTAGAACAACTGAAAGGCAGTGCAGCACTATGTACTGCCTTTCAACTCGACGGCAAAAACATAGCCAACAAGTGAGTGGAGGAGTAGCTAAGTCTTAGGCAGAAGTGGACTGTCACTGCATTGTGATGTACAGTTTTTTGAAGAGGTGTCTCTCTAGTTCTTTTCTAAATTGGAATTGGGTTGGGGCAGTCCTCTTAGGTAAAGTTATTTTGTCCTAGTTTCTGGATACAAAGATGGAGAAGGCCTTTTGGCTTGGTATTCAGTATTTTGTATCTCTTCGTCTCCAGTCTCCTGGTGTCTTGGCTGTAGGAGTGCGCCCGAGATCTGAGCTGATCAGACAGGACGTGATGGCTTTGTAAACAGAGAGGCTAGTTTTGAAGATGGCGATTTCTTTATGAGAACACCTCACATAATAAGGACATCTACTGAGACACTATTGTATGTTGCTTTACTAAGCTATAATTTCTTCAGGTGTTGAAGGCCAACAAGGCATTGCTTGTTCTTCAAAGGGTAGTGAAGTTCCGAGTGCCGGAGATCAGCCATTCCTGGACCCGTCCTTCCTTCATCATCAGTGATCTAGGCCCTCATAATTTGCAATGATACTATCTAGCAAGCCAAGTGAGGTTAAAGTTCTTTTTGCACCAAAGGGTTTTTACTGCCACTACACACGTGTTGCAGTAACCTGGCCTATCAGAACATATCTGCAACTCTAAAAGCTTTAGCACTCAATGCTTTTGACCACATGCTGTTATTATGCTTTGCCATTGGACATAAAAATAATAGTAGTCAAGAATGAAGGTTTTGTAGATTTTCAGTCAACAGGGTATGACTGTTTTGTAGTCCGAGATCTGTGCATCAGAGACATGCTAATGAGTTGTGGAACTATCTGTGGATCCCTAAAATTATGTCACTTCACCTGCACTCAGGAAACTTGTAAAAAAACGTACCCTTTTCACCGCTCTCACTATGCGAGAGTGAGCTTCACCAGCAGTGCACAGCACAAGCAACTGGAGGCAAAGACCTAATCCCACTGGAGCCTATTCATGAGTCACATTTAAAGGCTCCTTTACAATAGGTAGGCAAGGAATTTATTGAAACCTCTACATCAGTGTACATCAATGGCTGTGCTTTCAAACCCTCACTGCTATTCTTATATTTCTATGTTTTCTCAGAAACAGGGGATAGAACTAGCCACAAGTTCTCTTATACTGCTCACGTAATAATAATATTAAAATAATATGCAGTTATTACTGCTGTTTAAACCTGGAGATGGCAATGAGAGTAAAAGATAAGACACTGTGTTCACCATTATTATGAGAACTCCAGAGGAGATAAATAACATACTTTAAACTATATGACTTGTCCATGTTCATCACAGTCTTACTTCATCAAGAAATGAGCCTCTCACGGAAATCTCTAAAGAAGAGAAAGTGTTAAGAGCTGCTCAGACTTGACAAAAAGTGTAGATTGAAAAAAATATGGAACTGCTGTTAAATGAGGGAAGCTTTAGTTTTTGTCTCCTGAATCTGTTGGTGGCCACAGGATTGCTCTTCAAAACTCTGGAATATTCCAGATTCAAACACCAGAAGGCAAGAGTATGCAAATGAAATGATAAATCTGATTCAAAGCCCAAAGCTACTTCAAGGACATCACATTCAACTACCCAAGATTTACAGGGTGCCTACATGCTCCACTGGAGATCTAGCAACTTCTTCGCTTAAGAAGTCCCCACACTATCCAGTGTGCTGGTACACTGGCCCACCTTATTTGTGCCCTCATTAAATGTATCAAATCATCCACATGCTGCGAGTAGCACAATAATAAAAGACCCATTTAAGGGTAACCTGGCTGGACCTAAATACAGAACACTACTTCTCTCTTCTCTCCTTTCATGGAGGCAAACAACAAACACATTAACCCAATGTGCAAAGTAAGGTAGAGTTTCTTACCTTTTTTATTTCACAAGTTTATTGAAGTTTTAAAACAGAAAGGAACATACCAAAATATAAGGGACATACAAAGCATAACACAAAAGGTACATAGGTAAAAGAAACCAAAATGACGTCATTGTAAGCAGTATGCATAGATGGTAGCAATAAAACACTGTCACTTAGCATCTGGATACATCCAATTTCAAAGTAGAGCTATGCCTTATGTATTAATAAAGGAGACCTAGTTAATATAAGCAGTCAGGCAATATAATTAACATTATGTAGCAATGACATGAAGTGTGTACTGTGTTAGGTGCAGCAGTTAGATGTAGTGAGTAATGAGGGGATGACTCAAAAGTGTGGATAGAGTGTGAATGTGATGGAGCCACTCGGTGCAAGTTGATCATGGTGGTTTATGTGAGTCAAAGTAGAAATCAAGGGAGTCCCACGTGTGTCTGAGGGGAGGTTTCCATGGCGAGTACTGGAGTGCAATGTTGTCAGCTCCCCTGAGGTTGGTGATCCAGGTCAACCACCACTTATAGGACGCTTTGCTTGTGTCTTTCCAGTTGTTTAGTATGGTCTTAACTGCTGCGGTCAAGAGCAGATCTAATAGCGCTCTGTCCTTGTCATTTGGCAAGTTTACTCTAAGGAAACCAAATGTCAGTGTAGAAAGTTCCCTTTCGAGGGGGCAAGAAAAGAGGTCTGAGATGAAGGTGAACACATTGTCCCAGAATGGAACGACACTTTTGCAGAAGAATAGTAGGTGGGCTAGGTCGCCTATCTTGTCATTGCAGTTCCAGCAGGTAGGATCATCGCGTATCTTTTGTGAGTGTAATCGGGCTGGTGTCCAGTAGGCTTTATGTAAAAGCCAGAATTTAGTCTGGGAGAGGGCTTGGGAAATGTTATTTCTTGAAGCTTTGCTCCAGGCTTTGGACCATTCAGCTTCCGAGATCAGGGAAGTGGAGTGCGATTCCCAGTAGGATCTAAGCTTCTTGTTTAGGGATGATTGTTGAGGGCGGATTAATTTGTAGAGCCAAGAGACCTGATGTCCTAGTCTGTTTATTCTCGCTAAGTACTGAAGTAGGGAGGGTGAAGTGGGCTCAAGATTAGCTTTGGTTATTGCTGCCTTTACTTTTAGAAAATTGCAGCATTCTAAGGGGTCCAGACTGCAAGTATTCTGTACATCTTTAAATGTTAGGGGGTAACCTGACCGAAATAGGCGGTGTGGAAAGAAGATGCCTTTCTTGATTCAGGAGTCTTTGTGTAGGGTCGCCCCTTTGTATAAGATTTTCTGGTTATCCCAAATGGACTCGTAATAGGATCCTTTATTGCTGGTGTCTAAACATTTGTCTACTTTCATCAGTGCAGACCTGGTGTTTTTAAAAATGTTGTTTGAGCAAGTGACGTTTGTGAAGTTTGAGGTGAAGAGGGTAGCACGGGAAAGGTTACTAAGTAATATTTTTTCAATCTGTAGCCAGACTGGAATATACTCCTCTGGGGGAGAGAGCCAGTATGAGCCCTGTTTGGCTAGGAATGCTGTCTGATAGAGTCTAAAATCAGCTAGAGTTTCTTACCTTTAATTGATGTTTTCCATAATTAATGATGAATACGATATTCCGGAAGGTCCAGTTTCATCCTGGAACTCTTTAAAATAAATATTTTAAGGCAAAATGTTTAAAGGTGAAAAATAATATTCAATCTTCATATGAAATAAGTCAAAGAAACATAGTTTGTTCATAAAATCAGATGTTGTCTCTACACGGCCAGCAGAGATGAAGCACTGCAGTAACCTGCTCTGGTCAAGTCTGTCAGTCCTACATGAGGCGCCCAAAACACAAAGCTTTTTACGACCTTGAGGAACTGGTTCATCACAAATAATAAGATGCCCATGACTGAGGACTGCAATTAAAGATAAACAGCCATACCCTTCCACTTCATGGGATATTTACTGTTTTATGTGCACATACGTTCGGAGGGTAAGGAGAAAGAAATAACAAGATTTAACACAACAGGATCTTAAGAGGTATCAACCCTACTAAATAATCTATTTTGGCATCTGAAAATCTATTTAGTAGTGTGTGGATCGATCTCGATGTAGCAGCACCATTATTATTTATGGGAATGTTCCCTGGGACACTGCAACAGCTGCTTTTTCCACTAGACGAGTGAGCTCCATGTCTCCCTGGGTAATGGAGATTAGGTATCATAGGAAAATGCTTAAAATGATCCACACATCAAAGGTTTGTTTGGATATTAGGTCCCAGCACAAGGAAGGGCATTGGACCGAAGTCTCATATCTTACACCCCGCTCAGTATTCAAAGCATACAAGAACTGTTTTGTTGTTGAAGGATTTGCAAAAATAAGAACAGGTAAATGAATTTCCTGGCTTACGTGTTATCCAGGAATTACCTCAAAGGAGACAGGGTGAGAACGAGGGACAAGTCTGTCCCTACGATAAATAGAGTAAGGCTCATCAACCGTTAGCATCCAAGTTGCACTAATACTCCTTGTGGAAGTTGGTTATCAAAAAACACGAACTGATGATCATAATAGATTCCCCAAGCTTAGCTTACATGAGCTAGGGATTCGTTCCAGAAAGCGTGCACAATGTGCACTTTTCCTGATGACGTGCTGATTAAGTTCAGCCGCAGACACTGTACATAGACTTCTGAACTATCAGTCAACAATGGGGACTTGTTGGCCTTGGACCTTTATTACAATTGTCCGACCACATGGAATAACTAGCATATAATTTGTGTTATACTGGATCCCTTTACACTTACAAATGTGGACATACCATTATCTTCGACTCAACCAGACAGCTTGTGTACTAGGACCCATTGGCTGAGTCTTTTAAGCGTTGAAACATTGTCAATTACCCCCACATCTATACCAGCCATTCTATGTGACAAAGAGTGAGCTACTGTGACTTCCTGAACCTTATCTACCATTACTATATAATAGTCTAGATGGACTGTACAGTACTCTGCAACACATTATTTTATTTGGTTCACAACCACCTTTTCATTGTGCTGCCTGCACTATATAAATCTAAGTTTTGCTTAGGTCAACTGAATATAACTGGTTTTCCTTAAGATGAGATAATTGCTGCGTCTTAATTAGCGGTTACAAAATAACTGTACTTTTACTTACTTGTTTGATGACTTGGGGGTAGAGCAAACAATTTATGTACTACTGTTACCATTGTGACACCTTGGTACTTTACACTAGAGGAGTCAGTAAACCGCACCCTCTCTTACATATTATATATTCAAGAAACAAATACGCTGCCACTACCACGCATGTGACACACCCAAACACAGACACTGTCTTCTTTGAGGGCACACTTGGTGCGCCGCTCCTGATCACAGAACAGGTCTCGGCCTCTGCGCACATGCTAGAATAGTGTGACACAGGGTCTAAATAAATGTCAGGATACCAGTTTCACATGCAGGTCGTCAATCATGGCAGGAGAACATGCCGGTATACCATGCAGAGGACATCACCGTTCGATAAGGATGTCACCAAAATAAGGCACTGCAAGTGAAAATATATATATACACACATGTCCTTATTTAAATGTATAGGTGCTAGGAATTTGGGGCTGACTGAAAGAAAACGTATCTTGTTTAGCGGTGTGCGAAATATGTGCAATTAGCTTTGGTGTAATAAAGCAACATTTATGGAACATTATTTGAAATTATTTGTTATAATGTGAAAAGCAAATCCGTCATTTAGTGCTATGTTTTAGGGTGAAATGCTCTCTCATGACAACTCTGCAAACATTTCTCACTAAAAAACAAAACAAAAACAAAAAACACAAAAAAATACAATGGCCAGGAACAACAGCCGCCCACTTTCTGGCATTGTCACTGCTCTACCGTGCTATACTTTGCAGTGTTCGGTGGAGTAATTATGCAAAGTGACATAACTGTGGAAACTTAGCTTAAATAGCATAACGTGAAATCCACAAAATTACACAAGCATAATTTACATTTTTTCCGGGCTTCAGCTTATTGTACGTAAAAAGTGCCCACTACATAGAAAATATTAAATACAAGTTTTAGCTTTGAACTCTGAACTGCCAATGAGTTGTGTACACATCCTGTTCTCCTCTCATACACACTATCCATCTTCTCCTACAGCTGAAACTTTGGTTGATCAGGCCATTAAAGCACTGAAGCACAGAGAGATAAAACGATGTGGCCAGGTCTAAGCATTAGTGTTTTGGGAATTTGAGATCTATGCCAGTTTCTTCCTAAGATCAACAGCTTCTATGAATCTAAGCACTTCCAGAAACATATACTGTGTATTTGCTTTTATAATTAATACTATGAACGAAGTGCACATCAGAAGCCATCTGCTCCAGCATTTGAAGCATCTCCTTTATAGTGTTTGCACTGTATAACCCCTCATGTTGCTATGATCATGAAGGTACTGATTCCTTCAGGTTCAACCTAAAGCTCTCGCTCTATACCTACATATGCGTTCAGATATTACTTTATTTTTCCAATCCCTGAGCTGGTTAACTATCCTTGCTAAAGCAGAGATCTAGCGGTAGCCTAGCAGTAAACAGATGTTCAGCTGTTTCTTGTATTTATCAAAAACAGATAATACAGCACTAACTCAAATGCAAATAATGTGCTTCTTTCTAGGCCTGGGCGTGAAATTCTGCTCTGCTCGCGGAGTTTGCAGAGTTTTCCCCACTCCGAGTGGAGTTCCGAAAAAAGTCAGAGGAGCAGAGTTCTTTTCCTCGCTCGTGCTCACCAATGTTAAATTGGTGAGCGTGAGCAGGGAAAATCTTACTCCAGACCACCTCCTACCGAGATTTCTCAACGCGGGCAGTCGCGGATGGTCGCTACCGCCTGCATTGAGAAACCTTCCGTTCATGTTGAGGAAGCTGCAGTTCGAGTAGAATATCTACTCGAGCGGCAGAAAGAAGCAGCGCTCTCTTGTGCTGTGCATGGTGCCTTTCGCACTGATTTTACAGCACGGGACAAAAACCCAGCGCTAAAAATCAGTGCGAACGTAACGCACTCTGCTGCTTGTGGAACTCCGCGTAGAGCAGCAGAGTTTTTTGGTCACATCTCGGAATTCTGCATAGATAATTGGAAATGTTGAAATGCTGCAAAAGACTACAGCTTGTAATTTTTGTGGGCTAATCGGGCATTTGAAGAGAGAATGTAGACAGAATCCAGGATAATATACAACAAAATCAGCAGGTGCAGAAAAATAATGCAATGTCAAAAATGCAGAACATGCAAAGTCAGAAAATGTTTTGACTGCCAGTAGCTCCAGCGATGCAGTCTACGATGTAGGGATCAACAATAAACATATTGTTAATCAGGTTTCAGCAGATGAACCAGTCAAAATAAAACAAATGCAGAATAAACATCAGTTTTTTTGTGTGGAGTTTTATATAGTACATACTAGACCCGAAGGTGTCAGAGCGCTTTACATAAGCACCAGTTACGTTATAGACGGACACATTCATTTTTGTTAGGAACGGGGAGATTACGTGATTTGCCCAGAATCACAGATTGTTCATCGACCCTGCAGAGACTCGAACCTGGTTCCCCGGCTCTGAGGCCGACGGCCTAGCAGTTAGGCCACATTGATTTGAGCCCAGTGTACTTGATTAGAAGGGATCACTTTGTAACATGAATTGAGTTAATACTGCACACTAGATGGTGTTGCAATAGAAACACAAGATGAGGATTCTCTTTAGTGCAGAGAACTCCAGAGTTGAGATATACCCAGTTTTGACAAAAGAAGACCTCCATCCAGATTTAAGACTTACTGTCAGAGAGGAGCTATAGGAATTTTCAGAGAAGGAAATTAGATTGGTAAAAACAGCAGAACCAGTGAAAATAAAGGTGAAATAAGATGCAATATCCCCCAGCACTAGACAGTCCAGGCTAACTAAAGAGGCCGAAGAGGGAGTAAAACCAGTGAGTGAGAAAATGATTGAACAAGGAATCCTTCAAGAGATTCTTGGCAGTCCATGCAATTATCCTATAATAGGAATTAGGAAACCAAGTGGGAAATGGAGAACTGTTCAAGAACTCTGAAAGATTAATTAAATTGCGGTTCCTTGTCCTCTGGTAACAAATCCAGCAGTAATAATGTTCCAAATTCCAAACAGAGGCAGAATGGTCCACTGTGATTGACTTGTGCCAACCATTCTTTTCAATACCATTGAATGAGGGTTCACAGTTCCCTTTTAAATTATTTTTTTTTTAATAAAGTTCTTGTGCGGTGTAGAATCCCACAGGGGTATATAGTGAGTCCTTCAATTTTCTTTCAAATTCTTAAAAAAGATTTTGAAAGGGTGATATTACCATATAATTTAGTTCTAGTCCAGTACATAGATGATCTCTTGTTAGCAACCAATACGAAAGAAGATTGTAAAATTGACTCTATATCACTGTTGAATCATTTGGCGGAAAAAGGGCATAGAGTCCCCCAACAAAAATGCTGCACTGTGAGAAGGAAGTTATCTAACCCGGACACCCTATTGAAAACGGTGTACCAAACGTCTCAAAAGAAAGCTTTTCTTCAATTCTGAAACTGAATGCCCCTACCACTCAAAAAGAGGTTCGCATGTTTCTGGGAATTGATGGTTACTGTTAATGGATTTCAGATTTTTCACAGATTGCAAAGCCTTTAGTAAGGCTGATATGTAAAGATGTTCAAGATCCGGTACCATTTGATGGCAAGTGCTTTGAATCATTTAAGAAACTGAAAGAGAGTTTGAGTCATTTGCTCACACTCAGGATGCCGGATTACAATTAAAAAAAATTATTTGCTCTGCCATGAAAAAGATGGGCGTGCACTCTCAACACTTGCTCCGAAACACGGAGGGCTCATGCTCCCAATTGCTTGTCTTTCAGAATTGTTGGATGCAGTAGCTGCTGTAGACTTCAAGGAAGTCTAAATTTGACTGCAGCAGTTTGTCTGGAAAAAGAACAAAGTGAGTGAAGGAACTGTGATGGGCCATACTTTAATTGTGTATGTTCCATACTCTGTTGAAATTCTTTTAAACAAGATTATCAAGGTTGAGACATCATGAACAAGGGATACAACTGGTGGAATTAATTGCCATAATGAGTGTTTGCTACTTGTCAAAGAATTTAAATGCGACAATCTATACAACTAGCCAGTATGGTTGTGGTGTTGTGCATGATTACAGCCAACTCTGGTTACAAAGAGGGTTCATGATATCTTCAGGTGCTTCAATTAAAAATAGTATGCACATATTGGATTTGTTGGACATAATTCAGAAACCAAAAGAAGTGACAGTTGTACAGTGTCAAGTCCAATAGGCTAGCAAGGATTCAGTCACATTAGGAACCAAGTATGTTGACCAAATGGCAAGGTATTGTGCCTTGCAGAAAGGGACAGTGATTCAGAAAAATTAAGATGAGATTTAGGCAAATGATAATGTTAGTGTTCAAACAATGTAAACTGTTTCTTTATGGACTCACTGCAGACTTATTTGATCAAGGTGAGAGATCTATAGGAAGATGCTGCTGCTGATGAAAAGTTAAAATGCATGAAATTGGATGACAAAAAGAATTATCAGGATTTTTATGTAAATAAAGATCAAAAGGATATTCTATCTGACTCGATGTTACATCCCATTCGTAAATACTTGCATAATCAAGCTCATGCAGGACAAATAGCCTGATTAGGCTATTGAAAAAGAATTGGGAAAATACAGGATTTCAACATTTTGCAAAGAATGTATGTGACCGCTGTCTAGTTTTGCCAAATAAGCACTCAAGATAAAAAGAATGTTATTGTCATGAATCCCGTTTACAAATCAGAGGGCCCATATATGAGATTGACTTTATTTAGATGCCACTTTGCAATGGCCTTAAATAGATCTTGGTAATGGTCTACTTGTTCTCTTAATGGGTCAAGACCTTTCCCACTAAGGGAGTAGAGAGCCTTTCAGTAGCCAAATGTTTGTAGAGGGAGTTGATACCACGGTCTGGCCTCATCTGTTGAAACTGATCTGGGCACTCAATTAAAAAATTAGGTGCTACAGATAATATGTACAGCTTTTGAGATCAAGCAATGATTCCATTGCAGTTATCTACCACAATCCCTCCGGTGTGGTGGAGTGGACAAATGGTACTCTCAAGAACAAACTGGCAAAACACTGTGCCTCAACAGGTTGGAAATGGCCTGATGCACTTTTCTTTGTGTTGTGAATATGGAAAGTCCAAACAGGAAGACAGGTTTGTCTCCCAATTAAATCATCATGGGCAGAGCATTGAGACATGCACATGTACCTTCAGCTGCATTTGTTTCAATAACTGATGATGCAGTTCAAGATTATTGCTATTTGTGGTAAAATCGGTCTTTCACCAGGTGGATGCAGACACAGAAGACTACAGAGATTAGCCATGCCACAGCTCGAATGCAAGGGACTTTATTTTCATTCATAAACACGTCTTCAAAAGGTGTTTATTTCAAAAACGTTTTATTGAAGTTTTTTCCTGAGCACCACAGGAATACAAACATGGCAAGTACAATTACATCATACAATCAGGTCAAGTGCTTTAGAAATCTGACAGGTAAACACAGCTTGTGAACCAGGGTTCGTCCTTCATAAGGTGTTTAGACGTGAAGATTACTAAGTTATCATGACTACCAATATTGAAGTCAAATGTACGGGGGTGCCTCAATGTACCCACTCTGCTCACACAAAGAGTCAGAGCAGTTGAACAGGCAGATGTTGATGGTCAAGGTGTACAGACTGCTGAAGAAAGGGCCAGTTCGCAGTGTGTATCCTGAGGGGGGAAATGTTTCTTCGGTAACTAGTGACAATCAAGTTAAAAGTTCAAAGATAAATCTAAAGTGACAGTTTAAAGTGAGTTAGAGTTCAAATGAAGAGCTTGAAACTCCGGAAGTCCAGTTACAAAGTGATCAGAGTGAAGGGCTGTTGCTGTGTAAAAGAACAAAGCATGAGTGGCAGCAAGAAGAAGTAGACTGATCAAAATCATAGGCTGGACAAGTTGAAACTGAAAATCACAGTTGAAAATACCTCCTTTGGATGAGGAAAATTTGTTGTAGTGAAATCAGACAAAACAAAGCCTGAACAAAATACGAGTGTGAGCCGAAGTGCTGAAAGAAACTGAAAACTGAAGACTGTCACTTAAGAAGTAGGGGCTGAGGAAATTCCCCGGAAAATAACTTGCAGGTAAAAACACTGGGAGTTAGAGACAAGAAGGCAGTCCGCCTCGGAGGCTAATGAGAGTGAAACATTGATTATTGAAAGATCAGCCAGAAGCAGAGTTCCTAAGCAGATGTATGCTTTGCCAGATTGTGTATCTCTAGCTGAAATCTCAGATAATGACACAAATTAAAAAGATTACTTCTTTTTCAACAGGTGCAATAACTACTATGAGAAAGACCCAGAACTAGAGACTGATTCAGAAGAACCACCACCTTGAAGGAAAAAGACTTTGAAATACGGAATTTAGATGAAACTCTCAACATTGCTAATACTTTTGCTCAAAGACTGAAAAAAATAAAACACACAGACTGCTACATTTTTTATGAGCTGGACTTTGATTTTGAATTTTTTTCTTGTCCTTTAACCCCTTCGGTGCTCATGACGGAATGGTTCCGTCATGACCCACGGTTGAGCTGTGCTCATGACGGAACCATTCCGTCATGACCACACCCGCGCAAGATTCCGTCAGCACAGCGGCGGAATCTGCGCAGCATCGAAGGGGTTAACAAGAACTGAGAAGTGAATATTTTTTTCATCAGTTTATAATCAAAACATTAGGTATTAGCACACACATTTTTGCTTTTAGTTTCCAAAATGAAAACAAGATACAGCACTTTCTGTAAAATGTTAGGAATGGCGTTATTAACTGTAATACAACTAGTGATGCTGCAAATGGAATTAATCATACGGATTTAGGACATAAGATACCAATACATGAAAAGCATTCAGTTAGTGGTTTTAATGACAATGTATAGATAAGAAGATTTAAGGAGAATATTGAGATCATGAAGGTTTAAACTTGCTTAGTGTGTACTTATCTTCCTAAGTTGGCTGCAGAAAGGGTAACCTACGAGCATCTGGAGCTTTCTTACTCACTTTCCAGCAGTGTGTTTGTAGCTATTTTCAATTATGAGGAATTTCTATGTCGGATCTGACTGATTTTAATGGGACACAAAGAATCAGTTAAAATGATAAAGAGAAAATATGTGGTAAATATTTGAAAGAGATTATACAAATAAAACCCGAATCTAATATGGATGCTATTCATTCATGTTTACTAAGTAAGTGATCAAGTGATTTTATTATGGAATATAATAAGACAGGTATAAAAGTGGTAAAAACTTTGGAAGAGCATGAAACTGCTTGGAAGAGATTAAGGAAGCAGAATTTAGGTATTTTGGTTTGCATCCAAAATTGAGGTGCCGCTTCCTGAACAAAAACAATCCTGCCTATAGCACAGTCCCCCTTACACAAAGGTGCAAGGGTGCCTGCAATTGGTGCTAGGCTGCCAAAACGGCGCCAACACATGGGGAAAGGACAGGAATGTGCCATATTGGCTATATACTGCGCATTCCTGCCCTTTCCCTTTTGACGCAGGGCAGCGCAGCAAGCAGACGTGCTGCACTGCCCTGCGCCACTAAAGTCATAACTATGGCGAAGCGTGCAAGCGTACCCACTGAATAAACATATTGTTTGGGTATACCTGTAGGTATTTTTAACATCACCCATCTGGTTCCCTGCATGGCCAGTTTTTACTTTATATAAGAACTCCCGTAACAGCTTTGGTTGAGTCCGCCCAGGTAGCACCATCTTACCTGGGTGTGGAAAGACGCCTATGATGAAGCATGTCACGATAAGTGAGTGAGGAGTCTTCTCCAATATCTTTGGATATCCCATCACCGAAGATTAATTGGAGGGAAAGCAATTTACCCCTGCCAGACAACTTTCACTCGATTTTCTTCCTCTTTTTCTGGCAGTTTTGACATCCTTAGGGATATACAGACAGCAGAAGTTGCTTATATGTGATGCGATTGTACCTAGGAGATTGCAACTGACCTGCTTCTCTCACTCTCTATTGTGAATAAGAAAAAGGATATTGGAAAGTATGCCTGTGAGCCTTTCCTTTTTTTAAAGTCTTTTTATTACAATTTTAAGCATATAACAAGAATAGTGCCAGAACCCACCTGACGGTTTCATCATATTACTCTTTACAGATTACAATGCCAGATTCGGGACATCTCAGTCATGAAAATGCTTCTACTCCCTTCTCAGTAGTGCCTCACTCCTTAAGGAAATGCAGATGTTCTTCTTTTGTGCCTACCTCAAGGTGGTCTATTATTGGGAGGATCAGATATTTTCATCAGCATATCCATTGATTGGCCAGGTCCTCCGTCATCTTGTCATCTGCTCAAGTTAACTTCATATGGTGTTTGTCTGCTAGGGCCAATTCTAATAAATTATTTTTCCACAACACTAACCCTGAGGCCACTGGAGAGACCAAATATACAGTGATGTGCCTTTTCACCAAGACCGTTTTTAATGCTCACATTAACAGCATAATTTTGCAATGTTTTAGTTTCAGCCATATGTCTAGCAAAGTTGTTTTAAAAACGTATCCATAACCATGCCCGTCACTATGTTCATATAGTAGCTACATCACTCCAGAAACACTCCACTCTTCGACACACCCATGTCATATGCAAGAAGTCGGCCTCCGGGGCACTACATCTATCACACAGGGAGGACCACTCCGGATAAATCAGAGCCAGCTTACGGGCAAACCAATGAACTACATGCTGCAATTTCGCTGCTGTGTAATACAAAAATATATCCGGGAGGCCTAAACGCCCCTCCACCCAAGGGAGTTTCAGTGCATCAAGGTTCACCGAACTGCATTTCCCTGCCCATACCGGAGCACATGGGCCTCAGAACGTGTCGATTGGCACAGGACATTTAGTGTTTTTATAACATAAAGGCATCCTGACAAAAACACTATTTTCGGTACAGATTTCCGGCTCATAATCAAAAGAGGCAAAGTTTTCCAAAATTCTACCGAACATCTTAAACCATCCATCATCCTACCCATATTAAGTAAGCAATGGGCTTACCAGAATTGTGATACCACCACTCTAAAACACCATAAATTGCGTCTCTTCCATTCCATCCGGGGTCTGCTGGAAGAACCTCTTCACCTCGCCCCAACCTACCCAATGGTAAAAGCTGGGACTTGCTGCAATTAGTGCACAGCCCCAATACCGCTGAAATGTCTCCAATTTGTCCAGAAAGCACAGGGCGGAAGTAATTGGATCAAATAAAAACAACAATGCATCATAGGCACAGCATACAGGGAGACGATGTGTGTCATGTCCTGGTTCAAATTTCTCATGGAACAAGACCCTGTCATATTTTTCATGCTGAGGTCTCAACTACAAAGCAGACAACAATGATGACAACAGGCAGCTCTGTCGTGTTTCTCTCTCCAAGGCCCAGGAGCCAAATACTATTTCTCCTGTTTGTACTCTGGCATTGATTTCTGTTTATAACAATGTAACCCAACTTATAAAGACAGGGCCAAAGTCCATACCTTGCCATTCTGCCCACACACATTTGCAGTTCACTGTTTCGAATATACATTACAGGTAGAAGGATGCTATTGCTTACTCTTCTTCAGATGCATTCAACAAATGCATGTCTCCTAATAGCGCCTAAATGTCTACGGGGAAAGGCTTTATTTATCAGTTTAATGTTAGTATTGAGCATCGACAAAGGCCTATACGATGTTAACAATGTAGGGTCCTCGCCCTCTTTCGGAATCAAAACTATAAGTGCCTCTCTCTTTGTGTGAGGAAGGAAGCTGCCCTCTTTCACGGGTCTCAATGTACACTCCAGCAGTTTTTCTAACTTGAGCGAAGGCATCTTTTGATAAACATCTGCTGGGATGCCATCTGCACCTGGCACTTTACATTTGTTCATACCATCCAACGCCTCCGTCAGTTCTTCCAATGTGATAAGGGAATCCGAAAGCAGACTTTGCTCCCCCAACAGGTGTGGAAGTCCTGCTTCTTCAAAGATCTTCTCTATCTCATCTGGGGGCCCGGTCAGCTCCTGAGAAAAGAAGTCTTTCAAATATGCACTATACTTATCATTAATAGGGCCTCTTGCCACAATACCCAGTCACCTTGTATTCTTTAACATTGCAATACGTGTATGTGACACATATCTCTCTCTCTCTCTCTCAACTAGTAGTCCTGCTGTGCATGCTTATTTTCTAAATTGGATGAAGATCTGTCCAACTGTCGCTTAACTCCAAATATCAGTGCCATACACTCCCCTGTAAGAGCACCTCTGTATGCCTTCCACTCCTTAGCACAACTCTCAGTTGACTTGTGACTGTGTGCGAAGAAATGTCTCCTTCATATGCCACATGAAAGCCCCATCTGTCAATACATCTATGTGCATTGACCATAAAGGTCTCAGCTTCAGAGTAAGGATCAAAGGTGCGTGATCGGACAGAAACCTGTTTAAGTAGGAGATATTATCAAACACTGCAATGCCTTCTCTATGTCACAACACACAGTCCAGTCTACTGTGCCGTCCATGTACAGTTGAATAATAGAAGTAGATCTTATCATGTGAGTGGTAATGACACCAGATATTTACTAGGCTAAAGTCAGAAATAACCAGTTAAAATTGTTTCTATACCCGGTTTCATACCAAGCTTTGCGGGGGTGGGAATAGTTAGTCCAATCTACAACCCAAGACACAATTAAAATGGCCTGCCCATATTAACGTGCTACTAGTATAATCGGCTACTAGTCATAATTTCAGGGAAGAATGTTTTATCGTCCACATTGGGGCGTAGTGTTAGTCAGGAAGGTGTCATAATACTTAAGGATTTCCGCCACTTAAACATATCTCCCCTTTGGGCTTATCATCGTCTCATGGGGCTTAAAAGGAGTGGCTGCTGCTAACCATGTAATCACTCCCCTAGCATAAAATGAATATGTAGCAGCAAACACATGTCCCCATTTAGCCATTTTTTTCACATCAGCCATCAGTAAATGTATTTCCTGTAACATTGCTATTTGGACTTTATAACGCTTGAGGTAGGAGTACACTGTATACCGTTTCCCTGCCAATTTCGACCCCACCTGGTAAACAAGGAGCATTTAAAGCCCAAATAATATTAAATGACCTCATATGGGTTGTCCATACAGTTCCGATAACAAAGCCATAGGAATGGTCGCTATACCCAGAGAATTAGGTACATTAATCACCAATGAAATTACTCTCTTTTCCCCTTCAATAAATTACTAAAATCATGCAAGGTGTGTCAATTCTTTCATCTTGAAACCTTGCCCAAGAGATGGTTTTATTGAAATAAATAAATAAATACTAACACCCCATAAATTAATTCCTATTGTGCCATTTCAGTTTTTATTTATTTGAAAAGTTTTATAAAGCGCAAACATGACCCTTACGGGTATCAGAGAGCTGTACAAAGTGACGAAAGCACGAATAAAACCAACACAATGGTACTAATGATGTATTTAAGTCAACACACTGTCAAACAAAGGGGGCTAAGATTTTAAAAATATGCACACCTATCACTGAGAATAAACAAAATAATTATGCAATTAGTGATTCCTTGGCAACAAAGGCTTATGCCCAGCAGAGATACCACAGGACATACTAACCTTGCAGTGATGATAATTGACCGGGCAGAGGCGGAACACCACAATGTCCTTCATATCCCTTGATGCAGAGAAGACTTTTGGCCAGGTGCAGAGGCCAGTGCATTGGTTTGGACTTCCGTTACCTGTTATCAAGTGAATACAAGCTATGTATTAGGTCTCAAATGCAATGGTAACTATAAGTGGCCACTTTCACTTTTCTAGCCCATTTAATATTTCCCATGGTACTAAGAAAGAAAACAAGGATGTCCCGTTCCCGACTCTACATGCTCTGGGACCAGTTTTAGGGTTTTGATGAATAGATCAAATAGAGTTATAATTCAGGTGGTGTGTTAACTCAACACTCTAAACCGCAGCTCAGCCATGCCTGTGATTGAAGCTGCTGTCACTCAAATTGGTAAGGTTTTGGATATAAACTTAATAAAGATAAACACAGGTGCTAACCATAGGCCAAGAACCTCCATATGATGCTGAAATAGTCTCAAAGATTAATTAACTCTGGTATAGCTACCAACAAATTAACACAACCTGAGACCCTGTAACAATACACTCACTTTGTAGGAAGCCACAGGTTCTAAAAGTAATGGAAACATGCCCCCCCCCTTCAAATTATTAGGGTGTGCTAACCTCATTAAAATGATTATGTTACTTAAATTATTGTATCTCTGTCATGCACTAACCCTAAATTTTCGGATGCCCTTTTAAAAAAAAATCAAATGCGTCTATATCAGGATTCATATGGGGACATAAAAGACCGTGGTGAGCCCTTCCATTTTTAGGTCTCGCCTGACCCAGCGCATGCGCTGGTCTGGCAAGACATTTTGTGAGGGCTCCAAAAAGTACTACCAGGCCAGCCTAGAGCTACAGTGCATGTGCGAGGACGCGCGCGTCGCGCTTTACTGCGATTACTTTCACTTTTGCGGCCGCAGTGCCGCTTTGATGTTTGATGGCGATCACTTTCGCGGCCGCACTGCCGCTTCGATGTTCTTCGTGAGGCTTCAATAGATTGCAGCAGTTAAAAGAAGCATTGGCATAGCCAATAGGTCTCGCTTTTGGGACCTTATAAGTGTTTAGTTATGCAACTGTTGCATGGCTAAACACTTATAAGGTCCCAAAGGCGAGACCTATTGGCTATGCCAATGCTTGTTTAACTTCTCTTGGCAAAGGTAGGATGGGCAATCCCTAAACTCTTGTTCTGTTACTGGTCAGTTTTAAGCAAATGCTTACTAAATAAACACAAGATGAATCAACAACAATTTAGTTTACAAAGAGGATACTCTATCAGCCACTCGTATTACTTCTTTTCCAGTTCTCCGCCCCTAAAAGTCCTCCAAAACCGGTTATATTCTAGGTTATCAAAAACGCTAGTCTTGTGAGACATCTGCACATGCCAACACATCCTGCAAAAGCATGGCTATCAACCACTATGTAATAACCTATCAGTGCTGGATAGTCTTAAGGTGCAAAACCACTCTAAATGGCTAATGCAAACTTAAAAGTCTTGCACCAATTATTTTCCATGGTTTGTAAAAACGACATAAAATAGCACAGTTACATAATTTGGCATTTTATATCATGAATTCTTTATGTACTTACAAATTAGAGAAAGTCTCAGTTCGGTCAGGACCAAGCTAGACGCAGAGTATTTTGCTAGTAAATCCTGCCAACACAAAAATATGTACTTTTCATGTGTTCATTGATGCACTCGAAAACCAGCTGCTGCAGTGGACCATTAAAAGTTCAAACTGGCTGAGTAAGGCGATAACCCAAGAGATGTTTAGCCAATCTCTGTCTATGGACTTTTTAGTTACATCACTTGCCAAATTTAGTTTGCAGCAGTACTCTAATCTATATGACTTGTATATTATCCCGAAAAGGATTAGTAAAGGTAAGCCTGATTTATCAACTGTTTGCCACAGATGCCAAATTCAGTTGGCAGTTTGTGTACATAAGTTCACAAGTTATCCTGTGATCAGATCATATTGGGCTCTAATTTTGCACACACAAAAATAGCTGTGGTGGCTGTACATCTAGTTGCCTATGACTGCAGGTGACATCTAGACTTGCATCTAATTTAGTTTTCCTTGACATTCTGATTGCTCGCCTGCAGCTTACACACTACTGGAAGGTCTTTACACATCCAGCTATTAATGACTTGTTCCTAAAAGTCTTTGATATATTCTCATTTGAAGAACGGACGTGTGCAACTAAAGGAACTAAAAATGTATGCAAACCTGGTGATCATTCCATGCTGTTCTCCTAGTAACAGGGTGGCACAAAGATGTCGCTATCCTTTTTAAGGATTCACAATGAAAATGGTAACTAACAATGATCAACTCTATGTATAAATTGGATTCTGAACTATTTATATGAGCGGCCCATATTTGTATCAGTATTTGATTCTACTACTCTAACAAAAAAAGCTAAAAAAAAAAGAGGCAAGTGCCCAACTACTTTCTAATACTTTTAAAGGTGGACATGGTTTTGGAGTGTTGTAAGGACCCATAAACGCACTTGGAGAGGTACCAAACTTCAGGGTCCTTGCCTTTTAAAACTGGTCAGTTACAGGAGATCATTTTTGTTTTATGGTCATCCGAGAAATTGGGCCTGGGCCCACCCACTGGATCTACCAGTGAGAAATGGCACCTTTCGTTTATATTCTGGTGCTAATATTTTTAGATCATTTGGGGCTAGACACCTTAGGATTCTAGAATCAGAGTGACGGGCCACACGCAACAGAACGCAACACCTGAAGTCAAGAGCAAATATATTACCTACTGGCAGTCGCCAGTAGGTAGCTATAGTTAGGACCTATTTTCCATAGTAACTCCGCAACATTCTATTTGGAATAACGTTGGCGCCGATTGACAAATCTTCGCGAAATTTTCCAAACTTTTGGCCAGCTCCGGTCCGCTCCTATCCTGAAAGTTTTACGGTGATTCGTCAAGCGGGGGCCGAGAAAAAAGGGGGGTCCCAAAACGCGTTTTCCCCATGCATTTTCCCATAGGACCTGTTGACGCAGCTACAGCCCGAACTTCTGAACGGAATTACACCAAATTTGGCAAAGGGGTAGTCCTCAGTTCAGACTCGTGCCTTTTCCTTAAATGGTGTAAATCCGTTCAGTAGTTCCTGAGAAAATTAGAGTTAAAAAGATAGATATATCTGGGCGGAGCCTAACCACACATCTCATCGTGAGATCTGATTGGCTGTCAGTACTTTATCCAAGAAGTGTTGGCAGCCATCTTGGGACCAATATACATGATAGCACCCCATTAAAAAGCATTGCAGTTAATAGAAGGTTTTAAGACTTTAGTTACATTATAAATCATTTGTTGATGGTACCATACTCATTTTAGGAATTGTGGTGTGTTCTAAGGTGATTTTACCATGTGAAAAAGCCTTCTGCTGTGATATCATGAATCATGTTTGAGAGAAAACTATTTTCTCATGCTTTGTAGCACAAATATCACCCAGATGTAGCCCAAGTATAGTCCAATAACAGAATGTCCCAGAGTGTTCTAACGAACAACTAGAGCGCTAACAGTCTTACTTATGACAAAAGTATGGCACACCTGAAGCCATCTTGATTAGAATAAAGTGGTAACACTTAAAACATTTAATTTAAAATGAACAAAATGAGGGGGTTTATTTTGCCATAGAAATTATGATTAGTGCTGCAGAAAGAAAAATTAGGGCGCATTTTGACTTCTCAAATCCTCTTCTATTTCATAAAAAAATTCTGACATGCAGACTGAAACATGCACTTTGAATACCAGCAGCAGACTTCCCTGGTGAGCAGTAGCTTTACTACAGTGATCTAATGAGCAACTAGAGTGCTAACATTCAGAATTTATGGCAAATGTGTGACACATCTGAATGCCTTCTTGATGGAACCAAAGTAAAAAACTGAAAGTATTTCCTACTGAGGAGACTGCAGTAAATGAGGAAATTAGGAAACTTCATAACAAATAAATCTCCCAAGATGGCCACCTGAGACAAAAGAGCCCAAATGTAGCACAAATATCACCCAGATGTAGCCCAAGTATAGCCCAATGACAGAATGTCCCAGAGTGTTCTTAAGAACAACTAGAGTGCTTACTGTCTTACTTATGTCAAAATTATGGCACACCTGAAGCCCTCTTGATTGGAATAAACTGGTAACACTTAAAACATTTAATTTAAAAAGGAACACAATGAGGGGGTTCATTTTGCCATAGAAATTATGATTAGTGCTGAAGAAAGAAAAATTAGGGTACATTTTGAGTGACTTCTCAAATCCTCTTCTATTTCATTAAAAAATTCTGATATGCAGACTGAAACATTCACTTTTAATACCAGCAGCAGACTTCCGTGGTGAGCAGTAGCTTTACTACAGTGATCTAATGAGCAACTAGAGTGCTAACATTCAGAATTTATGGCAAATGTGTGACACATCTGAATGCCTTCTTGATGGAACCAAAGTAAAAAACTGAAAGTATTTCCTACTGAGGAGACTGCAGTAAATGAGGAAATTAGGAAACTTCATAACAAATAAATCTCCCACGATGGCCACCAGAGACAAAAGAGCCCAAATGCAGCACAAATATCACCCAGATGTAGCCCACATGTAGCCCAATGACAGAAGTGTGCAAAACACTTATTTTTTGTGTATTTGCAGTTTTATATAGTGCAGACTTGTCAGGTATTGGAGTGCTTTACATGAGCATTGGTTACATCACACAAGATCAAATTAATTGTGGTTGTAGACATGGGGAGATTAAGTGATTTTACCAGAATCACAGAATGTTGAGCTGAAGCAGAAACTCCAACCTGGTTCCCCAGTTGCAAAGTCTGCAGCTCTGGAAGTAACACCACATCCTCTCCCCTAAGTGCAACATTTAATCAAGTGGTCAACTGGATAAAAAAACATAAAGATTACAAATAATTTAAAAGTTCTTTGTCGCTATTTGAAAACTCAGAAAATATGTCCTCATTTTAGTTTTTTAGAGCACTAACCATAAGTTTGATGCAAATAAGACCCTCTCATATATGTAATTTCTAAAGGAAATGCTCTAGGTATTAAAGTTTTGATTACATCAAGATGACGTCAGACGTTCGACACTTTTGTAATAAATATAGAATGTTAGCAATCTAGTTGTTCATTGGGATACTGTTGAGAGGCAGAGGCCAGGGGCACGGACTCTGAAAATTGAAGGCAGGTAGGAGAGTGCAGAGGCAACAATTTGACCACACTGGGCAGGCAGGAAGGGCAGTGGCAGCACAACAGACTATGGAGGGCAGTGGAAAGGGGGGCAGGGGCAACAAACCAACAATACAGGACTGGCAAGAGAGGCTGTGGCAATATAATAGACCATTGTGGGCAGAAGGAAGAGGCAGTGGTAGTACAACCATACATGCCAACAGACCTGTTTCAGCCAGGAAACGTCCAATGTTTTTAAGCTCAAATGGGCTTTATTTGATCTGTCTCCTGTCTATCATCTCCTCTTTTTCAATGTAACTCAAAGGGGAAAATCAATACCAAGTTCAAAATGTTCGCAAGTATGGTACATTGGATCATGGTAGGCAGGAGGAATTGGGGTAGGGACATGGACTCTGATAACAGAGGACAGGAGGGACATGGAGAGGTGCACCAAACTGACCCTACAGGGCAGCCATCAGGGTTTGCAGCAGCACAATACAATAACACAGGGCATGCGCGACGGGAGTGCAGCACAACAATCCATAGAAAGCAATAGGGAGGAGACAGGACCATGCACATGGATAACAGAGAACAGAGGGGAAAGAGGCAATGGAAGCTAGCGGACCATAATGGACAGACAGGAGAGAAAGCTGCAGCATAACAGACCATAAAGGGCAGGAGGGACGGATCAGGGGCATTACAATGGAACAGACAAGCCAGGAGGGAGGGAATAGGGGTCTGCACATGGAAACAGAGGGCAGGGGGCAGGAGCAGCAAGATGACCATGGAGGTCAGGCAGGATGGGCACTAGAAACAAGACACACCATGGAGAGCCACAGTGAGACTATGATGGCATACACACAGACCATGGAGGGAAGGTGGGAGGGGGTCAGGGGCGGCTAGCTAACCACACAGGGAAGGTGGGAGGGGCCATGGCAGCACAGAAGACCATGTATGGCAAGCGGGAGGGTTAGTGGCAGCACAATGGCTATGATGGACAAGAAGGAGGGTGCAGGGGCATGCACAAAGGACCATGGAGGATAGAAGGGAGGGTCAGGAACTGGGCACAGACAAGAGAGTTGAGAGGAAGGGGCCTCACAACAGACCGCGCGGGGCAGGCAGGAGGAGCAGTTGCAGCACAACAGACCAGGGAGGGCAGAAGAGTGTGGCAGAAAAATGGACCATGGAGGACAGGAGGAAGGGGATAGGGGCATGGCATGTGGACAGGCAGGATGGAGGTGGCTGGGACAGGTTACAGTCATCTGACAATGCTAGGCAGGTGGGAGGGGAGTGGCAGCTCAACAGAACACTCAGACTAGACAGGAGTGGCAGGTCCATGGAACATGGTGGGCAAAAAGGATGGAGCAGGGGCATGCACAAAGACATCGGAGGCAGGGGGAAGGAGAATAGGGGCAGCAAGCTAAGCACAGAGGCAAAGCAGGAGGTCAATGATGGGCCATAGAATTGGGCAATGGAGGGCAGGTGGAGTGGACTGGTACATCATGCTAAATGGAGGGCAGTGGCAGCACATCAGACCATGCACGGCAGGAGGGAGGAGGCTAGTCCATGGATTCAGACAACAGAGGATAGGGAGGAGGTGGATGGGGCAGCAAGCTAACTGTTCAGAGAAGGTGGGTATTCGGAACTTTATTGTTTTTTAAATGTGTGTCTGTGCGAACTACTGAAAATATGATGCAGCATAATCTCACTTTTATTCAGGAAGAAGAGGACGTTTGTGACTGTGACTCCGGGCTCACTTGGCAGAAACACCCCCTGACCCTCCACCCCCTATCGCAAAATGTAATGCCCGTGAAAAGGGTAGGTGAACACAGTGTTATATAGAACATAGTCCTGAGAGCACGATTGAAAATGAAAACTAGATATAGTGTATGGTATAAACTATGCACCAAAAAGTGTGATATAAGATGAACCGGGCGTGAAATATAATATGCAATACATTGTGCGCAATGACAGATTCATTGGAGAACGCGAGATAGCACAGGCACTAGCACGTGCTATGCGATATGCGCCTTGGAGTGTAATATGCACAGGGCAGTGTTGTGTAACCTAACAAGTCTCTAAAGTTGTAATATAAAATATGTAATATGTATGGCATAGCGCTGTGCGTTATAACATAGGCATCGAGGAAGGCACGTTAGATGGGTCAATATAACCCGTGCGAAGGCAAGTGTGGCATGACATATTCACGGGGTGGTGCTACAGTGCACATGGGCTAGAGAGTGTCATAGCATACGCACTAGCTGGTGGAATACAACACAGAGGTGTGTGGCACTCGGCGGGCACTGGTGGGTGTAACACAGCATTGGGCTCAGCCAGGAGCAGGCTGTGACTCAAGAGAGGTTTGTCTCCTTTCCAGAGAGTAAAATAAAAAGTATTACACATCCGGCGGTGGATGTGTGTTTTATTAACCGTGAGGGGGGTTTCTTGCATAGTTTGGTCGAATTTTTGTTGAATCCCCTTTGAATGGCTTGGTGTGTGTGTGTGTATTAAATGTGCCCGTCAATAGCGACCCATGTTTGTATAAATAAACGACAAGGGTGTCTACCTGGAGAGTACCCAACGGCGGGGGTGCCGGGATTAGGCACGGTAGGGCGTCAGACACGTCAGAGCTTCACTAGCGGTGTAAATACATTTCACATGGATTCATTGTATGCATAGTCACCTTTTAATGAATATCACGCAAATCGTCATGGTGATAGGTACATACGGTTTGTCCAGCATGTCCTAGGTGTTACTATAAATATATATATTTTTTTTAAATAAAAAACAAAAGCCGGCCCCGGTCCCCGGGCCATAAATGGCCTGAGGAGGGGGGCAACGCAGCCCCCCTCCTATAAAATTTAAATTTTTTTTAAAAAGGCCATGGCCCGGGGGTTGGGGTCCCCGGGGCCGATTAAGGCCTTGGGAGGGGGTCCACGTGGCCCCCTTCCAAATTTATTTTTTTCAACAAAAAGAATTAGGGTGCAGGCCCTGGGGGATGGGGTCCCCAGGGCCAATAAATTAGAAAAAGAAGGGCGGCCACACAGCCCTCCTTCTTAAAAAAATAAAATAAATAAAAGACCGGCATCACGCCGGAGGCCACGCCCCCTCCTTGCAGCACTCTGCAAACGCGCCCCCTGGCCAGTTGCAAGTTGGAGAATTAATTCCCCTTCAATACTGAGGGTCCCTGAGGGCCAACTAGCCCAACAGGTATCTCCAGTATGCGCCAGAGAGCTGCGTTGCAGACAGGTGTTCTGAGGCCACGCCCCTTTTTACACCTCTATGCAACGCAGCTCTGTGGCGCTTACTGTAGGTACCTAGTGGGCTAGTTTGACTCTAGGGACACTTAGGATTCAAGGGGACTTAATCTCTCAACTTAGAACGGCCACAGGGGGCGTTTACACAGTGGTGAAGGGAGGGGACGGGGCCTGAGGTGATGTGTGCAAACACGCCCTGTGGCGTGTTTTAAGTTGGGGAAATAATTCCCTTTCAATCCTGAGGGACCCTGGGGGCCAACAAGCCCACCAGGTGCTTCCAGTAAGCGCCACTGCTCTGCGTTGCAGAGAGGTGGTGCAGGCCGTGCCCCTTTTTACACCTCTCTGCAATGGCGCTTACTGGACGTACCTAGTGGGCTATTTTGCCCCTAGGGACCCTCAGGATTCAAGGGGACTTAATCTCTCAACTCAGAACGGCCACAGGGCGTGTTTACACAGTGGGGCAGGGAGGGGACGGGGCCTGAGGTGACGTGTGCAAACACGCCCTATGGCACGTTTTAAGTTGGGGAAATAATTCCCCTTCAATCCTGAGGGAACTAGCCCACCAGGTGCTTCCAGTAAGCGCCACTGAGCTGCGTTGCAGAGAGGTGGTCCAGGCCGTGCCACTTTTTACACCTCTCTGCAACGCAGCTCTGTGGTGCTTACTGGAGGTACCTAGTGGGCTAGTTGGACCCTCAGGATTCAAGGGGACTTAATCTCCCA
Source organism: Triturus cristatus (assembly GCF_964204655.1). Taxonomy (NCBI): domain Eukaryota; kingdom Metazoa; phylum Chordata; class Amphibia; order Caudata; family Salamandridae; genus Triturus; species Triturus cristatus. Next base: position 75,049,647 of record NC_140580.1, on the reverse strand, counting down.
ACTTAAAACGGCCAGAGGGCGTGTTTACACAGTGGGGAAGGGAGGGACCAGGGCCTGAGGTGACGTGTGCAAACGCGCCCTGTGGCGCGTTTCAAGAGGTAGTTTTAATCCCCTGCCCTATTATATACTAGGGGCTTACAGAGGAGGTCATGCTAATCACAGGGGACCCCAATGCATAGTGTTCCCTAGTATATGTAGGTGTTTTCACTGTATTCTGAGTGTCTTTTAACATAGCACTGGCTCTAGGACTGGTTAGTCAGACTCAGTTACCACCAGTATCCGTCTGAAAAAGTTGAGGGTACAGGATGATTTTGTAACAAGGCTTCTTTCAGCTCTTCTGTTTGTTATTTCTGCACATCTTCCTGCACTATTCTTCGTCTTTGAGGACTTCTGTTGCTTCTTTCTGCATTTCTTTTTTTTCTTTCTGTGCGTTTTTTCTTCTTTCTTCACATGTCCTATCTCTGTAGGCATAGTTAGAAATTAGCATTTAAAAAACCTTCGAAATTCACTGAAAAAACCATAGGTTTCAGGCACGTTATAGTTAGGAATTAGCATTTAATACACCTTAAAAATTCACTGAAAAAACCATAGGTTTCAGGGGTGTTATAGTTAGCTGGACTTTTCACTCATACAAAACCATAGAAATTCCCCCGTTAAAGTTAGTTCAGCTAACTATAACTCGCGCGCCCGCAATGCACTGCTGATGACGTCACATATTACATCACTCATGACATGGTCAGTGACATCTCTCATGACATCACTGATGACATCTCAAATGACATCACTGATGACATCATCCTTGTAATAGAGTGGCAGACCTCCTCTCCCCCTAATATAACCTTTGATACACACATTCAAAAATAGAAACTAAAATTTTCAAAACAATGGACATACTAATACCAGTTACAACAACGTATTCAGTAATTCTAAGATCCACATACACATCCACTCATTCACCAACAGTCCTATACATTCACTAATACATGTACTCACCCATCATATGTACTCATACACCTATACATCCTGTTACACAACGCCACTCATCCATAGAGTTACTCACACACATAGTCACTCATGCTAATAAAGAATCAAACATCCATTTACTTGCATATACAGTTATACACACACCACCACACTTACTTCTACAGAAACTTACACATACTTAGTCTTTTAAACAATCACTTATAGAAACGTCATACTTATTCATACAGGAACTCTTCCGATCTCTCACTCTCACATATACTCACTTATATACACCAATAGTCACATATACTAGTTTAAAACATATGTAGTTACTCATAAAGACACTATTGAGACAGTCATTCACTCACTAACACACCCATGCACACACTCATCCACCCATACAGTCCTGCACACATGCTGTCTTCAACACATACAAACAGTGAGTCACTCATTCATGCACCTATGCACTACGTAATACCCCCCACCGAACCATACAGACACTCAGACTGATACTCAAAAAACCAACTAATAACCTATATAGACACTCATGTAGCTACTCACCAACCCATGCAGCCACTTATACACAAAGTGAGAGACTGATACAGATATTTACATATTTAAACATTACTCACTAAGCCATGTATTCACTAAGATACACTTAATCAGTCAGTTATACAATCAATTTTTCAAAAACAAATCATCCATTTAGACACTTATATACCCATTTATTCTTCCATCGACCTTGAGGTATACATATAAAAAACGTATGTAATTTTCAGAAAAACACACATTCATTGGATGATGTCATCAGCGATGACATCTCAAATGACATCACTGATGACATCAGTGATGTCATGAGTGATGTCACTGACCATGTCATGAGTGATGTAATATGTGACGTCATCAGCAGTGCATTGCGGGCGCGCGAGTTATAGTTAGCTGAACTAACTATAACGGGGGAATTTCAATGGTTTTGTACGAGTGAAAAGTCCAGCTAACTATAACGCCCCTGAAACCTATGGTTTTTTCAGTGAATATATATATATCAACGAATCCGCAGCGTCTCTGCTTCGTTTGCTACACACGGACACGGACCACAAAGTTGATGCCAATTCCTTTATTTCATAGATGCCGCCATATATATATATATATATATATTCCTCTGAGAGGATCTGACCATATACAGAGCCCGCCTTCGATCTTTGACATTTGGTCACAATTGCTTTGTCGGGAGTGGTTCTGGGCATTCGGCAAAAATACGTTGCTACTCCTAAATCGGACTTCCTGCGATGACTTCCAACCAGGCTTCTGTCAGCTGAGCATTCTACAGGTCATTCTTTTGGTCCTATACCCCTACTAGAAGACATGAAAATCCATATCTATTGAAATAGACTAAATTAAGGATTAACTCATGTACCTGGACTTTACTGACTACTTCTTAAATACTAATATTTAATACTTACTGGAAGACTGAATACTCTCACCATATTTATGCTGCCTCAACATGTGTTTTAGGATTGTTGTCTTCCTCATGCACACTCTGTTGAAGCAAACTAAGAGGATATCATTTATATCGTAAGTAGGAGGGTATGCTTGGGTTTCAGCATCCATATATCTAGTATACCAACAGATTGTACAAATTGTGTTTCATTATTGTGACGTGTGTGTGTGTTTGTTAAACTGATTCACAGCTGCTCCTTAATAGTTGTTCCTCTTGGTCATTAGCCAGCATCTTTCCAAAAGTAGTAGAGCTTATTCCCAGTCTTTATCATAGGACTAAGGCAAGCAGGACCATGTTCCTGTTCAATGCTGCCTGTGCAGATGTTGGTAGATTCCCCTTCTTAAAGTCCACGCAAACACAAACTCTTTGGCCTAATGTTCAAGCCCTTAATTCTGCTCTATAGATACTTGGGAAAGCAAAAGGCAAAAAAGTATTAGCTTCTTTAAAATTGAACTACTCATCCTATCAGGTGGGGTGCATGCTGAGTTGTTGGCTCTTTCTGTCCTGTGCATGCTAGGCAGACAATTAGAGGTCAAAATGATCAGATTGTGTCAAGGTGGCTTACAGCTCAGATGGAATAAGCAACTTTCTCTGGTTATGAGGAAACGGTCAGAACTACACAATAATAGCCATGTTTCAGTGGAGTATTTTAAACACGAAAAGACTAGTAAACTAACTTTCCTCCAGGGATACAGAGGTGACATGGTGTGCAAAATAACAATGGATTGGGATGTGGGCTATAGTAATTACCAGTGGCTGAGATTAATTCAAGCATTCCATCCATCACTTTTTGTATACTTTAGCTTTTAAGTATTACAGCTTGTGTTCTTAAACCTGGAGTAGCAGGGAGTACAAAAAGTTGAGTCAAAAAGTTGTGTGCTTCGACTAAGGATAACAGAAGAGTGTGATGTCACGTGGATCACAAAGCTACATGCGTACATTCAGTTGCTGTAGGACAGGTTAGGGTTCAAGAGCTACGCTTACACTGATGGGTAGCAGCTTACGCAAATGGCACAGGACTGTGTGCTTATTCTTAGGGATGGGATAACATGTGGGGGTCCCATGGAGTCCCTGTAATCCAGTTTGACGCCAGTGGCCGAGCACACAGCTTAAAAGTGATAGCCAGCAGACAGTCACAAGTTTCCAATACGAGCTGAGCCCTGGCAGTGTGACCGCGATTCCATCAGAGCCTGCAAGCAGCTAAAAAATAGTTTGCAGTGCTGCATGAGTCAAAAGCATCACACAGATGCTATGAACCCAACACGTGTGGACAAGTTCCAAGACACACTCTGCGGACTCCACCTCAGTCTGCCCTGGCTGTCACTTCTGGATGACACAGATGAGTCCAGCAGCATAGTACTAAACTGAGTGCAATGGGGGCAGTGTCAGAGCGTGGGGTGAGCATGGAAACACGTGGTTAAATGGGTCAAAATAATTCTGCCTCAATTTTTGGTGGTCTTTCACTTTCAACGTAACTACATATAAAATAACACCTTAAACTAAAGATACACGCAAGTTTAGGTAATTGGTGGAAAATGCACTCTTTCACTTTATGAAATATCAAATGGTTAATGAAAACTCTCTGCAGATGTCTGTCTTTGTGTCTGAAACCAAAGAGAATGAGAAATGAATCCTGGCTGGCACAATAGGAAATAGTGACTTGCCTATTTATAGAGCTACCTAGTCCCATCCTGCTACTGAGAAAGCAATTTGACTATGCAAGTCTTTAATTGTATTACACAAAGTAAAAGATAAAGGCCGCTCAGTGACCGCCAGCAACAATATAGCCTACAGCCACGCCAGTGAAATAACCTGGTCCGACCACTCAATAGTTCACTTCCACATCGCCATCACAACCAAGCCCCAGAGCAACCTCTTCAGCACCCCCACAGGAGCTGTTGCAAGGTATCGGAGAACCTCTGGTCACACACCCTAGACGCATTACCACCATCCCCTTCACTCAACCCTGACTAAGCAGTCATAAACTTCAACACCTGGATCTTTCATTGCGCTGAAATAGTACTCCCCCCTCAAACCCTTCGTCCCTCGCAACCCCCCTCCACCCCCCCCCCCCCAACCCCCAAAAAGGGCCGCTTGGTTCACAGAGTAACTCATCAACACCAAGCGCAACTGCAAGAAACAGGAAAGGACATGGCACACCAACAAGACCCCCTACAACAGGAAGATACTTAAAAATGCCCTAAACAAATTCTACTCCCAAATAAAAAATACCAAGAAAGAGGCCTTCAACAAATGCCTAAATGCCAGCTCCAATCACAGCAAAGAACTCTGCAGCCTCGTCAGAGAGTTTACCAACCCTTCAGCAACAGGGAACGCCATCAACCTTTCCCATGACCTCTGCGACGCCCTCGTGGAATTCTGCCACAATAAAATAGCAGCAATATACAAACACTTCGACCCCCAGCCCCCTCTTGACACCCTCAGCACAATATACACCAGCAACTGCAACACCCCACCCACCATCTCCAAATAGGAACCCCTCACCAGGCAATACCACAGTCACCCTCATGAGCTCTATCCACTTTGGAGCCCCAAGGGACCCCTGCCCTTACCACATGTTCAACAAAGGGACCTACGCCATCAGCAAGAAACTCATTCTTAACACCTCCATCTCGGAGGCCTGCTTCTCCACCGCATGGAAGCACGCAGAAGGCAAACCTCTTCTAAAAAAAACCTTCTGCAGGCCCAACAGACCTAAGTAATTACTAAATTACTGACCCATTTAGCTTCTTCCTTTCCCAGCTAAAGTCATGGAAAAAGCAATTAACATCCAACGGACCAACCACTTTGAATCCAACAAAGTCCTGGAACCCTCACAATCTAGCTTTGGCGCCAAACTCGGCACAGAAACAGCCCTCGTATCACCCACAGACATCAGAGCCCTCATGGACAAGGGCAAACCCCTGCCCTCATCCTCCTAGACCTCTCAGTGGCTTTCCACAAAGTATCTCACCACACACTCCTTCAAGGCCTCCAACAGATGGGCATCCAAGGAGAAGCCCTCTAATGGATTGCCTCCTTTCTTGCAGTCAGAACTCAAAGCATCCACCTCCCACCCTTCACCTGAGCTCCACAAAACATTATCTGCGGAGTCCCCCAAGGCTCCTCCCTCAGCCCCACACTTTTCAACACCTACATGCCCCCCCCCTGGTCAAATCCCACAACATGAACATCATATGCAACACAGATGACACCCAACTCATTCTGTCCCTCTCCTCAGACCCCGCCAACACAAAAGCCAACTTCCACAGGTGCATGAACAACGTCGCCAGCAGGATGTAGAGCAAGTGCCTCAAACTGAACATTGACAAAATAGAGGTACATATCTTTGGGAGCTCTGCCTCCCCTTGGAATCATACCTGGTAGCCCACCAAACTAGGCCCCCATCCCGAGCCCACAGAGCACGCATAAAACGTAGGCCTTATTCTTGACATCAACCTATCCACGAAAAGACAGGTGAACGCCGTTGCCACAGCATGCTTCCACATCCTCCACATACTAAAAAAAATCTTAAAATGGCTCCCCACACACACCAAAAGCACCATCGCCCTGGCTCTCGTCACCAGCCGCCTGGACTATGGAAACACCCTATTCATAGAGATCAACACATATCTCCAAAACAAGCTCTAAACAATACAGAATGCGGCCTCAAGGCTCGTCCTCGACCTCCCGAGATGAGACCACATGACTCCCCCACCTCAGAACTCTACATGGTTCCCCATCAGCAAACGTTGCCCCTTCATACTCCTCGCCCATACCTACAAAGCCCTCCACAACAAGGGTCTAGTTTACCTCAACCAGGGAGTGAACTTTCACGAGCCCACGGCACAACTCCGCTCCTTTTCCCTCTATCAGCAGAAGCAGAGGCCGCTTCTTCTCCCACCTCACACCCAAACTCTGGAACGACCTACCCCTGCCCTTGGATCTGTACTTACTCTACTGGAGTTCAGGAAGAGACTGAAGACCTGGTTCTCCAACAAATAGCACAAGAACAGCAAGAGTGGACCCCCACCCACCTGGAAACCCTCACGGTTGATAAGTTGCGCTGTAGTATGCTGCTCAGCCAGGATGTGTGTATTTTAGAATGTTGAAGGTTAGAATCTTGGTATGGTTTGGTCAGTTGCTGTATGTGCTGAGCAGAGCACAGACTGCTCCTGGTGGGGCTCTCTTCCTGAATACTACTGGGATAAATACATAAATGATTTTACAAGGAACGGACTCCCTTTATTTTATAACAATTATCCCTTTATTTTATAAGTTGCGCTTTAAAAATTCCAATTGACTGATTTTCACACATTTGGCTGTAGAATGTCACTCCCAAGTATACCGAAACCATAGAAATGTCACACATAAGCAATCTGAAAACTTTGCACCTCTGATGGATGTATGCTGCTTATATTGAAGCACAGCGATGTATATATTTAAGTCACCGGAAATAGTGACGAGAACAAATACAACAAGATGTACATGTGGGTCAGAGTGCATTTGTGTGCCTGCGTGCTTGAACCAAAAGTAGGATTTTTTGTAAATGTGTAAGGGCTGAGGTATTCCTGGAGAACGGAGATGGTAGGCTTGAGGGAACATGGCTGTGTGCTAAAAGATACTGTTGGGTGTGTTAAGGTACTTTTGTGTAACTACACGGCCTTGCACGAATACAAGGCCCAGTTAAGAACCGCAAAAGCCAAGTTTTTGGAAGACACTTTGGCGAAGGCCTCTAACAAATCTCAGACCCTGTTTAGATTGGTCAAGACTCTGTCTGACCCGCCTTGCATGGCGTCTACTATCCCGGCCTCGCAGGCACTGTGCGACTCGCTGGCCCTTGCATTTGAGGAGAAAATCAGGACTATTCTGACTGGACTCAAAAATTCTGAACAATCTGCAACACCCGCAGTCTCTCCTTTGGACCCGTCTGACAACCTGGACTCCAATTGGGCACCTAACAAGGAAGGTATGCCTCAGTTGTCCAGCTTTCCCGTTCCCTCGTTAGAGGAATTTGTTATCCTGGCAAGCAGTGTATCGTCAGGATCACCGCTGGATCCAATGCCTCATAAGATCTGGAAGGCTTTTCAAGAGGAGCTTTTCCCGCCGTTGCACTCCATCTGCTGTCAATCATTGACCACAGCGTCAGTCCCAGACAGCTGGAAGTTGGCTATTGTAACACCTCTGTTGAAAAAGGCTTCTCTGGACCCTCTCTGCGCGGCTAATTACAGGCCAATTTCGCTATTACCATTTGCGATAAAAATCCTCGAGAGATGGGTCACAAGAGCCTTATCCAACTTCCTAGAAACAATTCTGTGTCTGGATGCTGCACAATTTGGCTTCAGGCCAGCGCATGGCACCGAGACGGCCTTGGTCACCGTGTTGGACGATCTGCGAACGCGAGTCGACAAGGGCAAGTCTGCATTTTTGGTGCTACTTGACATGTCGGCCGCGTTCGACACGGTGGACCATGAAGTACTACTTGGCCGTCTTCGGAGTGCGGGAGTGTGCGGTCTGGCCCTAGACTGGCTCACGTCCTATTTGGACAACCGACAACAAGCCGTGGCACTACCACCTTTTCGATCAGCCACTAGGCGGGTGAAACAGGGAGTCCCTCAAGGATCGGCAATTAGCCCGATCCTATTTAATATATATCTCCGTCCCTTGATAGCACTGATAAAGTCATTCGGCATATCTGTTGTCAACTATGCCGATGACACTCAGTTGATCTTTTCATTTGAGGGTTCTGAGTCCATTTCAAGGGATGCCTTTCACCGTTGTATGGCAGCCACAGCAGCATGGCTGCGAGCCAATGCGTTGCAATTCAACGGGTCAAAAACTGAGGTACTCTACTGCTCCTTGGACCGAACTCCCCGTACACTACCGGCCGATTTTTGGCCAGTGTCCATCCCGGGCTCGGTGGAGGCGGAAGATTCAGCTCGCAACCTGGGAGTTCTATTCGAACCCAATTTGCAGCTCGATGCCTCCGTAAACAAAACGGCAGCAACATGTATGGGTTTGCTCCGTGCTCTACGGAAAATCTTGCCACTTCTCCCACGGGGCTCCAGAGCTGAGGTAGTGCGTAGTTCCATTCTTAGCAGGATTGACTACTGCAACGCACTACTTCTGGGTGCCCCGAAGACTCTGGTCCTAAAGCTACAAAGGATACAGAATATGGCCGCTAAACTGGCCTTGTCTCAACCACGGTCCGCCTCTTCATCGGCAGCTTTGGCCGATTTACACTGGCTCCCAGTCCAGCAGAGAATTGCGTTTAAGGCTCTCTGCCTTGTTTTTAGGGCCCTGCATGGACTGGGACCAATACCTCTTCAGACTCTCTTCCTCTGGTATCAGGCAGCCAGACCTTTAAGATCATCTTCGGCGTTCTTGGTAAAAGTCCCTAAAATTAATAGAACGAGAATGGGTGGTCGCGCTTTTAGTTTTGCGGCTGCCACGCTGTGGAACACTCTCCCCTTAGCATTAAGGAGCTGTCCTGATCTGCTCACTTTTAAAAAGAGCCTTAAAACTTACTTGTTCCCCAGAGTAATGTAGCTGTTTTAATAGATGCACGGTTAGGTCTCAGCGCCAGGATACCCTTTGGGTGACAGCTGCGCTCAATAAGCAATAAATACAATACAATACATACACCTGGGGCAGAAGATGCGTCATGGTTTATACGGCCCAAAGCTGTAAGGTATGTGATCGCAGTCAATACATATTATTGAAGTTGATAGGAGAGCTATGTGTTTGTGAATGTTCCATGGCTGTGCAGTTACACTTAAAGACAGCAAGGGGTGCGTGTGACAGTGTGAAGCTTACATGGATGGGTGAAACGATTGTTAGTAAATAGTGGCGATTTGCAAAGTCCATGAAGGGTCATGACTGTGCTTCCAATGAGAGACGTGAGGTTCAAACCAGTTAATTAGGTGAGTGAGAGTCAAAGTGGTATTAGCACTGTTTAGATCACTGGCCACCATGAGTACGTGAGTGATCGGTAGGTGTTGGGACCGAAAAATTGTGTTTTACATGGAGACCTGATGGAGTGTTTTTCAACTCAGCCACTAACCTTAAATCTCTCTCGTTCCTATCCGTCCCTGTTACCCGTCCCTCACCTCCGTCACGTTCACGACTCCGCCCCAAGCCATTATGCCCCCTCTGCTCCTCCCGGACTGGTCGCTTTCGGGGCCTGAGACTCCGGGAGCACCGGGCCGCGGGAGGGGCAACGCGCTTGCGCCGGCCCAAAGAAACTACACTGACGCTAAGCTCAATTCGCACTGCGCCTGCGCTGTTTATTAGAACTACTACAGAGTTGACACTAGACTACTGACGACCAATTGCGCTTTACGAGCTGTAGACATCTTTAAGTCAGGCAAGACTTTGGAAGTGAAGAGCCCTACTAGAATACTGTACTCAAAAGCAACAGTCGCTACCTTACGCAGTAAAAGTAAAATCGGCCTACAGAAATGCACTTGTGTTTGTATTTTTCAAGGATATACATGCAAGCAGTATAATATCCAATAGTGCTTTGAAAATAACTGAGGTCTTTTTCATTTCCAGAGAGCCGCGCACATTTGCCAGTCTCGTCAAGTCAGTTCAGACTGCAAGCAGTCTTTTAAATGTACGCTACCCGTCTACAGTCGGTTTGTAGTCCGTTTTTTATTTCCAATAAACTCCTCCCCTACAGTGTCGTGTCGTGGTAGATAGCAGCTTATCAGAGTGTTTTTTCGTAACGATTTAGTGCTGTCTGTCAGAGCGACTTCACGGGTGTCCTTAAGAGCAGCCATGGCGGTACTGATGCGCAGGGGAGCTCAGGTGAGGCATTGTGGTGTAAGGAGTGTGTTAGTCAAGCTGCTGGACCCTAGCGTGAACTCGACCTGAAATAGAGTGCTTTACATGAGAACCAGTTTCATTACACAAGGACACATTCATTTTTCAACCAGTTACATTACACAAGGACACATTCATTTTTGGGAGGGGAAGGGAGATTAAGCGATTTGTCCAGAATTATAACATATATATGTCGGCACTCTACAGTGGCGCAACTAGACCCAAACTTCATGCAGTGGGTGTCGAGACGTGCTTAAAATATTAGACCACACAGTAGCAAACCCAATACATTGGATTTAAACGCATTTATATATTCCAGTATTTTCATGCTTTAGCACAATAAAGCCAGATCTATTGGCTTTACCAGTGCATTTTCATGAGGCGAAGAGCTCAGACAGTGCCCACCAGACTTGGCAAGCATCTGTTGTCGGCAGGGTCTTTGACACCAAACGAATCCTGGGCCTGGTGTGCATATCTGACACAGAAAAGAAAGCACTGAAGACTTCCTAGAAAGGTGTCTTTTCTTTCTAAAAGTGATACGGTGTGTATAATAAACATCCAAAATACCACAGGAAAGTGCTCCCACAGATATTGAGAAGTATACATATAAACCCCATTTAACGGTGTGGGGTGCAATAAAGAAAATCGTGGGAGACTTCTATCAGGCTGTCACAAAATGTGTGTGTTTACCAGGAGCTCAAAAGGAAGGGGTATACACATAGCATAATAAGTGGGGTATCTGGTTACATTGTCAAAATATGGATGTATTGGTACTCATATAGCACAGACCTAGCTGGGGAGCAACAGAATGTTGCACATTATAGGAGGCAATGTAGGAAAATGCAAGACTGTATACATCAAGTGGAGGCTTAAATCTATTTTTCACATGCATTTAGTCTATTATCCTACATGTTTACATTTTAGGCACAGTGTGATTAAGTGATTTGCTCAGAACTACACATTTTTCAGTCAAATGCCATGCTGGGGTCAAACCAAAGTCCCCAGATCGACAACTTAGTGACTACACCCTACCTCCTTTCTTAGTTGATGTAACATAACATTCAAAAATAAGTTAAGAGTTCAGAACATAGTTGAAAATTCTTCATAGGTTGGCCTTCATCAATTCTTGTGAATAGTCATAATCCATTAGTATTTTATGATTGTCCTTAGGCTGTGTTCCTCATGCAATCTAGTGAATAGATCGAATGCAAATTATTTTGGTATGCAGGTATTATACATGGTAAGCCCCTTGATTACACTGTCTCTTGCTTAAGTTTCAGGAGTGTCTATTTGCATATCACAATGGTTTAAAGTCATGTATATATTTAGTGAGTGAGGGGTAGGGGATACTGTGAGAAAGTGGCTCAGTATATACTGTTCCTTAATAGGTACAGGGTGTACAGAGTCCACAGTCCCCAAGGGTTTGACAGAGGTTAAAGTTAGATATAACCTTACCCTCTAAAGTGGTAGCTTGGTCGAGCAGTAAGGCAGTATCAGAGGACAGTGTAAAGCAGTTGTTGTACACACGCAGTCAGCAAATGGTCTCACACACACTCAATAACTGAACTCTAGGCCAATGGTTTATATATAAAAAATATATGCTTGTTTTATTTTAGAACCAACACTTGGATTTACTTAGGGGTCCCCCAGGGTCAGGTAGGTACAGTTGGTTCACCCTCAGCGACTCTAGGGCGGCCGGGTGCAGAGAGAGTTAGGCCCAATGTTATCCTATGAGGGATAGGGGGGCCTTGGTTGGTGGCTGCTGACTGGCAAGCCACGCGGCTGTGGGAGCTGGTCTCCTGGTCACTTACTCAGGGCAAGTGGGGAAGTAGATAGGTGTAGAGTTTTCACTGCCAGGGCCACTCGGGCGGCTGGGTGCAGGGTGCTTTTGAGCCTTCGGGCGCTCAATTGATTTCAATGGGAAATCTCCGGTTTAGATAAAGACTGCAAGCTCGTGGACGAGGACTCTTCAGGTGCCACCACCACTTCGAGAGGTAAGTTGGGTAGTTGGAGGATAGGTAGGTACCCCGGGATTGGGCACAGGGGGCCGCAGGGCCGCGTGCTGGGGTGCCCTTTGGTGTCGGGAAATCTTACCCTCTGTTGTTCGCGGTAGGGGGGGGTACCTTGTTCTGAGGCTGCAGGCTTCTTCAGGAGTGTCGAGGGAGGTCCTTGGGTGCCGGACTCTGGGTCACAGTCGCCGTGGGGTCGTCCTCGTGGTCTTTGTTCACTTCGGCACTGGCCAGGCTTGGCTGGTGCAGAGTGTGCTGGGTTCGCGGTTCCGGGCTGCTGCCAGGGATTAGAGGTAGGTTTTGAGTAGAGCCTCTACTCATGGGAGTCCCAGGGGCTTAGAGCCAAAAGGTAGCCAGGTCCTCCGGGGTTGGTGAGGTTGCTGGCCACAAGAGATGCCGGGTTGGAGCAGGTTCGAGGGTCGACAGGCCGGTAGGGCTGGGGCCAAAGCAGTTGGTGTCTTCCTCTTTTTAGCAGCTGCAGGGCAGGTCTTCTTCTTTCTTCTTGCTCTTCTTTGTAGTTTTTGAATCTGGAATCTGGAGAAGGAAGGTTCAGGGTGCCCCTGAATACTCGATTTAGGGGCATTACAGGTAAGTGAAGGGCAGGGACCAATGGGTCCCTGTTCTGGGGTGAGTACACCCCCTATCCTGCCTCTCTCCTGTGGGAGGGGGGCAGTAGCCTAGTCCTGATAGGGTAGGGCTCCCCATCTTCAAGATGGCGAGAGCCCGGAGATGTGCTTCACCTCGCCTCCCCCACCTGAGGGGTGGGGTTGGCAGGCTGGTACATCCCGTGTCCTTATTTGGGGTTTCCGGCCAAAGCTTCCCACCAGAGTGGGGGGTTGCAGTGGCCTGGGGAAGCTCACAGAGGCGGCATGCCTTTGAAGCTTCCCCCTGCCCATCCTGGGGGAGGAGATTTAGCACCTTGCCCAGGATGTGCATTGTTGCAGGCCCAGGAGAGCAGGGGCTCTCCTACCCAGGGGTCCAGCCTAGGCAGCCTCAGAGCAGACGTGGATTGTAGGTTAGGTTTAAGGGGGTACCTCTAAGATGCCCTCTGGGGTGCTGGGTACATTAAATCCCACACTGGCATCAGTGTGGGTTCAATGTGCTAAGAAGTTTGATACCAAACTTCTCAGTCTTTAGTGTTGCCATTATGGTGCTGTGGAGCTCGTGTTTAACGAGCGCTCAGCACCATGTACTCTTAAATGGCAGCACTGCACTTACAGTGCTCAGGAATGGACCTGGGCACTGTAGGGGCACAGGGCTCCTGCGCCCACACCATTGGCATAAGGCACCCAGCTAGAGGGGTGGCTGATGTATGCCATGGCAGTGTAGGTGATGGGCATGGCACACAGGGATGTGTGTCATGTCGACTTTGTTTTTGTCTTGCACCCAAACACTCAGCCGGGGGGGGGGGGGGGAAAGTTAGATATAACCTTACTCTCTAAAGTGGTAGCTTGGTCGAGCAGTAAGGCAGTATCAGAGGACAGTGTAAAGCATTTGTTGGACACACTCAGTCAGCAAATGGTCTCACACACTCAATAACTGAACTCTAGGCCAATGGTTTATATATAAAAAATATATGCTTGTTTTATTTTAGAACCAACACTTGGATTTAAAATATACTTTCTCAGAATGAGATGTTTCATATAAATACTTTTGCAATATGCAATTGACTTTTGTAAACGGTTACAAGTGGTTGCAATAGGCAACTCTATTTTAAACACAACAATGCATTGAGCTCAATGGAAAATTCAAGTTATTTGCAACGGGTTACTTTTTAGATTACTTTTGGAATTCCAGGACTGGATCCTAGATTCAGTCCTGGGTCAGTACTCAGGATCAAGTGATGAAAGTCAACTTAATTACTGTAATGATTTTTAAACAATATTTAGCTATTTTAAAAGTTGACAGAAAATATTTCAAAGAAAACAGTCCATGATTCCCTATGGAAGAAAATTCAAGTTGTGGTCTTTGTTCACTCCGGCACTGGCCAGGCTTGGCTGGTGCAGAGTGTGCTAGGTTCGTGGTTCCGGGCTGCTGCCAGGGATTAGAGGTAGGTTTTGAGTAGAGCCTCTACTCATGGGAGTCCCAGGGGCTTAGAGTCAAAAGGTAGCCAGGTCCTCCGGGGTTGGTGAGGTTGCTGGCCACAAGAGATGCCGGGTTGGAGCAGGAGCAGGTTCGAGGGTCGACAGGCCGGTAGGGCTGGGGCCAAAGCAGTTGGTGTCTTCCTCTTTTTAGCAGCTGCAGGGCAGGTCTTCTTTCTTCTTGCTCTTCTTTGTAGTTTTTGAATCTGGAATCTGGGGAAGGAAGGTTCAGGGTGCCCCTAAATACTAGATTTAGGGGCGTTACAGGTAGGTGAAGGGCAGGGACCAATGGATCCCTGTCCTGGGGTGGGTACACCCCCTATCCTGCCTCTCTCTTGTGGGAGGGGAGCAGTAGCCTAGTCCTGATAGGATAGGGCTCCCCATCTTCAAGATGGCGAGAGCCCGGAGATGCGCTTCACCTCGCCTCACCCATCTGAGGGGTGGGGTTGGCAGGCTGGCACATCCCCTGTCCTTATTTGGGGTTTCCGGCCAAAGCTTCCCGCCAGAGTGGGGGGTTGTAGTGGCCTGGGGAAGCTCACAGAGACGGCATGCCTTTGAAGCTTCCCACTGCCCATCCTGGGGGAGGAGATTTAGCACCTCGCCCAGGATGTGCATTGTTGCAGGCCCAGGAGAACAGGGGCTCTCCTACCCAGGGGTCCTGCAACATGTCTGCTGGGTGGCAGCCTCGGCAGCCTCAGAGCAGACGTGGATTGTAGGTTAGGTTTAAGGGGGCACCTCTAAGATGCCCTCTGGGGTGCTGGGTACATTAAATCCCACACTGGCATCAGTGTGGGTTTAATGTGCTGAGAAGTTTGATACCAAACTTCTCAGTCTTTAGTGTTGCCATTATGGTGCTGTGGAGCTCGTGTTTGACGAGCTCTCAGCACCATGTACTCTTAAATGGCAGCACTGCACTTACAGTGCTCAGGAATGGACCTGGGCACTGTAGGGGCACAGGGCTCCTGCTCCTGTGCCCACACCATTGGCATAAGGCACCCAGCTAGAGGGGTGGCTGATGTATGCCATGGCAGTGTAGGTGATGGGCATGGCACACAGGGATGTGTGTCATGTCGACTTTGTTTTTGTCTTGCACCCAAACACTCAGCCTGCAAAGGCAGTGTGTGTGTGTAAGGGTACAGGGCCTCTAAGGGTGGCACAAGGAGTGCTGCAGCAGTTAGAGGCCTTCCCTGGTCACAAGGCCCTGGGTACCTAGGGTACCATTTACCAGGGGCTGACATGTGGCCAGGGTTTGCCAATTTGGGTTTGGTTTGTTTTAGGGAAGGAATATAGGCCCTGGACACCTGATTGGGAGGAGTCCAGGGCACACTCAGTCAAAGTACATTCAGCAATTCAGCAAAAAGTGGGGGCATACCATGCAAGAAAGATGGCACTTTCTCACAGATACTATACGGATAACTGTGAAATATGGTCCGATATCACCAACGATGGGTTCTGATGAAATACACCACGAGGCCAAAGGCCAAGTGGTTTCTAAATGTCATCATCACCTCAAGATGGCAATATAAGACCGTTTTACACATGGTATGCATTTGTTTATAGTGCTTGGTTATTTTGAGGTAGTTAACTTGAAATAGCAGTTCTTCAAAGTGCTTTTAACAGTGGGCAATAATGACAATGTTTATGTTTTGTTTACATGTCACAAATACATTCTTTAAAAAAAATGGGCTATGGTGTGCTCTGCAAATGTATGCATTTCTGTGGACTGCTGAGTTTACCACATAACTATGGATTTACTGAGTTGCCACATAATTTGCAAAATGTATCAATTTTACTAAAAATGTTGTTTCTAGTTTAAATGGAAATGTGCCACATAATTTTCATAGTTTTTTGCATAATTGAGAAAACTCACATTAGGGATCCATATTTTAGCGTTCGCCTGCACATCGCTTGCACTGTGCATGTAAATTCTCCTGTATTTAATATATCTTAAAAGGGAGCTCAACTTTGAATTACTGTGTTCATTCGCTTTGGTGTGGAACTTTTTTTTTGTTAACTTCCCCTAGCTGCACTCATTTACAATACTTCATCTAAAGCTGTTTACACTATTTAAGCCCCATTCACCAGCAAGATAAGATCTTTTCCCACAGAGAAGGCAGACAGCTTCTAACAGTATACTGGTATGTTTTCTTTTTATTACTCAGTTGTGTAAAGCTGATCTTTTAGCCTTAGAACGTTTGTGGCATTACATATTTATGCCTTAGTACCTTTCTTTGAACTTTGTAGGCATTATCGGATTGATTTTTTTCAACTTAATCTGTTTGGTCATTATGATCAAATTCTAAATGTTGTAATATAAACATTGCACGCAAGGAAGATGGTGGCGTTGTCCTCCAGCTCCGAACCAGTTAGGCAAATAACTCCGCCTGCAGAACGATCCTGCACAAGAGACTGATGGAAATGGGCTCCGAACAAAGAAAAGGTTAATATGAACCTTCAAAGTGCTTGTATTCTACCGTCTAAAACGGTGCTTGTGAAAAGCAAAGGCCTCTTGCTCCATGCTACTGTCCGCATGGATGGTGAAGCGGAGGGCTTCGGCGAGCTCCACGGACCTCTACTCACAAACGCCGATTAAGACTCGCTAATCAACAGCAAGTGAGATTGATAGTGTTACCTTCTTGTGTATGCTGATGTGTAATCTTCTTGGCGATCTATATAGCCACAACACCAGCATTAACACGCGTCTTGCCTGACCTTAATGTAGCAACTCTATAACAGAAAAAAGCTTAATGTTCTGCAACGAAACCCAGAAGTGAACCCATTGCACTTTCAACATCATTTATAATCCCTGTGACAGTAGTTCTTTAATGTCACACATTTGCAGGTCTGGTACAGCTCCAGTCTGCCACACTTCACAGAGAACTATCGCTGCCACGAGCAACTCTCGACGTGGTCAGGCCTTTGGTCGGCTCACAGAGATCTCCATAAAGCGGCCACCTCGGATTAACTTTAATCACTCGATGCACTTCATGATTTTAAATACAAGAAGCGGTACTGTCTTTTTCGCAAAGTGAAGGGACAGTCATCTACATCATACTCTCTCTTAGAGTATGGCATAACCCTGACCTTTTTTAAAATGGCTGCCTACTAAGAGCATATCAATGAGTGGCAGCGCTTTGGCGAGACCATAGGTCGGTGATCTTTGTGCACTGTGCTTCTTCCAAGAGCCTAATTTGTAAGTGCTCAAGCGACAGGCAAAATGATAGGCACAGCGAGAAGACATCTTGTGCTGGCAAACATACGCCAGGAATACTAATCAAACTCCAGCGATTGTACTAATAGGAAGATATCCAGCTCAATCCAACAAAAACCCTGAAGACTCCAAAGATCAACAAGAACATAAGGCCTTAATCAGAAGTAACCCAAAACTTGACATCTGATTGCACAACTATATTCCATAGAGCATAGTACGACCAGTGGCTATTGTGTTCTATCTTATGACAATACAGCAAATCCCAAAGGTTGCACAAATAACCCTGACCGTGATTGAAAAGCTCCCAACCCGTCTGGAGACATCTTGAAGTCACCCTGTAGTTGATACAGACTATCTCACTGTACATTTAAATGCTTCAAATACCTCAAATATAGGGCTCCCGGTTTTATGGAATTTATTTTTTTGCCATTTCCGTCTGTATTTATCCATATTTATTTTTTGGGCATTTTTTCTGTGTTTATCCACATTTATTTTTGCCACAAGCAGAAGGCAACACTGCAGCTAGTATTTTTCCACATTTATTTAAATTGACAATGCACACATGCATTTGGTTGTTCTTGGTCAACACAATACATTCATCTGAAAACTTTGCCATTCGCAGAATGTCCCAAATACGCTTAAAAGTGCTATCACAAGCCATTTGTCTCAGAGCCTTGCAGTTTCTGTCATCTGCAGAGAGTGCTGTATCCTCTCCCCACTGAACACCATACTGTCCCACTGAGAAACACACACTCCCTTCAGCTACAACCCAATTGTGCCCTGCTATAAACACCTAGAAGCAACTCTATTCAAACTATGCACTAGACCAGAGTAATTTGCTGCCTGAAAAAAGTAACAACATTCTGGAAAAATCAAACACTCATAGGGAATACAACTTAAAGCTTGTACACTCATTATTCAGAAAGCTAAGGACATGAAAAGAAAAGTAGCGTTAGAATGGCAAACTCTGTAAGGTGGCGCTAATGTGTTTGGGTGTGAATAAAACCAATCTGGCCACTTTGCGACGACTCTGTCTCGTTTTATTTAGTTGTGTTTATTGTTCGTATTTTAAAACCTTTTTTCTCCTCCTGAGGCCGCGTTTTGGAATAGAAACATGTCAGAAAAAGACTTTTGTAAGACGTGTCCTCTTTTTTTGGATCCATTTCACTGGGGAACGAATGACGGAAAGGAGAGGAAAGAACAGTCACGGTTTTCTACAAGTGAGGAGGAGCATGACAAAGAGAGGGAGGAAGAGGAAAAAAGAGGGGGGGCAGCAGAATTGGACACTGTCCTTGTCTTGTCCAGGCAAGAATGAAGAGACAGCAATGGCTTTGGGCAATGCAATCAGGTCACAAACTCTGCAAAGACTCTGTTTCTGTGTCTCACTTACACCCTCTTCCCTGTATGTGTGTCTGACTGAGCCCTGCCTTCCAGCGCAGCCCGGGCTGAAAATACAAGGATACGGTTTCTTCTCTCCGCTGCCCACTACCCCCTGTCCACCCCAGGTGTGTCTGCGAGAGTGAGAGCTCAGCCCGAGCCAAGGGAGGGGGGCTGAATGCACTCTCTGTGAGAGTGATTCACTTCGCACAGGTGGGGCGCTGAGAACAATGCAGGCCTCCTGGCGCTAGCAGCCACAGATCATCCAGGAGCTCAGGGCACTGATCCTCCTGCCACGACCCCCCCATTGTGCAGGCACTTACTGAGCGTGAAAACAATGTAGCAGACATTGTGAGGGTTAGACGCAGGGAGGGGGGCTGCACACAACACAATATGACGAGCTGAACGGGACAAACAGCAGCGCCAGAGTCAAATACTAGTATTTTCCCGTTTTTACATATAAATACAGACAAAGGCAAACTTGTTTTCCGTCTGTATTTATATGTAAAAATCCGTTTAAACGGAAAACCGGGAGCCCTACTCAAATATCAAAACTGTATACATAGCCTGAGGTGATCCACCGAACTTGGCATTGTCCTGAGGAATAATCAGATCACCTGACTGTATTTCTAATTACCCTCAGAGAATGAACACAAAAAGTAAATAAAAGTTAATAAAACTACGGCAGCTCACAAGTCAATTAGCGTGACCTACATAAATTAATCACCGACGATAACCCAACAATAAAACCGCAACAACAGCAGGGTGCATGCAAGGCTGCTTACCGGGAGCACACAACCAGGAGCGATGGCCGAAAAAGAGAATAAAACAAGCTTAATAAGAGTCAAAGCGGACCCGCCAAACACAGACTCACCAGTCAAAAATAAGGAAGACCTCAATGCTACGATGGAAATCACCTTTAAAAAAACTTGGGGATGCATATGACCTGGCAAAATCGACTAAAGAGAACACAGATATTATGCGAAGTGAAATATCTGCAATTCGCAAGGACATTAGAGATCTCAACACCAGAATCATAGAGGCTGAGAATAGAATAAGCAATCTAGAGGACTCTGACTCTAAGTTGAGAAAATCAATCCTAACACTCAATTCTACCACAAGCTTTCTTTCTAAGCACATATCCGAGTTGGAAGACAGAAATATAGGCGGGAATCTGCCTATTTTTGAAATGCTCGAGGGAGTTGAAGATTCAGCTGGCTCATGCATAACTTTCCTGGAGCAATGGTTCACACAAGCCACAAACTAGTCTTTTGATAAACCTCTTGAATTTGGCAGGGTTTATAGAGTTCCTACAAGGAAGATAATGAACCAAAGATTCCCTTGTCCAATTGTATGCAAACCGTTACGCTACCAGCACGTCCAATTGATCCTATCCTTCATGAGGAAATACAACCATATAATTTGGAAGGACAGTGAGATTTTCATATCTCAGGATTACCCAAAAGCAACAGTGGAATCAAGGAAAGGTTTCCTGGACCATCGTCCTAGACTGAAAACCATGAACTACCAGATTTCCATCGCAGGACCTGCAAAATACTGCATTGGGGTTCAAGGCCCTCCACATATATTGTCAGACCACATGCCTCTCAAGAAATTCCTCTGTGATAAAGATGAAATTAATATGGATACTTCAAGCCCTAGATAAACTGTCTCAAAGCCCAAACATTAATCATCCCACCTACTCAAATTCTCTAACCCTATAGAAGGATTCAAACTGAACAATGTCCCACTGTAACCAAGTTACCTGAATTTACACTATCCGCTAACTATGCTGTTATCATATTCATGACCCATTCGCAACTCAAGAAATAATATTTGGTGAATGAAACTTTAATCTACAGGGTCGCTTACTACAAAGGAAGAAGACTTTCGACTAAAGGAAACACCTAAGTTGAGATGCTCAATTTTCAATACCAATGTAGCATGTATCGTTTTGTAATTTGTCCGACTCTATTGGCCATGGGGCTATATTAGGATAGATGGGCATGACCTAATCATTCAATTTCAAGATATTATTTACACTAGCTAGTCATGCTTAGAACTACCACATGTTGGGGTCTGCACACTCTTCTTTCCTGTTATCTTAGTGTGTCAGTTGAGCACAGAGTCTCTCCTTAAACACAACTGTTTTATTGCGTATATATGTTCTAACATTTTGTTCCCCTGGAGTAGTGGTTCTTCCTCCTATCACCATAACTGTCAATTATTTATTTGAGGGGGGTGGGGGAGGGAGGTTGGGACATTAGGAGGAGGGTACTGTACGCCTTATTATTTTACTGTATTTTTATTTTTATTTTTATTTTTTTAGGTGTTTACTTGATTTGATTGTTTTTATTAGGTCTCGCCTGACCCAGCACATGCGCTGGTCTGGCGAGACTTTTAGTAACGGCTTTAAAAAATGCTGCCATGGGCGGCCTAGAGCTTGAGTGCATGTGCGCGGGCGCGCGCTTTGCGTGCCTTTCTCCCCGCTTCAATCCCCCCCACCACAGATCTCGTCCTAACATAAAAAGTAAACATCTATTTCTTTACTTTTGCTATAATCGCGGCACCCGCGCTTTACAATTAACATTGGAGCGTGGGTGCCGCGACTATAGAAAAAGTAAAGAAAGATGTTTTTTCGATATAGGAAAAGTAAAGAAATAGAAAAAAACATCTTTCTTTACTCTTCCTATAATCGCGGCACACGCGCTTTACTTTAAACATTAAAAGTAAAGAAATAGATGTTTATTTCTATTTCTTTACTTTTGCTATAATCGCGGCACACGCGCTTTACTTCTCCGTGCTTCCTTTTGTCTTCTCACTCACTCTGTTTCCTTGTGGCTCTCCGTGCTTCCTTCTGCTACCTTGTGTCTTCTTGTGGCTCACTCTGTTTCCTTGAGTCTGTGTAAGGGACTTCTGTGCCTCTATATTGAATGTGTAACTCCTTCCAGCTGCCTTTGTCTCCCTGGGGTTGTCACTCCCTGTGGTTCTCTGTACCTCCTTAAGGCTCTGTGCCTCCTGACCGTGCTCTCTACCTCCTTGCGGTTCTCTGTGGCCCTTGGAGTTCTGAGTTTTCTTATGGCTCTTGATTCCTCTGTGAGGCTCTTGAGGTTCCATTCCTCCCTGTGCCCTTTGTAGCCCATTTTGGCTCTCTGTGCCTTCTTACAGCTTTCTGTGCCTCCTTGTGGCTGTATGTAACTCATTGCAGCTCTTTGTGCCCTTGGAGTTTCTGTGCCGTTTTATGGGTCATAATACCTCTGTGTGGCCCTCTGTACCTCCTTGTGCCCATATGCCTCTTTGCGGCCTTCTGTACCTCTTTGTGGCTGCCTGTGCCTTCTTATGACTGTTTTTGCTTCCTTATGGCTCGGTGTAACTCATTGTGGCTGTCTGTGTGCTCCTTGAAGCTATCTGCCTACCTAGGGTTCTTTATGCCTTCGCGCTACTCTCTGTACCTCTTTGATGCTTTGTGGCTCTCTGATTTTCCTCTTGGCTCGCTGTACCTCCTTGAGGGTCTGTCTTGTTGTGGCTCTCTGTACCCCCTTCTAGCTCTGTGTGGCCTCTTAAAGCTCTCTCGGCTTCTTTGGGTAGTGTGCCTCCTTCCAGTTCTACATGCTTTCATACACCGCCTTGTACATCTTTGTGTCTTTTTGTTCCACCCTCTACCTCTCTCTGCCTCACACGAACAGCCCCCAGAGCCTCATTTCGATTTGTGCCTATTTTAGCCTCATTGTGGGATGGTTCTGCCTCATTATGTCACATTTTGCTAAATGTGTAATCCTTCTACCTCATTAATGATGTGCCTCGTTGTGGATTCCGCCGTAATTATGAGTCTTTCCCTAGAATGGCTTCTAAATCGTTATAGACTTTTTTTCATCCTTTCGCCCCTCCTTGTTCTAAAGTTTGGACCCTGTTTCTTGACTCTTTCTCACTCGGCTGTTCCGAAATGTCCTTTTCGCTGTCCTAACAGTTTTATTCTATTCTCTCTTCTTCTTATGTCCGTTCTTTCCCCTAAATCTTGCCTCTTTCCTGCTCCCTCCTGTGCCCACCAGACTGTATCATTAGTTCGCCTCACTGTTCCTCCTTCTGGCCCTCTTTACATCACCCCTCATTATAATATCATACCTCCCAGGTGCCCTTCCCACCTCCACCTTCCAGCGTACATCCCTTTTTGTAGCACTACTTATTGGGATTAGGCACATGCTCTCAATGAGTAGGGCATCAAAGCGCTTATCTCTCTTTGGCACCCTTTTGCCACGTTGCCCTTTTCTTCTGATTTAGCATTTCCGTTCTACCTCCTGATGATGTTTTTGCCTCTTTTTTTTTTTTTCTTTTTTTGTGTGCATATTTGTATAGCACAAACTCGACCCGAAGCTATCGGAGCGCTTTACATGAACAGCAGTTATGTTACACAAGGACACATTAATTCTTTGGTAGAAAGGGGGAGATTAAGTGATTTGCCTGGAATCACAGGATGTTGAGCAGAGGACGCCCAGACTTGAATCTGGTTCCCCAGCGGCACAGTCGGCAGTCCTGGCCGTTATGTCACCTTCCTTTTCTGGCCTCATGTACCTCTTGCTGCGACCACTGCCTCTTCTATGCCCTGCATGCCTCTCTGAGGAGCTGCTTCCCCCGCCGACGCCTCCTCTTCCTCACTAGTGCCCTTGTATCCGCCTTTCCCCCCCCCCCCTGCCAGCATGTTCTCTCCACTCCCTCTCTCTCTCCAGGCCTCTCTTGTCTCCAGACCTCACCTAAATCCTTAATGACTCTCGTCCGTCCCCTATGGACACTGTCATCTCTCTCTCACTCTGCTCGCCCTCTCTGCCAGGCTCCCTCTGCCCTTAGTGCTTTTCACGCTCGGCTGAACCCTCTGACTGCCGCAGCGAGCGTTAGTTTTAGACACAGCTGTACATATTGAGTGCATCAGTGGCTGCCTTTAAACACTGCAAATCCCCAGGTTTCACCACCACTTTCATTTTCACCATTTATTTTATTTTTATTTTAAAAGTTTTATATAGCGCTAGCTTGACCCGTAGGTATCAGAGCGCTTTACATACACACTTTAAAAAAACAGAAGGAAATAGCATTACATAGTAGGAAGGCAGTAAGGAAGCAAAACCGAGATAAAAACAAGCATTGGCATAGCCAATAGGTCTCGCTTTTGGGACCTTGTAAGTATTTAGTTATGCAGCACAATATCCTTGGTGCAACAACATCAGCTGTTGTATGGCTAAGCACTTATAAGGTCCCAAATGCGAGACCTATTGGCTATGCCAATGCTTGTATTGTTTGTTAGCACTAAGCTAGGACGGTCTGCATGTAGAAAAACAAACACCATTTCTAACTCAATTCGCAAACAACTACTGAAAACACACCTCAGACTTGAAACTTCACTGCAACCATAGTTGGCCCATGCTCAAGTTCCAACTACACCCCACTTGGAGCGCTTATAGGCAAGGTATACTGCCCAAGCACACTACCCAAACACCACACTGCCCCGGGACTTATAGAACTGATAACGTACTCGCATCAGTGAGAATTTTGAGCATAGCCCAACTGATGCACTAATCATATTCGATAACCCAACTGTAGCAAAATATCACTCTTTTGAAAGAAACCAAGATTGACTCCACTCAAATCAATTCACGGAGAAACTACCAGTTCTCGGACATAGCTTGCTCTGCAGCAATAGGCAAGAAAAATGGAGTGTTAACGCTGATCTCTAGAAAACCAGGGTAGAATTGGGTGACTCAGATAAGCAAGAAAGGTGGACTTTCTCAAAATTATCCAAACACAACACAGAATTATTTGTGATCCACGTTTATGCACCCACCATCGATGACCCCTCCTTCTGGGATGATTTATCCACATTTGACGCAACGAGAATGACACAGGGGGCCCGAGGTCTTTCTGAGATAGTCGGTTTATTGTACAAGGTCAGTACGGACGGGCGGTTGACTGGGCTGGCGGTCTGGTCCGTCTTCTTCTCCCGTATCCAGTCCGGGGGTCTACGGCCTGTCTCTCTTACTGGTCTTCCCCTTGGGAAACCGAATGGAGAGGCTTATTAATACCAGGTCTTATTTGTAAGCCAACTGGTCTTTTGGGGCTGTTACTCTCACCCTTTATTGTGAAGTAGGTGTAGCTTTTCTCAGATGCCGTATTGCTTCACCCGGCGTAGGGGATGTGAGGGGGACCCGCCCACGTGAGGGAAGGGAAAAACACGGAGAGATAAACTCCTCTCTCCGTTTCTTGGTGCCCTTCTATTACAGACTCGCCTCGCACTCGGTTCAGTTGTGCTCCTTTTAAAGCAGCACAGTTTCATACAACGTGCCCTGTTCTATTCTCACAGGACCCTTGTCCGGTTTTCTGCTCTCTCTGCCCCTCAGCACCTCAGACACACCCCCTGGGTGAACACCCAACCCCTCAGTATCCGTCCTTCTCTCTTGGTCCTCGGAACTCACCTCTTCTCCCGTCTCCGTGGTCGTCACCCTCATCTCTCCGGTCTCTCCTCCCTCGGTGGCTTCCTCTCCGTGCTCCTCCTCTTGTGTCTCCGCGTCTTCTTCCGGGTTCTGGGTCCACCACCTGATGGCCAGCCGCATACTCTCTGTGGTGCCCCCGGGACCTCCATGGGCCTCCCCCGTAGCGGTCCAATCACACCACACAAATTAAGTCAATACCTGTTTTGGCTACACTCATTCTGACTGGTGACTTACACTTACCTCTTGCCCCCATAATGGAGAGAAACTCATAATGCCCCTTCCATCCCAATAAATCACACAAAGCTCTTAGAAACCTATGCAGTAATTTTAACTTGATTGACACTTGGAGAATACAGAACCACTCAAAAAAGACTACACATTCTATTAATTCCCCCACAACTCCTACTCGAGCATTGACTACTTTATCATATCTGGAAAGTCCATGAGTAAGGTCGACCAGACTACGATAGAACCACAAGTGATATCGGAACATTCTTGAATCGCTTTAGCTATTACTGATCAAGCATCCTCTCTAAAACAACCCATCTGGAGATTTAACGATGAAATCCTTTCATCCTCAAACAATAAGCAACTTATTGAGGAATCCATTAGGAATTACCTCCTTGAGAATAAAGAATATAACACTTCAGACCATGTGAAATGGGAGGCTTTAAAAGCATTGTTAAGAGGAGTGATACTAAAGAGAGATCTAATATGAATAAATAAACTAACAGCAAGCTCCTATATCTGGTAAAATAAATCTTAGAATTAGAAAAACAACATATCTGTAGCAGAGATTCTCTACTCTTAAATAAAATAATGAATTAGAAATATGAGTACACTAAAATTGTAAGCAACAGAGCAGGTATTTGGGTTAACAAACAAAAAGTATGCGATTATGCGAATCCAACAAAGCTGGTAAATCCCTAGCATCTTACCTGAAATTCAAACTCCAAAAGAATTCCATCAACGCCGCCAAAAGCGAAGATGAGACTATTCATACCAACCTAAATAAGTTTGCATATATAATCAAAGACTTCTACCAAAAACTGTACGATAAAAACACCACTTTAAACTTCACAAAACGCAAAAACAACCTAGTCGAGGCCACCCTCCTCATACTAACAGACCAAGAAAAAAACTCAATAAATGGCCAAATCACCACACAGGAAATTGAGGAAACTATTAAGAAACTTTAAATTGTCAAAGTGCCAGGCCGGCCAGGTGTAATGCCACCTTTTTAAAAACATTCTCGACTTCCCTAACCCCTCCTCTCTTGAAACTCTTCATTCACTTTGTAAATACCGGTCAAGTTATGGGTACTCCAACTGAAGCCATCATAACTGTCATACCAAAGGAGGGTAAAGACCCCCTATCTTTAACTAACTACAGACCAATCTCATCAATAAACCTGGACTTTAAAATCTATGCCATGATATTATCCAGCTGACTACAAAAACATATCTCCAAACATCCATCCCTCTCAGGTGGGTTTTCTAAAACACAGACTCCCCTGTGATAACTCTAGAACCTTTTGCCACACACTTGAAAAAGCCAAACTAACAGAATTCCCCACGGTAGTGATCACACTGGACGCAGAAAAAGCGTTCAATAAAGTTGACCGGGCATACTTTAAATCAGTCTTGCAGAAATTCAATCTTGGAGACACACTAATCTGTGTGATCCTGGCCCTCTACCACGAACCAAGTGCCAAAGTCAGAGCAGATGGCACTATCTCTACAACCTTTACCTTAAGACAAGACACCAAACAAGGTTGCCCCCTTTCCCCATCATTATTTCTGTTAGCTATAGAACCTTTTTTACAACTTCTGAGAGAGTACCATGACAGGGCTTCAAATTCGGTAATACCTCAATCAAAGTAGCCGCATATGCGGATGA
The DNA here is from genome assembly GCF_964204655.1 of Triturus cristatus. Lineage (NCBI taxonomy): Eukaryota > Metazoa > Chordata > Amphibia > Caudata > Salamandridae > Triturus > Triturus cristatus. The sequence continues at coordinate 75,022,306 of NC_140580.1, read as the reverse complement.
CATCCTGGTAGTCTCGGAAAATGCATGTACTGCCATACCAGCCCTAATGACCTCGATACAAAGATTTTCTGAGCTCTTGGGATAAACACTTAATTAGGATAAAACAGAAGTTAAACTGCTTAATAACCTAGGCAACAAAGAAGTAATCGGGAACTCGGGATTAGCCTGGCAGCTGGGGTGCATTAAATATTTAGGATTAGAATTCACCAATGATCTTATCGCCACTCTACAAAACAATGACAATACCCTACTTAAAAAATGAATTCACTGCTGGACAGTTGGTCACCGAAATTCCTCTCCTGTTGGGGTAGAATTGAAACCTAGAAAACGATGGTTACACCGTTAGTTAAGTATCTTATCAGTATGCTCCCTATGACCCTGCCGAAGATTTCCTAAAAAAAATAGAGACAAAGCATTTAACAATTTTCTATGGTAAGGAAAGAAACCTCGAATTTCTCTTATGAATCTCAAACTGGGCAAAGACTTGGGAGGAGTAGGCCAACTGGAATACCAACTAACATGGGTGGAAGTGGAAAAAAAATCTTATAAGTAATGTTCTCATCCCTGCATTCTTAACAATGCATACTTCCCAACTCCCACACTCCAAATACATCATTCAAAACACCTAAAAAGCTCTCTTGCAATTAGACTACCTCTCGCACGTCAGAATATGCAATTCTAACATGGCTTCAATTTGATTTAACTCGAGACTCAAAATAGATTAACATGTTGGCAAAACTGGTCACACAAGGGCATGAAAGACATCTTCGAGAAGAAGCTGCCTAAGCCCTTCTCTACTCTGGAAACACAATTCAGCTTAGCTAACATAGACTTATATAAGTTCTTGAAACTGAAAGCACAGATTTCAAAACACCCCCATACGACCTATTAACCCATCTCTCCCTTCCCTGTTAGGTCAACTGGCTAAATCCGTACACACTTTGTCTAAAATATATAAATTGCTTTTCCCAAATCCCCCTAAAATGCACTCGTAATGAGCGGAAATAGGAAACGGAGATTAACACCAAGAATATTGGCTTTGACTGGAGATGTATACATAAGGCTCCTTTTGCAAACAAGATATCACCATCGCTTTCCCAAACAAAATATATGATTATTAAAGAAGCATACTGGACCTCATCCAAAGTTCATAAGCTTAACCTCAGTCAAAATCCTACTTGCTGGAACTGCAATAGGCTAGAAGGAGACTCAGCCCACCTGTTATCCCACTGCCCTATCCTGCAAGTCTTCTGGGACAAGATCTTCTATTGTATAAAACACACTTTCCATATCAAACCCACCATAGAGTTCTCCTACTTACTCTTGGGCTACCTTGACCCTCAACTACAAAATGAAAATGACAAATGCCTTTTATATCTGATGCTCATGTTTGCTTGCAAATTGATTCTTAACAACTGGAAAAACTTTAAGGCTATCTCATTCCGAATGTGGAAAGAATGCCTCTCCTTTAGAGGCGCGGACAACATACCACTACAATTCACACCCTGGCGCCCATCTCACATATTGCTATTGGGCACACTAGGTGCCAGCTCCTTCAAGCCTCCTTGAGCAAAGCAAATCATACAAGGTCTTGAGATTGTCATATTACACCACCCGATCTCTGACAAACCTCAAACTCACGATTGGAGCCCCTTTAATGTTTCTGGAGGTCTCTCCATCCTACCTCCTATATCTTAGTGCTGAAAATTTATATATGCTTTTGTCTTTTCCCTATGTATTGGTCCCACAATATACTCTATGTACAAGAATATTGTTGCATTCATATTTTTGGATATTGTTACGGAACAAACTATATACCGTAACCAACAATAGAATCGATTTGGATGTATGAATATGCACAGCTTTGTCCCCTTCCCTCTTTCTGTATCCCCCGACATACCGATGCAGTACATACTACATCCTTTGATTAATTGATTTCAGCACTGTCTTTTATTTGTTTGTATCTTTTTTTCTTCTTTTGCAAAAATCAATAAAAACTATGTGAACAGAAAAAAAAAGTTACTATACAAGAGCTATGCTATATTTTACTACTAAACAGGCAGCCACAAGTGCAGTTACCTCACTGGCGACAGGGTCACGATTTGAATGGTGCAGCAGGTGCAGTAGCACCGGGCCCAAACGTTGTCAGAACTCCTCTAAGCACTGACATAATATTGCTATATTTTACAACTAAACAGGCAGTCATAAGTGCAGTTATCTAGCAAGCACTAGGGCAATGATTTCAATGGTGCTGCAGGTGCAGAGGCATCGGGGCCAAAAGTTGTGGGAACGCCTCTAAACATCAAATATTGCAATATTTTACTACTAACCAGGCAGTCACAAATGCAGTTCGTGTTACAGCAAACAAATGATGGACAGAATGCTGACCATGCAAACTTTCTCCCCCAGTCAAAAGATCTTGGTTAAATCCATCATTCTTTTGCCCACTACGCCACCCCAGTTTGGACCCAGCCATATGCAAATCAGTCTTGACCCTGTGCTCCATGGGAACAGTCCAGATCGAACTGCCAGGCCAGGTCCTCTCTGGACCGGAAACAAGCATCGGTTTCAGGGTATGTCACCCTTCTTCAGCCAGGCTAGCTTGAATCCAGTGGCACAGTGAGCAAGGGACCCACGTCTGGGCATACCCATCCCACTTAAGGTGAAAAGTGTTACAGCAAACAAATGCAAATGCAGTTCGGGCTGGACTGCTCCCATTGAGAGCAGGGTCAAGACTGATTCGCATGGGGAGCAAAAAAACAATGGATTTAGACCCAGATCTCTGTATGACATTGTTCTGCATTCGGTCCATCAATTGTTCTTTTTGCATTTGGGGTTTGATTCAAGAGCAGGCTTTATGTTGCATCGAAGTGTGGATCTTGGCACAAAAAGGAAGCCTTTATAGGACTGGTAGAGGGGCTGACTGCTTCAGAGAACCAAATAGCCAGATAATTTGTTTCAGTTCAAAATCCCATGGAAAGTAAATTAAGCTTTTGTTAGCATTTTCCTTTACATCCTCAGCCTTCCTTATTCTTTTTAAATTCTGTTCAGAGTTGTCTGCATTAAACGTATTGAAAAATCAATCATGGCATTAAAATGTTTTTTTTAAATATTGTTTCTTGTGTATAGTTTTGAGACCTCTTCAAATATGTTTGCTTTTCCTCCAGTATATAATTTAAAAATAACTTATTGGCTTTGTCAGTGCTTCTTAGAACTTGCTTACAGGCGACAGTACTGTACTGCAAGTGGGCTTTCAGTCAGCCGTTGCTTGTGATTGGATGGCTTTCTTTTCTATTTAGTTCCCTGCTCCTTATTTAATGGCTTTCCACCCTATTCGACTGTTTTACTCTCCTCGGAGTGTTTGGTAATTACAATTTATATATATATATATATATATATATATATATATATATATATATATATATATCCAACATACAGGTTACCCAAACGAAGCACTGCCACAGGAAGTTCAGTGAGCTCTTCAAATTTTATTGACACCCTGCCAGCAGGCGCTTTACCAGGGACAACCATCGAAAGTTCAAATGCCAGACGCGTTTCAGGAGTTCAGTTTCCCTTCTTCAGTGGCATAGGATTGACGGGAATGAAAGCACCATCGCTGTACACGCTGTTATTGTAGACACCTGCCTCTGTGGGCGTGGCCATGAGCTCGCACGGCCTTGTGGATGCCGTAGTGTGCAGATCCGTATTACCCAAGTGGGTGTGCAGTCATGCCAAAAAATAAAACAATGTTCCCCAGTGGGTCGATGCTGTATCCTGGTGAGACCCTGCCCCGCTTTCCAGGTGTCAACACGAGCATTGAGCTGGCGTCACCCTGCAATATCGCCAGCTCCTTCCTACCATGATGCCGGCACCTTCGTGGTGCAAGCAAGGACCCGCCAAGCGATGGGCAGCTCTTCACGGCCGGGACAGCCGTAATATATCCAACATACAGGTTACCCAAACGAAGCACTGCCACAGGAAGTTCAGTGAGCTCTTCAAATTTTATTGACACCCTGCCAGCAGGCGCTTTACCAGGGACAACCATCGAAAGTTCAAATGCCAGACGCGTTTCAGGAGTTCAGTTTCCCTTCTTCAGTGGCATAGGTTTGACGGGAATGAAAGCACCATCGCTGCACACGCTGTTATTGTAGACACCTGCCTCTGTGGGTGTATATATATATATATATTATATATATATATTTTTTTTAATTCTGGTTATTGATAACAGGGCAAAATAAAAAGTGGTTACAGATTGATGCATGGGAAACTCTTTCACGTCTCTCCCCACATTGCCATAATCATAACAACAAGATAGACAGTGTAGTAAGTATTAGGCAGAAAGTCATAAGCCATCCCCTCCCACTCACCTCCCTCACTCAAAAGCCACATCAGACGCGGTCAGAGGTGGAGTGCAAATGTTCCCTCTATACTTATTCCATGCTCCCCATATTCTCGCTAATTTTTTGGGGCATCCTCGGTTTACATATGTCGCCTTCTCTGCCACCATGGCCCCATCCATGTCCCCGCACCAGTTATGGAGTGCCGGAACGTACTGTGATGCCCACAGTTGGGCTATATTACGTATGGCAAACCTCATCCCAAGCGTCGCCCAATTCTGTGTTGCGTGATTGAGATCAGTGGGTTCCCAAATATTTAGTAGACCTCTTTTGGGCTCTGGCATGACTGAAACTCCACTTACTTGCGAAATAGTTCACATAACCGCTTCCCAGTAGGGCACTATTCGTGGACACTGCCATATTGTATGGTAGAACGTACCCTCCTCCCCACACTTCCTCAGACAAAGCGGAGTTGCGATTTCCCCCTATTCTGTGTAATATCACTCGGGTGTAGTACGTGCGGTGTAGTATCTTCAATTGTACCAGTCTTAGTCTGGAGGATATCGCTACTTCGCGCGGAGACGAGAGCGCCTCTTGCCAGTCAGTGTCGTCTAATTCCCCCAGTTCGTTAGACCATTTTACACGTAGGGGTGTCATTGGAACTGGTAGATTGTTGATGAGTTTGCGGTAAGTGGGAGAAGTGGCCTTCTTGTCCATGTAATCGGTCAATAACCTATCTTCCAGGGGGGAGGTCTCTGGAAGTGTGGTACCAGTTGGTATAGCTGCCATGAGTGCATGCCTGATCTGTGGGTATCTAAATATTTCAGAGGGCGCCAGCTCATATTTTTCCTGGAGGTGGGCAAAGGTAGCCACCTCACCCTTAACCCATAAATCCCCCACCGTAGATATTCCGATAGATTCCCAGCGGTGGAATCCCTTACTATTCCGGAGCCTTCTCAATTGTTGCGTTTCCCAGAGTGGGGTTAGCTGGGTTGTAACTCCGTCCGAGTCTAGTTTTTTAAGTGCCATGTACCAAACCTGGGCTGTATGCGCCGTGGGTCCAATTAGTGGGGTAGTCTGCTTTTTAGTGTATAGTGCCCTCATTATGCCCTCCTCTCCCAACCCATGTCTGTCCGCCCTAAACGCGGGATCTGTTTGCGGGGCGTGTATCCATTGATTAAGTACCTTCAACTGCGACGCCCAATAATATAGGTGTATATTTGGAAGTGCTATGCCCCCACCGTACCAGCCCCTGACCAATTTAATTACAATATTTTTGATTGGATGACTTGTATCCCTCCACTGCTCTTGTCGGGACTATTTTTGAAAATTTCCTGGTCGTGCTCCATGGGAGCACGTGGCTTTGTATTCTCGCCACGGTCTTCACCTCCCCACTGTCTTTCATCCTGATTCCCACCCCAGCTCATTTGATCTTCTTCTGTTCTTCTTTCCACCACGCTCTTTATGTATTTATTTCTTTAAAAAATGTTTCTGTGATGGCCTGGCAGTTGCACACTGCTACCGGGCTGCTCACTTCTCACCATTTGTACAGCAACCAGTGCATACTTAATTTTTAGATTTCAGCTTAGTCTGTTTTGCTAAAGACATCCTGGGAAAATTCAGAAAGTTGACCTAGGAATGTATTCAGCCCATTGCTTACCATTGGCTTTGTGGTGAAATTCACATTTTCTGACTTTCTATTTGCTGGCTTTATTTGCTTTAGACTGTCCAGCTCAAGCTTGTCCTTCCTGTTGCCCAAGTCTTATTTTGTGAGTGCAAATGTAATGGTCATTTCAATTGAAGATGTGTTGTCTGTAATGGCAGTACGCTACCATGCATACTTCTTGTTGCTCCTCTACACTACACTACACTCTACTCTGCACCACTTCACACTATGCCATTCAACTCGGCGTCACTCCACTCTTATTTGCACCATTGCACCCGACGCTTCTGTACTCTACACCACTCCACTCCACTCTCTGACAATGCACTCTACCCCACACTATTCTACTATGCACCACTGCATTCTTTGCCATTACACTTTACATCACTTCGCGCCACTCCACTCGATGCCACTATACTCTGCAACACTGCACCCTACGCCAGTGCACTCCACGCCACTCGGCTATAGATCACTGCACTCTACGACAGTATACTCTGTAACACTGCTCTCTCTGCCACTCTATTCTACTCTGCACCACTGCACTCTGCCATTCTATTCTACTCTGCGCAACTGCACTCTGCGCCACTCTATTCTACTCTGCACTGCTGTACTCTGTGCAACTGCTCTCTACGCCATTCTACTCTGCACCACTGCACTCTGTGCCACTCTACTCTACGCCACTTCACTCTACACCAATGCACTTCATGCCCCTCTGCTATACAGCACTGCACTCTATGATAGTATACTCTGCAACACTGCATTATCTGCCATTGTACTCGACTCCAAGCCACTCTAATCTTCTCTGCACCATTGCACTCTACGACACTCTACTCTATACCACTGCACTCTATGCCACTTCACTCTACTCTGAAACAATCTTTTGTGCCACTGCAGTCTACGCCACTCTATTGCACTCTGCGTCACTCCACGCCACAGCACTCAATATCACTCTGCTTGATGCCATTGCACTCTAGCCCACTCTACTCTGCACCAATGCCCTCTGTCACTTTACTCTGCAGCAGTGGACGTCTATGCACTCTACATCAGTGCACTCTACTCTACAGCCCTGCATTCTCTGTCACTGAACTCTCTTCTACTCTACTCTACTCTGCACTACTTTGCTCTATGCCACTGCACTGTACTCTGCACCACTCTATCCCACTTTTCTGCACTCCACGCCAGTGCATTTTTTGCCACTCTAATCTACTGTGCACCACTGCACTCTGACACTTCCCTCTATGCCACTTCACTTGTCGCCTCTCTACTCTGCACCACTCTACTTTATGCCAGTGCCCTCTACCCCACTGTACTACGTACCTCTGCACTGTTCGCCACTGCATTCTACACCACTCAGCAACACTGCACTCTATGCCAATGCACGCTACGCAACTACTGTATACCACTTCACTCTGCCCTGCACCATTCCACTGTACACCACTTCACTATACTCTGAAACAATCTACTCTATGCCACTGTCCTCTAGGCTACTGCACTTGACGTCACTCTACGCCACTGCAAACAATGCTGCGCCACTCTACTCTAAGCAACTGCATTCTACGCCACTACTCTATGCCACTGCACTTTACCCTGCACCACTATACTCTACCTTGCACCACTCCACTTCACTCTGAAACAATCTACTCTATGCCACTACACTCGGTCACCGCACTATACGCCACTCCACTCTACACCACTTTCCTCTATGCTACGCCACTCTATGCTGCTGCACTCTACGCTACTATACTCAAAACCACTGCACTCTACGCCAATTCACTCTGTGCCAATTCACTCTACACCACTTAACTCAAAACCAATGCACCCTACGTCACTGTACCTCTGCCACTGCACGTACGTCACTCTGCACCATTGCACTCTACGTCACTGCACTCTGCGACCCTGCACTCTGACACTCTATTCTACATGGCTGCACTCTGTGCCACTGTACTCTACTCTTCACCACTCAAGTCTACGATACTCTACTGCACTCTACACCACTACACTCTGTGCCACTTTACCCCTCTGCACTTCACCCTGCACCACTACACTCTGCCACTTCACTCTTCGCCACTATACTTCCCTGTGCGCTGCTCTAATCCACACTGCGCCTCTCTACTCTACCACCATTGCACTGTATTCTACTCTGCTGCATTCTGCTCCTCTCCACTCTACCCCCATTGCTCTCTACTCTAATCTGCACCGCTCTACCCTATGGCACTGCATTCTACGCTACTCTCCGTCACGACACTCTACTCTAATGCAGCCTACACCACTTTACCCAAAACCAATGCACTCTGCACCCCTGCACTCTAAACCATTCTACCCTCACCACTGTACTTTACGCCACTGCACTGTAGGCCACTCTTCTCCACTCCACTCTACTACATTCCACTCTACAGCACTCCATTCCACGATATGCCACCCTATGAAGCTCTACTCCATTAAATCCTGCTCCAGTGACACTCTATTCCAATCAATGCCACTCCACTCTATGCCGTTCGACGATGCTCTACGCAACTCCTTCCATGCCACTTTTATTCCACTCTATTCTATGACACACTACTCCACTTTATGACCATGTACTCCGCTCTACGCAACACCCTCTACACCACTCTATGACACTGCCACTCCATTATACCGTACTGTACTCCACTCTAACACTGTGCTCCACTCTACGCCTCTCAACTTCACGCCCTTCTACTCTACAGCACTCTACCCCCTCCACGACACTCCACAACCCTGTACGCTACTCCATGACACTCCACTTCACTCCTCTCCGCCCCTCAACTTTACAGTGCGCCACTCCACTCCACTCCATAACACTCCACTTTATGACCCTCTGCTCCACTCACCTATACCCTACTAACTTCTAACCATACTGAACAGCAGCCACTTTTGTGTACAATATTGCTAAAGCATAATGGCAAAGCCAATAGCTTTTGCATAGGCGAGACCTGTTGGCTTTGCCAGTGCTTGTTTAATTTATTGATTGATTGAACACGCCTTTCAGCCATTTTAAATTAATACTGAAGTACAATAGAAAATACTTGCTGGATGGCTGGTCAGATGCATGGGGTTACCTTGGACTGTTTTATGTTCTTTATAACAAAATTCATAGCAAGGTGTACACCTCTGAGCAAGCACGTCTGTGCTAATGTTGGCCTTCTTACAAATATGCTTTAACGAATGCCGTTGCAATATGGCCATAAGTGCATCTGCTGGCACACAGACGGCCATCACACGTGCACATCTCCTGTCCGGGCACGTGGAGGCACGGCCCAGAGGAGTCCAGGCGCGTGCACATGCCCTGTCCGGGTAGGCATGCTGAAGGAAGACAGGGTGCAGGTATGACAATAACTGTCACATCCAATAGGTCCTGCCTTTTACTTTGCCAATGCACAATTATTTGCGCACAGCATTGGCATATAGAAAACAATTTTATTGCTGATGCTGAACAGTACCGACAGAAACGAAAAGAGAAAAAAAAAGCACTAATGCATAAGCGCACATGCTTCATCATGCATGCTCAAAAATACGTCATGAAGCTATAGCAGCCCCATCATCATCACGCATGCAGAAAGTCCAGCCATTTGTTTTGTTTTAATTTAATGGTCCAAGATGGTGGATGTCCATTTTGGAGAAGTAAATGGAAAAAAATATATATAGAACAGTTGCTCAAATGTGTTTTTTTTTTTCTTTTTGGAAGGCATCACGTTGCAGCTTCAGCTCCCCCTAAAAAGATGTTTAAACAAGCATTTGGAATGCAATAAGTCTCGCATTAGCGAGAGTTTAAGCTATTGGCATTGTAAATGATTAAGCCTTTTATTTATGTTTTAAAAACCAAAACATAAATAAAAGGCATTTTCATTTACAATGCCAATAGCTCACACTCGTGTAAATGCGAGACCTATTGCATTGCAGATGCTTGTTTCGCACTATGTCCAGAGAGGCATTCTTAGCTGGATTGGCAGGGCGTTACAGATGGTCGCCATTACCTTCAACAAGAAATGGCTAAGGATCTGGGCTGCTCTGAATTTTGGTATTTCTAGTTGGACAGTGAGCTTGCAGTTGAGCTCTCTTGGGTCTCAAAGTGGAGTGCAAGCCTATAGTAGAATACAGAGTAGATCACTCAGAAGTGTGGAGCTGTGGTCTACCAAATGAGAGTATGCATGAGGGGTTGTCGACTCTGGCAGAGCTACAAAAAAATTATCATTTGAGACGGAGTCTTCAGCAGGAAACGTAGAACTAGTACTGGTAAGACATTTAATCTCTTCCAAATATTATATATTTTTTTATTTTTTATTTTATTTTATTGTGCAGAGAAAAAGGGTACAAGCACGGGCCTACAACCTCCTGGGCCGGCCGCTAGTATTCAGAAATGATCAAGCAGTTCAAAAACAATGACTGGCCCGCAGGGGCTCCGCTAAATGACAGGATATCAGGCTGCACATAAGGGAAGTCAGGATACACCCTTTTTTACATAAATATCAACAAAAGTAAAGAAAAACAAAAAGCAAGGCGAAAAACATTAAAAGGGCGTCTAACCACAGCAGAGGAACTTCACATAGGACCACCCTAGGGTGGTCAATAAAAAGGGGGTCTGAGAGGGAGGGGGGGGCCACGGGAAAACCAAATCTATACTCAGATGAACAAATTAAGCAAGGAACCCTCAAGGATCAGGGGGACAAGGCAACATCAGACGTATCCACCAGGGGGGGAGAACAGATAGTCCCTCGATACACATTCCACTGACCCCAGATTCTACCCCACGCCCCCGGTTTACCACGAGCCACATACACCGTCTTCTCCCTGAACATGCACCAGTCCATGTTCTCCTTCCATACGGACACGGTGGGAGGCCGTTGGGAACCCCAAAGCTGCGCAATATCTCTCTTTGCGATCATGTTCCCAAGGGCCGCCCACCGAGCCTGGGCCGCATTATAGTCATTGGGCTCCCACACATTCAGAACACATCGGCGCACCTCCGGCAGCAGAGCGACCCCAGTGACTCGTTTCATAACATCATGCACCTGGCGCCAATATTCCGCCACCTCGCGGCACTCCCAGAGGATGTGGAGAAAGGTGGCACTGAGCCCGCAGCCACGCTTACAGAGCCCATCGTCCGAAAACCCCATCGAGACCAAACGGGGACCCGTCACATAGACACGATGGAGAATCTTAAGCTGGACCAGACGGAGACGGGCCGGGATGGCAACCTCCTTAGGGGATGACAGCGCAGACTGCCAGTCCTCGTCGTCCAACTCAACCCCATCTCCCGTCCATGCCTCCCGAAGACGCACCAAGAGATCAGCCCGATTATTTATTAGTTTTTTATAAATCAGGGAGATAGTACTGTCGGGGACGTGTCCGTCGAGTATACGGTCCTCGAGAGGCGAAGAAACAGGGACCGTGGTCCCCTCCCCAAAGACCGAGAGTAGGGCGTGCCGAACCTGGGCATAGCGGAAGAACTCCCTTTCACTAAGCTCGTACTTGCTCTGAAGCGCCGCGAAGGATTTAACCGCGCCTTTAACCCATAGGTCCCCCACTCTGCTAATGCCGATCGTATCCCAGTGCTCAAAGCCTTTCGTTGTCCAGAGGCTTCCCAAGCGCTCTGAGGCGAATAGAGGAGTAGCACACGTTAACCGCTCACTCCAGCCCACAGCTACATTCGCCGCCTTCCACACACGTACCGCAATCCTAGTAGGGCCCGTGAGGGTCCTTCCGGCAGATCGAGAGTAGAGCGCTCTGTTATAGTTACCGCCGGGAAGCAGGAATTTATCCATTTCATATGCCGGGTTCGAGCCAGGAGCGTACGTAGCATGGTTAATGGCAGACAGCTGGGAGGCCCAATAGTACCTTCTAATGTCAGGAAGCGCGATGCCCCCGTCATACCAGGGAAGAGTCAGCTTTGCCAAAGCGATACGCGCACGACCGTCCCAAACCAGTCTCCTCTGCAAACTCTCCACTTCCCTAAAGTAGGCCGCCGGAATGATATCGAAGGAGTTCTGGAGTGCGTAAAGAAATCTGGGAAGGGACATCATTTTAAACAGTGCTGCGCGACCAAGTGGAGACAAGGGCAACTTACACCACCGAGCCGTATCCGCCCTCAAACGCCGGAGGGGAGACAGGAGATTCTGCTCGTAGCGGACCGCCGGATCCAACGAAACGTATACCCCCAAGTATTTAAAGCCGGATTGAGATGTTTGGATCGGAAGCCGAGGCGGCAAGAGAGGAAGGCCACCGGAGATAGGATACACGCAGGATTTGGACCAGTTAATTATCAAACCCGAATTTCTCCCGAAGGAAGTAAGGACATCAAAAAGCACATTGAGCGACTTCCGCGGCGAGGTGAGGTACAGAAGAATATCATCCGCGTACAACGAGACCCGATCCTCGAAGCCCGGGGCCCACCGGATCCCTCTGATCGAGGGCTCCCAGCGGAGCCAGGCAGCGAGCGGTTCCAAGGCGAGAGCAAAGAGCAGAGGGGACAACGGGCACCCCTGCCTAGTACCCCTCCCGAGAGCGAAGGGCCGAGAAACCTGCCCATTGACAACAACCTGAGCCATTGGACCAGCATAGAGGAGCTTCACCCAACTAATAAATCCCTCCCCAAAGCCAAACTTCGCCAATACGGCCCAAAGGAATGGCCACTCGATGGTATCAAAGGCCATCGTGGCGTCTAAGGAAACCAATATGGCCGGTTCAGAGAAGTACTCCGCCCTAGCGAGGACGCCATGTAGACGCCGCAAGTTGAGAGCGGTATTACGATGAGGGATAAAGCCGCATTGATCCGGATGTATCAAATCACATATAACTCTCAGCAAGCGATTAGCGAGGACCTTGGCAAGGATTTTCGGTTCGGCATTTAGTAGGGAAATAGGCCTATATGAGGCACAGCGGTCTCGTGGCTTACCGTCCTTGGGAATGACAACTATAGTAGCCAGACGCTGGTCGTCGGGAAGGGAACCCCGCTCGAGCGACTCCAGAAACATACGACGGAGGAAGGGCGCGATTTTATCTGGGCGTAGTTTATACAGTTCAATCGGCAGTCCGTTGGGGCCCATAGCCTTGCCCGAGCGAAGGGAACGAATCGCGGTAGCAATCTCGTCGACAGACAGGGAGGCATCCATCTGCTCACGGTCCTCGACGGATAGGCCGGGCACAAATATTATATTTTTAATACTAATGACGTATTCCTGTATCCCCATTATTAGCACATATTAAAATAACAGTGCTGTACATAAATAACACAAACCTCTCGAGAAAGGTAAAACAAAGAAATAAACAAAAAGGACAGACAACAGAGCAGCATAAAAACTGAGCAAATAACAAACCACCATCACCTAATCCAAAACCTGACTGCTACTGGCAATCATTCTGTTAATATTTTCCTTAAAACATATCTATGTACTGAGCTGAAACACACTGACAGAGGAAATGTAGAGTACGGACTGCTGGAACCAGCCAACACAGATGCAAAGAAAACGTACATTAGGCCCTGCCAATCCAATCTACAGAGGACGATTCGATTTCTGAATGTCTCTTGTTGTGATCTTCCCCCACCCCTCAAAGTCCACGACCTACCGTGTTAATGTAAAAGCTGCACTTTTAACCTTCAAAGTGCCCCGTGGCAATGGGAATGAGGCTGCGCTACAGGGTTCTGCAGCTGTCGCGGGCATCCTCGCCCGTCACATCCACTCCTTTGAAGGTGGAGTGTCTTCTTTGGAACCATCACAACTGGAGCTTTCAAGCAGCTTGCATGGCCAGTGCAGCAGGACAAACGCGCATTGTGTCCTCGTTCCGCTGTCCCTCCCACTTCCACTGCCTTCCGCTTCCCAGGCGTCGGTACCAAATACTCCGGACTCAACCACCCCTGGCAGTATCATTTGCGCGTGTAATTCTTTTTGTCACATGTCGTGCCAATAAAGGACCTGGCTGGCGTTTTAACACTCATCGAAACCAACTTAAAGGCGCACGATTTTCAGACCACATGGTACTATACAGAAAAATTCAAGTGTAACAAAAAATACAAGTACTAAAATACACTCTGCTTTCAAGGAGTAATACATGCCAGATAACTACTACCAAGTGTGCCAAAAAATTGAGCCATCGCCCAATAGAGACGCTCAGGGCAGCATGCACGCTGTAAGGAATGGAAATATGAAACCACTCGAATTAAAACAAGTAAATGCATACCAGCAATCTGAAACTCCAGCGATTCTGGCATGTCCGAATCACTGTCACGGCTAAAGTTGAGGCACTGCATTGACAAAGCAAATAACCATGCCATGCCTGCCAGTTCCCCCTGCCGTGCCTACGGGCAGTCTCCGCCTAAAACGAAAACTCTGTACAACGAAGCTGCCAGACCTACACCCGCTGCTGAAATGCCGTAAAGAAAGTGAAAGTGCACCAAAGCGCCGTACCCGCACAGCAAACGTGTGCACATCTCCTGTCCGGGCACGTGGAGGCACGGCAAAGAGGAGACGGCAAAGAGGAGTCCAGGCGTGTGCACATGCCCTGTCCGGGCAGGCACGCTGAAGGAAGACAGTGAGGGAACCAAACACGCTTCCCTCCCAATAGAAAGCACAAATTTGGCAAGCACACCCGTAAGAAGCTTGGGTGGAACTTCCGCCCTCGCTTCGCAAGGCAAACCGATGACAATAGATCTCGCCAGGAGCGAGCAGCGCATGCGCTGCGTCGCTAGGCGAAACCTAAAAATGAGACTCGTGTCGGCTCAACATCGGTGATTCTGGGAAAATCGCAATCTCCCTGTGCCGACCCAAAAATGAATGTATCCGTCTGTAACGTAACTGGTGCTTTTGTAAAGCGACCCAATACCATTGGGTCGAGTTTGCGCTAAATAAAACGACCCCCAAAAAAATAACGCCTGACCTGCAATAGCCAGATGGCAGGAGGGTAGAGAGGCTATCACAGACTGTACTGTGTGATGGCCAACTAAAATGATCTTAGAGTGAAATCGCCGGAAAGAGAACTAAACGCACAAAGGAGGGACTATGACAGAAATGCACCAATAATAAGCCAGCATTTCTAAATGCCACAGATAATAACCAATGGCAATCGATGGGTTTGCCAAACCCCACAGAAGAGATATAACAGGTCGATTGAAGCTCGACTTAAAAATGAAGCGGGGAGCAACAGGGGAGTGGGTATGGCGTGGAGTAACTGGCAAAGACTGATGGAAGCAGAGGGGTGGAGAACAAGGGAAGAGCATGTTGGAAAAAGCAGACAAAAGTGAAGAAGACCAGAAGGGCAAGTGGAGCAACAGACGAAAGAAGGGAGAGGAACAATGTGCATATCACTGGGATTTCAGATGTAAAGCAACAGACTAAGGAGAGCTGCGTGGAAAAAGGAAAAAAGTAGTTCCTGATGCGGATATATGAAAGGATACAAGTAATCCCATCAAACGGACTGCAAAGACTACATGCTTCAGAGGAAGGACTAATACAAAAAGAGGAAGAAAAGTCTTTGAATGAGAATCAAGCAATGAGATTGACAAGAAGCCAACCAATGGTAGGCAGTGGGCTGACCAAAGCCCAATATATGTAATGGGTGGTACTGTCCACACTAGGTCTTCAACAGCAATCTGCCAAACGCTGTAAGAAGGCGAGGTAAAAAAGATGGCCACAATAATTGATAGCACTCTTTTTCTTTTTTGCCCTGATGCTGGAGTGAGGAAACTGTCTCACTTCTTCAGTGTGCAAACCTGCCCCATTAAAAGGGTGTTTGGGTTCGCCAATATTGCATCTTAAAATTAATTTGCTGATTATCTTGGTGAATAAAAAGATAAAAAGATTTTATAGAGGTCTGAAGGGAATTATTGAAGATTTCTTCTAACCTCACAGACAGCAAGAAGCATTTATGGGGGGCTGAAGTTGCAGAAGTCTCTTCCTCACACCTGGGATAAAAAATAATCTGGTGCACGTGCCAAGGGGGTTCCCCTCATTTGTTCCCCACCTCATACTGCTAGGAAGGTGGTACCCCAGCAGCCCAGGCATTCCTTTTGTTCTCAGAATCACTATTCGATAATATCACTCACTTTGAAACTGCAAGCAGCTGGAGCCTTTTTAGCTCCAGCTGCTTTCAGTGAGTGCTGGTGCTCAGGGGCACAGCTGACCCCCAAGCACCCATCTACACAGGAGATGTATTGATGACAAAAGGGGACTCTCCCCTCTCTAGCTGTAACTTTCATGAGTAAATTCTCACTTGGGCATCTTCTCATGAGGGCGGTCCCCGAGGAGGCATCCACCCAACAAGACAGAGGTGTTTGTTTACACAGGATGAGTAGTCCCACTGGCATGGGCTATCTCAATTACCGATTCAGTAATAAGGAATATTAAGGATTCAGTATTTTTTACCGAATCTTTACCTACATAGGAAATACCGATTTCTTAATAGCGAATCGGTAAAATTCGCTATTAAGAAATCGGTATTTAAGATTTACCTACATCTGGCCCATAGCGCCTTGAAGGGCACTGGGAAAGTTATACCTTTTTATTGCAGCTTTTCTTCCTCTCGTAGCCCTGTGTTGATGTCATTTAAATTGCTAAATATTACACCTTTTATGACCTGAGAGGGGCGAAACTGATGGGAGTCGACATTATCTGGATTACAAACAGTTACCCGCATTGCCCAGTAACGTCTGTAGCACGTGCATTCACCCCATAGGCTTTGTGTGATGAGCACATTTCTTCTGGCACGAATGTAAGTTAACAAGCGCTATATAAATGTAATTACCAGTGCCACACAATTCAACTGCGAAGTCTTTTCTTTTACTGCCAGCCTTCGACCCGAGTGTCCGCGTCTGCTCCGCCCTACTGCCCTACTGTGCTGTATGTAACACACAAACCCGCACAGGGCGTGACAACTGGGGGAATTTAGCACTTCCCAGAAGCTGCTCGCACAAGACCTCTACCAGAGGCACCTGTACTGCAGATGAACACCCAGTGCTGGTTCCGTCCACTCACTGCACCGACTACAGTGGCGGCGAAGCAAGGGTACAATAGCAAAAGACGGCCACAATTGGGGTGCATTGGAGATCTTACACTCCTGAGACCCCGACAGTAGGTGTGTGCACTTGAAAGGCGGGTGTTCATCGATGAGCCACTTCTATAGAAGATGCTGCATTTCTTCCTGTTATTAGCTATGCCATGTTACTGGCTGGGGAGCTTGGAGCACGCGCCCTGAAGCATCCCTTAGAGTGCATTTTAGCGCATTGGCGGCTCGCTAGGTCTACAAAAGGAAGTTAGCATAACAGGCAAACTGCTACACACAGAGCTGGCACCCGCTCACAGCTGTGTGCCTCTGTTCAATCTGCCTTGGTTCTCATAGGCCTACAGGTCACTAACCCATATTTGTGACATTATTGGACATCTACCCTTACACACAGCCCAAGGCATACTAAAATACACTTTTTTAAATAGTGCTTGAATTCCGTGTTAACCGGCTTCTAGGCGCCCTCGAATTGGAAATGTGATGTGCTGCTTCGTGGTTTACCCTGTTAGGCCATTTTTGCCAAGTAAGTGAGGACTGTCAGTCATTCAAGTCCTTATAGCTCAAATTATGAATGTGATCTACTCAGGGCTTTAAGTGGAATGAAAAAGCTGGGGTGTCACTCAAAGGGGCGCGGCCAATGTAATTAAGGGCGCGTCTTAAAAACAGTAAGCTAAAAATCTGTGCTTAGCATAGTGTGTCTCCCGACTTCTATTTTGCTATTTGTCATTGTACCCAGATATATGATACAACAACTAACTTTATACCTACAACAAGTCAGGACTATTGGTTTTGTCAATAGTTGTCAGTTGCATAAGATAAATAAGCAGCAACTATGGCTTGTATATAATATTGAAAAAGCTTCTACTTAAAGCCCTGGTGACAATGTTGCTGCTCCTGAGTTTCAAAAATAGAAGGGAAATCCAGAGAGAAAATGACTCTTTAAATGATTTCCCTTCCCCTACAACGCTCACCTGGCCTGACGTCATGCCATAGCGTCTCCACTAGTGACAATAGCGTCTCCACTAGTGAGATGTGAGTAGTGTGAGCAGCGCACATGATGCGCCTGCAGTCCTGGAAAAAAACGGACCGCCTGTGCCAGGGCACAAAACAGAGCCAGATATAGACCGTTTCGAAGCCTCCTTTAACAAGCATTAAAAATGCAATAGGTATCTCCTTTTATTAACTTAAAGCCATTTTCTTTGCTAATAGTATTGTATAGCAAAGCAAATGGATTTAACTTAATCAAAGGAGAGACCTATTGCATTTTTAATGCTTGTTTGTTATATTGCTGAGTACCTCTTGACATTGGCCCAAAGGAGACATGATTTTTGTTAACCACACACGATGTTCTTATAATGCCACACAAACTTCAAATATTGATGGAAAAGCTCTTTCTGTACATCTACTATGCATTCCCTCCCTTCTACAAATGTAACAATATTATCTCACCTATATGGGAAAGCACATTGTATTGCACAGGAAAGGGTCTAAACTGCAGACGTTAATTGCCCTGAAATTGTCAAAACTAGTCCTAAAGTTCCTGTTATGCTTTCGCCACGTCTGTCCTGTCAGTTCTACTCAATTTCCCCAGGGGAATTACTGCTGTATTTGTGCCTAGGTCCAAGAGGCACCCTATAAGCTGTGAGCATTTCTAAATACTAGTGACGAATTCCAGGGTGTTACCACCTGCATGGATTTCTGCACTTTTTCACACTCAGTGCTCTACAAATATGAATGTATCCAGGAAAAAAACTCAATTTTCTTGCATTTATATAACAGAAAACTTAAGAACTTCTGGGCAACAGCAAATGTCCTATCATTCTATATTCCCACACATCTCCCAATCAAAGCAGTACCTTACGTGAATGGGTAGACCTATCATTAGGAGCAGGAATGAAGCAAAAACGTTGCCTTGTGAAGAGCAAAAGGACTCCACATTGACTTTGCTTGGTTACAGTTCTGGCCCCTTCTTGTCTGGTATGATAGGCCCACACCTACATGTGGGCTACCGTTTTCATTGGGAGACATATTGGAGGGCAGTGTGATAAAACGTGTTCCTTTGAGTGGAAGTTTTGAGGAAGTATGATATAGTGTTTTTTAAATCCATGCGTTGACATTTGCATGCTATTCTGGCTAATAAAACAATAATTGTGGACTCCCTTAAATCTCTGGATATAAGAAATGACCAGTGGTGGAATATATCTCTCGTGCTTACTGACTTGGGCTCACATAGGGCAGTCACCCATTCATGGCAAATGACAGTAAATTTAGTTTTGTAAAGGCGTAATTTGCCATTTGCGCAAAAAAAAAAGTCGCAGGTCATTTTATGTGAAAAAACGTAGTGGGGGCCATACATGGCAGCACACCGTGGTCTCCCTAGGCTCTCTAGTTTTCATAAATGGCTAGAGTTTGTGGGTTCCCCTGGGTGCCAGGCATTTCCGTGCCCAAATTCTACAGCTGTTTACCATCTCACAAATTGAGTTTTAAAACCCCTGGCTGCACTTTCCATGAATTTGGCATTTCCTGCTCCAATTGATAGGCCTGCACATGCATGTAGGGTATCAGTTTATAGGGAGAAAGTGTGAGAACATGTTTCAGGACTCTGTTTTTCAGAAATGCCTCAAGTTTTTAGCTTTCCTTGATACCTACATCACTGCTGGCTCAAATATGTCAGCTAGCCACCAAGGTATATCTTACTGTGTTCACAGTTTTGACCATTTCTCTCATGAGGAGATAGGCCTACCCACACATCAGGTCACTGTTTTTATCAGGAGGTGTGTGAGAACAGATTAAGGTAAGACATTTGTAATTATCTAATGGATTTTTATAGATTTGTGCTTCATATTGTGAGTCTTTTCTCAAAAACATACACTATTTGATGTAACCCTTTTGCAATCACCTGGAATGTTGGGTGTTCATATTGGTACAAATGTCCCATACCCCTAAACTCAGGTCCATGGGTACATTTAAAAAAAAAATCACATGTTTAATACATAGCATTAAAAAAAATTATTTATATATTTCTCAATTGGCTTTACTTCCATTTGAGACGCCGCCTCCTCCTCTCTGTGTGTGCTGATGACATTGTGTTGTTTGTCTGTAGACCAGCTGTAAGCCTTCCTTCATTGAGTAGAAAGTTGATTAGATGTTGGTGGTATTTAGGCATTTCTGTAAACCGAAAACTGATCTATTCCCCCTTACAAATATCCACACAAAAGCGAGCTGAAGTTTTCAATTAGATGGTTGGATGACTGTTAAACAGTTAGAAGTCTTTCTGCACAGGGAGACTGAAGCCGTGATTAGACTAACCATGACCCCACAGTGGACAGACTACTGCTTCAGGTAAATGTTTGGATTAGCGCCCGATACGACTGGCAGGTCGAGTAGCATTTATGAAAATAGTGGTTCACACAAAAAGATTTCACCTGTTTGTGAACATCGCTGTACCATTAAATAACACTTTTCCTCACACTCTATAAACGTTGCTCACCAGTCTAGGAGGAGCAGACGGACAACCAAGGATCAGTTGGGCGTCCCGGATTTAGAAACGTATTACCTCAATGGCACTATATTTGGCACTGGTATCACCTGGATTGCAGACTACTCCACCTAATACGGGAGGAGCAAACTCGTGACATCCCTGGAGTCCTGACACTGCACAGGAGGCAATGCCAGTGTTCCCCGTGGGGCCAGCGGACCTCGTCCCATTAATGCTGATCATTACTAGATCCCCAGATACCACTAGATGAGTGTCCAAAGTGTCTACTGTGATCTCGGAGCTCAGGGCAGGGTGCACTGAACACCATAGACCGGCCTGCAAGGCAGATATTGGAACGGAGATCTCCATTGCGATGTAGAGAAATTGCTATTTACAAACCAAATTGATATCCATGAATTGTAGACATAACGTAATATATTTTAAGATTTTTTCATCAAGGATACTTCACGCTGGCAAAATAGTGAGATATTTAGTTCCATCTCAACATTATTGGAACAGAAGCCAATGACGGCCCTTCTGAGTTCTGTCAAGCTGATCCTGCACGGAAACGGCCTATTTGCAGCAGTGGCAATGCTATTGCCTAAACACAGAATGATTGTGAACTGGTTTAGGGTAATTGTCCCAAAGAAATACGAATTGCTGAATGGTATGTTTTTTTGTAACAACCGAATAGAGAACTATGCTACTGTACAACCTGACTGCTAGACCATGGCATGTACGGGGCCCACTTAAGATATTTCTTGCTCCGATGCCTCCCACCCGGCCGTTGGCTGTGCGCAGCAGAGAGTTGGCCGCATGGAGGCCCTGTGGCCAACCCACCCGGAGGCAGCCAAACCCACGCTGTGCATGATCTTTTGTCTTCTTCGCCGTGGGGTTGGCCACAGGGCCTGGGACACAGCAGTTTTCCTGTCCACTTCAATGTGGACCGGGAAACGTATGTTTGCTCCTGCTTGGAAGAAGCATTTTAAAATCTTATCGCCAGGTGGGAGCAGATATGCCTTCCCGCCTAAATGAAAGAACACAAGCAGGGAAGGCATATCTGCTCTCACTCTGCGGAACCTTCAAAAATGCCCCCTCCTTCTGTTTCCCTGCCTGCACTCCTTACGGGCAGAGAAACACATATTGCCGCCGCCCATTCGGATCATGCAGAAACGGGAGCAATGCTGGCTCACGCAGTATACGGGGTTCACAGGTTTCCTGGGGCTCACCCCATGGCCCCCCCAACTTGCTGCGCATTCACCTAAAAGAAATAAGAGTCTAGTGGGATGGGTCCCTAGGGCCTTTTAAGGCTTGAGGAGGGTGTCTGCATGACCTCCTCCCCTTTTTCTATTGCATTTGGCCCCAGGGGACGGGGTCCCTGGGGCCTATTAAGGCTTGAGAAGGGGTGCCGTACAGCCCCTCTTCTTTTTTATAGAATTCAGCCCGGAGGATAGGGTCTCTGGAACCTATTAGGCTGGCATAGGGGTCTGCGCAGACCCCCTGCTCTTTTACAAGGATTTTGGCCCCGGGTATGGGGTCTTCGGGGCCTGTTAAGACTCGGCGGGGAGCCCATCCTCCACTTTTTAATGGAATTTGGCCTGGGGGGGGGGGGGGGGGGGGGGGGGATATGGTTCACAGGGCCACTATTGGTTCGGGAAGGGAGCCATGCATCCCTCTCCCCGTGAAAGCACAGGTTTGTTTTAGGGTTTTGGGGGTAAGTAGTGATAATGGAAGTTTAGGAGTAAATTAATAAAAAAAAAAGTGGCGAGGGGCTGGGGTTTCGCCCTGAAATTACAATTAATATTAAATTAATAAAAAATGTGTGTGTGTATCTATACGTGTGTGTGTGTGTGTATATATGTATATATGTGTATGTGTATATATGTATGTGTGTGTATGTATGTGTGTGTATATATGTGTGTGTATGTATGTGTGTATATATGTATATGTGTGTGTATATATGTATGTGTGTGTATATATGTATATGTGTGTATATATGTATATGTGTGTATATATGTATATGTGTGTATATATGTATATGTGTGTATATATGTATATGTGTGTATATATGTATGTGTGTATATATGTATGTGTGTATATATGTATATGTGTGTATATATGTATATGTGTGTATATATGTATATGTGTGTATATATGTATATGTGTGTGTATGTGTGTATATATGTATATATCAGGAAACTGTTCCAGCCCCGCCACGTGCAGACACAAGCAGGGTAAGTCTGGCAAGGACCTCTTGAAGCAAAATTCCGCTCAAAGAATCGGGAACAAACAGGAATTCAATGCAAGTGCAGATTTATTCGGAATTGTAGTATCCAGCATATTCATCGGACATAGTGTCCGCCATTGACGCGTTTTGCTCGCGTCCGCGAGGTTGATCACATGACGCGCTTAGGGACAACCATAGCTAAATTACAGCACATGCACTAATTCACTTAGAAAGTGACTACTTCGTGCATGAATATAGACAACAGACTTCAAATGTGGTAAAATTGCCTTGAAACTACCGACAGTGCTACAATCAGTATAAAGTCAGAATATAGATATAAAATCTACTCTAAAATCTTGTAGTGTTAATTAATTATCGCTGCAAACACACATGAGCTTTTTAAAATGACATATTATAAATTAATCCAATAAATCGTAAAAATACGGTATTAGCATGCTATGTGTCCCTTGTTGTAAATAAACAACAAATGCTATTAAATATGTCAAAAAGAGAAGAATGCATGTAGACCTCACCTATATACAAATGCACATAGTTGTGCTGCAAATATGCTGATGAGCATAAAATTGGCTAACAATATGTCTATATGCAACAACCATTATTGAGATACTCATTCTCGAGTAGGACCCAATGGGGAAGAGGAAAAAAGGCAAGTGCCATTAGTAATCATCAACAGTAGAACAGCAACTATCACTGAATAGCATGCAAGTGCAAAATAGGATGGTAACGTATCCATTCCTAATCATTCACATATATGAATATTCCCCTAAGCATTAGTCTTATCTCAATAAGCAATAACAGATAGCAGCTTTAACAGAATGTGCAACAAAACACATAATGGAATAGTGATGACATCAGAGAGAATTCCCATCATAATAACAACATTCTAAAACAATGTGCAAATAGTCTATGAAAAACAGCAGCTTAATCACATGTGCAAAATGGCGCAAATAAGGTTGATCATAGCAGCAAAAGGGTTACTTGTCATAATAGCAATCTCTATAATAATGTGCAAATTGGTTTAATATGCAAGATAGTGCAAAATGACGCAAAAATAATATGATGGTAAATTCCGATCTTAAACCGATGTGCAAAATGGCCATTTGATAGTGTATAGCAGCAAAAGACAACAATCTGAAAGAGAACTATCAGGTCTATCAATCGGCATAAAATACCAAGAAGTCTGAAAAGTGATTCAGTGCATTGTGAAAAAAAGTGCTAAAAACTTTAAAAACATTAATGTATTGATTAAGGGAGGCGGCTGGTAAAGTCTGTTCAAGCCTGAACAGATATACCCCAAAATACACTCATTGAACCAGTTCATTAATAAAATAGAGAATGGTTGGCAAGACCTTAATAAATGTCAGTTCTAAAACAAAAGTCAGAAAGACACCAGTCTAGTATTGCATCATATCATAGAAAATGGAATGTCTAAGACATATTCGACATCAGTTCTAAAACAAAGGTCAGCAAGACAGTGATCCAATGGGGAAGCACATAGAGCATGTTTAGAGAAAATTATGTAAATCCTCGCTGTTATTAATGCCATTGGGCATCTTAGTATCTAGGGACAGGATGAAGTGGGTCTCCAATTGACGGAGAGATTTTTCACGGTTACCACCTCTCCCAGAAATGGGAACAGCCCCCAAGACAGTATATCCGAGATCCTTAAGTTTGTTGTTATGGACCAATTTAAAATGCCTCGCCACCGGATAATTGGGATCCGAATTGACGATTGCCCTGACATGCTGTAAAATGTGCTTATGTACAGGGAGCTTAGTACTCCCAATATAGTCAAGACCACAAGTACAGCGTAATTTGTAGATCGCAAATTCTGTACGGCAAGTTAAGTAGTCCTTAATGGGAACTCTTTTATTGTCGAATGTCGTAATATAGTCAGTGCTATTGGTTGCAAAAGTACACGCCCGACAGGAGTTACACTTAAAAAAATCCCTTTTTGGTCAGGCAAGTAGTTTTGGGAATGAATTCTGGGCTCGATTTAACAAGGGCATCCCTCATCGAGGGTGCCCTTCTAAAGGTAATTGCCGGTAATTCTGGCAAAATAGATTTGAGTGTCATGTCGGTTAATACAATAGGCCACTGAGTGTAAATCATATTGCGTATCTGTTTCTCTTGCTGACTAAAAGTGGTGACAAATCTCACATTGGTTACATCTGTCTCGGAATTGTGTTGAGCAAGTGATGTCAATTGTGCTTTTTTTACAATCAAAAGGTCTTCCCTAGGCAGCAGATTAGCTTTAGTAAGTGCTAAGTTCAAGATTTCTCTAGAATAACCTCGATCGAGGAAGCGGACAAAGGCTTCTAGTTGGCAGGTCTGACATTCTAGTTCCTCACTACATATACGGCGAATCCGAAGGAATTCGCCGCATGGAATACTACGAATGGTATGGTGGGGATGGGCACTAACCGCATGTAGAATGGAATTCCCTGCGGTAACCTTCCAATGTAATTTGGTATGTCATTTGCCCCCACTGACATAAAGAGACATGTCAAGAAATTCAGCTTTAGCATCATCAATGTTTGCAGTAAATTTCAGATTCAAGTCATTGGTATTAATAGAATCAACAAACTCATTGGCTCTCTGTATGTCACCCTTCCAAATCATACAGATGTCATCTATATAGCGCCAGAAATACATCACATTGTTAGCCCATTCAGTGTGGTAATTGGCCATTAGGACATGTTCCTCCCACCAGCCCACATCTAAACATGAATAGCTGGGGGAGAAACAGGCCCCCATAGCCACGCCTCTCAACTGCTGATATACCTCTGTGCCAAACAGAAAAAAGTTGTTGTACAGACAGAGTTCAATCACCATTAGCAGCATTGTATTGTGGTCTCTCATACCAATATCCCTTTTAGATAAGATTTTGCTGCTGCTAAGCCATCTGAGTGATTAATACTAGTGTAAAGCGATTCTATGTCCATAACAACTAATAAATATTCCGACTGCCACATTATATTCTTGATCTTGTTTAAAAAATCTGGAGTGTCTTTGACAAAAGATGGTAGCGCTAGAACAAAAGGTTGAGGAAAATAGTCCACATACTTGGAAACTTTTTCCAGTAGACTTTTTTATGCGGATATTATTGGCCTACCAGGGATAGGGTCTATTTATTTGTGCACCTTAGGCAAGAAGTATAGAATAGGTGTCACTGGAAAGTCCACTTTTAAAAAATTCAATTAATCTTTAGTTAAAATGCCTTGTCGTGTCCACTGAAGTAGGCATTTAGTTATTTTTTCTTGAACTAGTCGCATCTCTTGTCGTGAAGATTTTCTGTAGCACGAAGTATCACTAAGATGTCGATTGGCTTCTGCAAGGTATTGATCTTTATGCCAAAGCACAACATTGCCGCCTTTGTCAGACTTGTTGATTATGATATCATGTTTTTTCTTGATTTTATTCATTAGAGTATGGTATTGGGCATTCTTAAAATTGTGAGTTCTTGTTTTGGAATTGAAGTGACGGTTCAATTGTTTCAACTCTTCAATTATTCTCTCACTAAAAATGTCAACAGCATCTTTTTGCATAAGAGGTTGAAAAGTGGATGAAGGTCGAAAAGGGCTAGGAGCTGGTTGATTAGTGTTTATGCCCATATCTAGTAATTGTGCTTGGGTGAACACACTTTGACCAGTTTCTGGTTCATTATCCGAGAGGTGAAGAAACGTTTGTAGCAGTGGAACGTCATTTACTTGTAAGGTCTCTACGGTAGCTTTTTCTACTTGCAGGGCATTTGTCGAGGAGGAGGTTTTATTCAGTTGGAAGAATTTTTTGAGTTTTATTTTTCTAATAAATTTATACAAATCTATTTTCGTATGATTGTAGGAGAAATTGTTTGTTGGACAATAGGACAGTCCTAGACTCAGAATTTGAATTTCTGCATTGGTTAATTTTTCTTTAGTCATGTTGATTACTGTTTGATTTTAAATGTTTTTGGATTTCTCCATTTATTTCCCCTGTATCCTCTGTTGGAACCTCTTGCGACATTTGACCCGCCTCTCTCTCCTGCTATGGTTGAGGCGTGTTCTTGTTGCCCTTGCTGTGGAGGAGGATTTCTCGGTCGCAAGGTTTTTCTCCGATCCTCTCTGATAAAATTTAGCTCCTCAGCTGGTGTTATTTGATTGGTAATCATTGCCATATTATTAGGTATAGTGTGACAATTGTCCTCAGTCATTATTAGAGGTAAGGGAATCGATATCTGAGTTCATATTAACTGATGGAATGGCCCCAGAGTCACTTCGCTCAGTCATAGGTGTCTGAATGGCAAGTGCTTGTTGCTTATAGTTATCAAATTTTTTAGAGAACGTAAAAATACGCCCTATTGCGTAGTCATTGAGATCAGGTGCAAATTTGTACGCTTTGCAAATTTTAATTGTGTCCTCATGTTTTTTAATGCGGATATCAATCTCAGCCCGACCTTTAGTGACGAGTTCTCTGTCAGTGATTGCATCTAATAGCCCATTGATACGTTCAATTTCCAAAAGTATGGTTTCTCTGTCAATCTCTGCGTACTTGATAAGTATGTGGACCATATTCATCAATGCTTGTAAGTTATTATCGGCCCATTCTTTTAACATTGCCGGGTTAGGGTTCTCAAAAGTTGGAGCAATGAACTCGCAACTCTCTTGGTACGCGATTGGCATCTCTGTATTTCTCCAAACTTTTCTTCTCCCACCATTTGGTGAGTTCATTTCTTAAGAGTTTCTCTAATGATTTTAAGAGTGACCTCAAGTCCTTGTTATCAGACTGACTATTGGTAGATGGTTGAGCCGAGTGTACACTGGGTAGATTTAAGAAAGGTGCCTCCGCTGCACCCTCCCTGTCCCGAAGTGCGTCGTTGGTGGACATAATTAGGGGTTTAATTAATGCCTTGTGTGAACCGCTTTAAGTGGATAGAAAATCCTATTAAATTGTCCTTTTAATGAGAGCGTTGAATCCCACACCCTACCTAATCAGGCAAATACGGAAAGTAGCAAAGATCACTCTTACCGACTGGACAGCCGCAAGTCCCACAAGTCCTCCGACTCCGTGTGATATACGGCTTCCCAGCCGGTGTCCGAGCGAAAAGAAGGCTACTCCAAACGTGATAAAGCAGTAGGGGGGCACAGCTTCGGCTCACTCTTTCATGAGTAGATAACACGATGCGTTGAATGCAGATGGCTGACATCAGCTGTGCCACTTTGCCGCGGGAGGGTCCAAGAATCCAGAGTCAGCCTGCCCCGGCTACCGCAATAACAGGAAACTGTTCCAGCCCCGCCACATGCAGACACAAGCGGGGTAAGTCTGGCAAGGACCTCTTGAAGCAAAAATCCGCTCAAACAATCAGGAACAAACAGGAATTCAATGTAAGTTCAGATTTATTCGGCATTGTAGTATCCAGCATATTCACCCTGAAATTACATTTAATATTAAATTAATAAAAAGAATGTGTGTGTGTGTGTGTGTGTGTGTGTGTATATATATATATATATATATATATATATATATATATATATATATATATATCACTGAAAAAAACATAGGTTTCAGGCCTGATATAGTTAGGAATTAGCATTTAAAAAACCTTAGAAATTCACTGAAAAAACAATAGGTTTTAGGGGTGTTATAGTTAGCTGGACATTTCACTCGAACAAAACCATTGAAATTCCTCCGATATAGTTAGTTGTACTAACTACATCTCGCACGCCCGCAATCCACTGCTGATGATGTCACATATTACATCATTCATGACATGGTCAGTGACATCACTGATGACATCTCAAATGACATCATCCAGAGAATGTGGTTTGGTTCGTTATTTAAATATGTATTAGAGATATATAGCAATTTGCATTGAAAAATGAGTGGATATATAAATATAAATATCTGGATGGAGGATTTAGTAGCAGTGTGATTGTTTACTTGACTACTTTATTGTGTCTCACTAAATATATTGGATAGTGACTAAACTGTGTGAATATCTGTATCACTTTGTCAGTTGTGTAAACTGCTGCACTAGTTGGTTACTAGCTACGTGAAAGTCTATATTATTTATTGATTAGTTAACTGAGTATTTGTATGGGAGAGTGAATGTGTGTGTGGTTCGGTGGGGGGTGTGTGACTGCCCAAAGATGTGTGAATAGTTGATTCAGTAGGTATATGAAGTTAAAACTACATGTTATAACAGTTGTTTGGGTGAGTGAATATCTTTATGGGTGTGGGGATGAGCAAATATATGTCTCAATGGTACATGTCCAACACACTAGAAAAATAAAAGCCAGTGTATGGGTCAGTTGTTGTATATAAATAAGACTCAGTGATTGTAGGAGTGACTGTATGGATAAGTGTATAGTTGTAATAACACTAAGTATGAGCTATCATCTATATGAATAGATGAAGTGGTGTTTTTATAAGTGTATAGCTAAGTAAAAGTAAGTATGATCCATCGTTTGCATAAGTGAGTACGATAACTTCATAAGTGATTAGGATGTGTGCTGGTGTGTAATGTCGATATAGGTGTAAGTATATTTGATAGTGTTCTATTGATCATTGACAGCATGTATGAGTGAATCTATAGGTAAGTGATTAGATGTGTGTGTACATCTAGGAATCACTGAGTGGGTTTTTAGCAACTTATATTGGTGTGTCAATGGATTCAAATATGGTACTCTGTATTTTACAGTGAGTGATGAAAGGTTATACTACTGTAGGATGAGGTGTATCTGATTGTCACGTGGATGATGTCATTTGAGATGTCATCAGTGATGTCACTGACCATGTCATGAATGATGTAATATGTGACATCATCAGCAGTGGATTGCGGGCGCGCGAGATGTAGTTAGTACAACTAACTATATCGGAGGAATTGCAATGGTTTTGTTCGAGTGAAATGTCCAGCTAACTATAACACCCCTAAAACCTATTGTTTTTTCAGTGAATTTCTAAGATTTTTTAAAATGCTAATTCCTAACTATATCAGGCCTGAAACCTATGGTTTTTTCAGTGAATTTCAAAGGTTTTGTAAATGACAATTTTTAATGTATTAATTGTTATACTGATTTTTTTATACTGATTTACTACATTGTTTAAACTGTTTATTTTTAGATATTTATTTTTGTATTTACATTATACATAACAATACAAAATATACTTTCTCAGAATGAATTACTTTAGTTTAAATACTTTGAAAATAGGCAATAGACTTTTAAGTACAGTAGTTACAGTTGTTGCAATGGGCAACACAATTTCAAACACAAAGCAACATTGAGCTCAATGTGAATTTCTAGTCAAATGCAATTAGTTACTTTATGGATTACTTTTCTAACCACGGGACTGAATGCTAGATTCAGTCCTTGTACATCTCCTGTAAACAGTTGAGTAAAAGCGTTTTGGTTACAGTAGTGATTTTTAAGGATTATTATTGTATTTTAAAAGTTGACACTTAGAAATTTTTTCACATAGAATCACCAATGTTATCCTATGGCAGAAAATTCACTTAGCAGGTAAGTAATGTTATCGTTACTTTTTCTTACTCACTGGTGGCTCCTGGATCCAGCACAGGTGAATCTCATGTAAACAGTTGAAAGAATGTGTGTAAGTCATACAGACAATTTTTTAGGAATATTTTTAGTTTGTGAAAATAGACACTTAGAAACATTTCAACTTAAAAGCACACAATAGATTCCTATGGAAGGAAATGCAAGTTACTGGTAAGTACGCTTAGAATTATTTTTCAGGGTCAGTGCTGGTCTAAAAGATGCAGCCCTGGGTTCTCTCCTGATAACAGTTGAGTAAATTGGAATTCATAGTTCGGCTGATTTTAGAGGAATATTTGTACAATGGTAAAGGAAGGGGGCGGGGCCTGAGGTGACGTGTGCAAACACGCCCTGTGGCGCGTTTTAAGTTGGGGAATTAATTCCTCTTCAATCCTGTGGTCCCCTGGCGGCCAACTAGCCCACCAGGTACCTCCAGTATGTGTCAGGGAGCTGCGTTGAAGAGGAATTAATTCCCCAACTTAAAACGCGCCACAGAGCGTGTTTGCACACATCACCTCAGGCCCCGCCCCGTACCTTCACAACTGTCTAAACGCGCCCCGTGGCGTGTTTTAAGTTGGGGGATTAAGTCCTCTTGAATCCTGAGGTCCCCTAGCGGCCAACTAGGCCACCAGGTACCTCCAGTAAGCGCCACGGAGCTGCGTTGGAGAGAGGTGTAAAAAGGGATGTGGCCTCATTATACCTCTCCCCCTGGCGCATACTGGAGGTTCCTGGTGGGCTAGTTGGGCCCCAGTGACCGCAAGTATTCAAGGGGAATTAGTTACCCCTCTGAAAAACGCGCCAGGGTGCGCGTTTGCAGAGTGGTTTAAGGAGGGGTCTTTTTTTTCTTTCCTTTTTTAGAAGGGGGGCTGTATAGCCCCCCTTCTTTTTTATTTTTTGGCCCTGGGGACCCCATCCCACAGGGCCTGCCCCCAATTTTTCTTTATAAAAAAGAAAAGGGAAGGGGGCCGTGTGGCCCCCCCTCCCGAGGCCATAATTTGCCCCGGGGACCCTTTCCCCCGGGGCATGGCCCCTTTTTATTTTTTTATTTTTTATGGAGGGGGGCTGTGTAGCCCCCCTTCCAGGCCACTTCTGTCCCCGGGGAGCCCATCCCCCGGGGCCTGGCCTCTGTTGGGGGCCGTGGGGGGTCCCCAATCCCCCCACGGTCCCAGCCGGCTCCCCGCGTCCTGCGGGAGCCGGCATTGCTTTTCCACATGGGGAGCAGCTAACATGCTGCTCCCCATGTGGAAAAGCAATCCGCTTTGCTTCACTGAAGCGAGAGCAGATTTCCCTGCTCTCGCTTCAATGAAGCAAAGCAGTTTGCAATGACAGGGCGGGAGCCGCGAGGCTCCCGCCCTGTCATTGCAAACTACAGTGTCTCAGGGGTGAGCACCCCGGGACACTGCAGGAGCCGGCCCTGGGGTTGGCGGTCCCCAGGGCCTATTCTGGGCTCCAGGAGGGGGGCTGCGTGGCCCCCTCCCACACTGACAAGTTGCCCCGGGGGGTGGCGATCCCCGGGGCTGCGGGGGGCCGTGAGCCCCACGCATATAGTATTTTTGAGCCCCGGGGGGTGGCGGTCCCCGGGGCAGTGTGGGTGGGATTGGGACCCCCCACACTTTCTTAAATTCTCCCCCCGGGATTTGGCCCCCCCGGGGGCCAATTACCAAAGAAGCGCGGAAGCCCCACGCTGCCTCTTCTTTTTTTTTTTTTTTTTTTTATTTGTATTTTTAAATTTATTTTTTTTTCTGGCCGAAATTCGCGCTAGGTGCGCGAATCTCGCCTTTTTTTTTTATTTTTTATTTTTATTTTATTTTTATTTTAAAAATGCTTTTTTGGGCCCTGGGGTTCCTTGTGGGACCCCCTGAGCAGGCCTAGGGGGTCAGGGTGTTTCTACCCTGCCCCCTTGTCACGTTTTTCGCGTTTGTTTTATAGGTTTCTTGTGCCTCGGTTCTACCGAGGCACAAGATGGCTGCCAACACTTCCTGATCTGGAGTGTTGACAGCCAATTAGAATACAGCTCGTGCACGGCAGGGTGCGCGCTGGATCCTCCGAGGCCATAGATATATCTATGATTTTACTTTTGATTTTCTCAGCAACTACTGAACGGATTTACACCATTTAAGTAAAAGGCACGAGTCTGAACTGAGGACTACCTCTTTGCCAAATTTGGTGTAATTCCGTTCAGCAGTTCGGGCTGTAGCTGCGTCAACAGGTCCTATGGG
Organism: Triturus cristatus; assembly: GCF_964204655.1. Classification (NCBI taxonomy): domain Eukaryota; kingdom Metazoa; phylum Chordata; class Amphibia; order Caudata; family Salamandridae; genus Triturus; species Triturus cristatus. The sequence continues at coordinate 74,989,819 of NC_140580.1, read as the reverse complement.
AAATTGCATGGGGAAAATGCGTTTTGGGACCCCCCTTTTTTCTCGGCCCCCGCTTGACGAATCCCCACAAAACTTTCAGGATAGGAGCGGACCGGAGCTGGCCAAAAGTTTGGAAACTTTCGCGAAGATTCGTCAATCGGCGCCAACATAATTCCAAATAGAATGTTGTGGATTTCCTATGGAAAATAGGTCCTAACTATATCTACCTATATATGTGTATATGTGTGTGTATATATGTGTGTATGTGTGTGTATATATGTATGTGTGTATATATGTGTGTGTATGTATATATAGGTGTGTGTATATATGTATATGTATATATTACCTACTGGCGGTCGCCAGTAGGTAGTTATAGTTAGGACCACGTTTCCATAGGAAATCCGCAACATTCTATTTTGAATAACTTTGGCGCCGGTCGACGAATCCTCGCGAATTTTTCAAAATAGTTGGGGCGCTACGCTCCGCTCCTACCCTGAAAGTCTCGGGGGGATTCGTGAAGCGGGGGCTGAGATAAAAGGGGGGTCCCAAAACGCGTTTTTCCCATGCATTTTTCCATAGGACCTTTAGACACAGCTACAGCCCGAATGGCTGAACAGAATTACTTGAAATTTGGCAGAGAGGTAGTCCTCAGGTCAAGGAAGTGCCTTTTGTAGGTTTGGTGTAAATCTGTTCAGTAGATTCTGAGAAAATAGCCTTTAAATCAATATATATATCTGAGCCAGCGTACGGTGCGCTTACGGTGCGCTTACCGTACGCGTACGGTGGCGTGCGCGAGCGCGATTTTGATTGGCTCTTAGCTCTTAGTAAACATTCGAATCGGTCGAAACCAATAAGCGGCGGCCGCCATTTTCTCTCTCGCTCCCTGAGTTGGGCAGCAAAAACGAACCCCAAAAATGTGTAAAGAGGCAGTTTCATGAGATCCTAACCACCCAGCATTGATACAGGGGTCCCCAAACCACTCCCAAGCCTAAAAAAAAAGAATTTTTTTTTTTTCGGAAAATCGCCGATTACGCTTACCGTAAAAATTTATAAAAAAAAGAAATTATCCACATTCTCCCCACCCCGTGTGCAAATGGTGCCCGAAGGGCACCATTTGTGGATGGCATATTACAGCTATGAATTTAACAAAGAATACATTTCACAAAGATGCGCATAATATGTCCCCCATGTGCTCACTGTGCGCGCATGGTTTTTCAGTGAATTTGCAAGGTTTTTTAAATGCTAATTCCTAACTATAACGTGTGTGAAACCTATGTTTTTTTCAGTGAATTTGTACGATTTTTTAAATGCTAAGTTACTTTACGCCATTCGTGGCGTGCGCGCCCACTTAACGCAGTTCGTTCCGTGCGCGCACACTTTACGCAGTTAGTGCCGTGCACGCACGGTGGGCACGCGGTGCGCTACGCGCACCGCGTGCCCACGTTACGCTAGATGGGCCATGTACGCACGATGCGCTTCGCGCACCGTGCGCACATGGAGGACATATGATGCACTTCGTTTTGAAAGGTAATATTTTAATTTTTTGTAGATTTTATACGCCATGCACAAATGGTGCCCTTCGGGCACCATTTGCACACGGGGTGGAGAGAGTGTGGATAATTTTTTTATTTATTATTATTTTTTTTAATATTTTAGTTTATCTTAGGCATCATAAGCCATGCACAATTGGTGCCCTTCGGGCATCAATTGCACACGGGGTGGAGAGAGTGTGGATAATTTTCTTTTTTTTTAAATTTTTTACCGTACGCGTACGGTAAGCGTAATCGGCGAAATTACCGAAAAAATTAAAATTCCGTTTTTGGCCTTGGGGGATCTTTGGGGACTCCCTCAACATGGCTATGTGTGTGGGAGCTGTCTAAACAGCCCCTTTACATGTTTTTGGGCTTTATATTTTAAAAATCACTCTCAGTGCGAGAGAGAAAATGGCGGCCGCCGCTTCCTGGTTTCGGCCGATTCGAATGTTTACTTAGATCTAAGAGCCAATCAGAATCGCGCTCGCGCACGCCACCGTACGCGTACGGTAAGCGTACCGTAAGCGCACCGTAAGCTGGCTCAGATATATATATTGATTTAAAGGCTATTTTCTCAGAATCTACTGAACAGATTTACACCAAACCTACAAAAGGCACTTCCTTGACCTGAGGACTACCTCTCTGCCAAATTTCTAGTAATTCTGTTCAGCCGTTCGGGCTGTAGCCCTGTCTAAAGGTCCTATGGGAAAATGCATGGGAAAAACGCGTTTTGGGACCCCCCTTTTATCTCAGCCCCCGCTTGACGAATCCCCCTGAGACTTTCAGGGTAGGAGCGGAGCGTAGCGCCCCACCTATTTTGAAAAATTTGCGAGGATTCGTCGACCGGCGCCAAAGTTATTCAAAATAGAATGTTGCGGATTTCCTATGGAAACGTGGTCCTAACTATAACTACCTACTGGCGACCGCCAGTAGGTAATATATATATATATATATATATATATATATATGTGTGTGTATATATATATATATATATATATATATATATATATATATATATATATATATATATATATATATATATATATGTGTGTGTATATGTATATATATGTAGAATATATATTATTGTTCAAACAAATGCCCTGGAGCTTTGGGAGGGCACTCAGCAGCAATCCAGCCATCCGGCTTTCATTCTTGACTCCCCTCTGCAAAACAAAAAAGAAAATTTGTAGCTTGACGCGTTTCGATGCAGAAAGCATCTTCCTCATAGGCTTGCAAAAATTACCACGGGAAAGGCTCTCTTTTATGTTTATTTCCACATGTCTCATCATTTCGTTTCCTTCATAGGCTTTGCATAGTGCAGTTTAGTGGCATGCTGGAACAAGTAGTTCCGTGACGAGCAAAAGTCTCCCCTAAGTGGGCTCCTGTCGGTAATTAATATTAAAATGCATGTCTTTTCAGTAGTTCCTGAGAAAATTAGGGTCAAAAAGTTAGTGATATCTATGGCCGGGGAGGATCCGCGGACCCTACCCGCACCGTAAGCACACCCTCCCCGAACCGAGCGCGCACCCTCCCGATCGTGCGCTGAATGCTAATTGGCTGTCGAGTGTCTGTCTACATTCGAAACCAGGAACTGTTGGCGGCCATTTTCTGCCTCGGTAGAAGCGAGGCTGAAGAAGCAAGGGAATAAGTGTGTAAAACATATAAAGGGGCAGAGTGGAAATACTCTGACCCTCTAGAGGTGCTTAGGGGGTCCCAGAAGGACCCCATGGGGCCCCCCTATTTATTTATTGTTTTTTTAAACGGCGAAATGCGCGCACGGTGCGCGCATCCTACCGCGATGGGTGCGCGGATCCAAGGAAAAAAAAATTGACATTTTTGGGAGATAAAGATCAAGCTTAACTGTTTTGTTCTTGAGTGGCTCTAAAAAGAGCTGTTGTGTTCATTGTGAGTTTTTGGTACTTATAAGTAAGTACCTATACAGAGTCTAAAGTTGTTGAGGAAGACTCTGTTTCCTTCATCAGTAAAGTGTACTCCATCTCTCCTATACATCTCTTGCATATGAAAGCGCAGATTGTTATTGTAAATGGACTCCGGTCTATAGTCTCGGAGAAAAGCAGAAACAAATTTATTCACATGTTTCCTAGCTTTCTCAATTTGTGGACAAAAATGATCGGACCAGTTCCATTTCTGCCTTTGGCATATGTTAGAATACACAAAGGCAGTTTTGGGGAAAAAGTGAAATCAATTCTGCAAAGGTGTCCTTCATAAGCATTTCCAGACCTACCCCAGTCAAAGTGCCTAGGTCATTGCCACCACAGTGCACTATTATGAGGTCAGGGTGTTGGATATGCATGAAGAATTTCACCAATGGCATCAATTGTTGCCACTTTAACCTTCTCTGTCCAATCCATTTAATGTCTACATTTGGCAAACCTAGGTCTTTGTGAATGCCTTTGTTTTCTGCATACCTTTGGCTCCAGAAAATATAGCTGTGTCCCACAATCCACACTCTAAGCATCTTGAAAGGAGGTCTGGATGCACTCAGATGGTCTCTGTAAATTAAATGGCAGTTTGGAAAGTAAGATTTTTCTAAAATGGTGGCTAAGAACGTATGATTCTTATTGGTTAACAAAAACTGATTGTAAGGAACGTTATATGTGATAAGCTGATATGTTGAAAAGTCAAGCACACTTGCTGTCTTGATTAGCAACATTGTGTGCTGAACTTGTGACCTGTGTGCTCAGTACAGTGTTCCATGACCTGTTTCTATGGTAACAGGCAGAAGGCAGATTGGGGGAAGGGTTCAAATGTATGTCATTTGGAAAGATTTCAAATGTTTAGCCAATAGAAATGTGTGTTCGGTTTTGAATTTATGTGGGAAGGAATGTGATTTGATGTTTACATGTATATGTGTGGAAAATGAGAGGGAAACTTTGCCATTCTTTGGTTCTGCTGACAGGTGCACTGTGCAGAGATTCTGTATAAGAAAATCTGGCGTGTGACTGATATCTGGTGTGTGACTGATATACTTCTTAATCTACAAAACAACTTGAAAGGTGAGTTATTTAATTGTAAGGGTATGTATGTAGACTATTTTGATTTTAATCAGACTAATGTATTTCTCCTGCTAAAGTGTAGGGAGTACTTTTTTTCTCTACAATCTTATTGGCTGTGTGTGTGCATGTATAAACCATTCTGTGATGAGCATTTGTGTTTTTCATGTGGTTGCAGACAGATAACTGTGCTGTTTTTATATTTTGGTAGAATTAGAAACCAGTCATTGTTTATGAATTTGTGAAATGAGTTATGTTTCTACACTAAAATGTAGTACTCCTTCTAGATGAAGAAATGTGTTTTGGTATAGTGCAAGGGATAGTGTTGTTTGTCTAGAATCACACAGTGAGTCTGTGTGTATTTGGGAACCACTGTGAGAGAAGCATTTGGTAACATCTTGTATTTGCTGACAGATAACTGTTTTAAAACCTGTCTTGTCAAGTTTTAGTAGCATTAGAAGCCAGCTTTTGACTCTAAAGTGCAGTTCTGAAATATGTAGTTTGTGTGCATTCCCCTTACCTCTTCCACTGTAGTGAATGAGTTTTGGTAAACTCCTAGGGATAGTGGTGCTTGTCTAGAATTATACTGTGAGCGTGTGTGCTTTTGGGAACCATTGTGAGAGAAGCGTTTGGTAACATGTATTTTCTGACAGATAACTCTTTTAAAACCTGTCATGTTGTCAAGTTTTAGTAGCATTAGAAGCCAGTGTTTGCTTATGCATTGACAAAATGAGTCGTGCTTTGACACTAATGTGCTGTACTTTAATATGTAGATTGTGTGTAGTCTCCTTACCCCTTGCACAGTAGTGAATGAGTTTTGGTAAGCTGCTAGGGATAGTGTTGCTTGTCTAGAATCACACTGTGAGTGTGTGTGCATTTGGGAACCACTGTGAGAGAAGCATTTGGTAACATTGTGTATTTGCTGACAGATAACTGTTTTAAAACCTGTCTTGTTGTCAAGTTTTAGTAGCATTAGAAGGTAGTTTTTGCTTATGCTTTGATTAAATGAGTCAGGCTTTGACACAAAAGTGCAGTCCTGAAATATTTAGATTGTGTGCAGTTCCCTTACCACTTCCACAGTAGTGAATGAGTTTTGGTAAACTCCTAGGGATAGTGGTTGTTGTCTAGAATCACACTGGGAGTCTGTGTGCATTTGGGAACCACTGTGAGATAAGCATTTGGTAGATCGTGTATTTGCTGATAGATAACTGTTTTAAAACTGGTCATGTTGTTAAGTTTTAGTAGCATTAGCAGCTGGTCTTTTGTTATGCATTGATAAAATGAGTGAGGGTTTGACATTAAAGTGCAGTACCATGTAGTATTATCTTCACTGCACCAGAACTGAAAATGTAAAAGTTTTACCCAGGCACTGTCCTAGCAGTAGTCTGATTTAGTCAGTTTCCAAGTACTCATCTTGTGAACCATACATTACCACATAGAGTGCTTCAAATGTCTATGCAGTATGCATGCAGTCTTCTAACATACTATACACTTGTCTTTCACACCTTCAATTCCCTAGTCAGTATCCATATAGTCCAGCAAACATCCTGTCACTCCCTTTGCACTCCTCTAGTGACCCATTCAGTACCAAGTACTAATCCATTCACTGCGCCAAAAGCCAACCACTTATAAATTCACCCAGGGGCTCTCCTTGCAGTACTCTAATCATTCAGTCAGTACCCAAGTACTCATGCAGTGAGCCAGGCCTTAGCACATGGACTGCTTCAAACGCCTATCCACTATGCATGCAGTCCTCTAACCACCTACACACTTGTCTTTCACACCTTCAATTCCCCAGTCAGTATTCATACACTTCTAGCAAACACCCTGTCACTCACCCAGTGTTTTTCCTTATAGTACTGCAATCATTCAGTCAGTTAGCATGTAGTCTTTTAGTGAGGTAGGCTTTAGGGTATGAACTGCTTCAAAGTAGTATGCACTATGCATGTAGTGTTTAACCATTGTCACACTTGTGCCTCAGGGCTATAGTTTCTTAGTCAGTTTTTATATAAAATGTGTTTCTACAGTAATAGAATAGTATAAATTTGAAAGTTATTAATATACATTTATTTGTGATTCTTTTTTACAGATACTGTTTTTCAACGTTAAAATAGAGAAATCATGCCAGAAAGAAAAAGAACAGTGACAGGAGGATTACTTGAAGAAACATCAACCACAAGTATTGAATGTACAAGATAATGTGGCTAAAAGGAAACAATCTTCTGGTAAGATTACAAAGCAATTTATTAAAAATGTGTGTAGGACCAAACAGAATGTACATAATGCGGGAACTACTGAGAATTTTTCAAGTAAGAAAAAAATTCAAAATAAGAGGAAAAGCAAATGGTCAGTCAAAGGAGACAAAGTATGGTAAAAGAAGACAAAATCAGTATAAGGAATTACGCAAAAAAATATTTTACAAGAGAGTAGTGCATAATTTGCTGAAAGATGTGAAGAAATATAAAAAGAGAGCTTTATTTTATAATAAGAAGAAGCATATTGAAAACATTGTGGGAAAGGCTTTTAAAATAAAAAGGAAACTGTTTATTTTATTATTAAACAGAATTCGATCACTAGATAAACCTATCCATGTAATGAAGGCCAAAAGTAGGAGGAAAGGAGTTATTAATAAAAAAAAAAAAATTGTGATGTTTTTTTGGGAGAATGGAAACACAGTTCCAGTTCAGAGCCTTTTTTTAACGAAGAGAGTTATTCACAGAGCGAAAAATTATTGTATGCAGTTGACACCAGTGGTAGAGGTTATGAGGTTAGAGACGGTTGTCCAATTGAGAAAGAGAAAATGGTTGAAAGAAATGCAGAAGAAGTGATAGCTGATGAAGTTTTAGGGAGATGTGCTAAAAACCCTGTGTACACTTGGGATTGCAGTAGTACTTGCAGTGTACGACAGGAATCTATTGAAAAATTGTGTTTTTTTTTACGAGCCTATACTAAAAAAAGTGTAAAACAAAAGATTAAGCTGTTGCAAGGACTAGACCCTTGCAGAGTGAGAAAACATACTGGTTTGCAAGGTCATTCTCTGGCTTGTCTTTCTAGGAAAGTTTGTCAAAGTGTTTTTCACCATTTTAGAATGCTGGCAGTACATCATACTCAAATGCAGAAGTTAGTGAGAAGGTTGTATTATGCAAAAAGTCCAGCACTAAAGTTAAGTGAGTTGAACAGTGCTCTTTTGCGTGGGTCAGTATCAGATGTGAAGCAGGTCTGTGATGATATTGAGTTTTATTACTTTGGTCCTCAGCAAGAGAGCGAAGAAACTGACACATTAGTAGAACAAAATGTTGAAGACTATGTACAACCCGTAATTACAGAAAAATTTGAGGATGAAATCACAAAGTGTAAGGTAATTTCAGGTGAAAGACCAAATGTTTCTGATATTTGTTGTCGGGGAAGTCACTATAAAAATCAGACTAGGGGTGTCAATCTGTATTTAAAATGTGAAATAGAAGATAATGATAAGTGGATGGAATTTGCAACTTATTTGTTGGTAGAGGATTGTTTTGATTTGGGATCTGAGCAGCGTATTTGCAAATATTGTTATAACAAATTATATGAGAATAAAATGCCTGCTAGAGCTGTTCATAATAATCTAGAGTTGGTTGCTATTCCTCCAGAGCTGATAGATTTAAATACGTATGAGTCTATTCTCATACAATGTGTTCACCCGTTTCAGGCTATTGTTCGTATGGAGCCCAAAACAGGTAAATTACCTCCATCAGAGTTGCAAAGAGGATTGAAAGGAAGAGTTGTGTATTTACTGTTAGATTTAAGGAAAAATATTGAAACTATTGGTGTAGACCATGCAGAAAATGAGCCACTAGTCACTCTAGTTAATGGTGTTCCTACTAAGAATAAGAACATTTGGCAAGAGTTAGTGGATGTTGGAAAAGTGCAAAAGGCGTCATTCCATCTGTTAAAAAATAATGAGTACTATAGAAATGTGTTTGTAGGAGAAGAAGAAATAGATTTAGCAGAAGGTACTGAAACAATAAGTGGACAAATAGAAAAAGTCGACATGTCCAGTTGTGAAGAGATCTATGAACATTACAGTGTACATCCACTTCATTCCAAAGAGGTGATGGGGAATACAATTGAGTTGTTTCAAATGAAAAAAGCTACAGGAAGTCCCATGAGTGTATGGAAAGAGAGCTTGGAAGCTTGTTGTTTCCAACAGGAAAAGGTGGACGATATGATGAAGGTCCTGTGCAGATTCCTGCATCTGAATATCGGACAACAAGATTATATGCAGAAGATCCAAGATTTCAACAATGTATCCCTTATATGTTTCATCTTCTGTTTGAAAGTGACTTGTCTGGACTTTCATATGCAGTAAATCACATTTTAAAAACTGGAATGCATCTTCAAAATGTAACTGCAAAGAATTTTATGGATAAAGTGCATCAGAGAGATGATCATTTAGAATCTCAGTTGATTAATCTGATGGCATGTCAGCGTGGGACTAATGAATATTGGTACCGTCGACATGGAGAACTGAAATGTATGCTACGGAACTTGGGAACTCCTACATGGTTTGTTACACTAAGCTGTGCTGAGTATGCTTGGGATGATTTACTTGAATTTCTTCGAGAGGCAAATTCCAATATAAAAAATATTGAATACAAGACACCTGGAGAATTGTGCTCTTTGGATCCTGTCAATGTATGCAGATATTTCAATCATTGATTTGAAGCTATGATGTCTTTCATCTGCAATAAAAAGAATCCTCCTCTTGGAGAAGTTGTGGATTTCTTTTGGAGAAAGGAGTATCATGCAAGAGGTGCTCCTCACATACATATGTTGTTATGGATCAAGGACGCCCCCAAATTTGGAACAGATTCAGATGAAACAGTTTTGTCTTTCATTGAAGATTATGCTACATGTGCTCTTCCCAATAGCAGAGAAGATAAAAACTTAAAACAACAAGTCTTACGATTTCAAAGCCACAGGTGTGGAAAATACTGTCGACGAAAGTACAAGTCAAAGGATAAGTTCTATACCAAATGTCGTTTTGGATTTCCACGTCCTGTATTATCCAAAGGAAGAGTGAACAGTTTTATATCAGCTATTCGACATACCATCACAAGAAAGTCTCCGAAAAACACCTACAACTTAAGAAGAAGCGAAGAATCAAAATACATAAATGACTACAATCCAGTTATTTTATCCATGTGGAACGCTAACATGGATATTCAGTATGTTACGGACAATTCCATTGCTGTTGCTCGATATGTAATGTCTTACATTACTAAATCAGAAAAGACTGAATTGAAAGAAATGTGGGAAGAGATTTCTCATGAGAAGACTCTAAGTAAGAAATTATACAGTTTCAGTTTGAAGACGTTATCGCATCGTGAAATTGGAGCATATGAATGTTCAGATCGGTTATCATCTGCAAGTTTATATTCCAAAAGTAGAACAATCATTTGGGTGAGTCTAGGTCTTGCAGGAATGCGAAATCGGGTACTGAAATCTGTTCAAGTAATTGAATATTTAGCAGAAAATTAACCAGAAAGTACAGATATTTTGAAAACTGATATGTTGGACACACACTACCCAAATAGAAGTCATCATCTTGAGAACATGTGTCTCTATGAAGTGCTGCAAAACTACACTTTTAAACGGAATACTACAGAGAACATCAATGATGGAAAATATGCAGTTATTGGTTTCGAAGGATGTCTGGTGAAACAAAGGAAAGTAAATTTAATTAATTACAGGAAACTGAGTTGCGACACTGCTGACAAAAGGGAATTTTACTATTTAGCCCTTTTGCAAATGTTCAAACATTGGCGTTCAGAATTGGAATTACTTAGAGATTTTCCCAGCTATGAAGATTCATTTAATGCTTCTAAAGATAGCATACAATGCAGTGCTTTCGCAAATTATGTCAAAATGTTGAATGATGAAATTCATCAAGAAGCTACAATTGCAGCTGATATTGCTAGAGACAGTTTTCAAGACAGTCAAAGTTCTGCTGCACTGAGTCAAGATCCACTAGGACAACCGATTGTAGAAAATGAAGCAGCGATTGCAATGAATGAGGTGGAAACCGCAATGTATCAAGCTCAAGAAGATGCAATATAGTTAGGAAACTTGGAAGAACAACTAAATGTTGAACAGAAACAAATATATCAGCAAGTGAAAGAGCAGATTGACCATGGATTACTTCATGAAAAGAGAGGGTGCTCATGTACATCATTTCAACCTTTCCGAATGTATGTGAGGGGTCAAGCTGGAACAGGAAAAAGTTTCTTGATTAAAGTAATTACAAGTTATCTTCAGAAAACATCTGATTCGCATTTGTCTTGTGTTGTTATGTGCTGCCAACCCAGTTGGAGCAGTGACATTAAAGGAATTACTTTACATCGTTTACTAATGCTGCCAGTAGAGCATGAGAACAAATTGGAATACCACAAGCTATCTGGAGAAGCTTGTTGTGAAGTTTCAAGAGTCCTGAAGAAAATGAAACTGCTCATTATTGATGAGGTGAGCATGGTCTCAAACTTGATGCTTGCCTTTGTGCATTTAAGAATGCAGCAAATTGTTAAAACAGAGTATGACGTGTTATTTGGAAGAAAACACGTCATAGTTTTTGGAGATCTACGGCAACTGACTCCGGTAAAAGGACAACCGGTATTTAAAACACTAGCCCATGAAGATACTAGAAAGTCTCTTGGCAGTGTTGGTAATGTGAACATTTGGACTCATTTTGAATACAAAGAACTGACAACAAATTGCGACAGGCAAATGATGCTGAATATGGAAGTATTCTTCAAGATATAAGAATTGGAATTCTTTCAAAACCAGGAAAACAAGCTTTGGAGAGTCGATTACTTTGCAATGTCTTTTCAAATGAAAATGCAGTTCCTGCAAAAGTGTACGTGGAAATTGCTAAAACTAAATCAGTGATTTGCTTAATGCCAACACTGCGTGAGTGTTGCATATTCAACGAAGAATTATTGAAACTGGAAAATGAAGAAATTGTAAAAATGGAAGCCATCGATAAACTACTGCATGAAGGAATCACTATTATTTTGACGGAAAAGTTGAGATCAAAACTGGATTGTTTAGAAAAAAAAAATATCTAAAACTGCTGGTTTAGAAAAGACACTATATGCGTGTGTAAACTGTCGGGTAATTTTAAGGCGTAATTTGGATGTAGAGAAAGGTTTAGTTAATGGTGCAATGGGTAAAGTGGTGGATTTTGTGAATTATCAGAAAAAAGATGGAATTGAATTTTTAAAAATTAAAATTTGATCAGATTGATGAAGTTAAAGAAATTAGTCGTTGTTCAGTTCGTTTTTTGCATGTTAAAGATATATATGTCTGTAGGAAACAATTTCCATTTTCTCTGGCATATGCAGTGACTATTCATCAATCTCAAGGATTAAGTGTAGACAGTGCATTGGTGAACAATGGATCTATTTAAAGAGGGTATGGCATATGTTGCTTTGTCGCGAGTCAGAACATTATCTGGTTTGTTTTTGATTGATTTTGATGAGACAAAGGTTACTGCAGATGCAAACTGTGTAAAAGAGTATAATAGGTTAAGAAGGGCGTATGCACCAGATTTGGGTCAATATCCTGTATTTGAAAAGCATGTGGTTGGTCGAAAAAGAAGGTTAGAGAATATCTGTTCTGAAGGTGTGAAGAAGGGAAAGGAACAAGATAATGTTGTGATTGCAGGTAAAAAGAAATTAGACACTGTTGAAGAGATTGTTGGTTATCAGTTTGAAAATCGTTCTGGTGTCAACTGCTATGCTAATGTAGTGGTCAATGTTGTTTTTTATCTGGAAGGTTTGCAAGAACAAATTATGCAGAATCAGGAAAAAAGATTTTGTTCTCTGTTGCATTCTGTTTATGAAAAATTGTCAACAGATCGAAGTAAAATACAATCTGTTTCAGATGTTCGTAGTCTTTTGGATGTGTGTTCTGGTTCTACACAATTTACACAAAATATCCAACAAGATGCTCAGGAATTTTTAATGTATATGCTTACCATTTTTTAAAATGAAGGTGTAGAAATAGAAAATATTTTTGGCCTTTCTTACAAATGGGAACATCATTGTGAAAATTGCATGTATACATGTAGCACCAATGTAGACACTGAGAGATTTCTCTATTTAACATTACCAGACAGTAAATCAGTGTCTTTCAATAAATTAGTGAAAGGTGCAATTCAAAACCTGGAGTGTAGCCAATGTAAATCATAAAATGTTATCCACATTATTCTTAACAAAGTATGGAAAATACATAATTTTAATGATGCAACGTTGTACAGCTGACGGAAGAAAATTGGATTCTTTAATAAAGCAATTTGTAGCAGCACAACTATCTATATCAGGAAGGACTTTTGTAGCAATTGCAATCATTTTCCATGATGGTCCTTCCACCACATCTGGACATTACACAGCCTATCTAAAATGTGAGAAAGGGTGGACACTTTGTAATGATTGCCAGTTGGTTTTTAAACAACGTTTGCCTAGGGAATTACAAAATTCCTACCTAATATTTTTAAAGTCAAAGTTTTAGGAAGATAATTCACTCTCTGAGGAATTTATTATTATAATTTAATAGGACTACCATTGGACAATTTACATAAAGAAGGAGTGCAAAAATACCATTTGGCCTCAAGGAAAGGTATATTTTTGAATTATGGACTTTTTGGTGGTCATTGATTCGGTGAATATTTTAATGCGGCAATATTTACAGTTTTTATAAGTTAAACTTATAAAATTTTGTTAGCCGTAAGCATTTTATATATGTGATTTGTATCTTGTGGTATTTTACTGAGAATAGCATGTTGTTTATTTTTAATAATCTTTCTGATTGGTTTTTTTTTTGCCCGCTGTTAAGTGATGAGTACGATTGAAATCACTATTTCTAGTGAAATTCAATATATTCTGAGAACAGCAAAAAGGGCAAACAAATTACTTTGTGGAAATGATGCTGTGTTGTTAAAAATGTATTTTTACATGTTATAATTTTTTTTTTCTTTTCTTTCACAGATCCAAATTTTAAAATAAGCAATTTATATGAATTTAGATTGCAATGAAAATCTGAAAAAAAATGTGTACCATTTTTTATTGCTATTACTGTGAAGGTAAGTTTAACTAAGTCTCAATATGCAGAATGAGGAGGTCTGCAAGAAGCTACAAAGTTGAAACACGTTTGTAAAAACACTCTGTTTATACCTATGTAGTTTTAAAATCTGACCATAATCCGATATCATGTGACCTGCAAAAAAAGAGATTTGAGGGGTTCATAATATTTCCCATTGTAGCTATTGAAGGACCGCAATCATTTCAATCATTCTTCTTTGAACATCTTTGCAGACAAAACTCTGTGCTTACCTTCTATCATTCGCAAGGAATTAACATAGTTATTGCGCACTGTAGTTAAAGAGGTTACTGTGTGATGCTGCAGCACTTCCTCATAGTTCTGCACTTATACATTCACCATATGAAAATTGAAATTGAGGACGGATGTCCACATTTTGGGCTGATGGATGCACTCTTGAAGTGCTCGGCTGCGATGTGGTGGAAGGCGCAGGAGCAGGAGTGTCTCTCATCCGTCGGCATTCTTCTCATGCAAGATTGTTTGGATGAAGGGTCCTTAGGTGCTTCATCATACTAGCCGTGCCGCACGAGTATTTCTTGTTAGGATCCCCTCGCGACAGCACTCTTTTGCAAATCTTGCATGTGACCAAGGTGGCATTGGTCTTATTCTGCCCCTCGGGAAAAGTAAAAAATGTCCACACCACTGAAGAAAAACGTTCTTTGCGTGGTGCCTCCTCCAAAAATTCATCCTCAGATGTATGAGGAGATGCAGGTGATGCCTGCTGCCCTGAAGCCATTTTTAGCTGAAAAAAGTTAGAGCTAAGTGTAAACTTAGTCTAAAAAAATCTACTTCTTTGCAAAGAGATGCTCCTCCAAAGAAGGTCAAAGAAGAATGATTGAATTGGGTGGGGTCTTTCAATAGTTAGAAGAGGAAGTGTAATGAACCAATCAAATCTCTTTTTTTGCAGGTCACATGGGATCCGCGCACCCTGCGCATAGGCAGCACGCACCCAGCGCGCATCCTCGAAATTGAATTTAAAAAAAATTATAGGATTAGATGTAAAAATATTAGTTTTAAGACTAGTTTAGAGTTTGTCTTCAATTAATATTCACATGAAAATAAATATATGTTTTTTTAAATGTTAAATATTTCGCGGGATCCGCGCACCTACCGTGTCATAGACGCAGATGACGCATCACGGAAGCGCGTAAACATCGCGTTACGTACATCGAACGTGTCGCGTATAGGCTGGGAGTCGCGTACCTGTCTCATTGCGATCGCGCACTAAACACGTACCCAACGCATACCATGCGCGGATGCTAATGCGTAGGGATCGAGAACGGTGCGCATAGGGTGCGCGGATCCAAAAACATGGGAAAAAAATATATAAAATAAAGTTTTTCCATATAGTTAAAGAAATATTTTTAAAAATATTAAAAAATATGTTTGGAAAACCCAATAAAAACAAATAATATTTTGTAATTTTTAAAAGAATTAATTAAAATTTTTTTTAAAAATGGTGATAAAGAATTTCAAAATAACATAATTAATGAAATTGACACACTGAATTTGAAAAATATAGAAATCCAATGAAAATCATTAAACATGATATCTTTAGAGATAAGTTATAGATAGAAATTAGCATTTAAAAAACCTTTGAAATTCACTGAAGAAACCATAGGTTTCATGCACGTTATAGTTAGGAATTGGAATTTAAAAAACCTTTGAAATTCACTGAAAAAAACCATAGGTTTCAGGGGCGTTATAGTTAGCTGGACATTTCCCTCGTACAAAACCCTAGAAATTCCCCTGTTATACTTAGTTCAGCTAACTATAACTCGCGCCCCCGCAATGCACTGCTGATGTCACATATTACATCACTCATGACATGGTCAGTGACATCACTCATGACATCACTGATGACATCTCAAATGACATCACTGATGACATCACTGATGACGTCATCCATGTGATAAATTAGTGCATCTTCTCACACCTTAATATAACCTTTGATACACCGACTCAAAATTTCAGACGGCCATTTTGAAAACCATAGATACTCCAATACCAATAACTACATACCCACTCATTGACTCTTAGGTCTACATACACCTCCACTCACTCACCTGTACAGTCACTCATACTTACAGTCACTCAGTACAGGACAATCATATGCATTTATACACCTATATAGACACTCACACACCGCCAATCATCCATTGAGGTACTGACACACCTAGTCAGTCATGCAAATAATTAATTACAGTCCAATTTACTCACCTATACAGTTAAACACACTCAAGTTCACTTACTCATAAAAATACTACCACATTCTGACGCTCTTATACAATTACTAATACAAGCACACACTCATCCATACAGCCACTCTCGCAATCACACACTCACATATAGACAGTTATATACTCTTACACACATATACACTGCGTTTCACATATGTAATTAGTGACACATGTACAACTGAGATATACATTCAATCACTAACACACCCATACATACACTCACCCAACCATACAGTCCTTCACAGTTGCACTCTTAAAACCATGCACCCATAGAATCACCCACTCACACATCTATGCACAGAGGCACACACACCCTACCCACACAAACACTCAGGCACCCATACAGATACTCAGACAACCAATCAATAACCCATATAGGCACTCATATGGCTATTCACAAAACCATGCAGCCACTTATACACCAACACACAGACACATTCAGACATTCAAAGAGTTTAGTCACTAGTCTGCAGTAAAATACATTTAATGACTCACTTATAGAGTCAGTTACACACCTAGAAAATCATCCATTCACACACTTGTACACCCACTCATTCTTCAACAGGCCTTTCCCTATATATATTAAACATATTAAAACTTTACAGAAACACAGACTTACTGGATGACTTCATCAGTGATGTCATTTGAGATGTCATCAGTGATGTCATGAGTGATGTCACTGACCATGTCATGAGTGATGTAATATGTGACTTCATCAGCAGTGCATTGCGGGGGCGCGAGTTATAGTTAGCTGAACTAACTATAACAGGGGAATTTCTAGGGTTTTGTACGAGGGAAATGTCCAGCTAACTATAACGCACCTGAAACCTATGTTTTTTTTAGTGAATTTCTAAGGTTTTTTAAATGCCAACTCCTAACTATAACGCCCCTGAAACCTTTGGCTTTTTCAGTGAATATATATATATATATATATATATATATATATATAATGTTTGTGTGCGCGCATAGAGGTAGAGTGAGTAGTAGAGAGTGAGGAGTAGATAGTGAGTAGAGTAGTGGAGAGCAGTAGAGTGAGGAGTAGAGCGTGAGCAGAGTAGTAGAGAGTGAGTAGTAGAGAGTGAGTAGTAGAGAGTGAGTAGTAGAGAGTGAGTAGTAGAGAGTGAGTAGTAGAGTGTGTAGTAGAGAGTGAGTGGCAGAGAGTGAGTAGTAGAATAGTAGAGAGTGAATAGTAGAGAGTGAATAGTAGAGAGTGAGTGGTAGAGTAGAAGAGAGTGACTGGTAGAGAGAGTAGTTGAGTAGTAGAGTGAGTAGTAGAGTGAGGAGTAGAGAGTAGTAGAGAGTAGAGAGTAGTAGTGAGTGAGCAGTAGAGAGTAGTAGATAGTAGCAAAGAGTGAGTAGCAGAGAGTGAGTGGCAGAGAGTGAGTGGCAGAGAGTGAGTGGCAGAGAGTGAGTGGCAGAGAGTGAGTGGCAGAGAGTGAGTGGCAGAGAGTGAGTGGCAGAGAGTGAGTGGCAGAGAGTGAGTGGCAGAGAGTGAGTGGCAGAGAGTGAGTGGCAGAGAGTGAGTGGCAGAGAGTGTGGTAGAGAGTATGGTAGAGAGTATGGTAGAGAGTATGGTAGAGAGTATGGTAGAGAGTGAGTGGTAGAGAGTATGGTAGAGAGTGAGTGGTAGAGAGTGAGTGGTAGAGTAGTATAGAGTATTCGAGTAGTAGAGAGTGACTACTAGAGAGTGAGTAGTAGAGAGTAGTAGTAGTGAGTGAGTAGTAGTGAGTGGGTAGTAGAGAGTGGGTAGTAGAGAGTGGGTAGTAGAGAGTGAGTAGTAGAGAGTAGTAGAGTAGGTCAGAGTAGTAGAGAGTGAGTAGTAGAGAGTGAGTAGTTGAGAGTGAGTAGTTGAGAGTGAGTAGTTGAGAGTGAGTAGTTGAGAGTGAGTAGTTGAGAGTGAGTAGTAGAGAGTGAGTAGTAGAGAGTGAGTAGTAGAGAGTGAGTAGTTGAGAGTGAGTAGTAGAGAGTGAGTAGTAGAGAGTGAGTAGTAGAGAGTGAGTAGTAGAGAGTGAGTAGTAGAGAGTGAGTAGTAGAGAGTGAGTAGTTGAGAGTGAGTAGTAGAGAGTGAGTAGTTGAGAGTGAGTAGTTGAGAGTGAGTAGTTGAGAGTGAGTAGTAGAGAGTGAGTAGTAGAGAGTGAGTAGTTGAGAGTGAGTAGTTGAGAGTGAGTAGTTGAGAGTGAGTAGTAGAGAGTGAGTAGTAGAGATTAGTGACTCTCTCTCCCCGCCTCTCAGTGGGTCACCATCTGTCCTGTGGTTTGCTGTGGCACCAGTCGGTGCACGCACAGTGACTCGCTCTCAAGTAGTAGAGAGTGAGTAGTAGAGAGTGAGTAGTAGAGAGTGAGCAGTAGAGAGTAGTAGAGTTGAGTAATAGTGAGTAGTAGATAGAGAGTGAGTAGTAGAGAGTGAGTAGTAGAGAGTGAGTAGTAGAGAGTGAGTAGTAGAGAGTGAGTAGTTGAGAGTGAGTAGTTGAGAGTGAGTAGTTGAGAGTGAGTAGTTGAGAGTGAGTAGTTGAGAGTGAGTAGTTGAGAGTGAGTAGTTGAGAGTGAGTAGTAGAGAGTGAGTAGTAGAGATTAGTGACTCTCTCTCCCCGCCTCTCAGTGGGTCACCATCTGTCCTGTGGTTTGCTGTGGCACCAGTCGGTGCACGCACAGTGACTCGCTCTCAAGTAGTAGAGAGTGAGTAGTAGAGAGTGAGCAGTAGAGAGTAGTAGAGTTGAGTAATAGTGAGTAGTAGATAGAGAGTGAGTAGTAGAGAGTGAGTAGTAGAGAGTGAGTAGTAGAGAGTGAGTAGTAGAGATTAGTGACTCTCTCCCCGCCTCTCAGTGGGTCACCATCTGTCCTGTGGTTTGCTGTGGCACCAGTCGGTGCACGCACAGTGACTCGCTCTCAAATAGTAGAGAGTGAGTAGTAGAGAGTGAGTAGTAGAGAGTGAGCAGTAGAGAGTAGTAGAGTTGAGTAATAGTGAGTAGTAGATAGAGAGTGAGTAGTAGAGAGTAGGTAGTAGAGTGAGTAGTAGAGAGTAGGTAGTAGGGAGTGAGTAGTAGAGATTAGTGACTCTCTCTCCCGCCTCTCAGTGGGTCACCATCTGTCCTGTGGTTTATTGTGGCACCAGTCTGTGCACGCACAAACAGTGACTCGCTCTCGCCTCTCAGTTGGTCACCATCTCTCCTGTGGTGTTCTGTGGCACTAGTCAGTGCAGGCACGAGCAGTGACTCTCTCGCCTCTGTGGGTTTGCCATCTGTCCTGTGGTTTGCTGTGGCACCAGTTTCTGCAGACACGAGCAGTGACTCTTGTGCATCTGAGTGGGTCACCATCTCCCCTGTGGTTTGCTGTGGCACTAGTCGGTGCAGGCACGAGCAGTGATGTCTCTCTCACCTCTGTGGGTCACCATCTGCCCTGTGGCCTCCTGTGGTACCAGTCGGTGCATACACGTGGGTTGGCTTGCTCTCGCCACACACCCACACCGTGTGGCTTTGATTTGCACCCGCTGCTCATTAGTGCGTCCACGTGCCCTGTGGTTTAGTCTTGTGGCCGGGAGAGGCCGTCGTTCGTGTTTCCGTGTCTGCACGTCGGTGTGGGTGGTGGACTCCAGGCTGTGCGCGTGTGGTGCAGTCTCCGGGCTCCCTCACTAACTGGATCCAGACCCCATGCTCCTGATGTTACACAGACCAGGCATTGGGAGGGGGGGAGGGAAAGCTCTGTGTTGTGATCCTGCTTGTGCGAAACCTACCTCTCGAGTAACAACTGCGAAAGTGATTTTTATTTTGAAGGCCTGCATGTGAAGGGATGTGATGTGTGTCTGGAATGCAATTTTTCTTGTCTTGTATTACTTTAATAAAATAACGGCTTTGTGATATCGGGGACTTAAAACTTTCTATAACCAGATCTGAAAAGCTGGGATGGGGTGGACCTAACTGAAACATTGCCTTGTCCTCCCCATGCGCCTCTGAGCTCCGTGCCTGTTGTAAAGACATTTCTTATCTGCTTGTTAAATAAACAGGCAGATAAGAAAAGTCTTCATGGCACACGTAAAGCAGGCGACCGTGTCCGGAGGGGACGGACTAACAAGCCAAAAGGAGGCACCCTGGGCACCTTATTGCCAATGGCGGCTCACCGTTTAACATAAACGGTGACGCAAGCCAATGGGAATAAGGGGCGGGGCTTGAAGCCCTTTTCTAAAACTGACTTGATCACTAGAAGTCTCGAGGCGAGGAGCGCATGCGCGCTTCAACGCCAGCTGAGACCTAAAAACACAGGGGTGAAGGAAACGAGAGATTTAGCCTTTTGGCTAGAGCGGTTGACCTCGAACCTGGGGAACTGAGTTCGAGCCTCGGCAGGGACACTCAGCATCCTGCGATTCTGGGCAAATCACTTAATTTCCCTGTGCCTCGCAAAAATGAATGTGTCTGTAACGTTACTGGTGTTCATGTAAAGCGCTCTGATACCTGGTATCTTTGGGTCGATATTGCGCTATAGAAAAACTCTAAAAAGAAAAAAAGGAGGAAGAAAGAAACAGTGCCCAGTGATAAATGTAGGGATGAAAAAGAAACCGGCAAGAGTGAAATAAGGATGCCTAGAGTATCTAGTGGTGCATTAAAGAGTCCTGAGGTGAAATCAAGACTACCAACCTTCGTATTCTGCATGCTGATCTTTGATAGTGCTAACAACGCATTTCTGAGCAAAATCTTGGGCCCTGGCACTTAATGTTTTACAAATTAAGCACTGACTCGTGTCTTTGTATCCCGATGATTCAATGCCTGTCTAGACTGTAAGCCTCTCCCTTGCAAAACATGTAAATGAATGCCACTTTCTCTGCCTCTGATCGTTTGGTTCCAAAATTACGTTAAATTCTGCACACGCGCCATCTTATGTGTTTGGAACTCAAGTTTATTGCTCCCTTTTCTTCTCTGCAGACCTTGAAAAGATATATCCCTCGCTGGGATAGCACTTCGGGAACTGCATCCCATCGCTCCACGTGCTCTTCATCAGAAGCCGCAGCTGATGCCTACAGAAATGTACCTGCGTTCGCCCCCCTAGAAACATTCACGGAGGAAGAAACTATGATGAGGGACATGGGTAAGTATATAGTGCCTGTCTTGTTTTTTATTGACAACCAAGAGAATTTACAGTCATGAGTTAATACATCAGTAAATAGACGATAAAAAAACACCACAATTAAATTAAACTTCTTAAAAATCACAGCTGCAGCAAACTCTGTGGGGTGTTTTAATTCACAGTTCTTGCCAATATGTTAAAGCGAGCCCCCAGCATTTCCCCCTCTTATCTGATGCACTCCATGAATGAAACCAGACTCTCCGGAGGTCATGTATAATCCTAGGGCAGGTTTGGCAAAGCTGCTTCAAGTAATAGCATTCATTCAGAGTATTGTACTATAGGTTATGCACTGAGGACACATCAGCCATTCGCCCCCTTGTAGTGTACAGACGCCCACTGTTATTGCTACAAAGCAAACAGCAGAGAGATGCTGCTCTTCTTGTCCGAGTAAAGCAAACACGAAAATACCTGCACTACGATGAATATTCATTTGGCAAACCTAGCTGAATAACAGGAGAATCTGTGCCCAGTAGTCATGAGAGAGGAGTCAAGAGAGGACAAGTAGATATCACATGCAGGTCGGTGCCTCCTGTGCCACAGCAAGGACTTGAGAGGTGTCCCACCTTCTCTATAGCCGCAATAAAGAGACAGGCACATAAGAGTATAATGACAATATTGTGAGAGTTGCCTTTTCAATATATAAGCAAACGTTGATACGTAAACACATTATTAATACATTCTTGAGTTTTAGCAGCGTGTTAATTCACATCGTGCTGGAGTGCGGGGCTAGAAACTATACAAAAACCTATGGTTAGGCAGGGATCCGGTTTTCCATATCATTTTCAGTGTGGGAGGTGTTTGGGAGATGTCATCTGTTCCATTTTTAGGTCTCGCTTGACCCAGCGCATGCGCTGGGCTGGCAAGACATTTTGTGAGGGCTCCAAAAAGTGCTACCAGTCCAGCCTGGAGCTACAGTGTATGTGCGCGGGCGCGCACGTCGCGCTTTACCGCGATTACTATTACTTTCACTTTCGAGGCCGCACGGCCGCTTTGATGTTTGATCGTGATCGCGATCACTTTCACTTTCGCAGCCGCACTGCCGCTTTGCATAGCAAATAGGTCTCGCTTTTGGGACCTTATAAGCATTTAGTTATGCAACTGTTGCATGGCTAAACACTTATAAGGTCCCAAAGGCGAGGCCCATTGGCTATGCCAATGCTTGTTTACAATGCAATTGCAACTATTTTGTGCAGTATTGTCCTTGGAAGGGACAGTTTGGTGGCTTACTACCTCGATTTTACTACTGCATTGTCCAATTAGCTGCAAGGATTACAGCATCCACGCTTTCTTCAAAGCAGTACGAATACTATCACCAAATATGGCTGGAGTAGGCAGCTATGCCAAAGTGGTGTATGCCCAAGGATGTGAGCGATTTCAAGACACCAAGGAAACTTAGGTGTGAAATAGAGTATAAAGTGCTGGTTATTCAACTTCTCCCCTTGCGAGCTTAGACGTGTGCCTGCCCATGTAGTCCCAGTAGTATGACTTGAAAGTCGATACGACTCACCTGCCATTTGTTGGGAGGACAAGTTGGTCTGTGAATGACCTAGATACATCTACATATAGCTGATTCTCGCCTTCTAGAGAATAAGCAGGGAATGTGCAGCAGGATACCATGGCAGAGACAAAGAATTCAGCATCGTCACCATTTCAGTAATGTTGCCACAACCACTAATAGAGACTGGCAGAAGCCATTATCGTTGCATTGGTGTGATGCACTGTATCAGGAGGGAGTTCATAATCCGCGTATTCAATTTACCTCACTTGCACAGAAATAATGACCCCTAAAAATGTTGCTTCCTAGATCTTCTCGGGGAAACTATCCATAAGCTCCGGGGTTCCAAATATTGGAGTCTTGCCCATGTTTATGTGGTAACCTAGTACAGCGCCAACCCCCACGTGCTTCTGAGCAAATCTGCATTAGGGCATACATGGGATCTGTATAAAGGGCCGCGCCAGCGACATAGACCCTCACTGCTGCTCAACAGTTAATCAAGAATTACTGGATGGATATTAGGATTATTCAGCACCTTACTAAGAAATAGTTCCAAAAGTAGGGTAACCAGTAGTGGAGGGGGTGAGCATCTCTGACGAGTCCCGCTCTGTATCCTCACACTGTTAGATAGAACAGACCCTGGCTGCTGGAGTTTCTCACAATATATGTACCATTTGCTCATATCTGGCATACCAAAACGAGGCTAGAAACCATACAACCTTGCCAAAAGCCTATTCTAGTTCAGTAGAATTATTGAAATATCTCCATGTTCAACCTCAACAAAGTCAAAGAGCATTCTTTCTAAAGTATAGTGTGTTTCATTGTGCTAATTGTCATCTAGAAATACAATTATACATCTTTGAGGCCGAGCATCTTAAGAGTGCTTTAGAATATGTCTTTGCATCACCATTTGTTAAGGAGGTTGGGCGGTGGGAACTGCACCTAAGAGTGGGTTTGTTTTTGTTTGGAAACAATATTATTCCATGCTAGGTCTATTATCATACAGTTTATACAGTACCTAAAGACATCCCCCATTTATGGATAGCCAGTGAAGAAATACATACCTTTATACATCTTTAAAGGAAGCTCATATTCACCCAAAGTTTCCTGTGGGATAATTACATAACTGTATTGAAGAATCTTTGCGTTTGGAATGAGGGCAGGTAGCTGTTGGGCGTGGTCAGAGCTTAAAGCAGGAGAACAAATGTATTCAAGTACAGAATACAGTCTATTCACTAATGCAGACATCTCGTGGGTATAATTCTATGTAGTACTCCTTATAGAGAACTTTATTATCCCAGGGAGTCCTACCACCAGTTGCACCGATAAGTTTAAAAACCCTGCAGTATGGGTAGTACCCGCTCTTTCACTTGAGCGTAGAGATAGTATCTGCCTCAAGACTCTCCATGCTTACGCTCCTCCATACGTTGATCAACCACTTGGAGGAGTTATTTTGGAAATCATGTGCTTCTTTAATCGGGCTTTAATTTGACATGAGTGTAAGCTCCCACCCTGCCCGTGGGGATGAATTGTACATCAAACTGGCATGTTCAAGCTCCAAAGCTGCGAGTAGGTTACACTTGGAATTGTTTTGCAGAGTAGGCAGTAATGTGACCACGTAATTACACTTGAATGTGTTACAAACGTGTTAGTCGCATAGAACTCTTCTTTTGCCATACTTCTATCTAGAGTAAAGTCCATTTCAGCCAATAAAATCCTATCTGTGAGCTATAGTATAGGTGGCTGCTCACTGATGATTTTTGTCATTTCTGATATGACTGGTGAATGGTCAGATACCAGATCTGGAAGTAGAATAATGACTAAGGGGCTGATTTAGAGTTTGGTGGAGATGGTACTCCGCCGCTACAGTGATGGAATACCATTTACTCCAAGGTCACTGCCTCCCTGCCTGATTTAGAGGCTGCTAGACCGACAGTATGTCGACAGCAGAGCCTTCTCCGACTCCATCACCTCCATACTGTTCAGACGGGCCGATGGGCTGTCGGAGGTAAGCCAACTGACTGCTTGCCCAATCTAGAGTGTTTTTCTCCCCACCTCACCGTCGGGTTAAACCTGAGGGAAGAGGTGTGGCGCCGCGGCCAGGGTGACCTACGCTGGAATCTGGGGTTCACGGTTCGATCCATGGCACCGGCGGAAAGTCAGCCCAGCACCATGTGACTCTGGGCAATAGCTTGCTTAATCTTCCCGACGGCCCCCAGCGCCGGGATGCCTTCGGGTAGCTGTTTTACAAATACTGGATTTATTTATTTACATGAGGGACAGTAAGTAAAACAAGCATTGGCATAGCCAATAGGTCTCGCCTTTGGGACCTTATAAGTGCTTAGCCATGCAACAGTTGCATAACTAAATACTTATAAGGTCTCAAAAGCGAGACCTATTGGCTATGCAAAGCGGCCATGTGGCTGAGAAATTGAAAGTGATCGCAATCACGATCAAACATCAAAGCGGCCGTGCAGCCGAAAGTGAAAGTAATTGCAGTAAAGCGCGGCGCGCGCGCCCGCGCACATGCACTGTAGCTCTAGGCTGGCCTGGTAGCACTATTTGGAGCCCTCTCAATAAGTCTCGCCAGACCAGCGCATGCGCTGGGTCAGGCGACACCTAAAAACATGAATAAATGACCCTCACACCATGGGTAAAAACTCCCATGGTTTGGAGGGGTCATTAGTTTTTTATTTTTCTGAAATAAACTCACTCATTGGCAGTTTATTTTTGAAAAATGAAAAACAGTGTAAAGGTTTCCATGTGGCCATCCTGTTTGGCGGAGCTGTCCGTCAAACTTGTACAACATTGACAGTCAATGGTTGTCTGCAGGGCTGACGGACAACTCTGGAACTGGTGGGTCGCAGTCCCTCAGGATGGCGGGGGCAAACTCCTCTGCCATTCCAGCAGAGTACCTTCCTTCCTCCGAACTGTATCTCAGCCCCTAAAACACCTGGAATGGATGCCGCAGCAAGCAAGGCATACATTGGGGAACAATGACCATGCTATTCAGAGTAATACCTAAACCCTGCCTTAGCCCTGTAATACCACCTCCAGAATCCGAAGTGCGTATGGATCCAACAACTGCATCGGAGCTGACCTGCATCAGTTCCTACAACATCAACAGATTTGAGTAGTCTGAGCAAAATAGAAGCAAAGGCAAAAGTTTCCACAATCTGTAAACGCAGTGTCCTCTTTGCTTAAGCCGTAATTACTTCTCAAAAACACTGCACGTTGCAACCGTATTGTGAGCACAGTGAGTTTTTTTCCTTCTAGGGTACTTTCAAGACCTGTAATTACCAAACAACCACAAGAATCCGGTAGATTTAAATGTGCACAAATCAAAGTAAATAATGGTGGTTACGACAGTGGACTTAGAATTTTTCTCTAGGGTGCATAGAGTTGTGAAATCCCAGTTGCTTATCCAATGGTCGGTTGTGATAAGAAATGCATGTCTCTTGTAGGCAGGCAATATCTGGCTGTGTATTACCTAGCTTTTCTTTATTTCACCTTTGTTTTGTTAAGCTGTTGATCCCATTATCCTATTAGGCAATTATCCTTCGTCTAGTCCCTCGAGACATTCTATTCTCTCTTTTACCTTGAAAATGCCATGGCTTCGGGCTTCCTGCACCTTTTTGATTGGCGGCCCAGTTTTATGCTAATCTAGTGTGTGTGCAAAGCTCTAGGACTATTTCTTGACATGAGTAAGGTCTTGGACCTGTCCTGTGAACTGAAAAGGGGCACCAAGAACGGCCTCATTTAACTGACGGAGGGACTTCTTTCTGTCTGTGTCATTAGTTTAGCATGTAGAGTGGTGATGGCAGCGTACCATGTTTTGTGAATAAGAAATTGTTACCAGATTTTTTATCTGTGCCCCTAATGTGGATGCCAATTGCCCACACATGTAAAGTTTACTGTCAATGCTGTAGCCCAGATCCATGTGCTAACATCTCAAGTGTGCGTTATGTGTTCATGTATGTGTGGAGTATGCAGTGTGTGTATGAGTGAGTCTGAATAATGGAGGCCTGCGGATTCCATTTTGGAAGCCCCTAATCTGTTGCTGTGGGCAAGATGGAGGTAAGATTGTTTTCCCAGACAGTGCATGTGTATTGCTGGAATTCCTGAAGCTGGAGGGAGGAGACCCAGGCTGTGAAGTGGGGGGGGAGAGGAGAAAGGGCTTCTTTAAAAATTGTTTAGGTCTTTTTGCTGAGAGGAGCTTCTGATTAGTCTTTCTGAGCACTGCTATTTGGTAGGTGGTGGGGCTGAAGGATGGTAATGCAGTTTTTGTTGTTTAGGATGAGGAGGGACCTTTAGTTGAGGCCAGTCTTTTTGTTTTTTTCCTGATCGCTATCATCTTGGCTTTTGATCTACGTGCAGAACGCTCACACCTCTTTTTACTGCTATTGTGGGTACCCAAGACTGGAGACTACCCTGCTGTGAGGAACACTAATCTGCACAAAGGCTGTGTCTGGAGAGCAGTTTGGAGAGAATAAACGACAAAGGAACTAAGCCAAACCAGTTCTGAAAATACAGACCATAAATTCACAATCCCGGTTTGCTTAAACGTGGGGGCCACAGAGCCACTTGTTACAAGTTCTTTTCAACCAGTTTAGGGAGTGCTCTACAGAGTACTCAGAGACTGCTGTGCAACTAGAGCTTCATGTTGGGAGACCTCTTTCAGCAAAAGTGTAAAAATATAACGTCTCTTCAAAATTCAAAAAGTGTATTTCAGTTAACAATTGAACCTTTTCACCTTAGAGCTTCAGATTATATCAGTGCATTGGAAAGTATTTTTTTAAAGTGTTTTTATACATGAATTTAGGAACATTCATATTGTTCGCCCAGTCTTTGGGACCCTCTAGGGTCTAGTAGGTGTCGCGTCACTTCCAGGGAGAGCATCAACTTTTAAAACTAAGCAGGAGGAGGTAGTCGAAGCATGAGGGTCAGATGGGCTCACCATCTGACAGGCTACAGCCCTCAGAGGATAAACATGGGAGAACATGCATGAGAGTCTTGCTCCTGTTTAAACATTGATGAATTACATAGGGTAAAAGAAATGTTTATATTTTAAATTACATTATTTATAGGATAGGCAATATATTAAGGTATGAGGCAATATCTGAGTAGCAAAGAAAGATGGTCAATAAGCAGGATAATATGAACGGGTCGGGTGGCTCTGTGACTAAACCCTCCACTGCAGGGACCGGGGTTCGCCTTACGGTCACAGGTTCAATTCCTGGTGGGTACACTCAGCCTTTCATCCACCTGAGGTCGATAAATTGAGGACCAGTGAGCTGGGTAACAAGAACCATCTGTTATTTTGCGCCAAGATACCTACGGGTGTACGCGCGCTCTCTAGGGTATGTTATTGCTTGGAGTACAGAGAGAGGGAGACCGGTTACGGATGAATGAAACGGAGTGCAGAACAATTCTAGATCCAGAATATCAGAATTTCCCTATGTTTTCTGCTTGCACCGGACCTGATCATGGGCAGAGCTAAGCACTACTCGCAGTTTTAAAGGTCATACCTTCTCTGTCTGCTGAGGCT
The DNA here is from genome assembly GCF_964204655.1 of Triturus cristatus. Taxonomy (NCBI): domain Eukaryota; kingdom Metazoa; phylum Chordata; class Amphibia; order Caudata; family Salamandridae; genus Triturus; species Triturus cristatus. The sequence continues at coordinate 74,961,762 of NC_140580.1, read as the reverse complement.
CTGCCGAACTCGGCTGCTTGCGGGATCTGCTGTTTTCTATTGTGCCTGTGGGGCTGTGAGTGGTTCAGGGTTCCACTAGTACGCAGCATAATTCAATAAGTATAGAGAGCAGAGGGGCACAACATTCTTTTCAACTTGAACACTGACAGACTAGTAGGGGCTGGTGGAATCTGACAATTGCATTAAAAGGGAGCTTACCTTTGGAAGGATTTGGTTTGTTATTGATTGTCCGTGTCCAGCAAGTTTGAAGGTCACAGATACTCTGGGCCTTATCTTATGTCCTTTTGCCTTCTAAATAGGTAAACAGTCATTGGCAGGGCCCACTGCTGTAATCAGCATTGAATTAGAGGCATGTTTAGTGAAAACAGAAACACTACACGAGACCGGCAGAATACAGCTCAGCCTCTGCACCTATTACAATAAATACCATCTTCTCCATAGGCACACGATGACCGGGAGAAAGCATAAGGTAGATTTCATGAAGGCTTAACCCGATGATATTTAGGAGTGACTTTCCAAGGGGATGCTCCTATTGGGCTGCCCATGCAGCGCAAAGTAAAGTCTACAGCAATGCAGACAGGTTCACATCCTTAAGGGGGCACTATTGGATAGATGACTCCAGTAGTGGGCGGCACATAATCATTAGTTGGGAATTCGATTTCAGAATGGTTCAGTAAGGTTTACCACTAGGGGTGTGGAAATCCTACATTAACTTGCGGGTGTGAGTAGTGCTGCCAATGTTCAAGTGTGCAAAGCCATTCATTGGCAGGGCCCACTGCGGTACTCAGCATGTGAATTAGTGGCATGTTTAGGGAAGACATAATCATAACATGAGTCCTGCAGGATAGCTCACAACTTCCAGGCTTGCTGGAGGGGCAAGGTTGGGTGGATCATAGATATGGAGGCAATGACAGAAGAGAGAGAACGTGGGCGATGTGTGAGAAGATATTCATTAATTTGCAGAGAATTATTGTGTTGGTTCTATGCAACATCCGTAAAAGTATCTATTAGACAATAGCAGGGCCTCAAAAATGGGGTGGTGGGTGTCATAGATATTATTTGCAGTATTATCAGTGAGCTGCTGCTGTTACAATGTTGAAAACACAAGTCACTATCCCGGGGTGGAGGCTTAACGGCATCCTAGTCTCTGGCATATGGCCCGTCTGGTGTTCCACAACTCCCCACCGCAGAGACATCTAAGGGTCTGACCATGGTTCTTTGCGTGGCCAGTTATTGTTTTCTTTTCATAAAGACACCCATTGCTAGGCACCATCAGAGCGTTGAAAAGAGAGCTCCAGCGGTTCTGGTGCCTCATTCTTATTTCTCCATTGTGGGGGGGCCATACTCACAGTGAATGATGTTATATCTATTCCACTGCAGCTCCAGCTGGTTTGGGGCCAAAGTCTCAGTACCAAAATTCAGAGTGAATTTCAACTACAGCTTTTTTGTTGGGCTCAATGAGAGTTTTGGTGGCGGAGTGGTGTTGCCACATCCAGCCAAATACATGGGTTCCAGCTCAGGATCCGGAGGAAGCAGATTTTGGGGCAGCTGGGTTACCTCCAAGGGGTTGTTTCCGGAGTGATGGTCCTCCTGACCTGGATGGCTGCTTGGCATCTGCAGTCTCTGGCATATTGCCTGTCTTGGGTTCCCCAATAACGTCACCTCACATTTAGAGACATGTCCTGGGTCATTGCGGTTTATTATGGTTTCCATTGCAAGACATCCATTGCTCAAGGCTCTTGTTCCGAATTGCTTCTGAAGCTATGCAGGTATGTATCCTGTGGGAGACAGTCACTAACGTATACATGTCTTTGGGTCCACGGTAGAAGGACACGTACATGCAAGGTTTACGAACAGGAGCGATAGGGGATGAAGTGCCACAGGGTAGATGGACACGTACGCTCATTGTATATTAACTGGAGCAATAGGGGTTGTGGTGCCACAAGGGGCATGACTCCATAAGTTTGAACCTGCGGCAATCTTCTCTGGAACCGCAGGCCATGCAGGGATTAAAAATGCAGGCTGGAGCTCGTCCTGCAGGTGCAGCTAATTTTAAATGTTGACCCCTGTCAGGGCTTCTGCTGCTCTGTGGAATGGCCTCCCCTCCCTGCTAGCACTGCCAGCCAGGAGGCCTTTTGGGGGGGGGGGGGTGGGGGGTGGGGGGGGGGGGGGCTCAACTCCCGCTGCGACCAGGTCAGGCAGCTTTCTCTGTGTTTGGCTGACACAACAGCCTTCCGTCAGTCTGCGGGCCCGCTTGTCTCTCTCGGGCACAGGTGGCATTTTTGGAGGCTGCAATAGCTTTCCATCATGCTGTGTGCCGTTTGACTCAGGCAGTAGAAGTACAATGGTTCTGGTGTGGCCAAAAAGGTCCGATTACAAAGTGATCCTAGGGAGAGCACTATGACTAAAGAGATGAAAAGTAATTTTCTTTAAAGGAGCAAAAACAATGTACAAAGGGACATAAGACAGTTCACGTGAAACATTTATTTCCACACTAATAGTATTCAGGTGCTCACACAAAAAGTGTGACGTGCAGAGTGATAGTGAAGTTTAAAATTACGGCATCGCATTGACAACAATTGTATCAAACTCTTCAAAAAACGTTTTATACAATAGGAAGAGTTAATGTTGTAAGGGGTCAACGGCGTTTCGATCTCAATTGTTCGAGATCATCATCAGGACATATATGGTGAGTCTAGTACACTGCACCATCCTCATACTGCCAACGAGACGGCAGGCAGTGGCTTGCTGGCTGGGCAGGGGTTGCACTGCTGGGGCGCTGCAGCTCTGCTGTCTCATTACAGGCTGCGTAAAGACCTTCTCAAAGCTGCTGGCCTTGCCTTGACTGCGCTGCGGGCTTCTATACAGTATTTGACACACGCTGCTTCAGGCAGGGTCGCGGGGCTTTGATTACTGTCGGTGACCCATGGCAGTTATCTTTGTCGCTGCAGGCTGGGTGCAGGCAATCCAGTGCAGCAGCGAGGCATTTCCTCCCGACAGTACCCTGGTCGGCGGTGCCACATTAGCTGGTGCTTACTTTGCCAAGTGTGACCCTTGAAAAGTGCACACTTAGAACCCGGCCCCCGCACCCGTGACCCCCCCCCCCTTTGCCCGGCCAGCAGCTGAATTGGCTGCTGGCCGGGGGTAGCACTTCCAGGGCACCACGACGTGGGCCCAACGTGGACTTCCTGCAGGAGGGGGAGGTGGAGCCAGGGTGGGGCTATTTAGGCCCCGTACTCACCTCCACTCCTCCTCTGTTCCTGGCTTTCCTTCTCCCGCCCTGAACCTCCGGAAGGCAATAGCAATCTCGCTCTCGGACTGCTGCGATCCTGCGTCGATGTTCTCAGCGGTTCTTCTTCGTGGGTGGCGTCGGTCGGCTGGCGTCGTGTTTCTGGGTGTGCATCGTCTCGGGGCGTCGCGGATTGCTCAGGTGAGGTGTCTGGGGCGGTGGGGAGCGCTGTGTGGCTTTCGGGGCTCGGCAAGCGGCCTGTGGTACCTCAACTCGTGAGCCGCGTTCTCAGCTGGTCCCCGGTAGCGGCGTGGTGAGCTCCTTCGTGATAGCGGCGTTGTGCGTAGCGAACGGGGTCTTTAATATTCTGGGCGCTTGTAGCAGGGGAGATTGGTGTCACGCACGGGTGTTTTCTTGCCCCCCCCCCCCTTGTGTAGCGGTGAGGGTGGCTGGCGACATCGCGGGAGGAGCGCTGCTAGTAGTTAACGTTAGTGCTGCAGGTACGGTTGGAAGCGTGATTGCATACCGAGGGCCGAGTGTGTGGGGGCACGACGTTTAACACGCGTAGGCGTTTCCTGAAATTAGTGTGGCGCGCGTCGTATAACGCGGCTAGGCGTATCCTGTAATTAGGGTGGAGCACGAAGTTGAACGCGCATAGGTGTTCCCGGCAATTGACTTAAGTTACACAGCCCGGTTTTTGCCAGCGTCATCGCCGATAGAATTGGTATCCTAGGCGCCTATGCTACGTTAGCCATAATTTCAGTAAGCGCTTGCTGCAGACATTGCAAGGTGACTCACACTGGCCCTAGAATCCCAACTTTGAATCCCCACACAGTCAGGGCTTGGAGGAGGATTACTCCTGTGATTGCTTAGTTGTGCAACAGCAATATACCACGCAATTGTGAACTTGAATCGATGAGAGTGGGGTGACTCTGTAAGGGTGGGGACTACTTTGAGAAGCCAATAATCTCTAATAAAACACCGCCTCAGCGATTTCTAGTTAGCCAGTAATACAGGCAATCCAACATTGCAAGAGTTTGGGTGGGGGCGAGTGCAAAGGCGTATATTATATACATCAAGTAGCCCGGTTGAAGTTATAGTGCTTCTGTATATTTGCAGGGGGGACATGTATAAAAGGGTGACGGGGACCCTGCGCCGATAGCGCACATAAGTTACGATGCCTCCCAAGCGTAATCCAAAGAGAAAAGATGGGGAGTCTGAGATAGCACAGCTGCTGAAGCTAGTGCTGGCCAAATTGAATAGGGATGATGAGAGTGAAGATGAACTGCCCGAGAGTGCAGAGGGTGAGGCTCCTGAGTCAGATAGCGAGGAGGCCCCAGAGCCAGTGACGGGGACGCGCCCGCGTCCCTCCCAAAGCAGCTTTCCCCCTGTTAGTGAAAAAGCCGAGAGGAAACAAGAAAAGGGGGGCAGGGAGTTGGAGGGACCAGCACCAATCACCCCAGCGCCAGTGGAGCGGCCAGTAATGCTGCCTCCCATAATTCCTGCAACAGAACCAGCGATCCCTGTGCCCGCAACGCCAGTGCCTAGCGGTGCCTTACCAATTTTAACGCCAGTACCTGGGCCCAATTCGGCGCCTCAGATGCCACACTGAGCACCCCCATGCCCGATCAGTGGGGTACCAGAGGAGGGGGCGGGACGACCTGAGCTTGGTACTGACCGAAATTAGAGGGGCCTTGAAGGCCTTGACGCCAGCACCCATTCCTCTAATACCCGTAGTTTCGGAAATAGTACCGGGGGTGGCACCAATACCGGTGGTGGCACCAATAGCAGTGGCAACACCGATACCGGTAGTGGCACCAACACCACAGGCGGGAGCACCGGGAGAAGGGGTTCCCAACCCAGCAGTGGAGGTGGGCAGACAGCCACCGCTAATATTTTGGCTACAGTGGCAACCTTGCTGGAGCAACTAGGGGTTCCCGTAGGGGGGAACCCGCTTGGTGGCGCATCAGTGGCTCCATGGACTTCACCGGCAGGGACAGGCGGGGTCCTGGGCGAATTGAGCAAACAAGTGGCCCTGTTGGGCAATACACAGGAAAAAAAATGGGAGCGCAGCTCTGCAAGTGGTGGGTCAAGCGGCCCCTGCACAACCCGCGACAGCAGGGTCTACTGCAGGTAAGGCAGTGGAGTGCGCAGGCAAAGACATAGAAAAAGACTGTAAAATAAGTGGAGGTCAGGAGTCTGTGTTGTGAAAGCGGGGTAGGCTAGCAGTGCACGTTGCGCTAGACACAAAAGAGAAGATCTGGAAGGGAGAATTTGTTGACATATTCTCCTTAATTAGACCAAAGAGGAGAGAAGAAGAGTCTAAAGAAAAGGAAAGGAAAGAAGGTTCCTTCAGGGAGAGGAAACCAAGGGTGGAGGAATAAATTACTAATTGGTTGTTTGGTTTCAATGTGTTTTCAATTGTGATGTTAGAGAAGAAGCCAGAACTAGCGATACCGTTGATATGTTATTCCAACAAAATTTTGAAAGCGCAGGCCATGTACGGGGGAGCAGCCTGGTTGGATTATGATACAGATTTTAGGTGGGCCAAAGTGGAGGACCCTGACATGGGTTGGGATCAAACAGAAGTGAATGTATGGTTGGAGAGCGTTAACAATAAGACACCCATGAGGCAGCCCTTTCGGACTTCCCAAGGGGGCACAGGTGAAAAGAAAGGGACATGTTGGGTCTTTAATTGTAAGACATGTACCTGGGCTCCAGGGACATGCAAGTTCAAGCACGCATGTGCTTACTGCGGCCACCCCTCCCATCCTGAGTTTAAGTGTATCAAAAAGTCCAAAGAAAAAGGGAGAGAACCCAAGCCACCTACTACACAATAAATTACCTACGCCGGTAGATTTAAGGAAGCTGATTTTCTGGCTAAATCAGTACCCTGACAGGAAAGCAGCCAAGACATTATACAATGGGTTCTCTTCAGGCATCCGCATCCCAGCGCATGGGGTACCCCCAGTAGACTATTGTAAGAACTTGTTGTCAGCGCGCATGCATCCGGAAATAGTGTCACTGAAGGTGGAAAAAGAAAGGGTGCTGGGGCGTGTGGCTGGCCCGTTCGGGACTCCCCCCCCATTGGCAGGATTTGTGTGTTCACCTCTGGGTGTGGTGCCCAAAAAAGAGCCCGGCCACTTCAGAATGATCCATAACTTGTCTGCGCCAAGGGGAGCGTCAGTGAACAATGCCATAGACCCGTCTCTGTGCTCTGTGACCTACTCTTCTTTTGATGCAGCCCTTCAGAGGCTGCGTGACTTAGGGCCAAATGCCTTATTAGCGAAAACCGACATTGAGTCAGCCTTCGGGCTCTTGCCAGTGCACCCTGACGATTACCATCTCCTGAGTTTTCAACTGCATTTCCAGTATTACTATAACAGGTACATGCCAATGGGTTTCGCAGTGTCATGCAGATATTTTGAGATGTTCAGCACTATGCTGCAGTGGTTGTTCGTCTTCAGAACCGGGCACTGCGATATAGTGCACTACCTGGACGATTTCATGGTCATGGGCCCCCCCGCTTCAGGGAGGTGCAGGCAGGCATTGAGCAGGCTAGTGGCTATGTTAGAAGAGCTAGGAGTGCCGCTGGCCCCCGGTAAGACGGTGGGCCCAACTACCAACATGTCCTTCTTGGGCATTGAGATTGATACAGTAGCAGGAGAATGCAGGTTGCCACTGGACAAGGTACAGGCCTTCTCACAGGCTATAGATGCTGCCCTAGCAGGACCCAAGGTCACGCTGCATCAGCTTCAGGTACTAGTGGGTCAGTTGAACTTCGCATTAAGGATCATCCCGCTGGGGCGCCCCTTCTCGAGATCAATCGCCCGTGCGATGGCGGGACTCACTAAGAAACATCACCACGTTCGGCTACAGGCGGATGTGAGGGAAGACTAAGACTAAGACTTTTTATATACGGACCCTCTGATAGGTCCTTACATATGCCCTGCTTGTATTAACCATACTCCTCCTGCTAATACCCCTAAACAGGTTCTAGAAGCACTCATCAATGTACGCTCCCACCCAAAACACAAACTCTATATCCTTGAGTTCATTGTGTCACATAATCTCGATTTATTGTTTATTACCGAGACTTGAGGTGACAACTCCTCTGGCCCTGACTTCAAAGCAGCCCTCCCTGAAAATTACTGTGTTCACAGATTGGATAGAACCAAAAAAAAGGGTGGCGGTATAGCCATCATCTATAGAAACCGCTATAAAATCAAAACCACTGCTCTTAATTACAGAGACTGTGAAGCCTTTTCCTTCTCTATCAGCCTCTCCGGCAATCAGTCATTCGCTGGCACTTTGCTTTACCGCCCTCCTGGCCCTAGATCTAACTTCCTTAACAGCCTTAACAACTTAATCGAAGTTACAGCTGGAGCTCCTCAATACACCATATTAGGAGACTTCAATTTTCATTTAGAATCCCTAAGCGACAACGATACCATAGCCCTTATTAGTGATCTTTCAGCAGTAGGACTTCATCAAATTGTCACCCAGCCTACCCACAAAGCAGGTCACACCCTTGATGGGATATTTACCAACAATCCTGACATTCTGATTTCTCCTCCTATTCCTCTTATTTGGACAGATCATTCAGCAGTCTGTTTTTCTAGTAAAACCAAGTCCCCTTCATCTCAAAACGGACCAGCTTCCCCAATCTCAACACGAGACTCTCATCTTGCTTCTATACTGACCGACTGCATCAACACAATGGAACCGGATCCGTCACTAGCTTCTAGTAACTACCTCAACATCCTGGACACGGCATGCTCCAAACTGGCCCCTCCCAAAACCTCTCATCGCAATAGAAAATCTCCTTCTGCCCCATGGTTCTCTGAATCCCTACGTCTACAAAGACAACATTGTAGAAATCTGGAAAGACACTGGCGCAGGCACTACAACCCTATTGACAAAATTTCATATAAAAGCGCCCTATCCAAATACAAAGATCTCATCGCCTCAGAAAAGACGATCTACTATACTTCCCAAATTAACCAGGCTCAAAACTCCACAAGAAAATTGTTTCAAGTGGTTAATCATCTCTCAAACCCCCCTGTTCCCCCTTCCGACACATCTCAATCCCTCTGCAACTCCCTCGCAGATTTCTTTATGGACAAAGTTACTTCTATCTTTTCAGCTTTTCTTCACGAATCTTCCTCAACCATCATAGTTAAACAATCTCCAGCCATCAACGTTCCCTCCTTCTGTAACTTCAAATCAGTCTCTGAGGAACAAGTCTCTCGTCTAATCTCGAGCACCAAATCATGATCACCCCTAGACCCATGTCCACCTTCCATCCTCAACCTCATCCCTGATGCCATCTCCCCCGCCTTGACCAACATTTGTAATACTATGTTCACTACTGGCTTATATCCCACAGTTTGGAAAAAAGCCATCATCAAGCCTCTCTTGAAAAAACCCACCCTTGATCCCGCTTCCCCATCCAGCTACAAACCCATTGCATGTCTTCCTTTCCCTGCAAAAATATTTGAAAAAGTAATGAATATACAGCTTTCCAAATTCATTGATGAAAATAACTTACTGGACGACACTCAATTTGGATTTAGGCAGGGACACTGAACCGAGACAGCCTTAATAAAAGCAGCTGACGAAATAAGAATGACGTTAGACAAAGGCGGCGCGGCAGTATTAATACTGCTTGATCTATCTGCGGCTTTCGACACGGTCGATCATGCCACTCTGATCGACCGTGTCTCAGCAATCGGCATCCAGCACAATGCCAAAGAACTTCTCGCCTCCTTTCTGGCCAACCGTTCACAGGCTGTAAAACTGGGCCCTTTCTTCTCCCACACGTTCTCCCTTCCATGCGGTGTACCACAGGGCTCCTCGCTAAGTCCGACCCTGTTTAATATCTATGTTTCGGACTTAGCGAGGGTGATTAAGTCTTACGGCATTAGTCTCACAACCTATGCCGACAACACCCAGCTGGTTCTATCTGTACATAATGATGGACTTACAGTTGCAGCAAACTTTCAAAAGGGAATGCTCGCCATCAGCACCTGGATGTCTTCAAACTGTCTAAAATTGAACTCTGAAAAGACAGAGGTTATGACATTCGGGAAATTGGAACCTGCCTGGTCCCCCTTATGGTGGCCCAATGAGATGGAACCTCCACCAGAACCTGTCACTAAGGTCCGCAACCTCGGAGTCATATTCGATGATAGACTGCTCTTCCACCACCACGTCAACTCGGTAGTCTCCACCTCCTTCTTCACTCTGAAGAAAATCAAGAAGCTTCTCCCCTACCTCCCCACTTCAGCTGGTAAAACTCTGATCAGCACCCTCGTTTTTGCCAGAACGGACTATTGTAATGCCCTCCTTCTCAATGCACAGGAAAAAGTTCTTAATAGGCTTCAATTAGTGCAAAATGCCTCAGCCAGAATCTTATTGGGCATTCCCAAGTTCACCTCCATCACTCCTTACATCCGACAGCTTCATTGGCTTCCTGTCAGGAGCCGTACAAAATTTAAGGCACTGTGCATTGCCTACAAAGCCATCAACAACTCAGGCCCGCAGTTTCTCAAAGATGCCCTCCGTCATCTCGAAAACCCCAGAACTCTTCGCTCATCCTCAGCTCATCTGCTCAATGTCCAACACACAAGGAAAGCCAACTGGGGTGACAGATGCTTTGTGATTTCCATAGCTAGACTATGGAATTCACTCCCTCTTATCAAAAATGCCCCCACTCTCCTTAGTTTTAGGAAGAAATTAAAAACTTGGCTTTTCCCACATTACGATCTGCTACAGCCATCATCTGATCAGTTAAGCGCCGAGACACCCCTGGGTATTTGCGCGCTATAAAAATTGCCAAAACATAAGAGTCTGGCATAGTTTTTGAGAGATCCAATTCAGACTTGGGCTTGCTCACTGATTCAGCAGGTAGCATTGGTTTTGGGGGCAGTATTGGGGCCCCAGTGGTGTAGAGGCGACTGGCCTGCTACATGGCATGAGAGCGGCATGACTAGAAACATAGCATTCCTGGAACTATTCCCGATCATAGTGGCAGTGGAAATGTGGGCCGCATTCTTTAAGAACAAGACAGTAATCTTTTGGTCTGACAATATGGCAGTGGTGGAAGCTATCAATAGGCAAGGAGCTACTTGTAAGCATGTTTTGCGGTTGTTGAAACATTTGGTTTTGGCTTGTTTAAAACTTAACTATTTGTTCAAGGCAGCACATATCCCAGGTGTCAAGAATCGGGCTGCTGATGCTTTGTCTCGCTCCAAGTTGCAGGAGTTCAGACAGTACCACCCTCAGGCAGACGAGCAGATGACAGTGATCCCTACATCTCTGTGGAAGATTGGAGTCCCGGACTAGCAGGGCTGGTGGGAGCATCATTGAGTGAACGCAGTAGGAGGACTTACCAACAGCAGTTCAGAGCATACAGGATGTTTGCTAGGCATACGAGCCGGTCCCCCCTTTTTTCCACAGAAGCGTTTTGCAAATATTTAGTAGCATTGAAGGAGCAGGGTAGATCAGCATCTTATGCCAGGGCACACGTGACTGCGATAAATTTCTTTGCAAAATTGGCAGGTCAGCAGGACCCCGGGGCAACTTTTGTGGTGAGGAGGGCTCTGTCAGGCTGGGCTAGGCTGAAAGGGGTGAAGAAAGATAAGAGAAGGCCACTAGAGGTAAAGACGTTAAGGGACATTTTAGGGATACTACAGTCGGTATGCGTTTCCCATTATGAGTGTACTTTATTCAGGGCAGCCTTTTCCTTAGCCTTTTACGGGGCATTCCGACTGGGAGAATTGGTAGGGGCATCAAAATAGGATCACGCAGGTGGCCTCCAGCGGCAGGACACAAGTATAGACCCCGGGGGCTTGGAAGTAGCGCTTAGGAAATCCAAGACGGATCCACTGGGGAAAGGGTTTTTAATTCACTTGTCCCCGGCTCCAGGGGATGTGGTTTGCCCTGTAGCCAGTATGGAGGCATATCTGGCGGTTCGGCCCAAGTGGGGGCGTCGGGCCCTGTTCATACATGAACAGGGTGACTGTCTGTCCCAATTCCAGTTCAGGGCCGTGTTTCGACGGGCCCTGGACTGCCTCGGTCTAGATCCTACGGGATATTCATCACACTCATTTAGAATAGGGGCAGCAACGCTGGTGGCAGGCGCCGGCTTACCGGCCGAGATGGTCAAAAAAGTGGGGCGCTGGTCATCATCCTGTTTTAAGCGCTATGTGCGACCTGAGTTGCTTTAAGACAATGAACGATTTATGGATATGACCATGCTGATTTTCTGTTTCTTCTCACTCGCTATTAGTATGTCGTCAAAGGTTATTTGGGTGTTGGGACACTCGTTCATTCGGCGCGCCACAGTTCGGCTACGGCAGAGGCGAGTGTCGAAACCACCAGATTTAAAAGGGTCATTGTTCCTATGGCGAGGCGTCGGCGGTCTGCGAATCCAGCAGTTGCGGCAACTGGTTGAGGAGACACGGGAACACGAGGGACATCCGTCCCCGGATTTAATTATCCTGCACGTGGGCGGAAACGACATGGTGAAATTGGGTCGCATGGCAGTAAGGGAGTAATTACTGACCGAATTCGCCTGGCTTGGGAGAACATTTCCACGGGCCCAGATTGCTTGGTCCTGCATGATCCCCCGCCGGACTTGGGCAACGGGGGTCAGATCCCGGGCCTTGAACGTATCCGTGAGACGCCTTAACGGAGAGTTGGCCAAGCTGTGCTCCGGTCCGGGCCGCTTGTGTCATATCCCCCACAGATTAATCGCTGGGGACCTGATGTTTCATCAAGACGGCATCTACTTGTCGGACATTTGCACAGACATGTGGATTAAAGGGGTCTGGTCGTTGGTGCAAAATCTGTTTTTCGGTGGGGAGGGTGAAGGACCTGGGGACCCTGGTCACCCTAGTGGCGGAAAAGAGGCCACAGAACAGTGATTTTCAGGGTAACGGGAGGCCCGCTGGCATACTCCCGAGGCCAGCACTGAGGGGAGGGACGGTAAGCTCTCCGAAGGGAGAATGGGGACACCGGCTGGAGAGGCAAGGGCGACAGGTCACACAGGGCCCTCCTTGGCAGCCTGGTGGTGAGGGGTGGGCCCCCCGGGAAAAGACTGACAAGGGCTGGGGGGCTCACCGCTCAATGACGCAGGTGGGTTGCGCCTTGCGTGGTTCTCAATTGTTGGGGATGCGAGCCAGGAGTCCCCTTAGTGCTGGAGGATTTAGTTCCAAAATAGGGTTATGAATTCTGAACGCTTGTAAATATTAAAAGTGCGGTTAAGTGAATTTGTAATCTTGAAATATAATAATGTTTTGCTTGTCATGTTTATGAATGTTTTGGTAGATTAAACATGGCCATTTTTTACCCACATCTTGGACTGATTAATGGTTTGTGGGTTCACTATTGGTTGGAACGGGGTTCCTCTGGGGGGTCTGGGCCCTATGCCAAGCGCGACCCTTGAAAACTGCGCACTTAGGACCCGGCCCCCCGCACCGATGACACCTCCCCCCCCCCCCCCCCCTTTGCCCGGCCAGCAGCCTAATTGGCTGCTGGCCAGGGGTAGCACTTCTGGGGCACCACGACGTTGGCCCAATGTGGACTTCCTGCAGGAGGGGGAGGTGGAGCCAGGGTGGGCGCGTTTTAGGCCCCGTACTAACCTCCACTCCTCCTCTGTTCCTGGCTTTCCTGCTCCTGCTTTGGACCTCCGGAAGGCAATAGCAATCTCCCACCCACCCGTCCCTAAGATATAGGGTTTGGAGTTAGGTTAGGAGTGAGGGGTTTTTGCGGAAAAGAGGCCACAGAACAGTGATTTTCAGGGTAACGGGAAGCCCGCTGGCATACTCCCGAGGCCAGCACTGAGGGGAGAGACGGTAAGCTCTCTGCAGGGAGAATGGGTCACCGGCTGGAGAGGCAAGGGCGACAAGTCACACGAGCCTCCTTGGCAGCCTGGTGGTGAGGGGTGGGCCCCCCGGGAAAAGACGGACAAGGACCGAGGGCTGGGGGGCTCACCGCTCAAGGACGCAGGTGGGTTGCACCTTGCGTGGTTCTCAATCGTTGGGGATGCGAGCCAGGAGGCCCCTTAGTGCTGGAGGATTTAGTTCCAAAATAGGGTTATGAATTCTGAACGCTTGTAAATATTAAGTGTGGTTAAGTGAATTTGTAATCTTGAAATATAATAATGTTTTGCTTGTCATGTTTATAAATGTTTTGGTATATTAAACATGGCCATTTTTTACCCACATCTTGGACTGATTAATGGCTTGTGGGTTCACTATTGGTTGGAGCGGGGTTCCTCTGGGGGGTCCGGGCCCTATGTATGTATCTGCAAGCCAGGCTCATTTGACTTGCGGGGGGCGCCGTCGTTATCTGCAGCTATGTCGGCGAGGAGACCGTGGCGAAGCAGTCTCTTTCCTCTCCTCCTTTCACGGCACAGAAAGGCTTCCCTTCATCTCAGGCGACGTGCCCTCTTCACGCGGGCAGAGTCCGGTGGCATTGGGGAACCCGATCTCCTTAATTACGGGCGTCACCTCCTAGACAGCACGGCATGAAGTCAAAACGCCTTGTCGCCATTGTAGTTTTGTGGGCCTTAAGCCCAAATGCTACTAAATGTTGGACACGGACACCATCATATTGCTTTGTTAACTGGCCACAAGCACCTGGGCTTTTTTATTTGCAGGGTCACGTCAATCGTGATCGCCTGTGGTTAATGGGTGTGGCGGTGCAAGCATGTTCAGCCCTCGAGGGAGTGGCGGGCAAACTAATTGCCTACTGAGAGTGTAGATCGTGTCCAGCACGACACTACAGGCAGATCTGTGCTGCACTAGAAGACACGACCGCAGAACAGAGAAGGAGGTACTTTTTAGGTCTCGGCTGCGAAGGCTGCGCTTGCGCAGTCTCGCTCCGAGATTTAATGACTTTGAGTGACTTTGAGAAGAGGGGCTTGCACCCGCCCCTCTTCTCTCCTGTTCTCCATTGGCTAGCCTCTTAAATGCTGGCCAGCCACTGGAGAAGAGGTCCAGTCACTCCGTTGAAGCCCCGTCCTTTTCGGATCGGGGGGTGTGTTTTTTCGTTGCTTTGCGCAGGGCGTGTTTTTCTCTCCTCCAGCCAATGGCAAGAGGAGAGAAAAAGAAACACGCCCCCGAATCCGAAACCGAGGCTGCGTTTCTCCGAGGCAGTTCTTCTCTGCCTCGGAGAAAGGCGGTGGTGTCCCGGCGTTGCTCCCTCACCTGATCTCCTTGTTTTGCTATCGGGATCCGCACCGTGCTTTGGACGGGATGTCCTCTCCAGGTTCTGCTGTCGTGCGCTTCCCCTCCACGCTCCATCCTCGCTCGCGCAGCCCCTCCCCTTCGGCGCAAACATGGCAACCACGCAGCGCGAGGCAGGATGCGTCCATTGTGTGATCCGACTTGTTTACCTAAGCCTCCTGCCTCATTATCAATGTCGTGCGTTGTTGTGCTCACTTTGTGAGGTTCTACAATGTTTTGAAATTGTTCTGCTAGACTGCTAGCTTAATTGGAAACCGTCCCTTTCAGAATCACCCCTGTTTTGTGTAGGCCCCTCATAGAAGCCGCTCCCCTGTTTATCACAAAGACCTCGAGGTGGAGGTACGACAAGACAAGCGAGGAGCCCGAGGCGTCGCACCTCGGAGAGCCCTCGGGGGCTGTCCAACCCTAGAGACAGTCGGGAAACGTGCAGCATATTAGGGGTTGTCCTCCCCCTGAAAAGTATTTGAAAAAAATACGCAACATTTGGTACAATCTGTTGCGTGCCGAGAGCGAAATACAAGGCGCCATCTCTGCATCCTGATACATCCGAATGATGCCAAGTTCCACAGACGCCTTTTGCACCAGGTTAACAAGGGCAAGAGTCGGAATGGGATGTGAATGAGGTAGCGTGGGTACATCGCATGCTCAACAGAGGAGGCGTGTTGCAGTCCTGATGGCACGGTAACACGCTGCAGCGCGAGCTCTAACAGGGGAGGGTGCTCGTTTAATTGACAAGCCTTGTACGTGGAAAAGTGAGGTAAAAGATTCATTCAGACGTCCCATGTAGGAGCTTTCTAACCCTGAATTTAACAAGCATAAAAAATACAGAATTCATCCCACATGTAGAACGACCTACTACTCTGAGCTGAGCGTTCAACGACAATGCTGGGACTGAAAAGGTGCATTTATACCTCAACTGTAAAGTAGTATATTGGTTAACAATATAAGGGCCCAGGTTCAAATGTTGACCCTTGAGTATACTACGCTACATGAGTTAGTGAGTTGCAGATTCATGAAAAGCCAATGGAAGCCCGGTGGAGTGACTTTACACAGCCTTCATTTAACAACCAATGGCATGACAGGAAGGACCTTTGAGGTAGATGATACCATAGGAGACGATTTATGTGCCATAAGTCCTTAATGCCATTACAGAAAAGTGGTGTTACTGACGTTAAAAAACCCTGCAGTTGGTGCAAGAATAATAAAAGAATTTGAACAAAGCAGTTATACAGCAGGCAAGTAAGTCTGTTTGAGTTGCCTCACATATACCAGTTTTGGTGATGCAATGATATGCCGGCATGCAGCTCTGATATTCCAGTGGAGCAGCCATTATACAGCTAGATACAATATCAAATGTCCAATTACAGCTAAAATATCCAGCCACAATTATTATGCGCCCTTCCAACCCAAATAGCCATGCACACAGGGCACATATCCTGAACAAGCATTTACAATGCAACGGTCTCGGCATTGTTAAAGTTAGAGCTATTGGCATTGCTCATGACAATGCCGTTTCTTTAAATGTTTTAAAAACAAACACATAAACAAAAATAATGTCATGAGCAATGCCAATAGCTCTAACTTTACCAATGCCGAGACCATTGCATTGTAAATGCTTGTTTTATTGGTACCTGATCAGACCACAAAATAAGGGGGATATGTGCAGGTTCTTCTGGGAGCTCTGCTGTCCAGGCATGAGAACAGAAGCCATGCAGGCGCTCCACTGCATCCTCAAAGGGTTGTAGAACCAGCGGGGGTAAATCAAGCCTAGTCCAATGACTCCACTACCCAAGGTGAGAGCAGCTGCGCGCAGCAGAGGGGCCGAGAGCCCTGTGCTCGGTGGAGGGTGACCCGCGTAACCGACACAGAGGTGTTTGTCCCTGAGACTGCAGGTAAAGGAGGATGAATCGCATTTAGAAGTGAACTAAACGAAACACAGGGTTCAAAGCGCCCGCTAATCGATGCGCTGTAATAAAACCAATAGAGCTCTCGCCAGTAATTATCCGGCTTTTGAAACGTCTCAAATGCACAGTCCGAGGAGATCAATAGGCGCTGATGGGGCTTGTGATCCGCGGGCAAGAAGCACCGAGCAGTGGAAGGCGCCGCCATACATCACCGCCTGGGAGGAGGCGGGCCTCTCAGAAGCGCCTGACAGCTTTCTGATGGGAACGCGAGGAGAAATCGATGACACCTCTCAAACAAGAGCTCATGATTATTGGAGATGTGAAAGCCGAGGCAACAATTTTCTCGACAAACTGGGAACTGCGGGCAGGGAGATTACTCACAATCCTACCCGAGATGTCTCCCCTTCACCAGCTCCTGTGCTCCCTTTATTGTTGAAATGCTTCACACGTCTAACAAACAAGCATTGTGAAAGTGAATATGTTTGGGATTCGACAGTGAATACTTGCCGATGGCATACGGGCACACGAACCTAACATGCACACGCACCTATGGATAGAGTCACTCACCTTAGCACACAGGTTAACTGCCTTACAGGCCCACGCGCCAGGCACCCATGCTACGTCTTTTAAAAACACAGGTGCTCAGACCAACAGATATACAGCCCCTCCCCCCGACTTACTAGACAGGCAGGCAGGCACCCGCACGCACAGGCCAAGACATATACAGTCACACCTGCAAAAGAACAGTCCTACAATCCTGTAACGTAGGAGGCACAGTGTGCATCAGGGGAGCGGAAAGCAATACTCAGATGACGGCAGCGCAGTGTAGGAGAGCAATAGTTAATACTGTGCATTAGCAGGGCACAGGTTAGTGAGTGTCAATGGCTGGTGCACACTAGAGACATAGGAGGAGGTGCCATAGGGGCCCGTGGAGAGGTACAGCAGGGGGCGCAGGGTGTTGTCCCAGTGCTCCTGGTTAGTAAACCATTCTTGCACATGTATTATTTACTCCATTTAAAATGTAGGACACATTTCAGAATTCAATGAAAAACACACTGTATCAGATGAACCCCCCGCCTCTGATATCGGGGAACTTTAGAACAGTTCAGTAAACTAATAAGTGCATTTTTCAGCCATTCTCTCTAATGCATTTGAGCATTTATATTTAGAGGGCCTGAAATCTATTTAGTGCTGCCATGTTTGAAATAGTCTGTGTTCCCAAACAAGTGGACAGATCCTATAAGGAAGTAACCAGACTTCTTTGTTCTTTGGAGTGGAGGGATTTTATCATTTTAAATTGCATCTCGCATTTGTTTTTCAGGTGACTTCCGTACATAAAAGGACTCTTTGAAGGTGGATGTACTGCGTGACGTTTCTGTGCAGTTTCCCACTCCCTTGACCAGTGAAGTGGCTCTCACACTTCATTAGCCCATATTTATTTTAGTGAGGAGCGGCGCCGAATTGTAATTTCCAGTAAGCTATTCTTACCTAGCTCTCGGCTCTAGCATGAGACTTTTGCGTACATTTAATTCGGCGCCAACACCTTGGACAGGTTCTGCTAGACTGGCTGCAAGTCGTGACAGTCATCTGCAGCACCACTGACGTGTCTTGAGGCACACATTACATATGTGTTGTTGTGGGTGGATCAGGGAGATTCATAAGCAACATCATGTGCATGAAAAAAGTTACCTTTGGTAGGAATATTTAGAGGGATATTGCAGAGGCCGCCGTTCCTCCCCGAAGGGGGGGAGAGGCTCAGGGCCCGGCGCCATAACCCGCGCCGCGCCAAAGGTGGCAAGAAAAACCGGTTCTGGGCACATCCGGCGACCGGAAGCGGCAAGTAGTAGCCCATCCCGCCCGCAGGCCAGCCTGGGGGCGAGTAAAGCCCCCCCCCCCCCCCATCGTCCAATGGGGGGGCGATGCGGGGTACAAACCCCCCAATGGGGTTGGCGGCCTGGAACGGCGGGAAGCAAAAAGAGGAATATAAGGAACCGCTCCCCCAAGCAGCTCCTAACTTCGTGGAGCGGGGAGAGCGGCGCACCGACGTTGGATTCTTGCAGAAGAAGGACGAAGTTCTGCCCGGTCGAAGGACGAAGTGCTGCTTCTACGGACGACGAAGTGCTGCGCGAAGTGGCGACCAGGCGAAGGTCAAGACTGCGGTACCCAGGTGCGCCCCTCTCCGAGTCGGTGCAGCAAAGGCGACCCCGAAGGATCTTGGGCCCCGGGTCGCTGCCAGGTGTGGTGAAGTTCCGTCGACCCAGGCGCCCCTCGGCAAATTCGAGCGGCGTGGAGCAGCCCCAGCCCCAGCATCGGTCGGAACTACCGGAGCCAGCAACTGCACCAGTGCTCCCTCAGGCCACCCGCAGGACGTGACAAGCAAGCGCAGAGCACAGCTGGGGGCGAGGTGCGGTAGCAACTCACCGCCGGGTCTCGCCAGGACATCGACGGACCTCGACGTCTTGTGCCCACAGTTGAATTGAATCCCGGGAGTGGGCCTCAGCGAAAGCACTCACGCTCCCGCTCCCCCGGCGCGGAGGACAGCTACGGTCGAGTAGCGGGAGCAACGCGGACCATCAGGTGAGTCGAGAGCGGCCTGGGCACAGATCGAAGATCCGCTGTGTCTCGCCAGGACGTTACCAGCGTCTAACTTTGTTGCTGGAGACCTGCATCAACTTTGTACGCGACCCGCTTCTGCCCCAGTGACTGCAAGAGATACCGCAGCAGGGTCTCGGGGAGAAACGGCGCATGCGCACCGGCGCTGGTGTGCGCGGCAGGTCTTGAGGGCTCCGGGGGCGGTGCGAGTGGGCCTCAGGTGCGGCAGGTGCAGAGGGACGCCCGGGAGGGCAGAAGCACCGCGGCCTTAGGGCTAGGAGAGACGGATTAACACTTGCAGGGGAGCGGCAGCAGAGTAACGCAGCTTTAGGAACAAGACAGGCAATTTGGAAGCAAAAAAAAAAAAAACGACAGCAGAGAATTGAAAGAGCGTCAGTTGGTGCATCAGAGGGCGGCAGCACCCCGCCAGCAACGATGGCGGAGGGTCAACCAGAGGAGATCACAGAGCTCCTGAAACGCATCAGGGAGGCAGCGGCGGTACATGGCAGCGAGTGGCTGCAGCCACACTTGGGCCAGGACGGCGGCGAAAGAGTAGAAGCCCAGGGAAGAGACTACGCTGGCCCATCATCGCCCAAGAAACTGAAGACGGCGGCACCCGGGCAGAGGAAGGTCCCGAGGAAGAAGCCGCAAAGGAGGAGCACACCAGCAAGGGGCGCACCAACCGGGGACAGCGGTGGAAGCCCCAGCGGAGCACCAGGCGGTGAGCATATAACGAGCAGGTTCTGCTCGACTGGCTGCAAGTCGTGACAGTCATCTGCAGCACCACTGACGTGTCTTGAGGCACACATTACATATGTGTTGTGGGTGGATCAGGGAGATTCATAAGCAACATCATGTGCATGAAAAAAGTTACCTTTGGTAGGAATATTTAGAGGGATATGCAATGCTCATACAGATCCAGCATCTTATGATTGCATTTCTCCAGCTCTGCCAGGTAGCGCCATATGGCCTCAGCAGGCGCGCAACACCCATTGGACTCACAGGGCTTCAGCCCCCCCCCCCCCCCGTCGTGTGTGGCAGCCCGGGATGAGACACCTTCCCGGGCAAAAAAGCAGGCGCACCCGAGCACTTCACAGGTCTTTAAAAGACCATTTGCATGTTAATGAGGCCTCGCTGTTGTTTCACCCCTTCTAAGAGCCCCTGCAGCTCCACTCTGCCTATTGCTTAAAGTTCAGCCCCCCCCGAAATTTTTGCTCAGCCCCCCCCGAAATTTGGCTCTAGTTGCGCCTCTGGGCCTCAGCCACTACTCCGTCTCAGGACAGGAGGACACTGAAGTAGGTTAGGTGCAAACCTGCTCACTGGCATCCGTTCCAAAACTTTTTCTGTGCCCCATGAAGGCATGTGTATATCAACCGAGAGAGCAATGACACTGACAAATACAGTATACAGCATGTTTGCATACACTGGGATGTTAATAGTTGCGACACGGACACTTCAGGGTGGAGGAATGACTATGAGGAGTCTGCAGGAAGATTGTGTATTCATTTGAAATATCTTCATCAATGGTACTTTTGGTGGTGATGGATACATCGTCCAACGTGGTCCTCACTTTGAATAGGTCTTTAACTAGCATTAGAGTAGTGCTAGTCATCCTAGGAGTATATGTGAAACAAAGATCCACCCTATATGTCCACCGGGGTATATATACTTAACAGAGGTCTCTTGGGACTGTTTACCTTCCTATGTGTGTGTCAGGTCTCTACGACCGCTGATTGCAACCCGTTTGGGCTAGGTGCTGCAAACTCACCTGAATCAGCTGCTGCTCCTCCAGTGCCAGCAGAAGGGACATGCTCAAGAACTGCAGTCGTCTCGATCCTGCAAGGTGCAGGTATAATTGATTTCGGCCCTTTTGGTCCCAGCGGAACTTGCTGCTAGTTAGAGCTGTGGCGCTGGAACACTGCTGACTTTAAAATAGTCAATCAATCAATCAATCAAAAGTTTATTCGGCTGCTGAGCAATCTTGAAAGTACCAATTATACATATTCCATCATAAAAATTTCATGTGCACCTCTTAATTACAATATTCATATAAAATTAAAAAGAAAACAAAAGATAAAATCATATAAAAGAAATCTTGCATAAAATGCTAAGTGCATCTAGAGCACAACTACCATGCACAATTCTTGGCTGCACCTATATAGTTGAAAAACCAATAGCTTAATCAAGGTGCATTGAGTGTCTCGAGTGCATAGCAGAACGTAAAAACATACTTACATAAAAACATGTTTTATCATCATGAAGATGTTTTAAGAAAAGCAATGACTGAATGCAATGTGTTGGTTTTCTCGACTTAACAAAAGTTTTTTTTGTTTGTTTTGTTTTTCTGGTAAAAACCACAGAAAAAAGTAAAGTGTAACATCAACTGTTTCAAAACATTATTAAATGGACATACAATTGATTCTAAGTTTTGCTGATAACCTGATGGAAAGCAAAGTAAGGAAGTGAAACGTCAAGGAGCATTCCCATCTTCCTTCCCAGCACATAGATAATTGCTGAGAATTTTGTCATGGTTCACTAACAGGAAATTGCAATCCCCAGCACACGTTTCTCTTTTTCTTAAAATAAAATGACAGCAGTAGCATACGTAAGTCCACTTAGTCAGAAAGCAAACCTAGTAATAAGGTTCTTTATTTCTTTTATTCTTTTCCTCTGTTTTTCTTTTTTTATTCATACAAGTTCTTAGCCAGCCAACACGTGTTTCGTCGCCCACAGTGGGAATATTAACCCGAGACTTTTTCAAGGATCTAATGTCACGTCCTAATCTATATCAAATGTGGTAATAATTACAACACACAAGGTATGTCTGCGTTCAGGTTCCAGTGCCTCGTAGTAGAGGCACCGGAACCTGAACGCCACAGTGAACTTTGCAACCACGCACACAACGACAGGCCAAGATTTTGGTTCCGTCAGTGGACGACTATTGGATGCTAATAGCGTAATATATGAATATCTTCGCTGACCTACCTTGTGGGTTATCTATGAGAGAGATCAGACGATAACAACTGGAAGATGATCGATCACCTATTGTGAATAATGCCTATGAGTCTGGTAAGGATGCATGATTTAAGTTGTTGTAGACCTTTGCAGGGGGACCCATTAACAGGTATTACATTATGGGTGTGCCATTCGGCCTGGGTGCATTTTCTCCCTGCTGTCTGTCGTATTTCAACTAAGACTTCATGTAAGCTCACATCTACGGCAAGATTTAACTCAGCCGTATTAGTTGCGCCTATTGTCAAATTCCCTGTAAAAAAATGTGCCTCCAACGCCTCACTGTTGATATGGCATCTAATTGGCTACCCTGTTCTACTGGCGGACCTCAGGCCTGAAACAAAATCCTAGAAGTACTTGCTATTCCTAGTAATTGCTGAGTGAGCTAAGGTATCCCACTGCTGGGGATCACCTCAATCTTCCTCCTTGTGGTTACTGTTGTATACCTTTTACGCAGGCCAGACACAACTGTGGAATCCCGGGGGCTAGCAGTTAAAGCCTTCAGTAGGGCTTGGTTGGCCGCCATGCACTCGTGGTCAAACCATTTCAGGTTTGGGTGGGCATGTTTTAATACCTTTATAGACTTAGAAAGATCATTTTTAATGTCTAAACAGAAGGCCACAAATGAGCTTACTATGTGCTCCTTTTCAATGCGGCCAACATCAGAGGAACAGCCTAAAACTAGATCTAAATATTCTGAGTAATAACAGCCAGCATTTGTGTAGTGTTAGGTAGTTTCCAACACACTTTTAAACTGTCTGTAGATGCCTGCAGATTACAGAGTTCTGGTTGGCTGTTTTGGCTCCACTCTGGGTGTCGAGGTCAGAATAATTTCAATAGAATTGTAGTCACCAAATTCCGTTCAGGCAATTGACCCCAACACTAACTGATCTAATAAATTGGCAGATACAAAGATGAAATCAATTATAGAGGGGCAATTCCTACCCTGGGTCTGACGCACGGTTGACTTTTAAATAGATTCATAGTGGACTCTGGAGACTTTGACTACTAGCAGGATTTACCCTGGATGTTGACTTTAGTGAATGGGGTAAAACCAATACCGCTAAAAGCGAGGATGGAGAAGAACCCAAGGAACCTCTTAACAAAAAACCAGAGCCCTAATCTTGGTGGGACTGTGTAGTTGTTTGTGAATTATCTACTTTTCCTTTGTGTTGGCAACTGTCAAAATAAAATATTTCTCTTTTTCCATAAAAGTGAGTGTTTGGCTGGACAGTAATTTATTGCTCCTGCATTCATATTGAGTTATGAGCCTGTATTCACTCCCCTGTATCCACAAGTCCCCTGAGGGAGCCTTGGACTGCGCTATTCCTGAGTCAAGTGCTGATGGGGTGCTTGGCCCAGTTGCTCACAACCCATATTTGGTCCGGCCCCATCCGGAGTAAAGGGCTTTACTCCACCACGGTCGGGCCCAGTAACCCTTGCTAGCCCCATGGCCCTCTGACAGGGGTTCTGACACTTAGAAATACCCGTATCAGAAAACAAAGGGGTGGGGGGAGAGGATAAACCAGGTTCGTTCTCCTCAACTAATTAAGGTTATACCAAACAGATAACCCAGTAGTATTACACCTGATAACTCTCCATGTTGGGAAAAACAAGATGACTGAGCACATGTCACTACATGAGTGCCTCACTGCCAGAAATTGTTCTGGATGTTGACTGAGCATCTTCCATGCAGGTTATTTATTAGTATACCAAACAGAGAACCCAGTAGTGTTACACCTGATAACTCTCTATGTTGGGAAAAACAAAGTTTTTCTTGTAAAACCCTCACCCAGCAGGGTTACCCCTTGGTGGCATGCTTCTACTGAACTTGAAAACCACAACCATTGGTCATTTGATGCAGGATATGTTGCTGTGACACAGACTCAACATACTAGTAGGAACACACATGTTGTAAGACAAATATATAAACAAAGGATCCACATACATATTAGATGCTTTAATATCACATCATGGTTCCTCCGGGGAGAGGGTGGTCTGTTGTCACACTATGTAGGAGAGATAGACATTGTTTTTCAGATTGTATGAATCGGTATGTGCTCGTTGACCCGTTTGGATTAACAATGAAAAAAATACAGTAAAACCGGATCTATTTGTGTGGTTATCTGGAGACGGTATTGTCAAAGCTAGGTTGGGGGAACATTCGTTCCTCAATAGAGGGTCGTGCAGCAACCGCTGCCGACTAAACCACTTACCGCTTCAAGGCGAACCCTCGTTGAATGCACCTACTGTGGGCTTGCCCCGGGTACTGCTTCTTTGCGAAGTGCGCTTTTCCAGGGTATTTTTATTTAAATAGTTACGTGCTGACGGGGTGACATCGCCTACGTTTTTCGAAAGGACTAGACCGTTACACTTAAACAAAATGACTGCCTTCCATGGAACAATGACCAAGTTCCATTGGGGTAATATTATCGATGGAAAACAAAACCTGTGTGATCATTATAGTTTCAGATACAAATTAAAGAATTTAAAGATCCAGGGCCCCTCATATGATTTCATCATTTCATCCATTTTTATTTATCCGAGTCATGACCAAGACTCAAGAAAAATATAATGAAAAAAATTAAAACAAATTGGGATTCAAAATAATTATAGAAGGGGATAACTGGTCATACTGTGTGTGGGTATGCATCGTTTTTCTTATGTTAGATACCCTGTAATACTTCACTGGCTAATTCCTCGAGTAAACTGGCCCCATGGGATGCTTCTGTTAAGGCCATTGATACGCGTTTTATGTTTAAACACCCAACATTGTTCACTTTCGAAAAGCCTTCTTTCCGAGTTTTTTGTGTCCCATATATTTTCTAGGATCACCCATTGGTAGTCGCATGCTGTGTGACTCATTTCTATATAATGAGAGGACGCCTTCATAGTTGCGCGGCCGCACATGATGTTGCTGCGGTGTTAGCAGATTCTAGTTTTTATTTTTCTTGTTGTCATTACTAAATAATGTAGGTTGCTTGGGCAGGTTATCAAATACACTACTTTTTGTGTGTTGCAATTAGTCAGATTCCTAAGCTGCCAGGTCATGTCATTAGTGAAAAACACGTTTTTTGTAGCTTTTGTCCAGTGGCACACGCTGCAAGTACCACAAGAGTAGACATAATACTGCTTTTGTATTTTTTTAGGTATGTGTCAGTCTTCTGGATAATTGGTCTTTGGAAGATAAGACCAGGAAGCAAGACCAATATGCATTACCACTTTTTGAATAGCATCCAACTAAGTAACACAAATTATTTAGAAACATTGGCGCACACTGAATAGTGGGAACCTGTCGATACCACGACCCATTTTCTTCCACAGACGATGAAAGAGTTTGAAGGATATGTTAGTAGATTCTGGCCCTTGTGCGACTCGGAGAAGGGCCTTGATTCCACAAAGCACCATAACACGAACTATGGGCCACTAACCTTGTGGCACTTGCAGCGTGTGCCCCTTGACAAAAGTGACAAAAGCAGTGTTTTTCAACAATGTCCTCTCATTATATAGAAATGAGTCACTTTTAGGACAAACGGAGCGAGTTGCACTACAGAGTGCAGCGCGCTCACAGGAGCTCACACAAGGAATTTTTAAAATCGCTGATTATTAGTGTATTTGTTGTGTATTGTTGCCGCTTTTAGGCTTTTAACTAAGAATCCACTTACTTGCACCACATTTGTAAATTCACCGTGTTTGGAGCGGGTCCTTCTCCCGACAGACAGCACTGCGGCGGACATCTTGGCTTGGGGGGGCGGCCTAGAGAAGCTGCGCACGGTCTAGTCGTCGCAAGGACGCTAGACCGGTATTTAAAACGGGCCATGCTGACGCGCAGCGGGCACGCGCTGCGGGCACGCCGGAGCATCGCCGGAGTCACGCCAGAGTCCAGCCCGTCTGCGCCCGTCCGCGCACAGGCGGGCGCAGGGGCTGGGACGGCTGGCCATCGTCGCACTTACTCCTCAGAAATGCTTAAATCTTTGAATAGAGGCGAGCCCATGTTGGACAAAGCAGTCCTGCTGTTGCTTAAAAAGTACAGTATCTCTCGGAATGTTGGGGTCACACCTACCTTGAATAAATGTTCCACGTTAAAAATAGCGAGCCTTAATACCCGCTCGTTGCACTGCCATCATCTGGAGGTATATAATATGCTTCAGGATAGTGACATCGATGTCCTGACTCTTTCAGAGACCTGGACAGATGAGAACTCGTTACCGGATATCATCGCCGCTGTACCAAGCGGATATGATATAATGTGGCATAACCGCCCAGGGGGCTCACGGGGGGGTGGAGTAGCTATTTTGTATAGGAAGACCATGATGGTTGAAAAAATACTAACTGAGACGATTGACTTAGCAGATCTTCTTGGGGTAAAGGTCACAGTAAACAATGTGTGTTGGGTGATCTTGTCTGTTTATCGTCCGCCGAAGGCAACCCCTACCTTCTTTGACTTATTCTGTCCTATTATATCTGACCTTAGGTCAAGATATATAAAAATCTTGGTTACAGGGGATTTTAATCTACATTGGGATAAGCCCACCTGGGATTCACCTATGCGCCAGTTAGACACATTAATGTCCGCATTGGACTTCACACAGATTGTGGATACCCCAACCCATGAAAAAGGGCACATTCTTGACCTTATGTGGACCACCGATGCCACTCTAACATTTAGTGAGGCAGCGCCCTGTGTCTGGTCTGATTACTGTTTGGTCTCGTGTGAGGTCCCCCTCAGCAATGGGGCTGTTCATAACTCACATAGCTTCAGGAAAACCCGGAAATGGATTGAAGTCAATCTGAGAGCCCTGACTGAGGCACATCTGGAACCCCCCCAGGTTTTAGAGCCAGATTGTAATTTGGACCGAGACCACTCTGATCTAACAAGATGTTTGATTCGGGCCATCGATCAGATAGCGCCAGTGAAAACACAGCAAATCAAGGGCTGTGGGAAAACTCCCTGGTTTACTCCGCTCCTAAGGGAAACCAAAACCAAGCTAAGGAGATTAGAAAGGCTGTGGAGGAAATCCAAGCAGGATACTGATAGGGATACCTATAAGGCCTTTCTCCACCAATATAAAAAACTTATGATTCAAGCTAAAGCGGACTATCTTGAGTCGCGCCTAAGCAAGGCCACTAATATCCAGAAAGAAACCTTTAAAATCTTGGCTGAGCTGAGTAAGAAGCCGGATAATGTTAAGCCCCCTTTTGATTGTAATACCTTCCAGACCTATTTCCTGGAGAAGGTGAAGATCATTGTCCAGGAGATAGAGAATATGGCGGCAACAGGGACTGCAATTGCCTTAACATCTAATAAGGCGAGCGACTGTTCTCTTACAATGTTCCCACAGATGGATACATTAATCTTGGAACAACTGATGTGTAAAATTAAATCTGGCTCTCCAGCTGATCCTTGTCCACCTGAGATCTTTCGCATTGCGCGTCCCTTATTGGAGGAATACATCATCTCTCTCCTTAATAGATCGCTAGACATGGGATACCTGCCGAGTGAACTTAAGGAGGCGCGGGTAAGACCCTTATTGAAAAAGCTGGGGTCAGATCCCGCTGTGTTGAAGAACTACAGACCCATCTCCCAGCTGCCCTTTCTCTCAAAAATCCTTGAGCAACATGTTCTTCAGTCCCTGTCCTGCTATCTGGAATCTCACCATCTACTCCACGATAGACAGGCAGGTTTTCGAGCACATCACAGCACCGAGTTGGTGATGCTCTCGGTGCTGGACGAACTAAGAGGTAGGGCTGACTGTAAGAAAGCGAGCGCCCTGATTTTATTAGATCTATCAGCGGCGTTCGATACTGTCAGCCACACCCTGCTCTTGGACAGATTGAAGAGCTTTGGGATTAAGGGCTCGGCGCTGCAGTGGTTGGAATCCTTCCTTACAGGCAGGACTCAAAGGATACAACTGGGGGATGAAACATCTGAGGTCGGGGTTTTAGAGTGTGGAGTACCGCAGGGGTCGGCCCTGTCCCCTCTTCTATTCAACCTATACCTGCAACCCCTGATCGCTGCGCTGGCTGCGATGGACTGTAAAGTCTTCAACTATGCGGACGATACGCAGTTGCTGCTAAGTATAAATGACACCTCGGCCGCACAACTCCAATCCCAGAACATCCTGAGGTTCACGGTACGATGGATGACAGATAACCTTTTAAAAGTCAATCCTGACAAAACTGAGATCTTGGTTATACCATCCACCCTCTCACCTTGGAGTGACCTCTACTGGCCCATGGAGTTGGGCTCGGCCCCAAAACCAAGCCTGGCTGTAAAAAGCTTGGGGATTCGGTTGGACGCTGACCTATCGATGGCGCCTCAGATCGCGTCGGTGGTAGGCAGCTGTACTAATATCATCCGGCAACTGCGGAAGCTATCCCCTATTCTTTCAGAGCCCATGATGCGCTCAATAGTAACTGCCACTATCATTTCCAGAATTGACTATGGGAATGCCCTCTATCTTGGCCTACCGAAAACCCTTACTAATAGGCTTCAGATTCTAATGAATGATGCTGCCCGACTGATTTTTAGACTCCCTAGGAGGTCTAGAGCCACTCCTCTACTACAAAACCTACATTGGCTTCCAATAAAAGAGAGAGTGGAATTCAAGAGTCTGTGTATAGCCCATAAGGTCATCTACGGTAAGGCTCCGGCCTATATCAAGGAGCGCCTACAACTGTACCGCCCGACGAGATCACTTCGGTCCTCGGACCTGCAGTTGCTGACTTGCTCTCGGTACAGGCTAGTGACGAAGGGAGGCAGAGCCTTCTCGGTATTGGTTCCCCAGCTGTGGAACAACTTGCCTGGAGGGCTACGTGAGGAAGGAAACCTCTTAAAATTTCGAAAGAGCCTGAAAACGCTACTGTTCAGGAGAAGCCTGAGCATGGCTTAATCCAATGCGATCTTTTGTTCTGACCTGTTGTGTTATTGTCCTATTCCATCTTTCCGGACGCTTAGAGGCCTGCAGGTGATTAGGCGCGGTATAAAATTAAAATAACAATAACACAGCACGTGAGTTCCAATGGGTGATCCTAGAACATTTAAGGGACACAACAAACTCGGCAAGAAGGATTTTTGGAGAGGGAACTACATTGGGTGTTTAAACTTAAAACTTATATCAATGGCCTTAACAACATCCTGTGGGGCCAGTTCACTTGAGGAGTTAGCCAGTGAAGTATTACAGGGTACCTAACACCAGAAAAACGATGCATACGCAGCACACATACTATGACCAGTTATCCCCTTTTAAAATTATTTTGAATCCTATTTTGTTTTTATTTTTTTCATTTGGTTTTTTTTGAGACATGATCATGACTCAAATAAATAAGAATGGATGAAATGGTGAAACCATATGAGGGACCCTGGATTATTAAATCTTTTATTTGTATCTGAAAATTTAATGATCACACAGGCTTTGTTTTCCATATCCCAATGGAACCTGGTCAATGTTCCATGGAAGACATCCATTCTGTATTGAGCGTAACAGGCTAGTCCTTTCGACAACATAGGTGAGGACGCTCCATCGGCACGTAACTATTGAAACAAAATAGTGCGGAAGAGCACGCATCGGCAAGATGCGGTCCCAGGAGATTCAACGAGGGTTCGCATTGACGCAGTAAGTGGCTTAGTCGGCAGCAGTTGGTGCACGACCCTCTATAGTGGAACGAATGTTCCCCCAACCTTGCTTTGACAATACCGGCTCCTATAACCACACAAATACGGCCGGTTTCACAGGATTTTTTTCATTGTTAATCCAAATGGATTGACGAGCACATATCGGTTCATACAATCTGAAAACGATCTCTCTCTCTCTCTCCTACAGAGTGTGACAGCAGGCCACCATCACCCAGGAGGAACAATTTTGAGATATTAAAGCATCTCATATGTATGTGGATTCTTTGTTTATGTAATTGTCTTGCAACATGTGCGTTCCTACTGGAATGTTGAGTCTGTGTCACAGCCACATATCCTGCATCAAATAACCAATGGTTGTGGGTTTCAAGTTCAGTAGAAGCATGCACCAGGGTAACCCTGCTGGGTGAGGGTTTTACAAGAAAAACTTTGTTTATCCCAGCATTGGGAGTTATCGGGTGTAACACTACTGGGTTCTCTGTTTGGTATACTAATAAATACCTTGAATATAAGACGCTCATTCATCATCCAGAATAATTTCTTGCAGTGAGGCACTCATGTAGTGATGTGCTCAGTCAACTTGTGAGACTCTTACGAAGTGGATGAGGAGTTTTCTGAATGCGAGATGCTCTGACTGGTGCACTTTCTCCATTCGAGGTGCTGTGGCAGTGTCTGGTGACTACTGTTAAAAATATGCCAGTGAGACTCTCGCTCAGTGACTTATGAATAATCTGCTGATAAAATGTTTATCAAAAGTTTGAATAGTATATCCGTCATTTCCAGCACTTGGAGTTGGCAAAAACTGCAGTATAAAGTGTTAAATAAGTGAAGATGATGATTATTATTTCACACGTTCGTTTGCTTGTGAATATTATCTACTGAGATGCTCACCCATTCACTGATGGACACTGTGCAAGGGAGAATCATGGGCACTTCCTGTCAAAAACCCTGCAAATCTTTCAAGTTAAAGACTCTCCCAATAAATACTCTTATTTTTGTGTGTGTGTTTGACACTTTCAGTGCATTGTAAATACTAAGTTGCCTTTTAACTCTCTTTCTACAGTGCAAAAGTTTGCTAAAGAGCGAATTGCCCCACTTGTAGCAACTATGGACGCAAACTCAAAAATGGAGCAGTCCGTGATCCAGGGATTGTTTGAGCAGGGGGTGAGTAGTGTTGGGTAGCGTGTTCTGGAATATTCCACAACCAGTACAAAATCAAAGGACCCTCACCACCCAGAGGTACATCTTTACTTCAAGGTGCTTCTTCGAAAAGAATGACGAAGGTAACTGCTGGGGCAATGTAGTTTGGTTAAAGAAGCCTTAAACTGAATTGACTGTAACTGTAAGTAGAGGAGGCAGGTGCTAACCAGACCTCTAACAGAAAAGAGACTGACAACCGAGAGACAAAGCAAAAAGCATTGTTAGGCATAAATGCCAACACCATCTTGAGGGAGCAGAAATACAAACCTGTAGTAAACCTAAGCAGGGCCTACAGTAAGACCTCTAACGAAAGTTAGCATGAACATAAGTACTGTCACATTGGAAGAGGAACATAGAGTACAGAGTCATGAACAGAAGTAAAGTACTGGAACAAGCAGAAAGAAATATTAGAAACAGGGATTATAAAGGGTTTGACACAGGAAACCAAGTCGTGAGCTAAAAGTCATGAACAGAACCTGCACAACTAAATTACAAAGAAAACTCAGCCGTGATTAAAATCGAGTAGCTTAGGTATTGCTTCCAACAATGTAGTGATTTAGAATATTTAACATAGCTTGCTACTGAGTTCGTGACTGCTTCCAACACATTAGTTCCAGCTTCAGGACCAAGAAACGCTATCAAAGAGGTTGGAAATAACAAGGCTGTGAGGGATCTGGAAAGAAAATGCAAACTATATGGAAAGAAATCCAGCTACAGGTGTGCAGGAGGGAGCCCTAAGGATTCTCAGAATTGGGAAGTAATTCAATTGTTAACTAGAAAAGACTTAAGGCCTAGAAGCTCAAAGAGCATCAAATTGCGAGAGGCTGCATAGTCATTAAAAAGGAGAGCACAGCAAGGGAAAAAAAAATACATTTGAAAACACTTTCAGTAAAGGCTGTTATAAGAATGCTTTTAAGAAGAGGCTTAGGAATGCTTACCAAAACCCCTGTTGCGGCATCGTGAAGTCCATAGCAGCTGCCAGGAATAAGACTTTCTGGCACACTATCGATGCCAATCTCTGCAGAGGAACCCAACAGCGTTATGCATACGTGGCATGTAAATTGTAATGTAGTTAGCAGTAAGTTTTGCCTGAAACCACAAGACAGTTGCGTGCCAACACTAACCGCAGAATTCCAGAAGTGTGCGGGAAATGTATTGGTCCCAGAGTTCTCCAGACAGCACCACCCTTTGCCACTTGGCATATTATTGTCAGTCTCCTCTACACTCTGCTTATACAACCCTTTTTTTCAAACAGTTCAGCGCATCTCCTTATGCTCTGCACAGTGCATCACCAATATATCCCTTCATAGACTGCTGAGTGTTTCCCGCTTACACCTGGCTCAGGACTTCTCTTTTTTGCGTGCTTCTTCGTGTCTCACTCGCAAGTAGCTCAGTAGATCTTCCTTATGCGAGACTCCACGGATCCTCCTAATTAATTGTTCAGTCAGCACATCTCCCTTTCAGTCTGTTTAATGTGTCTCTTAAGTGCCCCTTTCTTACAAATGGCTGTCTCTTCAGCACACTTCACACATAATAGAACACTAAGGAGCCCAGAGTGAGGATGCGGAAAAGAGCAGAACATGGCATAAGTGCGCATCTATGATAGGCCGATCAATGTATCGCTACTCAACTCTCAGCGAGTTTCCCTAGCAATACTCCTTTGTGTGGATTTCTCTTTCAGTTGATGGGCATTGAGATCGATCAGGAGTTTGGAGGCACTGGAGCCTCCTTCATCTCCCTTATCTTAGTGGTCGAGGAGCTCGCCAAAGTGGATCCCTCAGTGTCTGTCTTTTGTGATATACAGAACACGCTAATCAACACCTTATTCAGAAAGCTCGGGACTGAAGAACAGAAGAGCTACTATTTGCCGCGTTTGGCTAAGGACCTGGTTAGTGAACAAAGCCAGCAATGTCTAAAGTGCGCCTGCTTCTTTGCTCCATGCTTGTTTCTCTTTGCTCCTTGATTCTTTGTTTTTGATCCATGCTTGTTTCTCTCTGCTGCTTTCTCTCTTCCCCATGCATCTTGCGTCTTTTTCTGCTGCGTGCTTCTTACGCTTTGTGGCATATGTTTGGCTCTTTGCTGTGCACATCTTGCTGTCTTCCTTGCACATCTCTTTCTAAACTGAATTCTGTGTTAATTGAGTCTCTTGGTTTCAGTACTTTTGGGGTGTATGCATTAGTTTTTCAAAGTAACATGTAAAAATATGAGTTTTACTGATGTCTATAATAACTGTTTGATTGTATTTCTCCACTGTGATTATTTGTGGATTTTTGTTGCCGAGTCTCTTTGAAATGATGACTCAATACCCAATTGTGTCAAGCTGTGTGTGTGTAAGTCAAGTATTTTCAAAACCAATCACATCAGCATTCACTAGCCATGCTAACCAACTACGTCTTTATGAGTTCAGCCTTCCATGTGACAAAAAATGCGAAGACCATAAAGAAGACCTTCCTTGGCTTGCTGCTTAGCTCATCCCAATGCCAATCCATATCAAGAGAAACCTCTCTTTCCAGCATCACCTCCATCCACATCCCCTTGCTGCCTTTTGGCTGGACCAACCTCACCACCCTCTCCTTTAAACTAACCTGCTCCCAAATCCACCAAGGCCAGGCTAGACTGATAAAGATTATGAGCAAATTCTTGAGGATCTTCTTAACCCCTTCGACGCTCATGACGGAACGGTTCCGTCATGAGCGTCGGTTGAGCTGTGCTCATGACGGAACCGTTCCGTCATGAGCCCGCCCGCGCAAGCAGCAGTCAGCACCGCGGGGGAATCCGCCCCGCATGGAAGGGGTTAAAAGATACCTTCTAGAGTGATAACCCAGGTAACCTAATTTGACCCCAGCACAGATATCAGGAATGCTACATGACTTCAGCAGCAGCATCCTTCACACAACTGCAGACACCCATGCATTAAGAAAGCCCCAGCTTGTGAAAATTAAGCTATCCACGCCTGGAGCCAGGAGAACATCAACAGCAGATGTTACATTACACCTTAGGAAATGAAGTCAATGCGCTCCGCTGCAGTTTGATTTCGTGCACCTGAAACGCCTACACCAACCAGGAACCCCAAACCCTTAAGCCTGAAATGAGTGGTGCTCGTTGAACATCCCAAGTCCTAGCATTCTTTATTCACATCCACCTTAGCTGCTGCACCTCACACACAAGATCAGGACCACCTGTTAGCAACCATCACTAGCAAACAGCCATCCATACCAGCCATCCTTGTGCTGGTTCTATCGCATCTCAATACCAGCAGCGCCCTGCAGGTAGACATCCAAGATACCCAGCAAACCTCCCCCAACATTATTTTTTCTGCAACGCTTATTTCTCATTATAGTTTTTTCGAACTAGACAGGATGACCCCAATTCTCACAGAATCCAAAAGGCTCCCTCTGCCCAGTTGCATCATCTTAAAACATGTATAGTGTGTATGATAGTCAATTTCAGTACCCAGCTGTATGAGGACATCTGTAAAGCTCCACAAGATACAGATTAGTAGCATCGACAGACTGGAAACCTGGAAGCAGAGGAAAGAAAAGACCATACTTGTATATCCCCTCTATGTTGATCCTCCCCATCTCTACATTCTTTTGATGCACTGTATACGGCACACTAGTCTAAAGTCCTCTGCTACGTTTGAGCTGTTTTGATATGTAGCTCCATGTAGATACATAATGACTTTTGTATAGTTCATGAACATGCAGACACAATAGCCACAAGCACATTAAAATAAACTATCCTTACATAGACAGACCAATACTCCAAGAGACATCCAAGCACATGCAGCACACATATAGACAGCCACACACACAGTCCGACATGCCTTCTTGCGCCTAAGCAAACAAAGGCTATCTGAGGGGTAGTCACCAATGCATATAAACCAACAGACATATAGGTACCTTTGCTTACAGACCAGCGTAGACACTCATACAGTCTCGCACAACATGTGTACAGTGAGAAAGCACACAGGGAAGCGCACACAGAGAAAGCGATGGGTTAGATCTGACAAATGGACAGATGGATTAACCATGTGCATGCTTGCTTTGTTCTAGGGAGATTGATTCTTGGTCTCTAATTGATAGTTGCCTCCATGGCAGAGGAAATCTCATTCGATGTGGAAAATGTAGTTGAGTGGAACTTTCTTAGAGAAATAATTTCTACTGGGTGATGGAAGATTTCAGGCTCCATGCTTATTCATTCCCTGCCTTCTAGCACTCTGCATGCTCATTACATTGCTCTCTTTGGTATCATACCTGTGTAGTAATGCATCTTTTTAAGAAACTCATCACATTGAGGTTTGCCATTTGCTACATGTTAAAGAAACATCATGTTTCCAATCAAGACCATTCCTTTTTATTAAGGGTCTTAGTCTAGTTTGGTAAAATTATTCAAACACAAACTACAATCTCCAGAAAGTACTACTCTGTAAAATAATACATAGTACGAGAAACTTTACATTTAGCATACACTTAGAGATCCGACCATCCTTGTTGCACAATGGACATTGATTAACTCTGCCAGCTTGTATCATCTAACGAAACATACCTTAGTAGTTTATGATGTTGACAGTTTACTTATGATGTTTTCCTTCTTTAGAGTGTTTTAAGTTGCCATGCTGTAGCTAAGTTACTGAATACAATATTTACTTTTCTTTTATTCTTCTTGCTTTTGAAACTTTATTGCTGTCTTTCCGTTTTTTTTCTCACAACAAATTTTATTGGGTTTTGACAATGATCTGTGGCCTCGTAGGCAGATAAATATACACAGGATGATAGTATCAACATACCCATGAACATTGACCAGAATCTGCACATCTGACCCACCCTCACCCAAGCATGACACAGCGGACAAGAACATCAGCATCAACTTAGTCACTGGTCACTTGCCTTCCCCATCTTCCCTCCACTCTCGTACTTTTGAACTTTTGAATATCCTCATCAAAATATGATCTCAAGGAGCGACCAGGCTGTAAAACAAATTCCCTGTATTTTGCGCATCTCTGCTAAATTTTAGTGTGTTTCTGTGGCCATCCCCTTGCCTATGAACACCAGACCAATACAATGGTCCATGATTTTTTAGGTCGAGCCTAGCGCAGCGTGCATGCACTGCTCTAGGAGACTACCTTTTGGAATTGGTCTGCACTTTTCTAACACTTGTGCATGTGGTGGCATCCACTTTGCGGGTGCAAGCAGCGGCGCACAGGGGCCATCTCTTTCTAATTAGCGTAGCAGCGCGCTGCTTTACATTTGCCTGTCTCGCGGTCGCTTTCTCTTTCTTGCTTGTCTCGCGGTCGCTTTCACTTTCCTGTTCCCTCCACACTTTTTTTTATACACGCAACACTTTAAACAAACAAAACATATGCAAGTTAAGGGTGCTTTAAATGGGCCGGTTCCGGCATTTTGTTTTATTTTGCGAGGGAGAGTATCTGCATTTCTCAAGAAAAACGTAATAGTTTTAATTGGAGAGTACCAGCACTTCTTAAAACAAGCAGGTACTCTGGTTCAGCAATTCAATTTTTACATTTCAAGCATTGCCCGCGGGCATGCACAACGATGTCTGCTCGTGCACGCGCTTTCCTTGAACACGCACACTTTTCCTCGAGCTGGCTGTTCTTGATACTGTAAACTGCTCCCACTCATGCACAGTGCACTGGTGTGTGTTTCTACAATTATTTGTGCAGACAACACATGCAAAGCCAAGTGCATTTCAAGTATATTTTGATTGTAGCAACGGACGAATGCTTGACTTACATTTATTCCAGTGGAAAGAACATGAAAGCATCGATTCGACAACAGTGTAACAGTGTCATATATGACAACGAGTCTGTGCCAAACCAAACATGCGAGTTGGGAGTCCGAACCCCTTTCTTAATTAAATCTCCCTAATCCTTATGTAAACTAAACGCAAGACAGGGTTTTTTACGTTTCTAATGCTCAGTGCACCTTTAACACCAACCCAGTTTCCTTGCATGGAACCCACGCTAAACAAACACAACACGGGCACTCCATCTCGGATAACTTACAAATCCATTTGAAACCAGTTTGAGCTGGTATCTGGCCTAGTTCCGGCAACCCGGGTGCTGGAACCGGGAGAAGGACGGGGGAGGGAGGGTTGCGCTCAGTCTGTGGCTGCCCGGCACAAAAGGGGACATGCATACCTACCCTTGCTCCTGCCGTCCCACAGACAGGGTTGGTGTATACTCGGAGATTGTGTAGTTTATTGGCCAACCTGCGCTGTCTAAACCGAGGGGCCTCTTTTTTCATTATCCTGGCTTTCCTACTCAGCAATGTGATCATGGGCGGATAGCTCTATCTACCACAGCATTTGTTTCCTTTTAGCAGAAAATAGGGGACACTTTCAGATTGGTGTTCTATGCTGTCCCTGGACGTTCGCTTTGTCCTTCTTTCAAAAAGCGACCCTCCCGCATGTCAAATAAGCTATGAAACCGCCTCTCCCTGATCTTACAGTATTGGAGTTTTCTGAAGTGGCAGGACTGTGCGTTTAGTTTTAAGTTGATATATGGCCTGTCTTTGTTTGTAAATAAACTGATGGACTTTAAGTGGGGTCAAAAAACTGGGGCATCCAGAGTCAGAGAGCATGTGCTGCTCTGCGAGGCTTGCTATATTCTGTGAGGTTTGAACACACCAACTTAGCTAACAAACATTGACAAAACCAATAGCTCTAGCTAAACACTTATAAAGCTCCAAAGGCGAGACCTACTGGCCTATGTCAATGCTTGTTTCAATACTACAAAGGATGGGGGAGGGCAGTGACTTTCCGTTTTAACATTTCAGTGGTTTAATTCAATAAAATATTCTGCTTAGTCACTTTGAAAGAGGTGGATTGTTAGGCATGTTTGAAATATTGAAATTCAGGCACAAGTCTGTAGCAACAAATAATGCCTGCTTTTAACCCTTTCCATCAGTTGTGCACATTTGTATTCTGTTGATAAAGCAGTTGTAAAATTTCACTGTAAAGAATTTGGTCATGGTCAGTGTAGTGTCAATTATTAGAATTCTGTGACCACACAGGAATTGGTATTTTTTTAATTTTCATAGTGGTTATGTTTTTAATGTGTGTAATGTAAGCATAATGCTCAATGTAACTGTTCGATTGAGCATTATGCTTACATTAAAAACATTAAATCGAAGTTTAATGTGATTCTGGTTTTGAGTCAGAAAGACACTGTTAAACTTCAAGCTATACTGCATGAATTGTATTTATTAAATAGGTCCTATTTAAATTACCACAGTGTGTGATATTGTGTAGCTGAGATAAGGATAACTTTTGTATTTTACGTATTTAAAAAAAAAACATATTCCTCAAGCAAGTTGTTGCTCAGTTTGTGCTAATTTAATTAAGCAGTATCTTTTACAGGACAGTAGATTAGCTCAAAGTGCTAATTTGTTTTCATAGACATCTTAATATTGCGGGTTTTTCGTTTGTAAACGCTGTGAAGTAAAAAATTTTCTATTCTCAAGTTCTAGTGCTACTTAGTATATATATTATGGAAAAATAAGGTAAAGTAGGCCCTGATGGGATTCATACGTGTGACCTGTACGTCACACACACTGGTGTCTGCACTGATTGCTTAAGTCTTACAGCTATCTTAGCAAATGAAAAGCATACTTGGTTAACTTGGAAGATTTCTGAGGGTATTCCCATTTCGAAACAGATTGTATTAGCTGTGTGCCTGGCCGTGGTAGGCTCCTCAGCAGTATGACCTTTGGATGAAAATTCCTGTTAAAGTTATGAAGGGGGTCTTTAATCCGTTGAAGGTTTTCTGACAGAAGGACGTATTCCATATTAAATTTGCAGAGGAGTATGCCCAAGCCACTTCAGGAGCAGCGTGGCAACTGTATATTCCAGTAATCTTAAGGCCTAAACTCATGATCTGGTAAGTGTTGTTGGCCCCAAGCACATTCCATAGTAGGCCGGTGATAACGTGTGGTGCACACATGCTCTTAGACTATAAGTCCTTTGGACTAAAAACTCTAAGATCACTTGCTTAAAGACTTAAATGGGTTCAAAAGTTGTACATTACTTAGCCCAACTATAATATTCCAAATGTCTTATTCCTCAGCTTTTTATAATGCAATTGAAAGGAAACATTTGGGATTTTGTCCAGTTTTAGTTTTACACAAATAAGCCATGTGCTGCAGAGAATGGAATGCTGGGTGGTCGTTTCCTCTTCTTTGAGAGACACAAGGCTAAGGATAGACTTTAATGGCTCACCCAGTCAGGTCCCAAGGTCAAAGTCTGGTTAGGATTTGCTACTAGATTAGGAAATAACGTCTTAAAGTAGAAATGTTTTAATTAATTGGCCAAGTACTGAGCTTATTTTGAGAACAGTGAAGAGAAAAAGGGTAAAGTTAGCATTTTAATATGAAAATAATTTGCTATATAGTTTCCTTACAACTACTTATGCACTATACCTGGGGTTGGAAATAGTGCGAAGTCCTGAAATTTGTATATGAAATGTAATTATTTAACTATATGCACTATATTATTGATGTCAATCACAGTACATATGTGAATATTGTTGGGGAGCAGTTACATTTATGAATATTAATTGGAACAGATTAATGAATGATTGAATTATTCTTGGAACATTTCTGTTCTAAAATTGCTGGGAATCAATGAAGTCTTTATTCCTTGTCTATGACAATGGTTGTGATAATAATTGAGGTGAGGAAAATGAACTGACAAAAGCGTAAACACCGAAATGTGTCTTGTATTTAGTGTGGAATAAACACTGGGCAAGCCACCTATCGAAGGCATTCCTTTTTTTTTTCTTCAATTAATTTTGGAGTAATTGTCCTGTGAGTTATTGTCAGGTTTCAGTTTAGCACCTGGGCACCGGCACTGTTGGTGAGGAGGTGTTTTTTATATATATATATATATATATATTCACTTAAAAAACTGAAAGGTAAAGTAACATTATAGTAAAGTGAAATGTTAAGTAACAACGTAACTTTTAACACTCTAAAAACCACCAAAATTCACTGGTATAGTTATCTCAAGCAAGTATAACTCATGCACTAATGTAACTATAACTCGCGCTCCTACCATGCACGGTTTTCTCAGTACTTTCACTGCAAATGTTGCAGTGATATTATTAATGATGTCATAGAAGATGTAATGAGTTATGTAATGTGTGGTAATTAGCAGTGCATGGTGAGGGCACGAGTTATAGTTACCTTAGGGCATGAGTTATTGTTACTTGAGATAACTATAAGTAGTGAATTTCAGTGGTTTTTAAAGTTTAGAACATTACATTGTTACTGAACATTTCACCTACCTATAACGTTACTTTAACCTTATTTTTTTTCAGAGAATCTGTAGGTTTTTTATTGTAAAGTAATATTTGATTACCATATGTAAATTGGCCGTGCGCAGCGGGGGTTTGGCTGCAGGGCCTGGCCTGCAGCCACCCATCCCACATGCAACCAATCCCACCCAGGTGACCTACCACTTGCTTGTTGGGGGCCGCAGGAGGAGCCCCAAGGCCCCGCGTCCCCAGGTATCTCCTCGCATCCAGCGGGAGCCGGCATTGCTCCCACCTGATGGGAGCAGCTACTAATGCTGCTCCATCTGAGCTGAAGCAATATTTTGATCTGTTTCCCTGCCCGCATCAGTGCGTGCAGGGAAATTGATCAAATGCCTGCTCCCAGCCAGTGGGAGTATTTTTAAAGCTCCCACCGGCTGGGTGGAGACTTTGTGTTTGCTCCCGCTTGGTGGGAGATAAAATAATGCTCCTTCCAAGTAGGAGCAAACACCGCTTTCCCTATCTGTGTCAGAGGAGTGAGCATGGAATTCGCTATGTACCGGGGGTGGGCTCCCGGGACATACCTAGTGAGCCAGCCCTGGGGGAGAGGGTCTCGGGGGGCCATTAGAGGCTCAGGCAGGAAGAATGCATACCCCCACTCACCATAAACAATGTCGACCCCGGGGCCAAAAGCAGCTTATGCATTGGGCCATGAGGGTTGGGGTCCCCGGGGCCGAAAGCAGTCCTGGGAGGGGGGCTGCCTGCACCCCCTCAAATATGCATTGGGTCCCGGGGGCTGAAAACAGACTGGGGAGGGGTGCCGCTCGAATCCTCAACCCCCTTAAGTGAATGGTTTGGGACACATTTTGAGGATCCCATCCATTATGTATGTTTCACGTTTTAGCAAATTATCAGCTGTAGAGAATATTAGGATTCATATTTCGTTATTTAAGTTGTCATGTAAAAGGAAAGGTTCCTCATGGGCCGTATTAGGATGTCAGGTGGACCGCCACCGAGAGGTCGTCATTGGTCTGATCGACATCCAAACTACGTGTCTGATCACTGCATTGTGATGCAGGCGGTCGGACCACAGATGTTGGGGGGAGAAAGACCGCCGCCTCTAACAGGATCCAAGATCCCATCGGGAGACGGTTGGAATCGTATCCCTTCCGCCCACCCCCGGGCTCTGGCCCACCCTGGGTTTTTTGCAAAAAAGTGCGGGAGACCCTGGTTTTTTTTTGGTTCGGTTTTAATTTGTCAGAGTTTTTTTTAAATGTGTTTGGTCTCATGCGGGATCCCCCACCATCAGGCCTAGAGGGTCAGTGTATCTGTACCCATCCCCTTTGTCTTTTTTGTGTGTTTTTTTCTAGGGCTTTGGACCGAGTCTGGAGTCCTAAGATGGCTGCCACCACTTCCTGGTTGAGGTGGGGGAAGCCAATCAGATCTCACTATGTGATCTGTCGGCTCTGCAGATCCTCCGTTGCGTGAAATATACAACCTTTTTTTTTTAACCTTAATTCCTCCAAAATTACTGAACAGATGTACACCAAAACACGAAAAGCACTCTTTCTGGCCAAGTTGTAGTTTTCTGACATATTTGGTGTAAATCCATTGAGCGGTCTGGGCTGTAGTGCTGTCTAAAGGTCCTATGGAGGAACGACTGGGGAAAAATCATTTTGGGGCCTCCCCTTTTTCTCGGTCACCACTTGGAGCAACACCCCGAAGCTTTCCAGGCACAAAGTAGTCAAAAAGTTACACTTTTTTCAAAGGGTGTGTCTGTCTGTCTGTCTGTCTGTCTGATTTAATGGAGGCTGCCAAATGGGTTTCAGGAGTATGCACCAGTCAAAATCTTAATTTCAGCTGCCGACGCGTTTTGTGCTTCTTGCACTTCATCTAGGGCTTTGGCTGATTTCCGGCATGCACAGACAATTTTCTTGAAGACACCTGGTTAGTCTTTAAGTACCTGCCCCTGTGGGCGTGGCGACCGTATGGCCTGCTGGTACTCGTAGTGCATCAATCTTCCTCCAGTGAGTTTGCTGTGCACCCAGAAATTGAATTACATTCGATATTACCACAGTGGGCTGCTTGGCATCTTCATTCGACCAACCAGCACCTCAATTTGGCTCCTGTTCCACATGCTGGATCTGCCGCTTGGCGTCACCGCGGGTGCACTCTTGCAGCGGT
The DNA here is from genome assembly GCF_964204655.1 of Triturus cristatus. Taxonomy (NCBI): domain Eukaryota; kingdom Metazoa; phylum Chordata; class Amphibia; order Caudata; family Salamandridae; genus Triturus; species Triturus cristatus. The sequence goes on along the minus strand of NC_140580.1, from coordinate 74,919,482 downwards.
ACTCCTCCCATATATATATATATGTGTGTGTGTATGTGTATGTGTGTATATATGTGTATGTGTGTATATATGTGTATATATATGTATGTATGTAACATTTAGTTTTTCCTTTTTAAAACCTGTCCAATTATAGGGAAATAGTCACTACATCTAAAGGGACTAGAAATAGCACTTACAAACCTTTTGAAAAAAAAGCAAAAACAAAGGGAATGCTGGGCAGTGCTAGCAGGCATGCTTCACAAGCAAAGCCGAAAAAACTATACTGTGACTTTTTAGAGCCTCACCCTTGCATCAGTATCATGTGCCAGAGGTGACAGGTCAGTTTATATTTCCAGCTCTTGTCAACAGGATTCTGGAGCACTGAGCTTTACCTTTTTTGGCTATTTCTCTTAAGAAAAGCTTTTAGAACCTGGTTGAATCCACCTCATTCAACGTCCCTTTAGGGATAGAAAGGTTTTTCAGCTGTTTCTACCTGGAATCTTTATTTTTTGAGTCATAATGCCTTCATTTTTTGCGAAGTGCCCTGCCTGTGGTACAAAAAAAGACCAGTCCGATCCGGTTGTCCTCTGTATTGTATGCCTTCCAGAGGATCACCATCTCGACGTCGAGAAGGCACAGTGTTGTGAAGAATACTCGTATCCAATAAGTTTGACACGTAGATTTATTGTATAGACAGCACCACCTGGATACACGTCTGCCAACAGCTCCCACCAGGCTCTCAACTGTCTCCCCAGAACTCTCCCCGGCACGGACCCAGACTCTAGAACATCTATCGAGTCAACTAGGGTCCGTGCCCAAACAAGTTTAAATTTAAAAGCGCTCCACACCTGTGCTGCGTGCTACAATAAACACAACACACAGTAAGTCTATGTCAAGACCACCTTCGATGTCAAGACCAACTCCTTTATCAAGACCACCTCCTTTATCATCTGTGTCATCTCCATGGATGTCAAGACCACCACTGTGACCAACATCTGCTTCTCCATCACAAAGGTCTTCAGTAGGTTGGCTATGTCGCCTTAAAATGGCAAGAGTACCAAATTTTTAAGACTCTGAGTCCCCCAAGGCATACTAATCCACCAGAGAAATAACGTCTGCGGTCAGTTTGTCACCTATTCCTCTGCCACAATGGTCTGCCTCCACGCTTTTCTCCAGCGCCATCTGCTATTCCTCTACAGTTAAGATCACCACAGTAACTCTTCAGGTTCATCTTACACTTCGGACTGGTCTTCCATCAGGGACTACTCACTGCCTTTATCTGACTCCGCTCCAGTAAGAATATTGCTGGTTGAGGATTGCAGACATTGTCTAAAAAACATTCAGGAAGACCCCAAACGATAGACAGAAGATTAGGCTGCACGGCCTGCAGGAGAGACTTTAGGAAGCAGCATCAGGATGAAGGGCAAGGAAATGTTTTGCCATCCACCCCAGCACTCTCCTCACACTTATGGAACTACCCAAGAGGTAGATATAAAGAGCATAGAAGGACAGAAAAAAGACAATGTTCCCCTTTAACATTGAGGCCTTCAATGTAAACAAACGGTACTGTGTCAACACGCTTGCAGTCTGGATATGGTTCATCCATGACTCTGAAATCATCAATATCAAGAAGGCCAAGTAAGTCAATGTCAAGACTACCTCCCTCATCATTTCCACTACAAGGTCTCGGCTTCTGCCTTTCTCAGTTAGCTTTCTTAGTTCTCAGATCCGTGGCTCCACAGTTGATACTGCTGGATTTTCAGTGAATTGGCATCATAAGTGAGGATTCCATTTGGAATGTGAAATCAGTGCACCCTTGAGATCGCTTGATAGCTGTAGTAATTAGTTGGTGTTTGTTATGTTCAGTCTATCTGGATGTATTGACTATAAATGATAAATTCATTTTCTCTGGAGTTCAGTAGTTTTTCCTTTAAGACGTGCTCCAAAGCGAAAATCTTAAAATATGATTGCAAATGGTCCACAAAGTGAAAAAGATTGGCTACTGGCTGGTCATGTTTCTTATTAACTATTGCTTATTTGTGGGGCCCGAATAGCGTATGGAGTTCATTCGCGGTTTTGCCTACTTATTGTTTTTTTTTTTGTTTTAGCTTTGGCGTTGACTTCGAATCTCATAAATAATGCATGTTGATCGACATGTAAGATTTTGCCTTATGCTTTAGGTTCTACTTGTAACAGAACTTGTTACTGATGAGGTTTGTAAAAGGTATTCATGTGTGATGCACCTTTTAGAATCACATCATAAGCCTCTGGCAAGGATACGCATTTAAAACTCCTACTGCTTTACAATTGGAGTTACCGGAGTTGGTATTCTGTGTTTTTTGCTACCAAAGAACCCTTTACAGTGAGCTTTTTTTGTGCACATGGGAGCCATTGATTGCTTTCCCTGCTCTTATTCATCTCACCTCCCATGGCAGACCCATGCATTAAAAATAAGCTTCAGGGGGTATGGCATTTATAGGTCTTTTGGCCAGTCGGCTAATCACACGAAGGAGAGTAAGAACCTTCAATGATTTCGTGGTAAAAACATATGGTTTCTAGCCTATAAAAGTACCCTTATGGGTCCATATTTCTTGCTGCCTCCAAAATATTTATCCTGTGACCGAGACTATATCTGAATTCAGAAAACTCGGATGTTGATCCGGGGTGTGATAAATATTGTTTGTATCCCTTTGACAAACAGTAGCTTACGACATATATAGCTATGCTGTTGGAATCAGGATCTTTCTGTTTTTAAGTTCTGGTGAATGCTCATGTCCAAAGATGGGCACTAACAAGCACAGAACCATGTTAAGGTTTTGTGACTGGCAGATTCCTAATTTTCAACTTGAGTGGTTTTAATTGTGTGACAAGGAGGCATAAAAAAATATTTGAGCCTACCCTGACAATATTTTATTTGGCCTAATGGTGAACGAAAGCATGAATCCTTGTCTCCTAGCAGCGACTAAGACAATTGGCAAGAATAACCTAAAATATAGAAGTATCGTAGAACTCTCGATGGATGGACCACTATATTAGCAATCCTGTAGCGTGCTGCTCTTCCTGTGTTAGATGAGAATCCCAAGGATGAGGCGTACCACTGTGTATGGGTGAGTTTTGGATGGAAATGTCTCTTGCATGGTAGGAGAGGTGAACCTCTGCACAGAGTGCCCAGCTGCTTTAGTTTCTGGATCCTTCGTAACACATTTTTGGTCATGGATAAACAAACTTGGTTTGTCAAGTCCGAGGCTTGTCTCACAGATTGAGGTCCAGTTAACCGGGAGGGCCGCACAACATGCTACCCTCATAGTGGTGGAGGGCTTCCATCCTTTCCGCGAGCTGAGTAACACAAGTCCAATGGTAGCAACATACTAATTTATAGTAAGTAATCAAGTACTATAGCCAAACCATCTGACCCCTGTCATGGAAATGGGGCCTACTTGCCCACTCATAGGAAGTTCTGTGGTTCTGTGCGTAGCTCAGCTGTCGCCTACATCTGGACGGATGTGGAGAGACAGTGCATGCATGTTGAAGTGCACAGCACTGGTATGCACAGGAGCCAGTGTCTGCTACAGTACATGGAGGCAGCCCATCCATGTGTAAGTGCATCGCACTGGAGTGTACAGGTGCCTGGGAAGTGGTACTGTACATGAATGACTACACACATGTTGATGTGTAGCACCAAGTATACATGAGTGCCTGTAGGTGATACAGTGCAATGCTGGAGAAAGATGTGAAGGTAGATGAGCTACCTGAACAGATTTGTGCTTCGCTGCATTCCTGAGAGCTAAGTGGGACACACAGCGGAGGAAGAAAGAGCCAGGCTCTCCAGGACTTTTGAAAAGGGCTCTTTGATTCTGAAAGAGGTCACTGGTCAAATGGACCTGAGCACATCTCTAGAAATAGAAGGAGCTGATAAGGGAATCATAAAGAGTAAGGCCTGGTTCTTTGTGAACATTTGATGCACATATCACTAAGGTGGACATCCAGGTGTGATCTTCTTGTTACTCCCATAGCCTGTGTTTCGTGCTATCAAATATAGACACTCCTGCAGTGATAGACTGCTCTCTGGAGGAAGTGGGCGCTTTAAAGTTGGCAACCCCAAAACATGAACTTCAATGTCCTAGACACTAAATTACTTTTGTGTCTGGAAATGGATTATAAAAAAGGGAACTTGTCAAACTGAAGCTGTACATCAGCGTGGAGAAGCTCATCACAACCAGGACTGATGACTTCGGGTCTGCCAGTCTCCCAAGCTTGATGGAGAGTCAAGAACTCTTGCCTGGAGACTGTAGCACCAGCTTCTGCTATAACCAAGACGAGGAGGCCCTGCTATGAGAAGATCACTTGTAGGAAGGAAGGTCCAACGCGGATCCTTCCGAGTGTATCCAGGAGCAGTGTGTGAGATTCTGACATGTCGGGACAATCGCATCAATCAGGACATCTGCCATTGTGCATAGTCTGCGACCCCTGTATACCAGGTGGGGCGGTGATGAAGAATGCGTGTCATTGCCCTTGAAGCTGCGTTGAACAAACGAAGGGCTATTGTGCTTACCATAGTAGGCTAACCCTTGGGACATCAGGTGTGAAAGACCAAAACAGTTGGGCCCAGTAACTGCTTGCTTGTGGCCCTCTAAAAGGGATTCTGACAATGAGGTTTTTTTGCCTGTGTGACAAAGGATAATATTGACAAGTTAGTTGTAAGGTTTATGGCAGCTTAAGCGAAGAAAACCAATATCATAATGTCATAGGTTTGTGCTGCACAAGTAGTACCTTTCTCCTACTGTATCTCGTGAATTCCACTGGTTCATTGTTGGTGAGAGATGTGAGGAAATCAACCTAAAGGGGATATTGGCTTTATAATATTAAAACAAATAAAGGCAAAGGAGAAACCCCACACACTCAGAACACCTCTTTACCCATGAATATTTGTGTTATTTAGCGGCTAATTTCTCAAGGAGGAAGAAGTTAGCCTACTGTATTCCTTTTCTGTTGATAGGCTTTGTACTTATTGACCAGCCCAACCCTAAATCTCAGACTTCTGAGTTATTCAGGTGCCACATTATACTTCATGGACCAAAGGCCAATTCAGCAGTTAGTTTTCACCATCATACCCCAAAAAAAGTATGGAGCTTGTTTTGGCACTAGATGGTACAGTCACTGACTTTAGTCTAAGTCACCGAATGATCCTGCAGCGTTGTCATGATATGTCACAGTGAGCTTTTGCATTTTCATTTAATCATTTCTACCCAATGTCAAGCAACTTTTAGAATGCCCTGGATAACCTTGCACAACTTTCCTGTGTATTGTCCACTATGGTAAGAAGTTGAACGCTGTGTTTGGAACCAAGGATGGTCTTTAGAAGTTCTTTATCTTGCATTCACACTCTGCATTGCAACAACAACGTTTCAGCTCTTAAACATGACGTTCTTGTTAACATTCTAGATATCTTGTTTGCATAAATGATATTCTGAAGCTTCAGACAATGCCACTGATTGCAATCACAACATTGTAATAACAAACATTTCAGAATATGAAACGTTCCTTGTTACCTTAGTACAATTCCTCTCATTTCCACAAGTAGGTATTCAAATAGACATGAAAAACATCAAAGCAAAACTGCAGACGATTATCTCCCAGGCAGTCAAATATGTGCAAACATTTACAGGTGATTAATGTATAAATTATCTCCTAGTGTATTCGTAGGTTACAGAAATGAAAAATGTAATCTGAATGGTATCATGAGGCTGAGGTGTTTGTTCATTTAATAAACTTTGTTCACTCTCACCTATCCTTCACCATCCCAACGCTACCTTTCATTGTGGAAGTACATTCTCCACAGACAGTACTAGAGATATCCTGTTCCAGCAATCAAAAATCAGAGACCAGACCGTGCCATCAACCTCTCCCCTCGTAAACTACTTTCTCCGCCAGCATGAACCAATCCATATCTGCCTTCCATTCATTCAGCTGCGGTGCCTGGTCAGCCCTCCACAACCATGCAATATTACGTCTGGCTACTATAAAACCAAGTGTCGTTCATAGTTGGTCCATTCAAGGAAGTTCAGTCTAATCCCGGTCATTCAGTAAGAACCATTGCGCAGTAGTCTCCATATCAATACTACACACTATATTCATGCATGTAGTCACTGTTAACTTCTTTTGGATTATCCGAGAGTTCTAGAGCGTGTGAAAAAACGTAGCAATATGGCCACAGTTCCTATGACACAATGTGTTGAATTTCCTTCCCATCTTCACCATGGTAGTGCAAGAATAGGAACTTCGATGCAGGATTTTCAGTCGGACCAGTTGGAATCTAGATCTTATAGCCACCTCATGGGGGACGCCAAGGCATCCGGCCACTTGTATTGCTCTAGACCCTCTAGATCCTGATCCCAACGCTCCCGCCACTGTGTCAGAGCATCTGGAGTATTATACATGAGTTTACAGTAGGTGAGTGAGATTGCCTGTCTGGGCATGTGAGCAGTTGTTCTTCCAGTGGCAATGACTCTTGGACATCCTCTTCCTTTAGCAATGCCGCATGCAGTGCTGTCTGATTTGTAAATTTTAGGTTCTAAGGTTATGTTATGGTGGGAGCCTATCTGGTTGGCTTCAGTGAGAGTGGCTTGTAGCTCACGGATTTCCTTCTCCAGCCCAGACGGGCTCATTGGTCCTTTTTATGGCCAGCTATCAGCGAGAAAATCTGAACCTGTGCGCCTCCCAGAGTATTCGCATTGAGTCTACCGAGTTGCCATTTCATAAAAATACTGGTCTGTAGCTTCATGGAGACCAGTGAGTGCGATGCGAGGCACTATTAGGTACCATGGGCTTAGCACAATGCATCAGTTGTCACTCCGGTCAGGCAAACCGTAGACCATCCAAACTGGTAAATGATCGGAGATGCCTCTGGCTGAGTGCCGAACTTCTCGAAAGTATGGTAGGTGGTGCAAAAGGACTAGGGCATAGTCTATTCTTGAAAGGCCGCCATGAGTTCCATAGTGAAACGTGTATTGGTGCGCAGCTGGATTATGGGCGTGCCACATATCGGTGAGTCCTAATGCTGTCAACAAATCGGCCATCGAGAAAAGCCCAGTCTGTCTGGCAGGCTACCGGTCAGTGGCATCACAGAGGGCCGCATTAAAGTCGCCACCCATAAACACCTTGCCTTCTGGGAGGCAAAGTATGAGGGCACCTAAATCTCAAGAGATCACCTCATGGAGCTTAAAGGGGACATATATAGATGATGTTTTACCCTCCCACTTTCCGGACATCGCAGCGTACCTCCCATGTGCTTCCACCCATGTTTGCAGTATTGTTAGTGAAATTAATCTACGCTCCAGGATGCCCACTCCTCTAGTGTAACCTGAGTGAACGATCATTTTGTATCCCCATATGTCCAGTCCCCAGTAGGTGTTGCCTTTGAGTTGTGTCTCCTGAAGGAGTACCACATCTGAGGCTTGTCTTTTGAGGTATTGCATTGGCACTGCATGTTTGATTTTGTCTCCTAGCCCATTAACATTCCAGGACAGTAGCTTAAAACTTGGAGCTGCAAACATAGTGGTCATGGGTATTTGGAGGTTGAAGGGTCTGGACACATCCAGTTCACTGTGAGAGAGGGCCAGGTCTAGGGTGAAGTCGCCAACAAGAGAGTTGTGTTAGTGTCAATAACGGTTTGCTACAGTGGAACCATTGTGACATGACCGTAGAATAAAACCTAAAGAAACCCCAAAACCATACCTCTTACCCAGCATCCCTGCAAGACAGACCTGAAACTGATCCCCCCCCCAACTTTTCAGAGTGCCTGTCCCTCCGAAATAACATATTTAACTATAGGTAGCAGAGGCCAGTACCAAAGTGCACTCCATCTACCCCCTTTCAACTAAATGAAAAGATGTTACCAGTGCTTGTCAGTTCTGGTGAAGTCTCCTGGCCACCCACATAGACAAGTTAGGCACTCTGCAAGGGAGCGCACCTTGTGAGCGAGGACGTGGTTGCGACACAGGTAGGTCCAAGTAATCAGTTTGTATAAAGGCCATGAGAGGAACCGTTTAATCAATGGTGCCGTGCTAGAGTGTCTCTGCTCAAACCTGAAGGCCTTTAGCCAACCTGTTCCTGTGGGGATCCTTCTCTCCTCCACCAGCCGTATTATTCTTTCTGGTACTCTGAGGTGTCTGTTCGTCATTGCTGCTTGGTATGAGACTGCTGTCGGGGACTGCTGACTGTCCTCCATGCATCTAGTCAACTCCATGCATTCTCTGGGCTTTTGAAGTTCCAGGTTTTGCCTTCAGCCACCACGCGTAGCTTAGCCGGGAAGATCATTGAGTATTTGATCTCATGGTCTCTCAAGGCCCTCTTTATATTCAGAAAGCGTGGTGGGGCGCTTCGGCTGTCTGAAGTGTGATAACTCTGTACGGAAGTTAAAGACGTGATCTAATATCTGTCAAGGAGGGGCCCCCTGGTTTTGGCTGGGTACTGGAGACTCGATAGGCTCGCTCAACCGAGAAGTATTTGGACAGGCGACACAGCTGCGGCATCTTCTGGACGAGATCTTCCACAAACAGATCTACTGCAGGCCCCTCGGAGCGCTCCGCGACGCCTATGATGCGGACATAGTTGCGGCGAGAGCGGCCTTCAGCATCTCTATCTTGCCTCTACAGTCTTTCTGAGGGCGTTTAACTCTTTGACTTGGGTTGTCAGGACCTTTGTGTCCCCTTGAAGAGCAGCTGTGGAGTCCTCCACCTCTTTCGCACACGTGTCCATTTTGTGGAGTTCTGTGCACACCAACAAGACCTCAGTCATGACAGAGTCAATTCTGGCCTCTAGGGACGAACACACACCCTGTATCACGGCCATGATGTCATGAAGCATGGGTGTCTCACTCACAGGGGTTTGCGTGATCCAAGGGAAAGGGTCATATCTTGGGTAATGCTCGCTGGCGTCATCTCCTAAGGGAGAGCATATTGATCATGTTTCGTTTGGTGGACACTGTGTCCCCCTCTCCCGACTGTCATGGTCCACAATAGGGAACTTCGTCCAGATGATAGTCTACACCCAGGTGTTGGGGTCCTCACCGCTGCCTGTTGTGGGCACATAATGTGCACCAAATGCCTGTCAGGTTTCCTGTTGCCTGTCTCTTCAGCCCCCCACAACTTCCAAGAGGTAAGTTTATATTCAGAGGCTGGAGGACTCCTAAATGTTGCACAAGCTCTATCCCCGCAAAGCCTTAGTTTGGTGTCCGTATATGTCAGGAATCCGGTTGGGGTCAATCTCCAAAGTCTTTAAATAGGATGTGTGGCCGTGTGATTGGGTATGCTAAGGCAATGGTCCCAGAATTATTGCTCAGGCTCAAGGGGGTGTGAACGTGCTGGTCAAAAGTCTGGGGTACAGTCAGGCCTCCATTTTCATGTAATTGAGAAGCTGGAGGGAGGGTCCTCATGCTCCGGCAGCTTAGGTTGTGGGGTCCCAGCTCCCATGGTCCCTGAGAGCCCTCTGTAGTTGGAGCACGGTTGGAGGGGGGCACTTAACGGTCTCCTGGCCTGGCCTCAGGCCACAACGCTGCACTCAGCATCTCAGGCATGGGCCGGTGCTCCATTCTTCCTCACACTGTAGCTCCGCTAGTCTTGTCTCCACCCATAAGCCGTCCAGATACTGGTTTCTGGTGCCGCTGGCCAGGAAAATCTGCCGATCGACAGTGTTCTGCCCACGTGGTAATGCACGCTGGTGCACGCTTGGAGCTGGCCCACTCTGATCAATTGACACAAGCATTAGGCGGGATCACATGCCTCTACCCAAGGATACAGCGCCGGTGAGAGTCAGTTGGTCCTAGTGATTGATATCTAGTAAGTGCTGACTTGCACATTACTGCAAGGCTCCCAATCGAGGACGGGCCACACCGCATGTCACAGGCCTCGATACGATCTTCGCCTACTGACGCCCTCGTCCAAAACTAATCCGGGTACTGGCATGCTCACAGCATGTAGAGGACTAATCCAGGTGCTGGGGATGGATTATGTGGCGGATTGTTGACGGATTTTACTGATGGCTGTCAGAAGCCGCTTAAGCAAGTGGCCATCTTGTTAGGCGGTTGGCCAAACCCCCATAAACCCCATTTAATTTTTCTAAATGGGAGCGTGGATCATGATTGGTGGGGAGCAATAGGATTCTTCATCACTTCTGCAGGAAATTGAGGTAAGCTTGGCGCAGCACATATTCCACTTGGGGGCAAGACCATGAAGGCAGAACAGTTACCAATGTTTTTTTTTTTAAAAGAAGTAAAAGCATTATTTGCATGGAAAAGTACAGAGAAGTACCATTGCCAGACTAGGCATAGTGTGTCTGACTCGTCATTGTCCAACGAGGAATGGTGTACTAGGTCAATATCATACCTTTTGACCTTTAAAGAAATGGAACAACACTCAATAACGTTTTATTACATTATTGCAATGAGTGATACTGTTACTGGTGGAAGATGATTCCATGGCAAAAACAGATCAGGAGGACACATCTTTTCACACAAGAAATACCAGTACTTTGCGATATCTCATAAACAATATTAGTTCACTGTTCTGACATTTACAACCAAGACAGCTCCCGATGTGTTATCAAAATGTCTCTGCTGTACATGTTTACCCTTAATTATTCATCTCTCTGGCCAGAGGGAATTCTCTACAAAAATTCAGACTACGCACAGACATCTGTGGAGCTATTTTATCAAGTGCGGATCACAGCGACTATAAAGAGCCATATTTGATAGCTACTCTGTTACAACGTTTGAGGCCATTGTGTACCCAAAGAAAGCAAACACATTACCTACACTACCTAACAACGTAGTAGTCTCTGTGAGTTTTCTAGATACTAACTTGAGTACGTTACTGTACAAGACCCAGTCAGCCAGTGGAGAAACACTTACATAGACTTATTTATTAAAAGAGATTTAAAAAGCCATGGCGACACAGATTAGATACTTGAAAAGCACTATTGATAGGTTGGTAAGAGTGGTGTTTGTTTTTGCTACAATGTTCTCTCCTCTATCTAGTGATTTGGAAGATGCGGTGACACAGTATAATTATGATTTTGAAAGTAGCAATGTATGTAAGCAAGGACGAGTTGGCCTTCACAGATAGTTGAGTTGCCCATGGTTTCACACTGACGACTGCATGTGCAAACCAGGCTACCTGCTCTGTGCAGGGGCACGTGATTCAGGTCAGTCCAAAGTTAGTGAATTTAGTAGCTGTGATCCTGAAGTTATGGTGCTTGAATAAGAGAGCGGAGAGAACGGAGGAGTGCTGAACCAAGGTTACTACAAGCCCCTCCACCCTGGCAGTCCATGAGGCACAGCGTTGCCAAAACAGAAATACTACGAGTCTGATTTCAACCGTATGTATTTAATTTTGGTGCTCGCTCATTAGGTGTGCATCTCGTGACAGGGAAATATAACCTTCTACCAAAGTCCTGCTTAACAAATCATGAGGAGAAACTGCCTATTCTGAGGAGTCAGCATCAGGTACTTGGTCAGTTGTAATGGAGTCAAAGTTTCAAAGAAAAATCTGAAGAAACAATTACAATATTCAGTGTAAGAGAGGATACCTACAAAGACCATAGAATTGTGATGAGGCTTGGTTCAATATTTTTGATCACATAGCTTTCAGCGTCTTTACCTAAAAGCAACTTGTATATTGTTGGAGACTCTGCTAAATCTATGTTTCGAGGATCCCCAGTAATTAGAATTGCCATATTTTGTAAAACACAGGCCCGGTAGTGAAAAGTAAAATTAGAAAACAATAACTCTCCCAAGGATCTTGGTCATAAATTTCCCTACCTTCATTTTTTCATAACCTCACAGAAATCTAAAAACAGGTTGATTCTAATTTCATTAGCCATTCTTTACCTTTCAACAATGGGATAGAGCAAAATATGTATCTAACACCTTGGGGAGAACGTTCATCTTTAAGACATTACATCTCCCTAGTAATGAAAGGTGTAAATGATTAATTCTGTCTAATTCAGATCGAATCTTGTCAGTCACTGGACCAAAGTTAACCTAAACCATATGTTTCAAAGCAGCCATGTTTTTACCCCCAAGTAGCTTGCATTTGTGACCACCCGCTGATCTTCAATATGAGCTTTCTCTCTACAGACTATCTGTGTTTTGGCACTATTTAATTTATATCCTTACTGAAGACCAAACTGTTTAGCTAAATGTTCTATTTCTATCAGAGCAGTTGTTAAATCTAGAGTAGTCACTGCCACATCATCGGCGTAAGCAGACACCTTGCATTCTATTTTATTATGAATTACCAGTTTAATAATCCTGCTCCTCTCCAATTGGATCAAAAATGGGTTAATATTGATATAAAGTGCAAATAATGGGGAGCAAGGACAACCTTGGCTTGTTCCCTTGAAGATAGATGTCTTCTCTGATTCAAGACCATTTATACGTGTACTGGCAGTAGGACTTTTAAATAGTCCCTTTATGGCTTGAATAAATCCACACTCACATCCCGACCCTTCTAAAACTGACCATACATATTCCCACTTCACTCGCTGAAACACTTTCTCAGCGTCTAATGGAATGAGTCCGATGGTGTCTTTTGGACTGCTGCCAAGTCAAAGAGTGTGATCACCCTCCATACATGTTCCACAGTTCCCCTTTCAGGGATAAATCCATGCTGTCTGCATGAGACCGAAGGAACTATAACATAACCCTACTCAACCTATTCACTAACACTTTTGCATATACCTTGCTGTCACAGTTTAACAACGATATAGGTCTGTAAGAACCAGGTAGCAGGGGCGGCTTATCTTTCTTTACAAAAATTGCTATACTTGCGTCTTCCCATGAGGAAGGGATAGAACCCTGTTGTGCCCCTCTAAATGTCAGCAACATATTTTCCTGCAACTCAGAATTAAAAAAAAAAAAAACATTCTAGAGGGAGGGTACCCATTCCTGCATCTTTTCCTGAAGCCTTAGACATTATGTCATCTGAAATTTCTTGCGCTGTTATCGGGAGAATCTACACCATCTGATCTTTTTCACTTAATCTACAACCCCCTAATTCATGATGAGCGTTTTCAAGTACATTTGGTGAGGATTCAACACCTTTTTCATGGACTTTAGCATAAAAATCTTCACAAACTTTGATAACTTCTCCCGGCGTTTCTACAATTTTGCCTTAGGGATGCTTGATGCTATTATAGTTCCTCTACCGTCCTTTGATCTTAGTTTGGCCATTAACCTGCCAGTAGCCTCGCCATACTCATAGCAGTCTGATTTATAGGTAAGGTATTCCAACGCTATTTCTTTGCTAAAATATTGTTTAATTTTAGCTTCCCTTTTAGCTATTTCCTGCTGAGTTTTTTGAGAATCCTGCCAATTCCTGATGTTGCAGATCAGTTCCTCTTCAGCTTCTGCCATCCTGCTATACAGGTTTTCTATTACCTCTTTTTTCACTTTTCGAAGGCGTCAATTAAAACTGAGAGTTTCTCCCCTAATCCCCGCCTTCAGGTCATCCCAAACCAACTTCGTGGAAGCCGTACCCCCATTTTACCCCTAAAATGTGTTGCAGCCAGATCATCATATGGTCTACGTATTATGGTTCTGCTAATAATTTCCTATTGAAGGGACATGATCCCCACGGTCTGCTAATTCCCTTTACAAATATTGTAGGAGTCAACGGTTTATGGTCTGATATCACTGTAGGGGTGACTCAATTATCTCTTCACAATTCCCACTAGCAGTTATGAAAAAAAAAATTCCAGTGGGCCATCCTGTTATGTGGGTGAGAATAAAAGGTAAGGGACCTTACGCTGTCCCATTATATGTCTACTAGGTCTGAAAATGGATATTAAGGTCCCCACAAAAAATCAATGAAGTGAGCTATGAGGCTAATTCTATATTTAATTCATCAAAGATTATTGCCTCATTGAAATTAGCCCCATAAATTGAACGTAATGTAAACCGCGTCTACCTATTTTACATTCTAAAATAACCCAGCACTCTAGGCCATCTACCATTCAGTGAGGTACAGTACATATGTGATTCTTTGCAAGAACTGCCACCCCTCTAGATGTCTCATTTTGTTGAGTACATGCCAGCAAATTCAACTCCAATTTCTTTAAAAGATCTTTTTTCCCAAACGGGACGTGATTCTCCTGAATGCAAACTATGTCAGATCTCATGGCTCTTAACACGAGGGCAGCTCTGGCTCTTTTATTTCTATCATTTAAGCTACATATATTTACTGAACTAATGCGTAATTGATCCATTGGCTTTTACTGTGGCCCTCCCTTGTCGCCATTAATTTACATCTTCAAAATTCCTAAATTCAGTTATTACTTCCACATGACCTATTGCGCCTACACAATCATTGCTTTCCTTAGCCTGCTTAAAAATGCTCATATTCTGTGCACCACCTCTAGATTCACCCAAATAAGCCCCTCTGTCCCCCCATCAATACGTTCCCGCTCGCCCGCTCGACCTCGACTTTCAGTTTTGTCTGTTTCCTTAGCTTTTTTTTCCCTTACCGTGCCAGGTTCCTTCCCGGATATTTCTGAGGCCCTGTGTAAGTGCTTCTCCCCCACCCAGGTTGCTCTCATCACTTGCTTCACTTCCTATGGAGCTTTTCCTGGAAGAGTGATCACTCCATTCCAGCTCATCTTCCTCTGATCTGCTGGAATGATCTGAGAAAAAATAAATGATCCCCAGATTCGGTCTCTAGTACAGCTCCCCCTGGTACTTGAGTCTGTAAAGCAGTTTGTGCTGGTTTTACATTACTGGCAGAACCCATGATAATTTCCCTGGATGGAATGTCTAAGCTGGTCCCGACCTCAAAAATTCTATTAGGGCTAGCATCGTCTGGAGAGAACACCTTCTCAACAATTGGTGGAGTAGCAAAGTAATCATCAGTTCACTACGCCTGTTAGGCCCCTCTACCATACCTGCTGACATGCCTCCTGAAAGGGCGAAGAGTGAGTCTGCAGCCTTCGCATCAACGACATCCTCTTCCCCTTCTCTCGATCATTTCCCATCCAGAAAGTCATGTTCTTCTTTTGCCGAGTTGCCCTGAGAGAGGGGTTTAACCAAACATTTTGTCAGAACATTTACAGGCTTCTTCTGTGCTCCTGCAGTATCCTGGGCTCCAAAGACATGACTGCCCATTCCTTTAGAGGTCAACCTACACCCCCCAGTCTCAGCCTCAGGAGCAGACTGAACGCCTGAAGCTGCCGGCAGCACTTCGATGCTGCTATGGGGTTTCCCACCCCTTTCAGGCTTGGGAGGCATCGCAATAAACCAACATTGGAGCCGCTGCAAAGCTTTCCACACGAAGCGTCTCCCGGTAAGCGATAGCCGCGGCAAAGGCCACACACTTTCTGGTTCAGACCGTGATTTCCGTGTCGGCAAATAAATCAGCAGCAGTTCCATCCCAATAATTATTTTCCATTTGGGGGTGAAAATAACAGAAAAGGGTGGCTCAGAGAAGTTTGGGATCAAGTTAAGAAGCGCCTGGGACTTGGAAAATTTAATTTCTACATGCCTACATCTGCTTATACTTTTCCTCCCTCTATTTTTAATGGCGCAGTAATGGTAGAATGGAGGCAGAAAGGGATCACAACAATTGGTGATTTTTATGATGATAATGCCCAGCTTCACTCTTTTATTGAACCACAAGAGTTGTTTGATTTTGAAAGGGTAGATTTTTATAAATATCTACAAGTACAGGATTTCCTGTTTAAAAAGATAAGAGGCCTACATTTTGATTTGAAATTTATTACCAAGATTCCCTTAATTGAGGCTATGAGATTGAGGCATAGAATAGGATCCATATATGCATTGTTGATCCAAAATCAGAATAATGACTTGAAGATGTGTAATGATAAATGGAATCGGAGATTGGCCTGGAGGGTATGTACCTCCAAGAGTCGTTCGCTTTGGCTGATAAGATCATCCTAACCGCTAATTTGCTAGCCCAACATTTCAAGAAAGCCTTAAATTTGTAATACACCCTACAAAAAATGTAACTAGTGGGGTGGTTGTGATGGAAGATGTAAAGGATGGGATGTGGTGCAGACCTGGTGGATGTTGTTCACATGTTTTATGCATGTACAAAGCTACTGCCCCTGATACAAGCAATAGGTGGTTATTTGAGTAATATCATCAAGGCACCGTTGGTGGTCACCCCATTGATGATGATGCTGGGGGTGTTTGGGGAGAGTGAGGGTGTAAATGAATTTAGAAGGAAACACTATTTAGTTTATTATGGCTGTGGCTGTAGCAAGACTGTGTATTGCCTCTGACTGACTAAAATCGGACAAAAAAACTTAAGGGGCTTAGGAAACGGCAACAGGGGGAAATTATTTGGTCCTTGGTAACAGAATAGTTAGAGGGCTAAAAAATCAGAGGTTTTGACTGGTCAGGCCATTGATATACTGGTGTCAGATATGGATTTTATATCAGCCGCATGGATTGATGCTATCAGGAAAGATGCATTTGCATTTTAACTTGGGGTATTTGCCTATTTATGATAATGATTGAATATGTGTAATTGAAGCAATAGATTTTTGATCATGTAGTTAGTATCTTGATGGCTTTTTTTATAATCCTGTCTTTAAAATGTGATACTTAATGCTTTCTAAAATTAAATTTAAAAAAAACATGTTTTAAAGGGTCTAATCACTAAATGTGAGCGCGAACAACACCTAATCAGTCTAGTCAAGTAAACCGCTTAAGGGATAGCAAATGTTTCTGATTGTTGAACATATTTAAATGTAAGAATTTGTCATCTGCTTCACTGTGTCAACCTTACTCACATGTATTATTCTGCTGGATGCATTATTTCTGCAATACATTTACTGCAAGGCAGAAAAAACGAGACCTGATGCGGCAACTTAGGATGGTGTGGTGGGTATCCAGACGCGGGGGAGTCACGGAGGTGAGACGGCACTGCCCGTTTCTTTGTCCAGGTGTCCCCTACAGTGGTTGGGTCCCTTCCCTTCGCCTATGAAGTAGTGCTACCCCACCTTTGAGGTGGAGACGTTACTCTGGTTCCTACATGGGTTCAGACACGCTTCAATCGGACATCCCTGATTCACTGGGAGCCCTCCGGCCCCACTAGGGGGCCTTTTCTTTTCCTTTTGTTTATAACGGAACTGAAGAAGTGCTGCCTAACTATTGGGCTCCAATGGCACAAAACATGTTGACCACGCGCACATAAGCTATCCTGGTACTTTAGGACCACTAGATAGCGCCACTGTTTTTACTTAGTCCTGGGCCCATATTAAATTTAGTCTCTGAGTTCCGGTGACTATTTTAAGTCACCTTTTACACACCGCTACTCACTGCCTTTTGCTCACGTGCACCCACCACATAAGGCATCCTCAGATCTGAAGAACTCCGCCAAAGAAGCCACCAGGCCCGTCAGACATTGCAGTGCCGGTCTGACGAAAAGCGCCCTTTGATGAAGCATGACACCCAACAGGTGTGTGAGGGCATTACGATCTGAAATTCAGATCTTCCAGCGACTTGATTCTCGGCCAGATAGCAATCCCCAGTGCACCGGCTGAATAGAGGAACGATCTCCTTCTTATGTTATACATGTGTTCTTGGAGGAGCATAGGAGGAGGACCTTTTTAAATAACCTGCTCTTCCGTCCCCCCTCTTTGATTTAACATTCACATCATCATTGATCATAGATGAGGCAGACAAAAAAATCTACTTTATCTCGAATATTGATACGCAGCTGACTGTTATCCAGTTTTGTGGGTGTCAGAGACATGCATGACTGCATTCATGCATGTTTTAAAGAAGATGGAGCACACCATTTGTTGGTCTAAACACCACACAGAAAGTCAAGAAACGTATTTCAGCTGCTACTGCTTCAAGCCCTCTGTGTTGAACTACAGGTTGCTACTCTAGGCACGTCAGTCACTAATAGATTTTTGTTGCAGGAGAAACTGATTTTGCAGCTCAAGCTGTTCTAGGGTACCATGTGACCCTCCTGTCCTCCTTGCATGATGGAGCATTTCAAACAATTTTTCCTATGCATGCCCTATCCATGATTTAAAAAAAACACTACCTAGATGTGGTATACTTGCAACATTCTGCGACCAAAAAGAGGTAGGATTTTCAGCTGTCAAAATAGCTAGTTAATATACAAATGACATCTCCAGTATTGACATCTCAGGGCCAAACATTACAAGATATCCAGTAAATCACGTGACATGAAATTGGCTCTAGACCGAAGGAATAATCAAGCGGTTTCAGACCCAGATGACATCATGAAGCGGAAATCACATAGCATGAATGAGTGGGGTTTGATTGCTGTGGCCCGTCTTAATCTCCCTGCGCAGGTTCAGTTCGTATCTTCAGCGACAATTGCAAGACATTGAAATCTGTTTTTGCATTCTTAAAAGTGCAGAGGAACCATCTTCAAATGGTTCCTTTTGAATTAGGAATCTTTTTTGCCTCTCGTTTTTAAATGTTGGTAAAAGGGAACATTCAGAAGCACAAAATATAGCCCCAGTTAAAACTCGGTATAAAAGAAAACGGCCTTAAATAAAAAGTACGTCTTTGCTGCCGAATCGAGTTCACAGCTCATACACATAAAATCACCTGATCTAATCCCAGGCCGGCACCAGGCATTAGAAAACTCTGGGACTGAGTTGTTAGGTGACCGAAATCGTTAAAACAGAAGCCTGTGGCCTAAATCGGTAGATTTGGTAAGAGTGTTACGGTGCGGATTGGTTTGACCCAGTAGATTGTTGAAGGACATTCTGCGTCTTTTCATCTCGCCTGTTGTCAATATGCACCATGCGTTTGGAGATAAACAAATTACGCTTCAGAGTAACCACTAGATGCCAGAAACCTGTACTGTTTGAATTTTTTTTGTTGCCATTGGCCTTTATGAATGTTAATAAAACATCGCATGACCATACGTTAGTACCATACATGAAACGCCATCAATTCCGGCCCTTTCTGCTTCCAGTACCTAGCGAGGGTAGTGCCGACTAAACACCCACGGCTGCGTTGTGTACAGTGTTGGCAGTTGCAAGACAACCACGGCGCTGCTTTAAAACCAACACACAAAAAAACACGAAAATAACCCTTCCGGTGCGTTTTGTAGTAGTAGTAGTAGTGAGCCTTTGAATGAGGACTGTGTGGTGTAGTGCAATGTCCAGCATCCCAGTGTGGTCTGCAGTACTGCTTGGAATGTTTAACTGTTCACGCTTTAAAATCATCTGTTTTTCCTGTGAATGGAGGTATTTTATGCATCCTACGTCTGGATTATACATGCAACCATGTTGTTGTATCTCACATGATCTGTGTCTCCGGTGATTTTCCAGTAGAAGAACGGAGACATGTACACCACAGTGTTTACCTGTGCCACCCCTGTCAGTCCATTACTAGACACTACATGCAACTGTTCCAATGACTGACTGTATAGTTAATTTGGGGTGCTCATTCACTGGTGATGGAGCACCTCATTTCTCAGAGTTTACTACACTGCCTACTAAACCACCCCGGGGCGTTCATACAGCTCTGACAGAACCCCTGAACCTTCCTTCCGAACAATCCATGTTAATAATAGCTTGGTCCTGCTCTTGTTCCCGCCCTCCCTTTGGTCACTGATTGTCCTTTCTGGTCCTTGGCAGGTCGGCAGTTTTTGCCTCTCTGAGTCTGAATCTGGCAGTGACGCCTTCTCCCTGCGAACTACGGCAGAAAAGCATAAGGACTATTACATCATCAATGGCTCCAAGATGTGGATCAGCAATGCTGAACATGCTGGCGTTTTTCTGGTGATGGCAAATGCCAACCCCTCTTCGGTGAGTAATCATAAGTGTCCCACATGGGCTTCAACTCCCATGTTACATCCTGGGTTTCATCTTCTCCAGCCCCAATGGACTCGAAGAGGAACTTTGCACTATTAGTGCTCCCTTTCCTTTTGCTTAAATTTGGGATCTACACATTTAACATAAATGCATATATTCACACATGCATAAATGTTGTAAGGTATCTGTCTCTGTCAGGTGTGTGTGTTTCAGGGAGGCTGAGGGATATCATCACACCCTGTGAAGGGCTTAGCACAGCAGACCTGTTGGACCTGTTGTGAATTCTCTTGCAGTTGTCCTGGGCTAGGTGACTAGATAGTTGTGTATTCATGCTTAATTTGCCAGGGCAAGGATCAGTCTCCATTGTGCCTCAGTTTGTATGGTGTATTCTTGAGATAAGGTGCCTCCTTGGCGATGTGTGTAGATCCTGGTCATGCTTTGTTGGCTGGAGAGCAGATCCCAAGTAGAGTGTGCCTCATGATAACATAAGTTGTGTTTGCTATAAATGATATGAGCCTACTTAAAGGCTTTTCTCAAAACCCATGCAGTGTTTCAGTACCATGAGTAGTCTCCACTGATCTACAGGTTCAAAGGTGGCAGAAAAAGGTCAAGCAATATAAATAATTAGGCATCACCTTCAAAAAGGCTATAGTGCACATAATCTAGAACTCCATTTCTGTGCTGATCCTAGAATTGAAGCCCATTTGGTAGTTGGCATATATATCATCTTTAGTGATGACAATAATTAATTGATCCGCAGTAGATTTGTACAATGGAAGGTAGTTGGTCAGCTGGCTTCGGCATTCTTAAGTAAGGTTTTTTGACTAGGGAGCTGATCTGACTGGTTTTCGGCGAGCTTGGAAATATTACTTGGTTGAAGGTAGCATTGATTAAAACTCCCCAGAAATGAGTGATTGAACAAATGAATACATTTGTAAAGTTTACATTGATGCCCCAAGGAACATCGTGGCACTGTGAAAGCAAGCTGAAAAGTCTACTTGGATATTCAGGTTGCAGTAAAAGCTACATTTTTAGACTTTTCCTATAAGTCACATAGTCCGAATTGTGAAACTTTAAAAGAAAACAGTTCCAGTGTTTGGGCACAAGCAAGGGAGAATGAGCAGCCACAATTCAAGATATTTTCATGTGAAGAGGGCAGAGAAGATTAGATGTAGATGAGTGTAGAGAGCTCTTAGGACTGTAAGGTAGGCACCTCATATTAGCAGGGATGAGCAAAGGGAAGTCCAAGTGCAAATCGTGCTGCCTCATTCGGAATAATTTGAAGACAGTGAATCGGGTAAATGACAAACCCAAAGTAAACACGTTCTTGTATTCATAAGTTGGTCAATTCAGCCACATTTTTCAGATTGGACAAGTAAAAGTAGAACAAGCCTGTTAAGCATACCAAGGTAAACAAAAACAGCCAGATGCCACACAACAGACCAAATCTGTAAAGGACAGGGCAGAGTCAAAGACAAAGCGGAGTGTTTTTTTGAGAAACTAACTAAAATAGGAGGGAACTCAAGTTCTGAGGGTCATTGCGTATGAGACCACAAAGACTATGGACCAACTACAATTAAGACTTCTGTCTAGTCATGGTTAAAAATATAAAGGAGCACATTGTTGAATGTTAGGGAAAGATCAGAGGATCAGGGTTGCTCTACTACCTTGTTCTTTAATTTGGCCAAAGTTGTCTAGTGCACCAGTAAAGATTTCTCACCTATCAGACAGGGGCTATCCTTTAAGGCTTCTGAGACAGTCGAGAAAATAGGAGCGGTATACCCACAGGGAACACCTACTGGTCCCCAAAGTGCGTCCCAACATTGAAAATAGTTTCGTTTTTGTGAGGCACTAAGCAAAGTTGTAGGTGGTGGGCTGGGGACCCTCCATGTTTTTTGCAGGAGCCCCCCTCAACTTTTGTTACACCACTGAACAGCATGGATCTTTTTACTTTAACCTTTGGAATTGTAGCTGCTGAAAGCAATCAAATTCTGTTGGTGGTTGGCCAATGTAAAATAAGAGCATCACTTGGCGAATTGCAGAAGGAATTGCAGATCTCCACTGGTAGCTAAAGGATTTCTAAATGTTCAACTCAATAATTCTCCATCCCATGTGTAACTTGGATGCTTAATATTGTGAACTCTAGGGTGTGGATTCAATACCCCTGCATCCGTGACACTCTTAATGAGGCCTTGGGGGAAGCCATGCACAAGAATGATATACATTAACTAGCAGGCTACCAGGATCAAGACTGACAAGTTGCAAGAAGGTGGTGCAAGGAGTTGTCAAGATGAAGTTCACTGATTGATCAGGATCTTGAGAAAGAGTACCACATTATCAACTACAATGGAAGGCATTAGGCAGGTATTAAACTCTTGTGAATGGGAACCACCCAGAGTAGCCACTAGCAAGAAGCAGGCTCTAGGAGTATGTGATTGTGTTGAATGCAACATTGACAGCCACCCACGTTTGCTCAACACTGCTGCATTCAACCACATACATGGCATCCTGGTTTCGTGACACTGTATTGCTAATGTTAGGTGCCAGAAGCATATGATCTGAACTCTCTTGCTACTTCCCCTACAGGGCTACAAAGGGATCACATGCTTCATTGTCCCCAGAGAAACGGAGTGCCTCTACATCGGCAAGAAGGAGGACAAGCTGGGTCTCAGAGCCTCCTCCACCTGCCCCCTGACCTTTGAAAATATGAAGGTAGGTGTCCAGTCTTCTGCTGTCTGTGGAAAAGACGTACATCGAGAAGTGTTTGGTTCTAAGCAACTAGGGGCTTTAAAGGTGTAATGAAACTGGACTGTGTGCCCTCAACCTCCAATGGTCTGTTACTGTATCAGGACGTATGAGTGTGTGCCTGTCTCTCCGAGATCTCTCACAGGAAAGTTCAAAAAGCTTTCAAAAACATGGCTATTCTAGTCAATTAGTCTAGCTCAGTTGCTGCTGCTTGGCTGTATTTAGTTAGCCTAGAGCTGAGATATTCCTACGGGGAAGACTTGTTTGTGCTATATCAAATGCAGCTAACATAAAATAACAGGATGAGCAAGTAAGAGGTGTGTTCCCCTGAGCCTCTATGATGAGTCTGTTACCCTATCTGCAAATTAGAAGGGTGTAAATGACTGAGCCTTTGAGGTACATAACAGTATCAAGACGTGAGAGTTACAGTATTAGAAACCGAGGTTTACGTTTGTGTGTCTGAGGCCTGAAGTGGTATAAGAAAGCATGAGGGGTATGTCTGAGTTGATATCAGTCTGGTTTGCAACATCACGTTGAGGAGAGAGGGGGAGTGTTGATGATTTTGTGGGGTTTTAATCCTATCTGGAAATAAGAGGTTAATCATTAAAGCCTTTAAAATTCATCACTAATGCTGAGGTCATAATTTTTCCGATACTTTTTGAGTTTTTGAGGGGTTATTTTCAGAAATTAACAATTAGTCTGAGGCTTGTAAGATTATTGAACCCCCAGAGATAGAAAGCAGAAAACCTTTTCAATCAATATTTTTTTCCTTTTATAGTCCATAGAATCTGAAATGCACAGTGCATTAGTACATGAGTGCCGAATCCTTGTTTCTCGTTCCTGTTTCTAGAGCATTCAATTCTCACCGCATTCCCCACATTTCCCAACATTTATTTTGTCTTTTTGAGACCGAAATCTTAGCACATGACCAAGCTATCACCCATACCCCCTCAGATAAGGATAGAGTCCACCTAATGGGATTCTTCAAATCATCTCCACCTCGGGGAGGATTTGGTTGAAGGGCTCGCACAAGCGGAAGACAGTCCATACATCTCTATAAAGGGGCAGTGTGAAGCACATACCTCCTTATCCTCAGACAGGATATCGCAGTGTAAATATTGAGGCTTCACAGCAGTCGGAGATTTTATAATGAGATGCTGCATCATTCATGAGTGAAAACAAATTGAGTACATTCCCCCCGTGTGTGTCTGCACTGTGAAAAAGTTTCTGTTCGCCTACTAAATCCACCTTACCTCTTGCAGGTCCCAGAGAAGAACATCTTGGGGCAGCTGGGGCAGGGTTACAAATACGCCATTAGCATGCTCAATGAAGGCCGCATTGGAATCGCTGCTCAGGTGAGTGCTGGATACAGATATTTCTCCAGCTCTAGGTATGGAACTTTAATAAAGATTTTTTCTTCAAAAATGTCTGATGTGCAGGGTTTATTTATCCCAATAAATGCAAAAATATATATGGGTTGTGACGGGATTACTTCCAAAATGTCACTACATAATATGTTGGTAATTATCTGGAGCAACAGGTTGAGAGCTGGAGTAGTAAAGGCAGGAAGTTGGTGTTATGTATTCATTTGTGAACAATGGGGTGATGTGATGTCTTGTGTTGCAACCGTATAGTTAACATAATTAAAAAGAGTTGATTTAAAAAATAAAAGTAAGAAGAGCTTAAACACTGTGAGCCCGATTCATAAAGGTAACTTACACTTTTGAGTAAGTTTAACACTTTTCGATATTTATAAACTTCACTTTTGTAGTAAGTTGCACATTTGCATGACCAACCACAGGTACGGCAAGACCCTCCCATAGAACATAATGGAGGTAGGGACGTACTACAAAGGTTTCAGATGCCACAAAAGTAGAAGTTAATTCAAAAATTCAGTATGTGAATAATGTTTTGTAGTAAGTTTGGCAGTGCTACATAATGTACTGCAAAGTGCTGTTTGTGACTCAGACCCTGTGACTAGGTGGGCTGTTTCACAGTCTTGAAGTGCAGATAACGGTTCAGGCATCCAGCAGTTAGCAGAGGAAGAAAGCAAAGTGATGGTGCTCCAGTTTGTTAAAGACCTGTCATTGCTCATTCTGATTTAAAGCACTGTGTCTTGTGTATTGAGCTTTCAACAACCATGACCTGAGCTTGCTAAGTCATCTGCCACCTCGACAACCTCATCGACCACAACTCCTCCGCCCTCCTGGACAACCTCGCTAACATCGGACTGAGACAGCTCGTCACCACCCCCACCCACAAGGCAGGACACACCCTCTACCCCATCTTCGCAGGAGGTAACAACATCCACTTCAGCCACACCACGCAACCCCCCTGGACAGACCACCACTGCGTACACTTCTCTTTTGACAAAGCCACAACTCACAAACCTACACCACGCTCTCCCCGAGGGAACTGGAGCAAGGTCACCGATGAGCACCTCAACTCCACCCTCCCACCTCGACCGACACCAACTCTGCAGCCACAAATCTACACAGATGGATCACCAGCTGCGCAGACAAGCTCACCTCCCTCTGCTGCCCCGACAGACAGCACCCCAGGAAGGCCACCTGGTTCACCACCGACCTCCAAGAATCCAGAAGCACTTGCAGACGTCTCGAGAAGCTATGCAGGAACAGCGAAACCGCGGAAGATCAGACCACCTACAAGAACACAATGACCGAATACCACCAACTCATCAGATCCACCAAAAGGACCTTCATCCAGAACAAAATCATCGCTAACTGCAGCAACTCAAAGGAACTATTCAGCATCATTCAGAAATTCATCAAACCCCCCCGCGAAGCCACAGATGTCACACCCTTCCAGGATCTTTGCAACAAACTCTGCTCCTTCTTCCATCTGAAAATCAAGTCACTCTTCGATAACTTCAACAACCAGACACAGAAACCACTCCCTCCTCCAGCAACGCCAGCCAGCCTACCATCTCCGCATGGACCCCGGTCACCAACGAAGACACCGCCATGACCATGAATAGCATTCACTCAGGAGCCCCCATGGACCGCTGCCCGCCACACATCTTCCACAGAGCCACCGCCGCCATATCAACCAAGCTACGAAGCACCATCAATGCCACTTTTGACTCCGGCACTTTCCCCAACGACTGGAAACTCGCAGAAGTCAAGCCCCTCCCAAAGAAGCCCTCTGCAGACCCGACAGACCTCAAAAACTACCGACCCATCTCTCTCCTCCCCTTCGTGGCCAAAGTCACCGAGAAGATCGTCAACGTCCAGCTAACGAACTTAATTGAAGAGAACTCCATCCTCAACCCTTCCCAATCCGGATTTTGCAGCAACCACAGCACCGAGACAGCCCTCCTCGCTGCCACAGACGACATCCGCACTCTTCTCGATCTAGGCCACACCCAGGCCCTCATCCTACTAGATCTCTCTGCAGCCTTCGACACCATCACCCACTGCACTCTCACCGCCAGACTCCACGACGCCGGCATACAGGGAACCACCCTCGACTCCTTTCTCACTGGCAGAACCCAAAGAATCAGACTTCCGCCCTTCCTCCCCGAACCCACAGAGCTCAATTGCGGAGTACCCCAGGGATCAAAGCTCAGCCCCACGCTCTTCAACATCTACATGGCCCCACTCGCCATTGTCCGACAGCATGGACTCAGCATAGTATCCTACACCAATGACACCCAGCTTATTCTCTCCCTCGCAAAGAATTCCCCAACCCACCAGACTCAGCTTCCTGGAAGGAATAAAAGGCGTTGCATCTTGGATGAACAGCAGCTGCCTGAAGCTCAACTTGGAAAAGACAGAAGTCCCTGTCCTTGGAACCACCCCCTCAGCATGGGATAGCACCTGGTGGCCCACTGCCCTCTGAACTCTACTCCCACAGACCACGGCCGAAACCTCTGCATCATACTCGACTCCTCCCTCATCATGACCAGGCAGATCAACGCCATTGCTTCCACCTGCTTCAACACCCTCTTCATCCTTCACAAGACCTTCAAATGGACCCCCCCCCCCAAATCCAGAAAGACCGTGACCCACGCACTCATAACAAGCAGACTGGACTACGGAATCACCCTCTACGCCAGAATCAACAAATCCCTGCTCCGCAAACTCCAGACCATCCAGAACACCGCTGCCAAACTCGTCCTCGGCATCCCATGACATGAACACATCACCCAACATCTGCAAGACCTGCACTGGCTCCCCAACGAGAAGAGAGTAACCTTCAAGCTACTCACCCACGCCTACATATCCCTCCACAACACCGGACACCAGTACCTCAACGTAAGAGTCTCCTTCCACGTACCCAAGAGAAACCTCCGCTCCACCAACCTTGCCGAAATCCAGTGCATCCGCAGAGTCAGAGCAGGTGGAAGAGCCTTCTCCTATATCACATTAAAGACCTGGAACGAGCTCCCGATCAACATCAGATGCTCCCCCACTCTGCAACCTTCAGGAAGAGCCTCAAGAGCTGGCTCTTCGGCTGACTGAGCTGCACCCCCTCCCCAGTGCCTTGTGGCCCCCCTCACGGGTGAGTAGAGTGCTTCACAATTCCCTGATTGATTCAACATTATATTCCATGCAGGATCCCTTAGATAATCAACCGCTCATTTAGCAGTGATCCCCATATTTCATTAAAAAAGAAGTGGGGTTGGTCTTTTTCTCATCTAGCAGCTAAACCGTGGAACCCTATTCCTCTCATGCTTCATAATTCTCCTGAGTAATTAATTTTTAGAGAGTTTCTTAACACCTGGCTGCTTGAGTATACGTGTGAAGATCTAGTCTACTTTCATTTCCTTCTAGCGCTAGGTGCTCCTTATTGGGTAGCTATGCGCTTCACAAATGACAAAATAATAGATTTTGGCAACCGTACCATAATTGGCACCACCATAAAACTACAGCATCATTTCCCTTTATGTGATACCTGTGTCCTACAGAGGACCCCGCCCATGCCCTTTTCCACCTCATTTATGATCCCAAAACAACCTCACCACGCCGCCCAGCCTTCTCAAAGTAGGCAACTGGTCCAGCACACCCCCGCCCCCCCTCTTGCACTTACAACTTGAAACTTCAAATTTTGGAGTACATCAGGTTTGGTGGAATCAAGCTTTGATCCCCATTAACCAAATCCGTACAGGTTTATATCACCCACAAAAACAAATTGTCCCACTAAACATTACCAACAATTTATTTGAATTGAATTACAAAGCTCTGAAGAGCAAGCAATTCAATTCAAGAGAACCCGTTTCCATAATAGACCATCACTACCTCGGCATGTGTGCCACCGACATCCTAGCTTTAACCAAACTGTAAAAATACAAGTTATGTATCTAAGAATAAAATGCATAGTTTAGCTTGAATGGCAATAGCCCAATTCCAAATCAGAAGAAGCTAACACCTGCTAAAAGAAACACTGCATAGGCTACTATACAGCCTGTAAAATGTCAAAGAGGACTGTTTAACTAAGGACAAAAATGCACCAACAGGTCAATCTTCCACATTTACCATGAAGTCAGCCATGTGCATCCAAACAATAGTGCGAATACTTAACCTCTTCAAATCCAAAATCGCCAACATTTGTGTGCCATTCTCCGAATTCCAGTATTAACTCTCTTTCTACCATCTCCCTACCATTGCTAGTTTATCTTTTCATTCAAATATCTGGAGACGAAAGCAATAATCCTGGCCAACAAAGTTAAAATATCAAGCTTGCCCATGGACCCCTGCTCTGCTACCTGCTAAACAATTCCTCCTGTCTCTTGCACCAGACACAACTAACATATTAAATGTCTCCCTCCTTTTGGCAGTTGTTGCTAGCCTTCTGAAAACGCCATTACAATAAATAAAACTACGGTTTATTCCCTGATAGCCGATGAAGTTGCAAAAATCTTTTTGAATAAAGTACAGACCCTTTTAATTCTGAAAATAACATGATTATTTCAAGTATAACCATATAACCTCAACAATCATTCTTCAAAGAATCAATCTCCAGAAATCTATACTCAGCAGATTTTTGTTCTACTTCTCACACGGATCTCCAGCGGGTGTTGATGGGACCCTTTTTCATCGCTTGCCTGAACTACCTCAACATCATTTAAATGGGCTTACATATGAAACTTCTTGCCAGTCTACAAAGGCTACAGAAGAAGTCAGCCAGAATGTGCCTACATCTCTGTAAATGCAACCACATTAAGTACAGCATGAAGGCTTTCCAATGTCTTTCAGTGAAAGCCTGAAACAAATGCAAGGCCTTCTGCACTATCTACCATGCCTTCATGCTCTGTGGCCCTGAATATGTGCTGAAATTGACCCTTCATGCACCAAAGCCAGAAACCTCACATCTGCATTCATTTCAGTGATACATCAATGGTAATTCAAGATAGTGAAACAGAAACTGACCCCATGAGAGCTGGACACTAGATTTTGGAATGCCACCACCCCTCCCTGAGACCCAAACCCAACTACCTACTACTCTGGAAACTCCTAAAGACTGAACTACTAGGACTTGCTTTCTAGTGGAACTCCTCGCTAGCCAAGGGTAGCAATTGAAGGCATAGGATATAGGAAATACCCTACCGAATGGACTCCAGCTTGCCTAGGTCCTTGTCTCCATTTATTGCTTTGCTGTCTCTAAATTGTTCAAATATCCTATGGCGTTTTCAAAATAAGGGTCATTCTTTAAAATGTACCTGCTCTAGAATTTTTTATAAACTAATATCTCCAAAAGAAATACTCTAGTTTTATTGTTCAATGAATCACAAACTTACACAATTCAGAAGCTTCAGGCAGAAACTTGTAATGTGATAGTAACCCACAGTTTCCTTTTCCAGTGGGTTGATGATGATAATATCGTGCCACTGCCCTCTTAACTAATACAGTTACGCTGATTACTTCATTGATTCCATCCTATTTTTTCCATGGTAAACGTCTTAAGTGCATTTCAAGTAGTCCTAACAGGCAAAGAGATTACGACCTTTTCATGCATGCTTGTCTGAAAGATAGGTTGGAAACATGTTGGGGATTGTTTCACCAGGCCACCGTAGACCTTAAAGTAGGCATTGGACAACTTCCACACATTACTGACTGTACTTGATCATCCTCTGCATTGAAGATGTATTGTCTCTTCTTCCTTTTCTTTAGTAATAGATTTGTTGGAAAGTAGTGCATAGCTTCAGTCAGGGCTGTTTTGTTGCCTTAGATCACTTATAAGGGATGCAGTCATTTCTTGATTCCTTGCCTCTACTTCATTGTGCCTCAATTGTGGAAAACCCCTCCCTGGTGACTTTTTACATGGGCAGTTGAAGAGACTTTTCCTAGTGCAGCTCATGGTTGTGCTGATGAGAAGTCTTTAGCCTTTCCAGTGTCCAAACTGTACGTAAACATCGTCATTGCCCCACAGTCGCTTATAACCACATCCTACACATGGTTGTTATTGAATTGGTCCTCCCCTCACGTCTGTTTGACTAGCTAATATTTACTAGACTCCACAAGAGTATCTTGGCTATAGCCACCGTGAATATTTTGTCTGACCTTTGGCAGTGGGAGTGGCAAATAGGTTTAAAAAAATGTGTTTATCGATTTGGATCCAGCTGCATTTCGCAGCTCCCAATATTTCAGGTTTGCTGTATTCCGCAGACAATGTAGCAATTAATTCCTTCATTGCCTTACCTTAGATGTTACATATGGTAATATTGCTATCATACAAAAAACACATTTTTGAAGAAAAAGCCTCCTTCTTCCGTAACCAACAGGATCGTGCAAAAAATAAACCCAGGGAACTCTTTAACAATGTGGAAAGACAAACCACGGCTGATTCTCTCCCCCCCCCCCCCCCCCCCCATCCTTATTTTAACCGCCACAAATGAACTATGTGAAGAAATGTGCTTGCTTTTTCTCCGACCAAGTCGCCAAGATTGAGAAATCCTTCTTGCAAGTCTCCTCTCTGTCCTTCGTCCTTACCTCCCTCTCCGACCCACCACCCCTCACAACAGCCCCTCCTTATGTTCCCTTTGCTGACCAAATGACCTCTAAAGTTACTAACAGATACCCAAACCACTCCAAACTGAAAACTGACTTCATCCCCCTGCCTGAAAAAGGAAGTCTTGAATGTAATCCGGAATCTAACGCCTTCGACACACATAAATGACCCCTCCCATTCACGATGGTGAAAAACCTCAACCACATCATCGCCCCGTTTTGGACACAAATCATCAACACATCTCTCACCACGGGCTGTGTTCCGATCTCTCTCCAACGAGGACAAATCACACCCATTCCCAAAAATCCCAGGGCTGACCCAAACGATCATAACCACCTCAGACCTATCTCAAACCTCCCGATCCTAGCCAAGACGAGAAGTGTGTCTTACAGCAACCTAATCATCATATATGAAATTTTAACCTTCTAGACACTTTCCAATCCTGTTTCAGAAAAGGCTACAGTACTGAAACGCCCTTGCTAAATATATCTGATGGCATTCACAGATAGCTAGACGAGAGAGACGCTTGCCTACTTATCCTTCTTGACCTATCAGCGGCGTTCGAATCTGTGAATCACCCAGCCCTACTTGAATCTCTGATATGTCGCTTCGGCATAAATGGCACTGTCTTGAAATGGTTCACATGTTACCTACAACATCGGTCGCAACAAGACAAAATAAACTCGTGTCTTTCTAAACCCTCACGGGTCAATCTAGGAGTTCCACAGGGCTCCATTCTACTCCCTCCCTCTTCAATCTCTTCATGGAACCCCTGACGGTCATCTTGAAACCGGCAGGGATCAAATATCACCTACATGCTGATGACATGCAACTTTACTACAAAATCAAATCACCCAGTGACATTCGACATCTTAACGCCACACTGATCAATCTACAATCCTGGTTTTGCTCTAATCACCTAAAGCTAAACCCCATCAAAATTGAAGTAATTGTATTCTCCCCCAAATGCAACCACCTACCAATCCAAGAATGGCTCAACAACCTGAACGCCTTAAATTGCTCTCACTAAATCCAACTCCGCAAAGTCCCTGGGCTTCTTCCTAGACAAAAAATGTCAATGAAAGAACACATCAAAAATTCAGCAAAAGGTGCGCTGTACACACTAAAAAACATTAAGAAAATAAAACCTTTGATTCCTGCCGATGATTTCAAGACTGTGGTGCAATCCTTGGTCCTTACCAAACTAGATTATGGTAATACCATTCTCACGGGGATGCCGAAATCTCACCTCACACCCCTTAGATCAGTTCTTAACCTGGCAGCCCCACTCATGTCAGACGTCAAACGTTTTGAACACATCACTCCTGCCCTCAAGAGCCTAAACTGGCTTCCCATCGAAGGAAGATGTACTTACAAGACTGCCTGCATCGTCCACAAAGCACTGCACTCACCCACTCCCAACTACATTGAAAACAAGCTAATGAAAGCTGGGTCTACCAGAACTTTGAGAAGCTCCAATGCTTTGTTACTCATACCTCCAAATCTAGAAAAATCAAAAACCAAGTCTTGCTCCTTTTCCGGAAATGCTCCGAGCATTTGGAACTCTTTACTTTGTGACCTTCGATGCAACCCCTCCTTCCCTAACTTCATAAGAAACCTCAAACAACTTCTCCTCAACAAATACTTTAACTCCTAGATTATTGTCCTGGATTATTTACTGTGTATACTGATCTAATCCCAACTACCATTGACTGTTTATTTTCTTGGATGTGTTCTATTTTCTATTTTTAATTCTCGCCTTGTTTGTACTCTCATGTATGTTTTTACTGTATTGTCAGACCATGATTCTGTAAAGGGCTCTGATACCTTGGGGTCTAGCAAGCGCTATATAAAACTTATAAATAAATAAAATAAATACTTGTTCACACACACTGCTAAACGAACTTGAGGACACTGGACCCAATAAGTGTGCAGATTTCTGTGTTTCCTTAGTGTGACAGAGGGTGAGTTGACCAAGTTTTATCTCCGTGTCTTTAATATTTGAAAGTTTGTGGATTGAATTGAAAAAAGCCTGCTGTATGGCGGTACTATCAATCCTTCCATATTTCTGTGAGTAGAAGCCATAGATAATCGATTCCTAAGCATTAATTTTACAGCAAACATAACCACACTGCACAAAGGAACTTCAAGACCTATACAAAGTGTTAAGTAGTCATGGCTTTGCTCTCTCTGGTTCAGGGCCGGACTGGGAACCCAAAGCAGCCCTGGCAATTTTCTCGGACCAGCCCCTGGGGAAGCACTACCAGGCCCCAGGAGCAGTGGCGGCTGGTATTTAACGGCTGTGGAGAGGCTGGGTCACGGGGTGAGGGAATTAATTTTTTTTTAAAACACTTACCTGTGTGCCACCGCCCCTCAGTCCTCTTCGCCCGCTTCCAGGGCAGTAAGTAGGAAGCACCTGGCTCCCAAGCTCCCCATAGCCAATCACACGGCTGGTCTGAGCAGCGTTGTTCGATGCTCAGCCAGGAAATGGGAGGCTGGGCATGTTCTGCACCCAGGCTGTAATGTAGCCTGGGTGCAGAACATGCAAAGTGCGCATGATGATTTTGCCGGCTTGAGACGACCGGCCAAAGTGACTTGCGCACTTGGAGTGGGCAAACCACTCCTCCCATGCCCTGCTCTGTGAGCAGAACAGCCCACACTGCCCCGCCCCGCCCCTACCTAACTGGGCACGGACAGAAAATAAAATAACAATGAGTTATTATCATTTTATTTTTTCCTTTTTTTGACCTGCTAATTGGGGCGATGCTCCTCCGCCTTAGCGGAGGAGCCGCCACTGCTCAGGAGGCTGGAGACGCTTGCTTACTGCTTTTGTTACTGGTGGACTATTTTGCAGCACTGCGGCAAAACCGGCCCCCAGTATCAAAACCGGCCTCCACAGCTTCCAGCCTCCCGGGGAAACGCCAGATGCCTGGTACAGCCAGTCCAGCCCTGCTCTGATTCCAACGTCATGACGGGCCACGATTATAACAGTCTCGTTCCTCTATACTGAGACCCACGAAAAATTAAATTATATAACTTGATCAATGAGACACCATCCAAATTGTATTTAACAGCACAATAATCTTTAGTTACGTTACCAAGAGCTTTTCTAGAATTTCTGAACAAGATAAATGGGGCCCTTAGATATGTAAAAAGAAAACATTTTAGTATGCTTAATGCAACAACACTCTTACTATTTTTGCCTTTGGGAATTAGAAGACCGTCTGATGATAAGATAGAAAGCAGCATAGCTGGCCATTGGAGCCGATGCTGGAACACTGTCAAGATCGAGAAACAAAAAAGGAGAGATATCAGAGGACCAAAAACCAACATGGTTAAACAGAGCTAGTGTGACAGTTTTATAGATTGGCCAGGATGTGTTTGTGTGCAATTGTTAACAGTGCAATAGGGTGTTGAGTCTCACCCCTGTCTCCAGGCACAGTTGATACAGCGATGTAATCTATTGAAAGTGTGAAAATCTCCTGTAACAGAGGCCAAACTAGATATCAAACAAATTGGTTGTAAATTATCTCTTTAATGCTCGCTTACCAATAAATTATTTTTAGACACTCCAAACCATCACTCTTGTCGGGTAGTGATCTTTATGCTGAAACATCACTCCAGTGCACAATGTAAGGGAAATATGGAGAATATGCCTGGGTATATGATCAATAAAAGCATCACAGTCCATGGAAGAGCTCATGGCATGTGGTATGATGCAACTGAACTATGTTTTGAATTTAATAATGTTAATGTTATTGGTATTTGTATAGCGCAACTGCTACCCGGAGGTGTCCTGACACTGTGTGAAGGCCTATAGAGGATTGAAAGGTGAGGGAGAGGAAGGCGAGATCAGTTGTTAAACAGCCATGTTTTCAGTGCCTTCCTGAATGGCAGAGCATTCCGCGCTCTGGCCGCATTCCCAGTGAAGCTTCCTCCCCAAGTGGCTTTTTTTACCCTCGAGACAGTTATGAGTCTTGCCTCTGATGACCCAATCTACTCTTCCTCTAATCACACCCTATTACTAATTACGGTTCTGATGAAGATTAAGCCATTCAAGTTCTTTACCCTAACCTAAGGCAAGCTGAAAATTCCTGTTTGTGCAACCTGGAAACTGTGTCAAGAATTTCCAGTCGAAGTTTTGCATCACAGAACGTGTTCAAAGGGTGCACACAATAAACTTTCCACACTGCCAACAAGATCCTCAGTAGGTTTTACCTGCGGGCAAATTGAGAGCAGATATCTTAAGGTACGTAGTTTGCACATGAACCAATGACACATTTGCAAATAGCATTTATGGAAATGAAGCTTAAACTTGGAATCCCTATCCAGCTGCAAACAACAGTGTGCTCCCAAACTGGAATTAGACCTGTAGTTGTAATCGGGGCTCCAGAGGTCAGGGTTCTTACCTTTCTTTACCTGAAGTGTAGTCTACATGGAGATACCACACCAAGAGGCAGTGTCATCCTTCAGGTCTTCACTACGTGGGCTAACAGGCACTATGGGATACATGGGAGAGACAACATATCTGGAAGAGAGTATTAATATAGATTCCTTACCTAGAACTTCCCCCAGGCATCAGACTGGATCTGGAGAATTTTTCCCTCAGCAGTACCCCTGCGTGTGGGTAGGTGGTGTTGGTCGACTCCGTGTCCATCGCCGGGATGACTTTAAGGTGTCTACTTAGATGCTGCCCCTGTGCGCTGACCTCATTTCTTTCTTTTTCCGCGCCAGCCTAATGCAGACCCGGAGAGAGCTTGCCCATTAGTCACTTTTTGACTAAACATTTATCGACTTTTGTCGACTTCTTTTTCGAGTCTTCAACTTCTGGTGAGCGAGAGATGTCCCATCGTCTGACCGGCTTCGAGCCCTGCGAGGTCTGTCACAAACTGGTGTCTGTGACGGACCCGCATCTCGTGGGCCTCTGGTGCCTGGAGCGCGACCACGACCTGAAGTAGTGTTCCGGCTGTCGGGCCATGAATCCAAAGTCTTTGCAAGAGCTGTCCCAAAAGCTTCTGGAGGCCCGGCAGTCGACTCCACGTCGCTCCTGGTCTCGCTCGAGGGGAAGGTCTCGAGACCGGTTGCGGAGTCACCACACCTCCTCCAAGTCTTCACACGCATCAGGTAAGTCGAAGCACAAGAAGAAGGCGAAGAAGCATAGTCGCTCTGTACCTTCTCCCTGTTGGTCGGCTGATGTAACGCGGGAGCCGGAGCATCGTTGCTTTAAGTCTTCGTCTCTGGTGCCTGACACAGGGATGACTCCACACCTCCCCTTGTTTCCAGGGGCCGGAGTGTCCCCTGCCCAGCTTTATACGTTCTACGAAGCCCTCCATCGAATCTTTGGGCAGCCCGACTCTGCTGGCGTGCCTTCGGGTCCCGCAGACTTATTTGGGGGCCCTGGGCCTTTGATGCCAGCAGCTCCGGCCCAGTGCCGGAGGGCCCCTGTGAATCCAGGCCTGGATCTGAATCATTGCCGACCTTACTCAACCTTCCCCGGGCCCGATCCTGGCGCCGACGCCCCGGGTGTCGGCCGTGCCCCCGGCCGACACCATCCTTGACCTCATCCCGGAGATGGACCCGGAGCCAGACCGATGTCGAATCCGACACCGGAGGGTACTGTTGTTCCCTTGTTCATCCCTGGCGTTCTTTATCACCATTTAGGTGGTGATGAGGACTGGGAGGGGTCGCTGGACTCTTTCGCAGACCAGCTGGAAGAACCGGACTGGAGAGAGAAATTGGGTGATGCCAGTGAACTGGATACTTCACCAGACCCTGGCATGATTTCTCCCCCCTACCGAGGCCTTGGACCTGGAGCTCCCTACGGTGGCAGTGAGGACTAATCTCCTGACGGAGGTGCTTCAACCTGTGGCAACTTCGTCCGAACCCCTCTTGCCTTTCAATTAAAGCCACACGGATGTTCTTCTGGGCACTTGGTCCAAGCCCAGCACAGGGGCTCCTGTGGAATAGGCGATTGCCCGCCACCACTCCCCGGCCCCGGCCGATCCTATTTTCCATACCCAACACCCTTCCCCCGAAAGCTTGGTGGTCCAAGCTTCTTCTTCCAAGGGCGCATTCCCTTCTGCTCCTCCAGACAGGGAATCCAAGAAGCTGGATCATCTTGGGAAGCGAATGTACTCTTCTTCTAGCTTGGCACTGCGGTCCGTGAATACCGTGTGCCTCTTGGGCCGATTCTCCCATACTATCTGGGTTACGGTTGCGCAAGTGCTGCCTCAGTGCCCGGAGAAGGCCTGGGCCGTCCTTTCCCAGGCAGTGGGAGATGGGAGAGACACAGCCAAATTCACAATCAGATGTGGACTGGATACCACCTACTCACTAGGCAGAATGATTGCCACGTCGGTAGCCTTTCGGCGCTACGCCTGGTTGAGGACGTCTGGTTTTTCGGGGGATATTCAAGCAACCTTGCTGGACATGCCCTTCTATGGCCTTCGCCTTTTTAGTGACAAGGCAGACTTGCTGCTGGAGCGCTTTAAGGATTCTGGAACTACGGCCAGATCCTTAGGCCTCCCGACATCCTCCCATCCATCACAGTCTGCCTTTCGTGGCTATTGAAGGGTCACCCCACCACACCCAGCCCAGTCTAGCCACTGGTCCACGCAAGCTGCTAAGCCTCTGTGTGGCTGCGGAAATGGGACCCAGTGTGGCGAGTCTGGGAACCAGCGGGCGGGCCAGTCCACCCTTTCCCTCCCTGCAGCAGCCTCCAAACCCTCCTAGTCTGACCTTTCAGGCCCATCAGCAGCCAGTGGGTGGCAGGATTCACCGTCCCCTCCCCCACTGGCAATACATCACGTCAGATAGATGGGTTTTGCAGATCGTCTGAAGGGGCTACTCCCTCCCCTTCGGGACTACCCCTCTCTCCATGCCACCGTCTCTCGACCACATGTCGATGGTTCATTTGGCGCTTGTCCGCCAGGAAGTTTCAGCTCTCTTGGCCAAGGGAGCTATCAAAAGGATCCCTGCACGAGAAGTAGGTAGTGGTTGCTATTCCTGCTACTGTCTGGTGCCCAAGAAGGATAAGGGCTTGCGTCCTATCCTAGACCTCAGGGCCCTCAACCGCTTCCTCCGGAAGGAGAAGTTCAAAATGCTCACGTTGCCTCAGGTCCTGTCTGCCCTCTACCCTGGAGACTGGATAGTGACACTGGACTTGCAGGACGCCTATTTCCATAGGCCCGTCCTGCCAGCCCACAGACACTACCTGAGGTTCATGGTAGGCCACAAGCATTTTCAGTTCACTGTGCTCCCCTTTGGCCTTTCCAGTGCCCCTCGGGTGTTCACCAAGATGATGGTGGTGATCGAAGCTCATCTGCGCAGATCAGGGGTTCCAGTCTTCCCCCTATCTCGACGACTGTTGAAGGCGGGCTCGCCCCAGGCTGTCGTCTCCCACCTCCAGACTACGGCAGACCTCCTGCATTCACTGGGGTTCACTATCAACGTGCCGAAGTCACACTTGATTCCCTCTCAGTTGATCCTTTTTCATCAGGGCTGTTCTGGACAAACTGTGGTTTCGGGCCTATCCTCCCGAACAGCGAGTCCAGGCTATTCGGGCTATGATACCGATGTTTCAGGCTCTATCCTGGATTTTGGTAAGGATGACCCTGAGTCTGCTGGGCCTCATGGCCTCCTGCATCCTGCTGGTGGATCATGGCATATGCGGGCTCTGCAGTGGGACCTGAATTTCCAGTTGGCGCAGCATCAGGGAATCTTTCGAACTACGTCCAGATTTCAGAGGGAACTGTGCAACAACTGCAGTGGTGGTTAACGAACCAGGGTTGGGTCGGAGGCAGATTACTTTCCCAAACCAGATCTCACGGTGGTGACCGATCACTTCTGGGATTAGGTGGCAACCTGGGAGAGGCGGAGATCAGAGCAGTCTTGTCTCCAACGGAGTCCGGGCTCCATATCAATCTGTTGGAGCTTCGGGCGATTCACCTGGCACTGAAGCC
The DNA here is from genome assembly GCF_964204655.1 of Triturus cristatus. Lineage (NCBI taxonomy): Eukaryota > Metazoa > Chordata > Amphibia > Caudata > Salamandridae > Triturus > Triturus cristatus. The sequence goes on along the minus strand of NC_140580.1, from coordinate 74,881,005 downwards.
ATTCCTTTCTTCCCTCCCTCAAGGGGAAGGCAGTTCAGGTGTTCACGGACAACACCACCGCCATGTAGTACTGCAGCAAACAGGGCGGGGTAGGGTCGTGGACCCTATGTCAAGAGGCTCTTCGCCTTTGGATATGGCTGGAACGTCAGGGCGTAACTCTGGTGGTTCAACACCTGGCAGGTTCCCTGAACGCCAGGGCGGATGAACTCAGCCATCGGTGTCTGGTGGATCACGAATGGCGTCTTCACTCAGAGGTGCTCCAAGGTCTCTTTCAGCAGTGGGGAGAGCCTTGGTTAGATCTGTTCACCACGGAAGAGAATGTGCAATGTCAGCAGTTCTGCGTGTTGGAATTTCCTTTTTATTTTTTTATTTTAGTATGCAATTTACAAAAAAAGAACCTTCAAAGATACAAAACAATCCATCCACCCACCCTACCCCTTAATAAAATTACAGATACAATGGGTCAATGAAAGGAAGGGCAATGGAAGGAGGAAATGATTATCCGAATGCACAACTCTCACAAGAAAGTTAATTTAAAACACCATCTAGACCACATGTAATTTTAGTCCATCCAAGATGTATAGTTCCAGTATGATATAGTAAGCCCACCTTTAAGTAGTTCTTGGATAAAGTGACCAGTGCTAAAAGTTCACCATAGTAGGGTAAGAACAGTACTTGCAAAATAGGATTGAATGCAAAAGAATCGGGGCTGTACAATTCGGTCCCATCTTTGTGGCTCAATACACAGTACAGATTAAGGATTGACCTGGGAGAGCCATCTACAGAGGGATTCCCAAATTACAATTCCCTTTTTTTTTTTTAGCACGTACCCCCTTGTTAGCATAAATAGCCTTCTCCAAATTCCCTATTGACAATAACCGGGCCAACCAGTGCGTAAATAAGGGGTGAGTTGGATCAATCCAGGCAGTGGTTCTACAGAGCCTGTAAACAGCCATGGCAACAAAAATCAAGGCCCCACCTTCCCTTCTGCTAATTGAGTCACAAATCTCCAGCAAGATGGTCGTAGGGGTAAGCAGACCGTCCCGTGCTACTACTTTGCTTAAAAAGGCTTGTATTTGGACAATCAGGGGCCCTAATTCTATACACGAATCAAACATGTGCACAGAGTCTGCACTATATTCAGCACAGCGGGGACAGTAAGTGCCTTTACCGGTACCCCACTTGGCAATTCTACTTGGTGTCTAATAGAGGAAGAAACAGGTTTTATAAAATTGCGCTTTTAAGTTGGCCGATAAGAGGTCGCTCTGTGCGTATTGAAAGGCTAAATGGAAGATGTTGTCTGAAATTTCCAATTTCTGCTGCCATTTGTTAAAAAGTTAGGTCATATCATCAGGCATAAGTCTATTTAACAAAACTTAGATGGACCCTAGCTGGGGAACACAGGGTGCAGACAATATCTCTACGAGTTCGGGCTTCTCAAATCCCGAGGGCCCCCCGGTCTTCCGTGAAAGAAAGTCCCTAATTGCATAATACTTATGAACCTCGTTCTGGCTCAGGTTAAATCTCATCTGAGGCTCTTCAAAGGTCAAGACCCCACTGGACGAATAAAGGACCCCTAGTGTTTTAATCCCTGAGCTATACCATTTTTGGAAGTAAGAACTCTCAAATTGGAGTTATTAGTGGGGGTGTAATAATTAAGTCTACCCAGCCCAAGAAGTTTACGCATGGCCGTAAAAACCTTATAAGCTCTGATATGGGACTTAAATCTTACCCTCTTGAAGTACCCAAACTCTAATTGGCGCCACAGGCAGCCTTTAGCCTCGGAACTCAACAGTAATTCAAATGGTGACGGAAGCGACATGTGGGAGGTAGAAAATTGATCTTGGAGCAGAATGGCGCACCCTAGTAAAGCCGCAGCCCAATAATATAATCGCAAGTTTGGAAGGGCCCAGCCCCCTCTCACAAGAAGAAGAGAAAGAAACTTAAATGATCTTCTGGGTTGAGAATAAGCCCAAATGAATTGGGAGAACAAACGGTCACATTTCTGTAGGGCTTGATTCGAAAGCTCGAGAGGGATAGTTCTCAAATAGTAGAGAATTCTGGGGAAGAACATCATTTTAATAACGTTACAGCGGCCCACGATAGTCATATGTAAGTTGTTGAGCCTATTCAGTGCCTTTTTGGTATCTGCGGCAAGAGGCTCCAAATTCTCGTTCACTATTAAATCAGTGTCTGCCAAGATATATACACCTAGGTATTTGGCTTTTTTACCACTCTATGATCAGCCCAATTGATCTGCCTATTCATAACAATCGGGGGTTTTCCCTTATTTAATGAGTACCCCAATATCGTCCCAAAGTCCAATGCTTCATGCTCTATGGCTTTAATGGCCCTCTCGGGATCAGGCGTAACGAAAGCTAAGTCGTCTGCATAGGCCATAATTTTAGTATACAATCCGTGTCGGTTTATAGCCGGGATTTCTAAATTGTTAATAAGCTTTTTAATAAAGGGATCTATGTATATAGCAAAAAGCAGCAGGGAACAGGGACAACCCTGTCGAGTCCCGTGCGTGATCTCAAATTGCTTGGTTAATTGCCCATTTATTAAAATCCTAGCGGTAGGGTTGAGGTATAAACCTTTTAAGGCTTGAATAGCATTGGGCCCAAAGTTCATCCTTTTCATGACGCACCCCAAAGGAGACTCGATCGAATGCTTTTTCGGCGTGAAGTAGTATAAGCGCCATCGGGTCTCCTGAGATCTGTGCCGCATCGAACAGGGTGATGGTTTTCCGAATATGATCGGTAGTACCCCTCTCCGGAATGAACCTGTGTTGCCAAATGGATACCAGATGTTCAATTTTGGTAGATAGTCGGGAGTGAAAATTTTAGCATAGATTTTAGAATCGCCATTTATGAATGTAATTAGGCGATACGAGCCAATTTCTAAGGGGGTTTTGTCTTTTTTAGGGAAGATGATTATCTTGGCTGTAGCCCAGGAAGCTGGAGGGGTGACCCCATAAAAAAATCTATTCTACCAGAGCCGTAAATATTCTGATAATCTGGGCAGAGAAAGCTTTATAGAAGTCCACTGGGATGCTGTCGGTGCCTTCCGCCTTGCCATCTGGAAGATTTGCAAGGGCATTAGCTATTTCCTCCCAGGAGGGGGGATCTTCTAATTGCCTACGGTCTTCGGTGTCAAGATGTGACAATGACACTGAGTCTAGATATTTATCTATCTCCTCATGTCTGGTAGCTTGAGAATAATTACCTTCTTCAGTATAGAATAAAAGTCTCGCAAGGCAACCCTGATCTCACTAGGCTCACTTGTGACATCCCCTGTGGGAGTCTGTATATAGTGTATCTAGTTTGTGGTAAAATGTTGCCTTGTCATGACCGCAAGCTGATGGCCGACTTATTCACTATACTCGTCTATCTTTTCCTTTGCCGTCACAAATTTCGCAGCGGCTTTTCCTGCCAAGATTGAGTCAATTTCTGCCCTATAGATGGCTATGTTTAACTGGGCGGATTCAATGTTCTGAACTGCGCTAATAAGTTTTTCTTCTGCTAAGCCCAGTTTTTTCTGAAGGTCTAAAATCTGCTCCCTCTCAATTTTATTCTTTCTTAAGGAAAACTGTAAGGTCTCCCCTCGGATACCTGCCTTCAGGGCGTCCCAGACAACCATAATTGGAGCTGATCCAGTGTTGATTTCCAAAAATCCCTGGATGCAGCCCGTCATGTGGTTTAAATATTTTACATCTAGCAATAATGCTCTCTCGAAGCTCCAAGTTGAAGCTGGCTTACGAAACAATGTGCCCCTAAGACTTAAAATCAAAGGATTGTGATCTGACAGAATTCGTGGTAAGACATCTATCTTACTTTCGTGTGGTAGGGAGGTTGATATCAGAAAATAATCTAATCTGGCAAAAGAATGATGTGGGGCTGAGTAATAGGTGTATCCCGGCTGGTTCAGATTGAGATTAGACCAAACCTCCATCAGCCCGTGTGTATGAATTAAATTTTTCAAGGCTGGAAAGACTTTGGGTTTCCTACCCGTATATTTTCAGTGGCTGTTTGTTCCCCAATTGCTGGCTAAATTGATATTAAAATTTCCACATATAATAACTGGGAGAGGCCAATGGACTAGCTCTTCGGAAATATAGTTAATTACCCCAGGATCGTCTGCAGTGCTCCCGAAGATTGAACAGAGGGTAAAAGAGGAATCCGTATTAAGCCGGCATTCTGCTAAAACCCACCTCCCTTGGGGATCAGATTTGAAGCGTGAAGACCGCATTAGATGGTTATGTTGAGCCAGAATGCCTACCCCTTTTACCCTGGCGCTCTGCGAGGTTCCCCCCACTAGGCTGAAACCTAATGTATTCAAAAGGTGCAATTGTGAGCCCTCAATGTGAGTTTCCTGGAGGCAGACTACGTCTGCTCCCATGAGTCTAAGACCTTGGGAGACTTTGTCGTTTGTGAGCATCGTTTAGGCCGCAAATATTTAATGAGACCATTCTAAACTGTGTAGTATTAATCATTTTGATGCACTACAAATTTAGCATATATATAAGGTTGCACCGAAAAAATATACAAAAAGCAGATAATACATGCTACCCCATCGAAAATCCAACTAGTCTTGTATTTTCTGCAATAACTGGTGTCATAGACTAAAGTGATAACCAAAATCCAGCCCCAAAAAAATAATAATCCAACCCTCAAACTAAATGCCCTTCCTGAGAACTTGCCCTTACCCTCCCCCACCCACCCCCACAAAATGAGCAATCCGGGATAACCTGAATGATGGTTGTGAACAATAACACCCCGCCACCCAGCCCCGCTACCGAAATTCAAAACTTAGAATAGGCTAAGCTATGCTAATCAAACTGAAAATATAGAAGGACATTCTTTTAGTGACACGATTATACGTAAGGATCCTCATAGCATGATGAAGAGAACGGCCGTAAGACCTGCCTTCCCTACCATTTTACCCCGATCTCGGCTTAGCAAAAAAAAGAAAAAGAACAAGAGAGAAATTAGGTGATGTCAATAGAGATTAAGATGCTAGAAGTAGCATATTAGAGTCTATTAAAGCCTAACTCTGGCCTTTCTTGGACTTTACTTCGTTAAAGTACTCGAGATTTCACTTCAAAGAAGAACGTTCGCGGAGTGCCGTTCAGGATAACTTGAAGTTTGGCAGGGTTCATCAGAAAAGCTTGGCCCCCCAACTGTTGAAAGGGAGTAATTAATTATACATTACGTAATTGTGTTAAATACTTTTTTTTTACCTCTAACCTGTAGATGTCAGTGTATTTTTTAAAATTATTTTTGTAATTTATATTGTTCATCTATTGTAGTGTATATGTGAAAATGTATTTGATATTGAAAAGAGTATATAGTGGGTGAGAGTTAGGGTTAAGTGACTATGGTGGGGGTGTAAGCTAAGGTCAAAGTTTTACCCTAACTTGTGAATTCAGTATGATGTGTGTTTATAATCTGCGGTGGGGTTTATTTACAACTCCTTACTCCTTCTCTTTCCGCATTGCACAGCGGCAGGTTTTGTTGACATTTGTTGAATTTTTTCCTTGCCCCAGGAAGGTATATATTTTATACATTTTAACATTTCCCAGGGTGGGTTGAAGTATAGGTCCCCACCTTTTTCAAGGGAAGGTATAAATTCAGCCCTCCGTGGTTGACCTTAATGGATTATGCAAAAAGGTTCTCAGCCCTTATATTGAATGAAAAAAATTGGGGGGCTGGCCAGGTACATATCCTGCACCGAGTCACATTTTCCACAAAATGTTTTTGATTTACATTCCAAAGACTAATGACTTTAAAACTAAGTGCTAAACACAGTACATTTTCATCCATTGCTACACGGTGGTTGTGTTTAGTTGACATTCTAGAGTGTGGTTATGTTGAATGAAAGGCACGAAAACCAGAATGAAGGGAACTGAGAAGATTGTTCGAAATATAAGTCAGCTAAAAATAAGCATTTCTATCTCTTTGAGAGAGAACTTGGTTAGGAGAGAAAGGGTCGTCTGTAGGTTTTTTTAAATATAACTTCAGTTTTGAATCAGTGTGGGTAGGTGCCAGATTCTATTAAATTGCTGAATGTACAGGTTAGGCCGTGAAGAACTCTGGACGAGAAGGTTGTAGGTTTGATATTTTGAACGAATTGGGTGCATGAAGGATTGGCTGATTTGAGAGTGGGGTTGAGCACCCTAGCAGAAGCAGTCGTAAAATCTCTCAGCAAGTCAGATTAAGGTGGACAAGGGATAGACGACAAGGTGTGTAGTGCGTAGACTTGCAAGGGTAGTATTAGAAGTAAACTTTGATGCAAGGCCTGTTGCTGATACCAAGAAATATGACATCTGAATGGACAGGAGAGTAATCTGTTGATGCTGTGTGTATGATGATACGGTTCAGGTTTCTGGAGAGTGGAAGGCGAAACTGGACATGGTGCTTGAGCCTTAACGCCACCACTCAAATTAAATCATCATTGTTAAAAGGATTAATTGTAGAAATACCGTTGCTTATAAAAAAAAATCTAACCTTTTATAGCACCAATATGCCATATTATCATAAAATGTCATATGCAGTCTTTAAGGGGCTTGGTGAATAGTCCGATATACCCCTCACCCTTTTCTGCCCCACATGTCCATTACGGACTTGAATGTTTCCTGACAATGTGAAAAACGCACCTTTCTGAGAAGAGTGCCAAAGTAGTTTACTCTCTTCAGAGACGACATCATACACATTACCTCCTCGTTAGTCTTCCTCGCCACATGACTAACAAAGTGAGCTTCAGCTCCACAACAGAACCCTCCAAAGCAAAAAAGTCAGCATCCCATGCCTCCCATCCCTTCCCAATATGGCCGACCCATTACACCCATGACCCCTATAAGAGGCGACCGGCCCAACCCATCAGCCTGTTTTTTTTGTTCTGCACTCTCTCCAGAGCGCATCAGGTGAGTGGTGCCTGCTGTAGCAGGTGCGTGGGTCCAGGGTTGGAGGTCCTGCTCTAACGGACCCTAGGGGCATGGACCTTGTTTTGATTCCCCTACTTGTTACCCCCGGTGTGTGTGGCGGTTGCTGTGCTGGTGCCGGTGAGGCTCTGCCTTAGCGAGCCATGGTTTTTCAGGTAAGGGGGGGGTTTGCGTGGGGGCCGGTCTTTCCGGTTCCCTTGTTTGTGGCATTCCCTTCGCCGCCCGCCTTTCGTTTGTATTCTGCGGGCGGCAGCAGTAACTTACAAGGGTTGCGGGCGGGTGCTTTGCATTCCCTGTTGTCGCCCCCTGCCCGAGCCGCGTATTCGCCTGCCCCTCGTGGCGTTGGGGGAGGCGGCGGCTCTCCTGACGGCGATGTCCGTGGGGTTTTCCCTTCCCGCCGGACTCTGGCTGTGTCATTCCGCCTCCCGCTTCGGCGCGGGGGCGTGTGGCGTCTCTACGGGGTTTCTCCCCGGGTCCACCGCTTCCGTGTTTGCTTGCGCCGCCAGCCGCCTTCCTCTTCGGGTGCTGTGGCGGGTGGCCGCTGGGGAACCTGACTTACCTGCCTTCTGGGTGTTTTCCCCGGTTTTGGGGGTGTGGTTGGTCTCGGCGTCGCTCTGCCCGGGTCCTTCCTGATTGAGCTCCCCTTGCCGGGTTTCGGTCGCTTTCCTGCTCGCTTTTCTGGGGGCGGGGTTTGGCATAGCTCACGCATTCTTCTCTGCTTCCTCCCCCGGGTCACTGATACTGGCGGGGGTTTCGGTTTCCCAGCGATTCAAGCCAATGGCTGTTACTTCTTTGCTGTGTCATTTGTCTTTGGTGCGGAGGGGCTGGTTTTTCCCGGGACACCCCTCCGGGGCTGCAACGTGGCGTCCCACCACCTGTTCCGATTTTACGGCCCCGTTGTGTGCCGGCTGCTTCCTCCCGCTTTCCCGTCCAGGGGCCATGTCGGGCGGGGGCTGGTGGGACTTGCTTGCGGTTTGGGGTTCGTGTCTTGGTGATTCCCCACTGGTTTGATGTACAGCGCTCTGCTGCCTTTCAGGGTCGGTCTGTGCGTGGTTTGGGCCATTCGCTTTCTCCCCATGCCGTTGCTGTTCCGGGACTCCGTGTTGGCATTGCTCCCTGGACGCTGTTGGTATCAGCGGCTCTGTGAGTAGACACTCGTTTTAGCTGCTTGCCAGGATCCACGATCGCTCTTAGTTCTTACTGTGGTCGATAGTATTGGTTTGAAGATGGCTTGTTTCCCGCTCTGGGCCGTCTCGTTGTCCCGGGGGCGGGGTTTGGTTCGGCTCTCCCTGGTCTCATTCTTTCTTCTGCCGGGGTCTGTTGATTCAGTGGACTTATGCGTCTGCTGCAGGAGCCTGTGTTCGTCCTCTTGGTCACGGGTTCAGTTCCCGGCGGGTCCGCTCAGCCTTTCATCTATCTGAGGTCGGTACGATAGTGCCATTGTGTTGGGTTTCACCAACACATCTGTTCTTCGGCGCCCGCATTCCTGTAGTGGTGAACGGGCGCTTTGCGTCTTCCCTGGTTCTGTTAGTGTCCTACACAGTCACTGACCTGGACTGATACCCATTCGTAATATTCTTTGGATTGTCGTGCGTTTGCTGCCTTTCTTACTCTTCTTTTCATTCAGGTGCTATGGCTCACTGGTGTTTCTTGTGCTCTGGTTTTCGGGGCTCTCACATAACGAGGGTTCGGGTCACGCACTCGCTGTCGGAGTGGCATGTGTTGGCTACTCTTTCTGACTCTTCTTTTGTGGTAGGTGTTTGATGTCCGCTGACCACCCTTCCTGCTCTGAGACGCCGATCGTCTCGCTTTTTTGTGATCATTCTGTGGTCGAGTCCTGCTGATCGCTGTCGAGGTGTCGTGAGTTGGCGGAGTTTCATTTCTCTGCTTTATTTTGCTGCACTTTTCCGGTGCGCGTGTTCTGTCCTTGTGGTTGGGGGTGCTGGCTGGGTGCTTGACTCTTCCTCCACCGGTTCTGTTTTTACCTCTCTTGGCTCCTGTGCCTTGCGGGACTTGTCGCCCCGTTGGGTGCGTTGTTGTGTGCCGTTGGCCTGGTGGCTTGGTCATCTGTTGCGTCCGCTTCAGGCGCCTCTGTTTCTCCTCTTGGAGGGCTATGTGGGGGTGGGATGCGCCGCCTGCCTTCCCTTCGGGTGCGGGCGGTGGAGGTTGTAGGCGATTGTCTTTTTGCTTCGCTGTCGTCCTTCCTGAGCGCTGGCGCTGTGTTGCCTTCCCTCTCTTCCCACTCCTACTGCTCTGCCCCGGTTGGTTCGGGGATCCCGGGTGGGGGCCCTGCTATGTCGGGTTCTCTTGCTGGTTCCTCCTCCTGCTGGCCGTCGCGGTCCTGCCCTGCGCTCCCCCCTCCCCCGCCGCCTTGTGCTTGAGGCCCTGCTATAGCGGGCTCTGGGGTTTGGGTTTTGGCGTTTGGCTGCCCCTCTCTGTGGGGGCGGCTGTGGGCTTCTATATTTTTCCAGATGTTGCACCTGGGTGCGTGTGGGTCCCTCGGCCTCCTCTGTCTGTAGGGGGCGCGGGGCTCGGTTGGCTTTCGGCTTGCCGGCGGTGTCCGCTCTGTGCCCTCGGTTCTTTCGTGCCTTTCCGCCCTGGTTTCGCATGGCCTGGTCTGCTTTCTGCGGTTGTGCAGGGTCGGGCCTGGTTTGTGCCAGGTTGGGGGACCGCCTGGGTCTTCCGGGTGCTGTGGGCTTTGGGGTCCTTTTTGGACTCTCCCTGGCGTGTTCGGGTCTGCGGCTGTGCCGCTCCCTCCTCTTCGTGCTCCCTGTCTCGGCGGCTGGTTCTTGCCCCCCTTTTTCTGTTGGGCCAGGTGCTTTGGCTCAACCAGGTGCTGGGGCTCGATGGTGGGTCTTGTGCCTCTGGTTATCAAGGCTCTCACGGGACATGGGTTTGTGTCCCGCACTCGCTGTCTTGGGGGCATTAGTTGGCATTTCTTTCTAACTCTTCTTTAATTGGTGCGATTCAGAGGAGATTGGCATGGCCCCTGCGCAAGGTTGACACGCAACATTCGTGGGGCGTTCCATTTGGTTCTCGCTGGCCATGGATTTGTGTCACGCGCATGCTGTCTTTGTGTCCTGTGTTGGCTCTCTGTCATTCTCTTATGAGGTTGTCTGACTTGGTTGGGGCCTTCCTCGTATGGTGTTTTGGGTGATCGCTTCGGCGGCTGGGGTCTCGGTGCCTCTGGTCCTTCCTTGGTCCGGTTTTCCCGGCCTCTTCCCGCTTCTGTCCTGGTACGGCTGGGAGGTTTTGGTGCTGCTTTGGACTACTGCGTCTCCTACAGGGGCCTGGGTTCGGTTTCTTGGTCGCGGTTGCTGATCCTGTTGAGTCCCCTTTGCCGCTCCTCCGTTTGTGGTTGTTGCATTGTAGGCCGCTGTTATCCGTTTCCCGTATTGGTTGTCGTGAGCTTTTTTGTTCTGGGCTGGGTCTGTGGTTTTCACTCTGGGTGTTTTCCAGTCTGGCTTCTGTTTGCCGTTCCTTGGTGGCTCTGGGGTTTTCCCCTGCCTTGCTGACCCTGCCTTGTGCTCCCGGGTGTATGCTGGGTTCGCCCCTGTTTGTGGCTGCCTGTGTGACGGTGTTATTCTGGGTCCCTTTGGTGCTGTTTGCTCCCTTTGGGTCTCCGGTGTTGGCTCTTCGGCCTTCTCCTCCTTTTTCTGCCGGAGTTTCTGGATCACCCTGCCCTTCTGCCCTTCTCGCCTTTGGTGGGTGCTCGTTTGGGCGACTCGCTTGGTCCCTGTGTGGGGCGGGCTCGGTCCGTGGTGCGGCTTTTCCCTGCCTTCTGTGCATGGGTGGTCTTGTGGGTTCTCCGCTTTCTGCGGTGGCCTGGTTGAGTCCCCTTGGTGGCCAGGTCTATTCGGTGTCATTCTGTCACCTTCCTGGGTCTGTTTGTTCCCTTATTCCTACCTGGGTTCTCTCCTTGGGGTCGCGGTCCCTTCCGGGGGGTCCTTTGTGTGACTGGGGTTTCTTTACCCTTCTGTTCTCTTCTGCGCCCCTTTTCCTTTCTTGCTACTCGCGAGTGGTGTTCTCCTTTGCGGGGTTGCTGTGTTTGTCAATCGGCTTCTCCCTTTCTGCTGTGCCTTTTTTTTGATGGGTCGCTGTGGTGGGGTTGCCCTCTGTTCGTTCGGTTTCCCTTTTTTTAAGGGGGGTTTTTTGTTGCCCTCTTTCGGGATGTCCGTTGGCCGGTTTTGGCCGGCTTGTTCACCGGGCTCTGTTTTCTGTGGCCTTTGGCTCCGTGCGGTCTGGTCCGGAGCTTTTCTCTGTCCCATTTGGGCCTTTGCTTTCGGCATGGTTCCTGCCGGCTCTTCGTGTCTCTGGGGTCCGGGTTTTTGTCCTTCCCGGTGTCTTCGGTCCCGGGCTGGTTCTTCCTGCTCGTGGTTGCCTCTCCCCTGGGTGGTCCTTCCGCTCGTTCTGGCCTGTTGGGTTTGGCCCTCGTTCGTGGGCATTCCCTTATGGTCTGTTGGTTTCTTGTGAGTTCCATGAAGCCGTTGGGCTTTGGTATGTGCTCACTGTGTTAGTCATGTGGCGAGGAAGACTAACGAGGAGGTAATGCCCCGATTACTTACCGGTAATCTTCATTACTCCGAGTATAGTCTTCCTCGCCACATGAGTTCCCATCCCTCCCTCCCTGTCTGGCTATCGGCTTCATGTGGTGCTTGGTAGTTTCAGGCTGATGGGTTGGGCCGGCCCGCCTCTTATAGGGGTCATGGGTGTAATGGGTCGGCCATATTGGGAAGGGATGGGAGGCATGGGATGCTGACTTTTTTGCTTTGGAGGGTTCTGTTGTGGAGCTGAAGCTCACTGTGTTAGTCATGTGGCGAGGAAGACTATACTCGGAGTAATGAAGATTACCGGTAAGTAATCGGGGCATGTACCACCGCTTCTAAACAAGCATAACCGTGGTTGGCTTGCAGTCATAATGATTAGAAGTCCATTCTAGTATCCCAAGCACAACTTCCAGGTATTATGGCTTCTGGTCAGAGGTCTGCTTCTTGTCTCCTCTCTCTAGACAGCGCAATGTGTATAGTAAGTATTACACCCACATTTCTAAAGGTCTTTTAACTTTACAGATGCTGGGGTTAGCACAAGGCTGCTTTGACCAGACTATACCCTACACAAAGCAGAGAGTCCAGTTCGGGAAAAGGATATTTGAGTTTCAGGTATTGATCTTTCTGTTCTTCTGTTTCTTTGTTGGTAACACTATCAGTGTGCGAGAGAGTTAGTTGCTTGTATGTCTCTTTACTCCTGAGTTTGTGTGGATCCCTCTGACTTTCTGTCCGTGTATTTCATTTGTATCAATGTTCCTACTTTTATAGTTGTTTAGGTCTCTTTAATAAATACAAGCATCCTAAAGCTACTCCCGCAGCTTGCTTTTTAGTAAATATTTTCGGTCAATTACGATCTTTTCTAAAGTTCTTTGGTTTGATGGTGCTGTGTCTTAGATGTTTTGTCCCCTCAGGAAGATGTCACAAATAATATGAAAAGACAACTGCACTCTGAATCTCATGACAAAACCTGTAGCATGGTTTATTATTCATAATTAAGTTGAATTGCATCATTATTTAGCCTGTCCGTTGTTCCAGATACTGACGATTTTAACACAAAAAAATACAATCATAAAAATGATTTATCTTCTAAAATTAAATAATATTAATGGTGTCTGAGTTACAGTTAGGAAAACTAACCCCTAATAAATAACTTACTAGCCCACAGCATGCCACCCCCTGAGAAAAGAAGCAAAATCTGTTACCAAAAAGCACATACTTGTGAGAGCTAAAACAGAACAGATCTGTGAATGTCATCTTCGTAGCCTAATGGTATATTTGACACTGAATTGCTATCTTTCACGTATAAATACAAGTTTATCATAATTGTAACAAACGTGCGTACACGACCGTCACAGTGGGTTATCACATTGTGTTTCAGGCTATAGACAGGTATCTTGTTACATGTCATATCACAGATTACTGTAGGAGGCACAGATTTTGGTGTTGTCCACCCTCTCCGACAAAGCGTGGGGAGGTTGCACTATGATGATTCACAGGCAGGTACACAACATAACACAGATTACTGTAGTAGGTGAGGGTTTTGTGTTGGCTGCCCACCCAAACAAACCCTGAGGATAGACGTTTTGTACTATGATAATCCTTATTAGGCTCGGATCAGAGGGATTTTATATTGTTTTGACAACTGTGGCTTTGTACATATTTGTAATTTGATTAAAGTATACCTCGTGGCTGCCTCATGGGAAAGCTTGTGCCCAATGCTGGAGGTCTGATTTGGTTATGGTGACACTCCAAGAGTAAAGGTTATTGGCTTGATTCTTTATTAAGAAAAGTAAAGGTAAAGGGAGTAGGCCTGAAATATTGATTGTGAAAATCATATGTTAAAATCACTAGGCATTTAAGGTTAGATTGTTATTACTCTGTAGTAAAGCCTACAGATAGGTATTTTGTAACAAAGAATCTGTAGCAGGTGAGGGTTTGGTGCTGGTTACTCCCGCTTACAAACTGTGGATGTACAAGATTGCAGAGTGAGAATTCTCATTTGATTTCTTAGCAGAGACAATATTTTGCTTTTCCTACCGTAATTTGTAGACTTTTATAATTGTATGCCTGTTGAAAGCATAAGTTTAGGCCTGAGTTGGTTATGATGACATACCCTTGATATAGTCTTGATTGCTTCAATAGGAAAAGATATTTCACATGCCACAGGTCTGATCTGATTATTATGAAAAGTTACAACAAAGGCAGTAGGCTTAATTTATTCACTGTGTATCACATAGGTTAAAGCCAACAGCCAGTTTTTTCACTTTTCTAAAGCTTGGAAACAGATATTTTGTTACATAAAGTCTCACTGATTATCTTTGTAGAGAATGATATTGGTGCAGGTCGCCCCTTTGACAAATCATAAGGTTAGGAGAATTAGGCTGTAATAATTCTTGCAAGAATCTCTTCGGTAGGCCTGACAGGCTTAGCTGTCTGCCAGGGTCTTGTAATGAATAAAATATTACATAATACATGCATTCGCATATAGAAAAATATACCTACTAAGATACATAGAGGGCCTTCTGCCAAAGGTCTGTCTGACTTCGAGTTACATTCTGCTTACATATATTATGGCATACAGAATGGGGTAATGGACTCATCGCTGGATCTCTTGCCTTGTGAATGACTGCATTCTCTGATCACATGTGCAAATTTACCTGAAAGTGAGTGCGATTCAGTGTCGGGCTGGTTGGCCAGTCCTTTAGTTTTCAATGTCCTCATTTCAAAGTTCCCCTTCCATTTGGAAGAGGTGTGGCGCCGCGGCCAGGGCGACTGACTCCGGAATCTGGGATCACGGTTTGATCCCCGGTGCCGGCGGCAGATTAGCCCAGCACCATGTGACTCTGGGCAATAGCTTGCTTAATCTTCCTGACCACCCCCAGCGCCTAGAGACCCTTACGGGTGATTGTTCGCGCTTTACAAATGTGGATATTATTATTTATCTGCTTCTCCTCTTTTTTTCTGTTACTATTTCTTGAGAAGATAGTACAGCTCCCCAAGCAGTGCTAATGGCTGCTTGCTTGCTGCTCATTTCATCTGCAGTGCGCTGCATCCTGCCTGGCACTAATCCCTATATCAGAGCAACCATAATGTAATGCAGTTGTCAGTGTATCGCTGTTTTACCTTTCTAAGATGGCCAGCACATTGGTTCTAAACATGGCAGCCATGCTGGAATTTTAAAACAGTGATAGACTATGTGCAATAACAGCACAACATGTACACCCTCTGCTAAGTTTAGTTTTGTTATTGCATACATATTCCTGCTGTGTTTAGATGGCATCACGTTTTCTTTTGCCACTTCTTTTTTCTTGTACTATAACATTTTTATTGATATGTAATAAGAAAACACGTACAATTAGACCCAATTTGCAGAGGCTCTGAGATACAAACAGAAACTGAACACTCTAAAAATCGAAAAAGGAAACCATAGAAAATGGCAGTGAAAGAAATACGTACATGTATAGGTTTGGGGAATAACAACCATCTTCCAAATAAGATACAGCAATACAAAAATGGAGATTATGGTATATGATGTGGATGTAATTACTGTAAAGATAGTAAGATAGGACTCCATGAGCTTGGAAGAGCTAGGGTATTGTGAAAACTGTATCATAAAATCACTGGGTGTCTTAGAACAAACAAGTGGGCAGGTATCCCAGAGCAATATGGATTATAAGACAAAAGAAAAGAAGTAGGAGCAGAGAAACCAAGGGAAGAGGAGTCGAGGGTAGCAACTCAGCGTATTACACATGAAGCACAGTCCAAGCATGTCTAGGTTCATCAGAAGGGGAATGAACAAAGTCTTTTCGGACTCCACACACTTGTCAAGGCAACTTTAAACTTTGCTGTCTAATTGAGGGCAAGCCTGGAGTGTGGAATGAGAGCTATGGGCTCCTCTCAAGAAAGTAACCATGTGTGAAAGAAAAGATGAGTGAACGATTTCCATGCATACAAGATTAGTTTCACCACGATTACCAGAAGGATTCAAGCAGAGCCATATCAATGGCTCTGAGATTCAGGTTAGTCTTCAGGGACCTAACATCACCATTGGAAAATCTAGACTTATTTGGGTGTTAAAAATAGCTGAAAGATGGTATTGTATTGGAGACCAAAATAGGTTAAGAAGTGGGCATTGAAAAAACATGTTGGTAGGAACCAGCATCCTTGTCGCAATTCCAACAGGAGTCCTTCTACGGCTGATTTAATTAATGGAGCCTTGCTGGGGTCCAGTGAAATACGTTCATTGTAAAGAATTTTGACTGGAGGAGAGTGTAGTGTAGTTCCTTTATCCCGGATAGGCTCTGCGCATTGGTATAACATACACTATAGATTCGACATAGGACTAAGGTCAGTATGTCTCTATTGAGTACATTAAACTTAATTACTTGTGTGTGCCAGCTAACTCAGAGGTCACTAGAAACTTCTTGAATATACAAGAAGGTATTAGTCTCTGACAACCGCATAAACATGACAACTTTGTTTCCATTTAGAATCGGAACAGTCTCAGAATCGTGGAAACAATAGATAAGTTTCACTCAGTCAATCGTGCATGCTTAGTTTCTACAGAGTTGCACAGAAATAGAGAGACGGGCGTTTCAACAAAAGGGTTAATAAAAGGGTTTATTGAACAGTCTTATTTCTCATGCAAGAGATATGAATTGCTACAATCGTAAGAAAGACTGCAAAGTACAATATGTACGAAGTTAGCAGTAAGATAAAATAATACTGCAATAGCATGGTTTGTAGCTATGACATATATTAATCAAAATACATACATAAATAACATAAGCTAAAATGTGATACTTATCTGATGCTTGTAAATTGTTCTACCCCAGGGTACCCAACCTAAGTGCAGTACGAGTTTTGAAGTAGGTGCCATTTCTAAAGTATAGCTAGCTATATTTTCATTTAGCCAAGAGTTGCAAAAAGTTTCTCTAAGTTCTAGTCCGCTCCATACCTTAGAATGAGAGAGGTTGGATTCTCTTTTCTGGACTCGATAGTCTACCCCCTGCAAGGGAAGTCCGAGACCACTGGAGCTGGATTCTCTGCGAGGAGGATGGCAGCATCAGGTCAGTCCATCAGGCTGGAACTTGATCTCCTTCCGAACTTGCCGTGGCAAACCGCATAGTCTGGGTTGGATCGAATCCTCCGGGAACCGCAATTTGCCAGGGCAAGTGCTGGATTATTTATACCTTGAAGGTGTCTAGGAATGCCAGTATTGACGTAAAAGTTGGGCAGAGGAACATCATGAATGAACCCCTAAGGAATAGATGTTTATGCATACTTAATGAGTTCTTGGAGAAATCAATATTCAAGCTGGGGGAAATTCCTAAAGGCTTAAGGGTCTGGTTTTCCAAGAATTCGTTGTGACGTGGATGGACGGATGTAGGTGGCCATGCCTGTATTTGGTTTGTACGGACAATGTCTAAATAAGGGCCGGATTTCTATGTCCAAATAAGGGCAATGTGAAATGTACCTATATAAGGGCATAAATCGGGAAACCTATATATGGAATCTAAAACAGCACACAACACCCACTCCAGTTTCGTATGAACGACGTTACTAAATCCTAAACGTTCTAAACATATCTTAAAACAGAGTATCGCATGGGGTTGCTAAAATAAGCAGAAAACATATCTAAAACATATGTTCTAAAAATACATTACAAAACCATTGCTATGCATAAAGTGTTATACATATTAAAGGCAATGTTCCATTCTAAGCATATGATCACATTGGAATGCTAAATGAATGAACCAAAATATATACATGTGATGAAATGACTCGTAAATACAGAAGAAAAAAGGGCCGAAACCATTTCATATCGGGTTACACAAGTCAAAATGCTATTCATGACAAGGTGGCATACTGTCCCTGGAAGTGTTATCAAAGAATTCTGTTCTCTATGAATAGTTCTACTATAAGCAGATTACTGTGATAAAAAATGAAAAATACAACTTTGGGACGGGTAAGAGAAGAAAAAATATAATAAAAAGTTCCAAAGTCAGTATTGCGTTTGAAAAAGAATGAAGGCCAAATTTAGAGTCTCTCCGGAACACTGTGTGCTTGAATCAAAAGTTAGTGTGTGGGGATGGAGAAAACATAACATTTTCTAATCCTGTAGACATCAAGTTGTCTACTGTTGTGAGTGAGAGTTGGAATACCTTGTGTAGAAGATCAACAGCACATAGATGCAAACTATCGCCTTCAGCATGGGAAGCATCAGCAATATCCGGATTGGATGTTACCTGCGCGCCTGGTGTTTCCTCTCGTACCTCAGCATTAGAATGTTGCGTCTGTGAGATCTCAATGAATTCCGCCATCAGGATTGGTAGCTGCTGGGGACAACACTTAGCAAGGGCCGTTATCGGGTCCAGCAGGGTATCGATATGCTTAGGCATGACTGATGGGAGTGTCAGACAAATGTCCAGCACGCATTCTTCACCGCATAGCAGGTAGCGTAGAGCAAGTAAGATGCAATCTTGCCAAATTGGTCTGAATGACAGAACTCAAGTGGTGTTTAATTCTCGTAGACGAGGTTAACCTAGAATTCGGACGATGCGCTCATGACACATCATCTCCAATAGAGTTCTTTCCATGGTGAACTGGGTGTCGCTGGTGATTTGGCTTGCCATATCATAGCAATAGGAGCAAAAATAGTATCCCTGCAACGAGTGCTAAAGGAGCGGCAGTCCCCCAAACACAGAGTGCACAAAGTTTGGAAAAATTCCGAGGACTTGTCAGTACCTTGAATAGCCGACTCCACAGGAGCAGAACAGTAATTCTTCGATGCCCCCTTACAGCCTACCGACTAGGAAGAAACTCCTGTCAGCACACTACAGGGGGAAGGGGAAATTGGGAAGAGAGAGACTGCCTCCGGGTCTAGTCTGTCTTTCTACGCCTCAAGGAATATTTGGATCTTACTTCGCTGGTAAGGTGAAGTGACAGATACCTGCAGAGGAGACACAAATGTAACGCATACTATACCTCCCTCAAAACCAGTTAATAATACATTACACCTTACGTTACTTTTACTATATACCTTAAACCCTCCAGACGTTTGCCTCTCTCCTATGTGAAAATGGATTTCTTGAACAAGTAGGGTTCTCTCTCATAAGCATAAATGAATTATGCACTGTTCTTAGAAGTAGCAATGGCTATATCTCAGGAGAAACAAGACCTTACTTGAGTTTTCCAGTTAATGTCCAAATCCTGACGACAGGTCACACTTGTGCCGGTAATGTTGTTTTGAAGACCTGAAGTTTACCGACTCCGAAGGTTCAGAAGCGAGGAACAACTGACTTATTAAAGGAGGAGGAGAATAACCTCAAAAACGGAACTGCCCCATAAATAAGGGTTATTCCTAAGAGGAGAAAATAACTCCTCGGTGTGCACACCAAAATTCGCCACTGAAGGCGATACAAAAACTAAGGTCTGCCCTTAAACAGTAAAACTTCTGACAGGAAAAGTTTCAGGCGCTAAAACGAGACACTGCTCTCCGCTGTAGCAACAGTTGAAGTGCGCAGAGCAGCGCTCGAGCGCCGGCGAAGTAATCGGTAAACGTCAGAAGAGGAGGATGCATTGATCGCTGACCTCCCTCGCTGACTTGGCGGCCATATTGGAATTCCGCGATGGACTTTGGTGGTGAATGTCTTAAGGAGGAGTGATAGAAGGAGTCGTAGGTAAAGCAATCGTCACTTCCAACGTGGATAGTTCTGGACCTTGTACCAAGTACTGAACCTAGGTCCTGGAAAGGAGACTACCGCTAAAGTGTTCCTGACAGGACTGCTTGAAAAGGTGCTAACGGTACCACACACACGTTCTTAAATACATGTACAATACCGCTCGTATCAGACATGTTTAAGATACTACCTAACATTTCTGAGAAATGCACAGGGCAGTTTCTATACAAAAGGGTGTGTATCTCAGCAGAAGTCCATGCGACTTGGAGATCATAGGTTTCTGTGGCAGAGGTCAAAGGCACAGTTTTTTGTAAAAGAATGGATTTCATTCTCCTTAGAGTATCAACTCGTATAGAAGAGATATTCAGTGAAGGCCATAAAGGAGACTCCCTGACTATGTCTATTTGGGGAAACAAGACTTGCATACAGCAAGTGACCCTGGATGTAACCATTACTAGATATGGGATACCTGGCAGCATGCCACAGCAGCTGTGATCATTCAACATAATGTAACTCCCATTTGAAAGTTGACCAAAGATTGGATTAATCACTGCTGCCGGTGAACCGTGCAGGTGGCAGGATAAGTTTGTAGTGAAACCGTCACAGGCCCCGTGTACCCTGACAAAGGAGAGAACCGCTTAGTGAGTGTTCACAATTTTCACCGCTAAGAAACACTTCAGGTCCCCCACTCCAACATCTGTGTGTGTAAGGTAAATCCCAGGATTTCTTGATATATTCTTTACCCAACCTTTTATCTTTGCCTGCTGGTATATTTTTTAGGCAATTCTGAAAATGTAAAGTCGTAACAGGCAGAGTCATCTTACCATGTATGATCCACTGAAGCTGTTTTTTCTGCCACTGTGAATGGTAATTTCTCCAGTTTTTCAATGCTCAGCACCGTATAGTCTGCTCCCCTTTGTGCCATTTTGATCTGTCTATCAGTGAGAATAAATTCTGCAAACAGTGACGTAGTATTGATTAAACGCCAAGGCACATAGCCAGAACGCAGGTTTTGAAGTGCCCAGCCTAATAGCATGATAGAACGTAGCTGTGACTGACCGTGTTGTAACGTGATCAAGTCTTGTTCCATGATGTCTATGACAGAGGATACAATGCTGTCCAAAGAATATATCCTGGACGACAGAGTCGTTAACCCATTGTCTACTACAGAGAGAGATTTCTCTAAATTAATACGATCAATTTCTCATATTTGTTCTGCAGTCTATGCTTGGGTGACCTTCCATACTTCATTATAAGCAGCGTAGATACCGGCATATATGAAACGTTTTTGACACGGTATTCTTGGTCCTAACAAGAATTCCCTAAGGTCTGCGCCTTCTTGAAGTAAAGTTAAGTGTTGTTTGACATCCTCTAGTGTAGCTTTCTTTAGCCAATCAAGGCAAAGTTTCCCTACACTGTAAGTTGTTACTACCCCTCGATCCTGTCTTTGGACATAACGTATGTCTGGCCTATGAAAGGTAAAACCTTGTGTTTTGTTCAGGAATCTATCTTGACAGTTGTTTGTGTCTAAGGGCCAGAGCAACCATTTTTTCCAATCAGGATCTGATCTGTTATTTTTCAAAATAGTATGTACGTCAACCTCCCCCTTTGTAGTGCTTTCACTTGTAGGTGCAGGTATAGAAGGAGTGTTCATGTATTTTATCTTGGCTTTTCCAAGGCATGATGTTTGTTGGACAGTATCATTCAAAAACATAATTTGCTCAGGGATGATACAGGCTCTAAACAAAGCTTCTATTCCCTGTACTTGCCAATCTTTAGTACCCCAGACAGTTTTTGTCTCAGTGTTGTCTTACCAAAAGTCGTAACCCTGTCTAGACAGTTGGGCAATAAAGGCTGTAGAATAAAACTGTTTGGTATTCGTTAACATAGTTTTCATTCCTGTTTTATTGACATTCTTAAAGTAAAATGTCTCTGCATTTGAGATATTAAACCGTGAAAAATATGAAAATTTCATTGCAAATGTTTTCGAGCTACCCTTTGGTGGCGTAGGACAATGTTCCCATTGGTTATACATTAATACATTTCTAGGTGTTGCAGATTTATGCAAGAAATGATGACCATAGTGGTTATAACAATACAGTTGTTCATAGTCTGATGAACCTTGTAAATATTCATTATTAGTGAATGCAGTTGACATCTCTAGATCAGACATCATATTATTAACAGTCTCGAAGTCCCAATCATCAGAAAAGGTACCGGAGGTAATCAAGACACTTAATGAAATTTTAAATAAATGTGGAATCTTCAAAAGCTCCGACGGGCCAAAAATGTCATATTCGGTTTTGTCCCAAACTATACCATCAGGTATAGGAATCGCTGTGATGTTCACTGCTGACAAGTCTCTTGCTTCACAATGGGATGATTTGTATGGCTGGAGAAGTAAGTTCACTCTTATACTTGCTGCGTCCTTTTGAATATATCTTCCATTACTCAGCATACCCAGAATTATTACCAGATCTAACCAAAGTAGAAAGAAGAATATTCCCAAAGCAATCCATAGTTCAATCCATGGTGAAACCAGATAAGTTTTTTCCAGTAGATGAAAAAAGTCTGTTGCTTGTTCTTTGAAAGTTCTTTGTACTGGTGTCGTTTCAGGCTCGCTGGGATCCTCGGAAAACGTTTCAAAGTTCATGAAGTAGCCAGAAGCAGTTATGTCAATGGCTGGAATTGCATCCGTATTTGATGAAATTGCTGGAACCAGTTGATCACATGTTACTTCGTCGTAGACAGGTGTATCTGAACGAACTGTTATTTGGGTCTCAAGAGGTACAAGGTCCATAGCATTGTTGCTTAGTCCTCTATTTCTTACTGTTGAATCTTGATGTGATGGGTCTCTCAGTTTGAACCTCTTGGATTGTAACTAGAGGAGTGCGTCTGCTACATTGGCGGAGTCCACTTGGCCTACTGTTCACTATCGGCCACATAGTGTGGTTTGATCAGGTCGATGAACACAAATCTTTTCTCCTTTTTACCAGCAAAGGGCGGCAAAAGTACTGTTCTTGATCCGTGGATTGCTAAGACAGGTACTGGTCGTCTGTAAGAAGGCCCAAATTCCTTCTTGTCCGCAATCTTTTCTCTAACTAAATCACCAAGCTTTGCGATCAAGACAGGCCTTGCTGGGACGGCCGGATTTTTCTCAGTGGTGGTTGGCTTCAGGACCACGTTGCTTTGTTGCGTTCTAAGTTCATTTAAGTCCTGTAAAACAGCCAAACAATCTTTGATATCAAATTGTTTGTTTTCCACCACTGTGCCTTTCATATCTAAGTCCGGAACCAACATTCTAGTCCCAAACAGGACCTCATATCGAGTGACACCCCCTAGAGAACTTCTTGGCAAGTTATTTATTGCACGCTGGACCCCATATAAATGTTTGACCCATCCATCACCCGAACCGAATACCCTAGCTGTTATAGAATGCTTTATATCCCGTTTTTTTCTTTCCACAACAGAATTTCCCTCAGGATGGAATGGGGAAGAATACCGCAATGCTACGCCCAGACTGGCCATGGCTTCTTTGTAAGCCCTAGAGCTAAACGCAGGACCCTGGTCAGAATGTAGTGTGCCTATTGCGTATGTGCCGAGAAAGACTCGCAAATCTTTTATAACAGTTCGAGCGTTCAGCCATCTCTTTGTAAGGGACCGCAGTGGTCCAGGTAAACACATGCTGATGGTTTATCTGAAATTAACAGGGGCGTCGGCGCAGGACGTTTCACAGTAGAGACTTTCATCTTCTGGCATATTTCGCAGTCCAAAACATTATTTCTGGTTCTTTTCCTAATGCCTGGCCACCAGTATCTCTGTTTTAATAACGATACTGTGGTGGAAACACCTGCATGGGCAGAGGCGATCCCTTCATGTGCTGCTAGGATTAGTCCTAATCTATGTTCCATGTTTGGTATTCGAGCAAATGGAACATTGTTCGCATCAATTATAGGTGAGTATTTGAGTGGAAACCTTTTAGGTAACGCTGCACCGCTGCCTTTGCTTGAAGCATTGACAGCCAGTATTATTTCACTGTCTATTTTCGTTTTTGAACAATTGATTGCAGCTACGGAAGCTGTTTGCACAGCCCCTTTCGCGGCTTCATCAGCCAATCAATTCCCTTCAACATGAACGCCATCACGTTGATGTCTCGGCGTGTGTATCACGTGAGTGTTTTGTAGTCCGTTTCGCAACTGAACTACTTGTTCCCAAAGTGTTTTATGCTCGATTGTACCTCCTTCTGCATCTTTGAATCCATTTTGAAGCCAATTCTGTAAATATTCATTGTATGATTGAACACAATAAAAAGAATCGCACACTATGAGTGCGGGGATTGCGCGATCCGTATTTTCAAGTGCCATTTTAAATGCTTGTAGTTCAGCTCACTGAGCAGTACATTCTCCTAGAGATTGCGTTTTTTGTGACCATTGGTCTAAATTTGCCATCAAGCATATAACCTTTAACGATCGCGCATGCTGCACTATAAGCTTGCTTACCCCCCATAGCGGGTTGTGCAGATCCGTCAGTATAAATTATAAATTCGTACTGGTCAAGAGGAAGAATTTCAGTAGGCAGAGGAAATTCGTGTTCGTATTGCAGGAATGCTTGTGTTTTCAAATAAGGATCAAAAACATATTCAACATCAGCTGTAGCAAGAGAATTAACCCACTGTATCCATCTTGGATGTAAAGCTGTGGCATTCGGAATACTCACTTTTGTAACTGCCTCTAAGGCTGGTACAGAGGTTACGACCATAATGCGTTTCCCCTGTGCTAGGGGTCTTTCTTTTGCTACAGCGGTTTGAACTGCTGTCAGAATTTTTTCTGTCGATGCAAATTTCATTTCTGCTTGCGTATACAAATGTGATTTGTATGCAATTGGTACTTTTTCACCTTCGTTAAAAGTTAAGTAGGTGAATCCGCATTGACCCGGAATGATTCAGATCACTAAGTTGCGTACGTTTACGCGTTTTTGTAAGTGTTTTGTTGCTAACATGTCAGCTTGAAGTGAACGCAGGATATCTGTGTGTTCCTGTGTCCAATGTGTGATTTTAAAATCAGGTTTGATTAATTCGTAGAGAGGTTTAACCCTTTCTGCATAGTTTAGACTGTATGTTCTTCCAAAATTTAGGAAACCTAGAATCGACTGTAAGTTTTTCATTGTTTTTGGTGGTTGGAGCAGCGCACACTTTTCTAAAAAGTTGGCTGCTAGGCTTTTGCCTTCACTTGATAGTTCATATCCTAGGAAAAGGACGTTGAGATGGGCAATTCTCGATTTTTGAAATTGGATTTATAACCTCCAGAGGTGAAGCTCAGTATAATGGTATTCACCCTGTTCAAGTGCCTGTTCAGGTCATCATCTGTCAGATAGATATCATTGACATATGACAATGCCTTGTCATCATAAATTTGTAGTAACTCTGTTACCCTTGCTGAGAATAACTCTGGACTATTCTTGAATCCCTGAGGGAGACAACAGAATTGACGCTGGGTCCCCATTGTTTTTTTTTTTATTAAGCCATACTGGGGAGTGATTACATATACCATGTCCCAGATGACATACCTCACGGAGTGTGTGCGTCTGCACTACAGGGACAAGGACGTAATCAATACGAGAAAGACTGCCGTGGGAGCTCGAGACGTGGGTTTATTGTGTCTTTACCAGGTTGAGTGCCCGCCACCCGTCTACCAATCCCAGTGATTCAGTGAAGGTTTGCAGCCCTCTCTGCGCTGGCCCGAGGTCTCGCGGTGAATATCTGTCTAATTCCGCCGACATTCCCGAGTTAAAGTCCCCCCCCTAGTATCAGAAGGCCAATCGGGAATGAGAGGAAGATCGTGGCAACATCTTTGAAAGTGTCTGATTGCAGGCCTGGGGAGACCTAGATGGATACAAACGTAGCTGTCCTACCTTCCCACTGGCCCGAGACCCCGATGTACCTGCCTCGTGTATCTGCCCAGGTGGATTGTAGTACGAAGGGGAAGGAGTTTCTGAATAATATGCCCACTCCTCTTGACCCTGAGGTGGATCCCGCGTGTGCGACTAGTTTGTAGCCTCCCCTATGCAGGGCCATGCACTTATTACCGACCAGGTGCGTCTCCTGCAGAAGAATGACGTCTGGGGCGTGTCTCCTGAGAAACTGACTGACCATGCCCCGCTTGATCTTATCTCCCAAACCATTCACATTCCAACTTAGGACCTTGACCCCTATCTCCTGTCTAGTGCTCATCGCTGTTGCTTCCGTAGAGTCGCTCGGGTTGTGCCTGTTTCTCGGATGGCATTGAACAATTCAATTCAACAAACAATATATAAAACCAACATCTTCCGTCCCTCTGCTCTCGCCTCCCCCAACTCTCCCCCACCCTGCTACCCTGACCCCAGGCTTGAAACTGCCCAGTCTGAACCTGCAGAGTGCCTGTCGCCCGAAAAAAGTAACTAAATGTAGAAAAAGGAGGGTAACAAAAATTCGACACTCCACCCCCCCATCCCCGGCCCATCTCGCAGTTCAAGAGTCTCTGACGTGGTAGCATCCCAAACATTAAGCGAACATTATACTTTGACTCCGACGCTCAGGGCTCTCCCCCCCCCCCCCCCCCCCCCCCAACGCACAGACAAACTGCCACTAGGATCAGGTGATTCCTCCCAATATTACCCCCGGTCCTGTATGTCCGATCCCCCGTCTCCCACTCTGACTCTGGTTCCATTGCCCCCTCGGCTTTCCAGCTAATCTGAGGCCATCTCAGGGTTGTCGAAGAACCAGGCGCGACCCTCTGCTTCTACTCGGAGCCGGGCCTGGAATAACATTGCGTACCTGAGTCCTCTCTCCCTGAGTTTCTTTTTAACATTCAAGAAAGTTCGACGTTGTCTCTGAACCAATTGAGTAAAGTCAGGGAAGAATGTGAGGTCGGCGTTTTCATACCGGAGGGGCGCCGCAGTACGAGCATGCTGAAGGATCGCATCTCTGGCACGGAAATTAAGGACACGTGCTATCAGGGGTCGCGGGGGTGCCCCGGGCCTGGGCCGCACCCCCTGGACCCTGTGGGCCCTCTCGATGGTGAAAAACTTCCCTAAGCCCCTGGGTCGGAGATGATTAAGTATGAGTTCGTCCACAAATAGGTCGGGGGCCGGCCCTTCCGACTTTTCCCAAGAATGCGAACATTGTTTCTTCATGCGCGGCCTTCATAATCATCCAGCTTGCGCTCGGCCATTTCCCGCAAAGATTTGAATTCCTGCATGTCAGTCTGTAGTTGGGAGACATCCTCTGTTAAGCTAGTGGTCTTCACTTCGAGACTCCTGACTTTTTCGCTCATTTTCATGAGATCTGCCCGGATTAGGTTGATGGTGTCCATTTTGCGCTCCAGGGACTCTTTAACTCCAGTAATGGCGGCCATGACATCTTGCAGAGTCAGCTCCGGGGCACCCCCGGGGTCCTCCGCGGGCTTAGGCGCGCCGCTAGCTTCTGAAGGCGCTCCTTTAGGTACCGTGTACCTATCAAGCTTGTTGGACTGAGTCGTCTTAGATGATCTGGGTAAAAACCAAAGGAAATGATGGACGGAGTGTTGAACATTGCAAGCACTCACCCCCAGTCAACTGATCTGGGTTTAATCCATCACCGTTCTTTAGCCCACTCTGCCACCCCAGTTCAGACATGGCCATATGCAAATCAGTCTGACCCTGTGCCTCATGGGAACAGTCCAGCCCGAACTGCCAAGCCATGTCTTCCCTGGACCGGAAACAAGCTTCCTAGGACCGGTTTCTGGCTGAGGCCCTGTCCGCTTCATTCCTCCCCGCCATCACCCTCGGTGCACCGGCTGCTGCCAATTCGCTAGCCTCCACGGGCACACACTGGGCCGCACGGTCACCTATCCAACTGCCTATATTCGTTCCGCCGGGTCAACGGATCACCTGCCGCAGGCGGCGTGCGTTCTCACCCCCGAAAGTCTCCACACACCAGGAGCGCCCCGGGAACCACCCAGGGAGTCGAGCCACAGCCCATGAGGAGACACAGCTGTCCGGTGGAGGCCAAGACCCCACTAAGTGCGCCCCTTCACCATCCGCAGTCGGCCTCCTGTATTTCGCTCCCCACGATACTCACACAGCTATTGGGCCAGCCACTTGAGCACCAGCATAGCAGCAGCACCCCCTTTGGGTGCGTGGTGTGCAAACACTTTTCCTATTGCCGATGCAGCCACTGTCTCTTCTCAGTTCAGCTTGACTGTCTAGTCACCATTAAACGTCCCAAACTCACACCCTGGCCCCTGCGTGCACTTGTGTTGCTACGTGCGATGGGGACCCGTCTGGCCGGTATTATATTTCTGCCACTGATTGTGAATCTGTTTAGGCGCGGCCCCGCGAGGTCCGCGCACCACTGCCAGTGTTGTAGGTTTCCAAAGAGGCCGCTTCAAGCCGCGCGCTGGCCACCTCTTTTCCCCCGCTGTCCGCCATGAGCCAGCACTGATGCGACCTTACCCACAAACTATCCTCCGACCGGCAGCGATATCCCTCTTTGCTACCACCAAGGCCTTGTTAAGAAAAAGCTTCTCGGCTCTGCTACCATCTAGTCCATCAGTTATGCCCAACAGAATACGCGTAGGAGCCAGAGGGACCTCCCAGCCCAATACCTCCGTCAATTCTCCTGTTAAGGACTCCCAGTACCTCTGTATTGCAGGACAAAGCCACACCATGTGATAGAAGTCTGCGCTGGGGTGGGAGCAGCGGGGGCAAAGGGCATCCGACCGGAGCCGTACACTGTGAAGGCGCAGCGGTGTAAACTTGGACCAACCGAAGCCGCGCCGAGACCATGATTGTTTTAGGGCCCATCGAGGCATCTCTCCAGTCGGCATCTCTAGAGCCCCAAGTCAGCCCTCCCACATATCATGGAGGTGAGAGAGGGAGTTGGGGGTATTATTAGTGAGTGATCGGTATATTCTGGAAATCCCCCCTTTCCCCAAATCACCAGTCATAATCTGTGCCTCCGGCGGACTGTACTCCGGCAAGTAAGTACCATCTGGGATGTATGAGCAGAGGGCATGGCGCAGCTGCAGGTAGCGAAAAAGTTGGGAGGGGTGGAGAGAGTGCCTGGCCTGCAGGTCTTGAAAGGAGCGCAAGTGGGTACCACTCCAGACATCGCCCAGCAGGGATATCCCAATGAGGTCCCACTGCCGAAACCCTGCCAAGGATGCCACCACCTGGAGCTGGGTACCACACCACAGGGGGGTATATTGCGTCAGCCTGCCCGACCAGCGGGTGTGGCGCAATGAGGCCCACCAAGCCAGGAACACCCCACGAGTAACCTCAGGAAGAGCCCAAGGGACAGCCGCATACATGGAGCATCCCCTGGAGTGAGGCGAAGCCCAAAGTGTGCAGTTCCAGGTGATATGCCGGATCGGACCATCCGCCATTAAACCAGTCATGAAGCGTGAGTAGTCGGGTCGCTAAATAATACATATAGAGGCTCGTCAGACCAAGACCTCCGTCAAAAGGTGGAATGCGACACTGGATCCGCCCCCCCTGCCCCCCCCCCCCCCCCCATAAAAACTTTGTGATCAGACCATCCATCTCTCGGAACCAATACCTGGCGAACAAGAGGTGTGTGTTTTGAAGCATGTAAAGAAAGCGGGGTCAAATCCTCATTTTGAAAAGGGCTATCCTTCCCAAAGTGTTTAGGGGCAGAGTACGCCATTTCGAGAGATCCGCACGGACCCGCTTGACCAGCGGGGTGACATTGAGCGACTATGCAAGTTCGGGGAGAAGGGCCACCCAGATCCCCAAGTACTTGAAGGACTGCCGTCGAAGGGGGATCGTCGACTGCCAATCAAAGCACTCCAGCGAAATGTGCAGGGGGGGACCAAAACGGACTTAGCCGGCTTGAGCCGCAAGCCGGAGGTACATTCGAAGAGACTAAGCGCTCGGAGGCATCGGGGTCCCGACTAGGCTGGATCAGCCAAAAACAGCAGGACGTCATCCGCATAAAGCGCGATTTTGTCTTCTTCAAAGCCGAGCCACCGCCAGCCCGTGAGGGAGTGGTCACCACGAATAAGGCAAGCAAGGGGCTCCATAGCCAGGGCGAAGAGGATCGGAGAGAGGGGGCATCCCTGTCGTGTACCACGGTGAATGGGGAAAGGGTGAGATAAAGCTCCGTTGACTAGAACCTGCGCCCTGGGCCGCTGGTACAGTGTCTTCACCAGCTTGCGGAAGGGAGCACCAAAGCCCATCTGCTCCAAGACAGCCTCTAGGTAACCCCAATCAACCGAATCAAAAGCCTTCTCGAAGTCTACAAACAGGAGAGACAAATATAGGGACAGCAAGTGTCGGTTTGCAAGGGCAAGATGAAGGCGTCTGAGACAGTGTCTAGTGCCTCGAAGAGGCATAAAGCCACTCTGGTTCGGATGAACCAGTGCTGCTAAATGGGGTCGTATGCGTTTGGCCAGGATGGAGGCGAAGATTTAAGATCTTCGCCTCCATCCTGGCCAAAAGTTTGGTGTTGATGAGCGAGATAGGACGATAATCCGAACAACAACTAGAGGGGGGTTGAGACTTTTGGATCACTACAATGGTTGCTAGGTCCGTCTCCACCGCTTCATTGTACATCTCAATGAGAGGCGGGACCAAAGTATCCTGGTAGGACAAGTAGAATTCTTGGGGGAGCCCGTCCGGGCCCGGCGTCTTATCAGCTGCCATGCGGGAGATGGCGTCTGTCACCTCTTCAGGGGTAAGCGGAAGATCCAGGTCCGCCACCGCAGAATCACTAATATGGGGAAGGGGGAAACGCTCTCGCTGGAGGAGCTCGTGGAGGGAAAGACCAGGCGCCCGCACCGAATATAGGGTAGTGTAGTAGATAGCGAAGCACTGAGCCACCGCCAACGGAGCACGTTGAATCCCACCACTCGCATCGACCACTTCCGGTATTATACGATTGGTCAATGGGTAGGTGGCTAGGCGATGGAGGAGTTTCCCATTTTTCTCTCCCCAGCCGTACACTCGGGCCACTGAAGAGCACCAAAGGAGTTTGGCAGCTTCCATGGAGGTGTCTGATCTCGTCTCTCAGGAATGTAAGTCTCCTATCCTGGGCCTCATCCCTGTCCTCGGGCTGGAGTGTCTCAAGCTGGGCGGCCTGCGCTTCGAGAAGCGTGACCTGTGATTCCCGGGCCGCACGGGTGAGCTTAAGCTGGCCCTTCGCAAATCCTCGGATGGTGGCCTTGCCGGCCTCCCAGAGAGTACGAGAGGAGGACACTGAGCCCTGGTTTGTAGTGAAATAACGGCGGAGCTCGGCACCCACGCTGTCTCTGAACACACCATTCTGGAGGTACCAGGCGTTGAGCCTCCAAAATGGGCGGGAGGATGGGGGGAGGGCCCCTACACAGAGCATCACCGGAGAATGATTCGAAAGGCCCCTGGGAAGGATAGAGACCGCTTGAGTCGCCCGACAGTCCAAGGCCGGCAGGAAGGTGTAATCTATGCGCGCATGGGTGCGGTGTGAAGCTGAGGTGTGGGTGTATTGCCGTGCAGTCGGGTGTCAGAGTCTCCAGGCATCTCTGAGCCCCAGGCCGGCAGCCCATGTCGAGAGGAGGCCAGACTGGGCAGTTCTTGAGGCGGAGGAAGGGGACGTGGAGTCAAGGACAGGGTCCATAACAGTGTTAAAATCACCTCCCACCACGGTCAGGGGCAGGGCAGCAATCACAGGGGTAAGCCGATGGAGTGTGGGAGCCAGCAGGGCGGGGGTGAATAGACCACTACTAAATTAAGGGGACAATCTCCGAGGGCCCCTTCTAGAAGAACAAAACAACCCTGTGGGTCGTACGTCACTTTACGCACTACTAGGGATAGAGTGCGGCACGCCAGGATAGCCACCCCTCTCGAACCTCTATTGAATCCAGAATGCCAGACTGCTCCGAAGCCATAGCGCGCACGGAAGGGGCAGTGGTTGCCTAATAAGTGGGTCTCCTGAAGCAGGAGCACATCCACGGCCTGACGCTGAGCGTATTGCAGGACGGCAGCACGCTTAATCTTGTCCAGTAGGCCGTTGGCATTCAAGGACATATGGAGCGAGGACGCTCCGCTAGATTTGCCGGACATGAGGGGACTGTGCAGGAAACCGGGCCATCGGCCCACATGGTGGAGCGGGTGGGGATAAGGCCGAGCTCAGAGCCAGTGGATTTGGGATCATGACAATGTGTGGGATGCGTTCACCCAGATGTAGTGTGCCAGAATTGGTGCAAAGAACAAGAAAAATAAAAACCCGAACAACCGGGAGCCGCAGCTCCAAACCCCCTCAACCCCCCACCCTACACTTCAGGAACGGAAGCATCTGTCGCTCAACAGTAAACAGGATAACAAAGAACCAAACTAAAACGCGGAGCATCGTGGAGGACCCCTCCTCATAGTAGGATGTACATGTCAGTATTCAGCAGTAATCAGTGAATCATAAGACTAGGTGCAAGCACTTAAAGACATCTCTCCGTAGCTGGAGCAAGGGAAGTCGACAGACCCACACGGACTCAATCTGGCCCTGGGAGGAGCGTGGGGCTACGGGAAAGATCAGTGTCCGGGAGGTCCAGCAAGGATGGGCGAGGCGGCCCGGGAATCAGAGCGGCCCAGAGAGCCGGAGCGCCACCCAGGAGGAGCAATCTCCCCAGTTGGCCCCGGTGCGATCTCCGCTGAGGACCCACCGTTGACCCCTGCGCCTCCCAGAGCACGGCCGGAGGGTCGGTATGTCCTGACGAGTGCCCTCTCTGGCACCAGACGGCGCCGTGTCCTGGGCTGTCGGTTTCATCGGCCGCTCCTCTGTAGCCCATGCCCATGCCTCTTCAGGCGTATCGAAAAAGAAGGATTTGTTCTGGAAAAAGCACTCGCAATCGAGCTGGAAAAAGGAGCCGATACTGAATGTTCAGCGAGCGTAACTTTTGCTTGACCTCTCCATAAGAGCGACGCTGGGACTGGACCTCTCGAGTGTAATCGAGGAAGACCATTATAGTCAGGTGTTCGTACTTGAGAGGCTGCTGTCTCCGAGACTCTATAGGGAAACAATTAATTTTCAATCGTAATAAATCAAAAAACACAGCATTTATAAATCAGTTGAATAATCAATATCGAACAAGAATGTACAATTTTAAATACAGAAATTTATTCTTTATGTTTTAAGTTGAGTATCAACTCTTTCAGAGATGAACAAAATCCTATACAAGGAAAGAAAAGGCTGTATATACAATATTTTTGAAAAACGACGCAGTGACCAAGTGAATAAAGTGACTTAGTGCAATAGGTGACAGTGTAGGTAATTACAATATATGCACGTATTTACTAAGTAAAACCAAAATATATATTTTTTGTTTCAATTATCGACTCTGGAAGCTGTGTTTTCTATTACCATAGAAGTGGTCTCTGCTTCATTCTTCATTTCTTCCATTGTCATCCACATTCAAAGACCCTTGTAGTGCTGCAAGAGATGAAGAATGAAGCAGAGACCACTTCTATGGTAATAGAAAACACAGCTTCCAGAGTCGATAATTGAAACAAAAAATAGGCAGAAGTTAAACAACTACGGCTTGAAGAAAAGATAGAGACAACTGAGCTGACAGAAAACACACTACTGCCCAGTGGAATTTGTCCTGATGGCTGCGCCTACTTTCGAAGTGTTATACGCAAAGTTCTGACTTTGAAGTCAGTATTCAAGAGAAAGTCCCGTTAATTGCAGCGGTAAGAATAAAGACAGAGAGAATAAAGAAGAAATTAACCTGGCAGAGTGAGAGGCCCCCCTATGCAGCCAAGACTCTTTACGAGCCCGTTCCCCCTCTGATTGACTACAAGTGGCAACTGCGATATTATTGGGGACATTTGCTCTATTACCTATATTTTAGGCTGGTATACACCTCTTGTGTCCTGAAGAAGACCCGATATGACTACTCACAAATAGTGTTTGATTCAGGGTCGAAACGTTGACGGTTCTCCAGTCCCCTACTAATCGGATTTCCTTGTTGATAACAAAAGACAGGACATGTGCCTTACAAGGTTTATTGTATACCCATGAGGAAATTGTGGACTTTTCAAAATAAGAATTTTGTATATATTTTGGTTTTACTTAGTAAATACGTGTATATATTGTAATTACCTACACTGTCACCTATTGCACTAAGTCACTTTATTCACTTGGTCACTGCGTCGTTTTTCAAAAATATTGTATATACAGCCTTTTCTTTCCTTGTATAGGATTTTGTTCATCTCTGAAAGAGTTGATACTCAACTTAAAACATAAAGAATACATTTCTGTATTTAAAATTGTACATTCTTGTTCGATATTGATTATTCAACTGATTTATAAATGCTGTGTTTTTTGATTTATTACGATTGAAAATTAATTGTTTCCCTATGGAACCATTGTTTATATTATGCTGATGAGGCCCAGGTTCCTCGGGTTATAGGGTTACCCCTGTTTCTTTAACTTTTGTCTCCGAGACTCTGCCAGGATAGCGTCTCTGTCCTTAAAGTTGAGAATGCGCAAGATGATGGGTCTTGGAGGCGCGCCTGGCCGCGGGCGAGGAGCAAGTGATCTATGCGCCCTCTCAATTGTAAACCAAGGGGAGAGAGAGCCCTCTGGCATTCAGGAGCGTATCCAGCGTTCCACGAAATCCGCCGTCCAGCCCTGCTCCATGTCGTCCGAAAATCCAACAAGGCGGAGGTTGTTGCGGCGGTCTCGATTCTCAGCGTCCTCAGCCCGGCGGTGCAACTCCTGCGTGCGGGATTGAAGTTGAGTCATCTGAAGCTTGACTGGTGAACGTCATCCTCCACAACAGCGACTCGAGACTCGGCCTACGTAATCCTGGCAGTGGAGTTGCGGAGGTCCTGCCGGATCAGGGTCATGTCCACGCGGACCTCCGCGATCTTCCCCTCAACCAAGGACTGAGACATATGGATCGCCTGAAGGATGGTAGAGAGGTCTGTTGCAGCCGGAGTGTCCTTGTCTGCGGGCCCACCCGTGGCCCCAGCCTCGGCGTTGGTGAAGCGATCAATCTTAGTTGGGGTGGCGGGCGTCTTGGGTACCTTGTCTCTGGCCATGGCTGCCTGTGGGCAAGGGGAAGGTAGAGTGCGGGCTCCGGGGCCAGAGCGGCCAGCAGGCAGGGGAAGGTAAGTGAGGGAAGGAGGGGGGACACAGCACGTCCAGGCCACAGCACTCCACTACATACCAAACAGCTCCGGTCCGGGGCCCTTCCGGATAGCGGGGCAGGGCTAGGTACACCGGTCCTCAGCGGGTGGGAGCAGTGTCCTCCGTATCAAGCGGAGCCGCAGTCCCTAGGTCCGCATCCAGAAGGCAGAACAGCTGGGGGCAGGGGCAGCAGAAGGCCCGGTTCAGGAGACCCTCCACAGGTACCAGCAGCACTTTCCCACCAGAGCCAAGCAGTGACGCAGTCTCAGCAGTTCGGGAGACAAGGCACCAGGGCCCGGGAGGGCGGAGCCGCAGCAGACGACCCAGGAGGGGGCAGCAGGTCACTCAACCGCAACGTCGTCGCCACATCCAGCTCACATGCAAGCCAGGTGCATGGGGGGGGGGGTCACCCACAGCCACACCAAGGCCCCCCGCCACGTCACCAGGACTCACCACGTTCCAGGGTCGCCACTCGGCGGGTCCGCGCCTCCACTAGGCCACCAGCCAGCAGTCAGGATCTCATCCCACCACCACTCCGGCACGACGGCCGGTATCACGGCGGCGCCACAGGGGGAGCCGGGCTGCCGCCGTAGATAGCGCTGGTCACAGAGAAGCCAAGGGCGAGTCGGGGGCCACCCCGCAGCCACCGCGTGGGACCAAGAGACAGACTGCCAGCAGCACCGCCACCGGGGAGGGCGCAGGAGCGACACTGCACCACCGGAGCACCCAGCCCCACAACAGGGAGCTAATCACCTTCTCAGCAGAAGAAGGGCGAGGGGGCAACGATGTCAGGTCCTCTCCTCAGCTGCGTCCCAGCCCAAGCGTCAGCATGGTCACCCCTGGGTCCCCGCACCAGTCTCCCGCCGCCCGATTCAATGGCCGAAGACAAGGGGGGGGCCCAGTGGGGGGTCAAGCACCACAAACCTCTGCCCCACGGCCCCAGGTGCGGGGGGTCTGGAGGCAGTCTATCAGCAGCGCCGTCAGTGGGAGCCCCAGGCACAGCACCGCATCACAGGAGAACAGGCCCCTCAGCCGGGGTCCATCTCTGCCACGGCGACAAGGGAGGCGGGAGCCAGTGATGAGAGGCTCCCCCGCAGGCCACATTGAGCAGCCGGCCACCAGGAGCGCCACACTCCGCACACGGAAGCAAGCTCCTGCTTCCCAAAATGACGGCCGAAGGGAGAGCAGGGCTGCGGGGAGCCCTAAGCGCCGCTACGGAGACCTTAGCCTAGGCAGGCAGGGGGAGGGGCAGCTCTACACCCGGACTCCCAGCCGCAGCGGAGTCTCTGTGACAACCAGGGCCTCACAGCATCGTCTGGATAGAAGGAAGGAGAACACTCGGCGCTCAGATCTTCACTGCACCGCATACACCAGCCGCCTCCCAGCTGCAATTCAACACCGCTGCGACAGCTCAAGCCCTGATGACAGGCTGCAGCGGGAGAGGAGGAACAGTCGCCATCTTAGCTGCGGCACCAACTGGACCGTCCGGCAATCTCCAGGAGCGCCGGAGCCCAGAATCTCGGACCAGGTAAGTGGCTGAAGTGGGGGGGCAGGTCGCAGCCCTAGATGCCCAGGAAAGCAGGCGGATCACGACGGATAGCGGAGGGGTCTGGGAGCACACTCAATGTGCGACCGCCATCTTAGCCTGCTAGGCCACGCCCCATGTGGTTTTATATTTTTCACACACAATGTTATTCATTAATGCTGTACTATATGCATTTTGCACTGCAAATGTTTTACAACAAGAGTTTAGGTGTCTGTAATCCAAAACTAGACGATATGTATTGGCTGGTTTGGAAACAGGAAACATAGAATTGTTCATTGATGATGTGCATGTTTCAATCACCCCTTGGTATTCAAGTTGATCTAAGATCTCCCTGACCTGTTTTTTAGCTTCTTGCTTAATTGGGTACTGCCTTTGTGCAGTTGGTTGATTTTTTTAACTGCATCTTATGGTGAGGTGAGTCCTCATCCCATCCTACTTGATTTTTGTATAATGCTGGGGCTTGGGCCAATGCCCATTTCCTGGCATAAGTATATTTTAAATGTACTGGAACATGGTTAGAGAAGGCTGGCATAATGATGTATTCACCATGTGGGCACTCTCTGACAAATTCTGGTGGCCAGTCCCGTTCTGCTAGAAGTATATCATAACCCTTTGGAAGTCGCTCCCAAAAGAGTGCTTTCACTTTTCTTGGTATGTCACCCTCCATCCGGAGTGTTATTTCATATAACCTTTGTGGAGAACTAACCCTGGTGTCTGCAGTTTCAACTCGAATGTCTTCAATCAGGTCCACTGTCTCCAGAAGTCCCTTCAGGTTCTGGCGAGCTATTGATACTTCTGCTGTGCTGTCCAACATTGACTGAGCTCATTCTCCGTTATTGAGTTGTGTTCTCAGAATCCTCGGCATGTCTGATCTTCAGACCTGCTACTTTCTTCTTGGAGAATTGAGGTTTTGGTTTGTTTTTCTGAACGTGTTGATCATCTTTGGACTTCACATGTTCTTCTTTTTGATCTGACTGTCCTCTTCTTTCGGATATCTGTGACGATATCTGAAAGGTACGAGAGGAACGTGTATCAGTATCTTGATACCTGTCAGGTTTTCTCAAATTATCCCTATTCAGAGGGCTCCTTTTGAGGAGACCTACCTCGGGATTGAGAATCTTTCTCTTTTGAATGTTGTTTGTTATTTCCCCACTTCTTTTTAGAAGAGATAGGATTGTTTTGAGTGAAGGCCTTTTCAGGACTTTCAGACAGTTGTGGTGCAACTGTGTAATTCTATTAAATTTTGTATCTGATTAAGTAATTCTACCTTTGACATTGCTTCAATGTCAGGATGAGGTGTATAGCCGGCTAAAATCGGCCATGTTGCTCCTGGTCTACCTAGTGGACCGAACCTGGTAATGTGATTGTAATGTTTTAGGGCGCCTTTAAACCAGAGATCATGCTCCTGGTATGTGAGTGGAATTTCAATATCCTCGAAAGGAATATAATCCTCTGGTGGTTCATCTTCTTTGTAGAAGTGAAACGTTTTAGATAGGCGCCTTTAAACCAGAGATCATGCTCCTGGTATGTGAGTGGAATTTCAATATCCTCGAAAGGAATATATTCCTCTGGTGGTTCATCTTCTTTGTAGAAGTGAAACGTTTTAGATACTGGATTTGATTCTGGGAATACTATCCATGAATAGAATACCTCTGTCTGGTGAGATTAATGTGCCTCTATCACAAAAACTGCTCTACCACCTCTTGGTGTTAGGCCATGTTTTATAAGTTTTAGAGTAATGGCTCTCCTTAAATTTGGAGCGATGATTTTTGCATTTTCATCGGTTTCAGTAAAACCTGTATAATCAAAAGCTGCTGCGACATAGTCTGGTAGAGCTCCTCCTGTTCCGGTGTTATTATCCCCGTTTAGGGACATTGTTTAATGTAAATTGCAGAGCAAGTTTCAAGGGCACAAAGGTAAGGTGCACAATATTTTGGAACACTGTATCCTTAAACGTTGAACAAACCAAACAGCTAATACATAGGATTTTTGTCCTAATCCACTATGGCGGATATTATCCCTACCCACTCCAGACGTCTTATGGAGTATTATTAGTAGGGGTCTCTGAGAAAAGCACGACTGAGTTACTTCAGTATCTAGCGTTAAATTAGTGCCTTACCAAACCGTTGGGCACCATGTAGTGTAGTTCCTATATCCCGATAGGCTCTGCGCATTGGAATAATATACACTATAGTTTTGACATAGGACTGAGGTCAGTATGTCTCTATCGAGTACATTAAACGTAATTACTTGTGTGTGCCAGCTAACTCAGAGGTGACTAGAAAACGTCTCGAATAAACAAGAAGGGATTAGTTTCTGACAACCGCATAAACATGACAACTTTGTTTCCCTTAGAATCTGAACAATCTCAGAATCGTGGAAACAATAGATAACAGTTTCACTCAGTGAATCGTGCATGCTTCTTTTCTACAGAGTTACACAGAAATAGATAGACTGGCGTTTCAATAAAAAAGGATATATTGAACAGTCTTATCTCTCATGCAAGAGATATGAACTGCTACAATCGTAAGACAGAATGCGAACTATATTATGTACAGCGTTAGCAGTAAGATAAAATAATACTGCAATAGCATGGTTTGTAGCTATGACAGATATTCATAAAAATACATACATAAATAACACAGGCTAAAATGTTAATACTCATCTGATGCTTCTAGCTAGTTCTACCCCAGTGTACCTAACCTAAGTGTAGTACGAGGTAAGAAGTAGGTGCTGTTTGTCTATTGTCTAGTTTAGCTATAGTTGCCAAAATTTGCCAAAAGTCCCTCTAGGTTCTAGTCCGCTCCATACCTTAGAATGAGTGAGGTTGGAATCTCTTTCCGAGTCTCGATCTCGAACGCCCTGCAAGGGGAATCAGAAACACTGGAGCTGGATTCTCTGCGAGGAGGATGACAGCGTCTGGTCAGTACGTCAGGCGGGACTTGACTTCCTTCCGAACTTGCCGTGGTGAGCCGCATCGTGCAAAAGTAGGCAGCCGAACCGTGGTTTGCCATGGTAAGTGAAGGTATATTTATACCTTGAAGGTGTTTAGGAATGCCAGTATTGACGTAAAAGTCGGGCAGAAGAACGTCATGAATGAACCCCTAAGGAATAGATGTTCATGCATAATAAATGAGTTCTTGGAGAAATCAATATCCAAGCAAGGGGAAGTCCTAAAGGCTTAAGAGTCTGGTTTTCCAAGAACTCGTTGTGACATAGATGAACGGATGTAGGTGGCCATGCCTGTATTTGGTTAGCATGGATAATGCCTAAATAAGGGTAGGATTTCTATGCCTAAATATGGGCAATGCGAATTGTGCCTATATAAGGATATAAATCGGGAAATCTATATACGGTATCTAAATCGACAGACAACAAGAGAAGGCGCTATTTTGTTGCATAGAGATAGCTTGCTAGTGTTTTGACAGTTGTCCTCTGATATGTGGTCAAAGACCTCAGAGTGAAAGTTGCTAGCCCATTTGGCGTAGAAAGTCGTAGAGTGCGATTGGGGGGAATTTGCCAAGATTTTATAGATCTTGGAGGCACTGTGACCCAAAAGCAGTCGCGAGGCTTGGCAAGCCACCAGAGAGGGCTGGATAATATGTTTTAACTTTGACAGCTTCACTTCGATTTTTAGGAAAGAGTAGAAATCCAAGTCAGGAAGGTTATATAGTTGTGCTAAACTTGAGAAGGTAGATGTAGATCTTTAACTTGATTAACTTTATTCTTGGCTGCCCATATGCAAGGGATAGTCCTAGCTACATCGGCATGTGTTTTAGGGTTATACCAAAGAGAAGCTAGTCTAGATTTGTGGATGGAGTCCGGCATCTTCTTGATCAAATCAAATCCTCTTTATTCGATTCAAATGAAGAATCATAAAAGTATACATTATAGTGCAAGAAAGAAATTGAATCGGAACCTAAAAAACGAGTACAGTAATAACAGACATGATTTAACATACATCAGTTAATGCTTCCTTCTGGTAAAAACAGCCCTCAAGAATCTTGCTAATACCACACATGTAAATAGATTTGGAAGGAGTTGTAAAAATAAATACGCCGGTCTGCATTGTCTAAAATTTAATTATTTCAATAGGGGCTTAATAAAAAGGATTATTAAATTGGTATAAAATTTACAGAAAAACAGTACATGAATGGTCGATTGACTAGACGTCTTATCACAGGGACAAATCTTCTTGTTTAATAGGTTTAGTGCAGTGACAGTGTCTACAAAAATTGCGGAGTTTTGAAATTTGACATTGTAATGATGGAAGCTAATTAAAAAGTGAGCAAACAGCACATTCAATCTCTACCCATCTTGGAGGATCTTGGGAGAAGCCAGCACCCACTCCGCGCTGCCAAAAGTGCTGACTGATGGAGGCTCCAGTTTGGAAGATTGCAACCCCCAAGGGCAAAACTTTGGCGAAGTGACTTGTATGAGATCCTCGCTCTTTTGTCGTTTCACAAAAATGTGAAGGTTATTATGTTGATCTCCTGAAAGAAAAAAGATAATTTTATCGATAACTCCATTTGTCAATTTTGTGTCCGCTATGTTATCATCATCTTGAATATTTGAAGCCTACCCCACCATGTAATATATTTAGGAGACCAGGATGTCAGAAGATCTTTAACTTTGGAAATAGTCTACGCCTCAGTATATTGTAGTGTTTCAGCAAGGTCCGAACAAAACCAAATTCCAAAGTATTTCAGGTCTATGGCCTGCCACTTAGGGACAGAGTCACTTAAGTGTGAGGAAAAGCATAGTGGATTTAGAGGAAGACCCTCGGTTTTATCTTTACTTAAAGTGGATTCAGACACCCTTGAAAAATCTTGGAGACGCTTGAAATCGCTATCTCAATATCTTCAGTAAAAATCAAAATGTAATGCATGTATGCTGTGGTTTTGTAAGAAGTGGAGCCGAATATAAACTCTTTTATGTCAGGGGACGAGTTAAGAAGAATAAGGGATCAATGGAGAGTAAAAATAGTAACGGGTTAGGAGGCAGTTGTGTCTTGTCCCTTGGTGAAGGCTAAAGTAGGAAGAGGCGGCACCATTAATTCTAATATTTGCTTTGGGGTTGTCATAAAGGGCCATGGCCATTTTAATAAATGAATTACCAAGATTGTGCTTCAACGCCTGTTTGGATAAAAGGCCTGGAGACTTTATAGGATGCCTTTTCGACGTCAAGGGCAAATCGCAGCAGATGGCATCGAAGATAGAATGGGCTTTTGTGATGATGCGGCAAAAAGTGCGTATATTGTCACTGGCCAGCCTGCTTTTGACTAACCCCATTTGGGAATTATGAATCATCTTAGTGATGAAGAACTCCAATCTTTTTTTCAAGAAATTTAGGCAAAGATTTTTGCCTCCATATTTAATAATGAGATTGGGCGAAAATGTTTTGGGTCTAAATGGTCTTACCCTCTTAGACTAGAACGACAATTGTGGCCTCCGAGGCTGTTCCAGTCACCTTGCCAGAGAGCGCAAAATAATTTAGGGTATTTTTAAGATGTGTAATGATAGTGACTAAATGTTTTATTAATACTAATGGAAAACCCATCACGACTAGGGACTTTCCCTGAGCGGATTGATGTTATTGTTTTAATAACTTCCTATGAGGTGAAAG
Organism: Triturus cristatus; assembly: GCF_964204655.1. Classification (NCBI taxonomy): domain Eukaryota; kingdom Metazoa; phylum Chordata; class Amphibia; order Caudata; family Salamandridae; genus Triturus; species Triturus cristatus. The sequence continues at coordinate 74,839,523 of NC_140580.1, read as the reverse complement.
GTGCATTAAGGTGTTCTCTCTCCTCGTCCGAGACTGAAGCAGTAGGCAGGGACTTTATGAATTCCAGACATTTCGATTCATCCTGTGTACTCGGATGAGTGTAGAGCTTCTCATACAACTCTCTAAACAGCCCCAGAATCTCTTCAGTTTTCACTTTCTGAGCACCAGCCTGTGCTTTATTATGTGTATTAGGGGCATGGGTGGCTCCTACGCTATGGCGGGGGAACGTCGCCCCACTTTGTTTAAGCAGTGTGAAGAAGAGAAACATAAAATGATAATAACTTTAAATTATTATCATTGTATGCTTTGTGACGTGTCCTGCTGCTTTGCGGTCGGGTGGGCAGTGCTGCCCTGCGAGCAGGGCAGTGGTGGACTGGTTTGCCCACTCCTAAGTGCTCAACGACCGTTTGGACGGCCCTCTCGGGCCGCCCAAACCAGTAATGCACACTTTTCCACTTCTCCATGCAGGCTGCATTACGGCCTGCATGGAGAACATGTCCACCACTCTAGCCCCTGGCTGAGCGCCGTATCACAGATCTCAGACCAATCACAACGCTGCATTACAGCAGTGTGATTGGCTTAGGGGAGGTATCCTGGCTGCCTGCTTCCTTTTCCTGTAGTCGAAGACAGGAGCAGCAAAGCGGGACTGGCCTTGAGTTAAGTTTTCTATCTTTATTTTGCCCCCTCCCGTGCAACACCACCTGCGCCCCCGCCCCCCCACCCTGCAGCGCCCCCTCGCGACTCCAGCGGACGCCCACCCACCTGCAAGCCATGCCGGCCAGCGGTTTACCTGCTCTATTACGAAAAAGAAGGTGTTTGAACTTTTGGGCTTGAATCAAGAGATGAGTTATCTTGCTTACTACAGTATTATACGTGTATTTTAGTTATTTTAATGTCCTTCAAAAAGGTTTTGTCACCCAAATGTCGAAATTCTTTGTCCTTTCTTTTAATGTCACTGCCTAGGAACTGCATGGATTCTTTGATGTCACGTTTTTTCTTTGCCATACATTTAATCATTTGACCCCTCATGACGTATTTAAACGTGTCCCAAAGGGTTACGCGGGAAGAGACCGAATTTTCCTTGTCCCTAAAGAAAAGATCCATTTCCTTCTTTAGATCCACAGCCTCTGTCTCATTATCAAGGATATCCAAATTTAAGCGCCATATTCTATTTTCTCTTTTATTTGGCTGATTTAGAATAGAAAATGAAATTGCAGAATGATCCCAAACGAAGATGGGGTACATTATAGAGGCAGAAGCAGCTTCAAGAAGTGAGGCATCAACCAGGAGATAATATATACAGGAGAAGCTTTAATGGGGCGGCGAAAAGATTATTTTAATTTACTTTCATATGTTAAGTTAGTGTTTTAATTTAGTTGTGTCAGAGAGTCAATACAATGTCTGTAAATGAACGAATGATTGCATGACTGGAAAGATGAGTGACAGAGTACACGTATGATGACTTACTGACTGCCTAAACCAATCAATGATTAAAAAGGCACATTTATTCATAAGCAAGACCTCTGGTCATAGCCAGTGCTTTTTGTCTTCATATGTTTGTGTGGGTATGCTTGTCTTACATTTGTGTTATTCAGTTAATTTTTATTTGTGCTCTTAGTTGTAACCTGTTTTAGCTTGTATATATGTTGGTGGTTATTCAAAAATGTATATATTTATTTTTTTGCTCTTCTTGTGGCTGGAGATTGCAGGTACTTAAACCGTATAATCCCATTTTTTTCTCAGTCTGTTGCAGGGTATGATGTCACAGGTTGTCATAGTAATTCTTTCTTTCTCTCTTTGGCAGGGCATGCAGCATCAGATAGCCCATGTTGCTACACAGATAGAGGCAGCCCGACTTTTAACTTACAATGCAGCGCGGCTCCGGGAAGCTGGACGGCCATTCATTAAGCAGGCTTGCATAGCCAAATATCATGCATCAGAGGTAATGACTGGAGAAAAGGAATTATCTTGAACAACTCCACAATTTCTTCACAAACCTTAATCAGCAGCTGTCCATATGGGACATATTGAACCCACGACGTTACTGATAAACATGCTCAAAGAAAACAGTTGCCCCTGTAGCAGTGGTCCTTCAATTCATTTTTATCTTCTTTTGAATCGCATAGTTTGATTCTAGGTTTCCCTTGTATTGGTTCAAAAATAACTGTGTACTAATTTATCAATGGTGCCTAGATTTTTAATTCCGCAAATATTGCTCCTTCCATCTGCTTTCATTTTTCGATCCAATCAGAATTGGTGACAGAATGTCATGACAAGCTGGCTAGGAAGTTAGGCTTGTTAGTAGATTTATGGAAAATACAATCACTTCTGATGCAGAGCGGTTTCACATGCAGCATTGGTTCTCCTCTACCAACCACTGAGACTCTAGGCAAAAGGGTACTAACAATTGATAGCCATTTCTCAAAAGGTTGCTAAGATTTGCTTAACCTACATCAAGAGTTGCATAGCTCACCTGTGAAGCTGCCTCACATCCAATGCTGTAGTAATAATTAATGAAGTGGTGAAAAAACATACGTAGTATGTGGTAGCATTTCCAAATTCTGGTACAACACTGTTTCCCAATAGTGCTGCAGGGGTATCCTTACACATTCTGAAATGTACAGCACGGATGGTAGTTTCCTGGTAATAAACCATGATGTAAGTAGCAATTCACATGACTAATGATTGCTTTGCAGGAGCGATAGGTGAAACATACCAAAAGGTGCAATATGAATTTAGTGTAATTTTATCAGGCTTAGAGCATTTGGCACTCAGCGCATGAAAAAACTGATCGGTTTGGAAAACAGCAGAGAAGGAAATTGTCCAGTTGAGATGGAATTCTGAAACCACTTTAGACTGCAATTGTAATTGAGACCTAAGAACAACTTTCCTTTAAGAGCAAAGTATCCTTCTGAAAGACTTAAAATGGCATTCAAGGATGAAGCTACGATGAAGAAATATTTACTCAAATATTATATGTTTGAAGAGCACATTTCCATATGCCAGATATTTTTGTTTACCTACTGCTACATTAGGCTAGAAGAAATGTTTGTCGGTAAAGTGTGTACAAAAGCCATAAAGGAATTGAAGAGTAAAGGTCCCAAGCTAGACGCCAAATTCACAGTCTGTTGCATTAACGTGTGTATCTTGAGACTTTTCTCAGCCCTTTGAATGTCTTAGCACCAAGATTTCAAACGATAGTCTGGCTTGTGAAGTCTCACATATCTTCATTACATGGGGGGATGTCTGGATTTTTGGACATGTCTTGAGAACTGGAGTAAAATCTAAATGGTATCAGATCTTGGTTGCTTGGCTTGTTTGAACTGCTGAACTATTTTGTTTATTAAGAAATGTTTTAGAAGCACTGCACAAAGAGTGGCCTCTTTCTCTATTGTCTGCGGATCGAGTTTCCATTCGGTAGACCTTTGAATCTCATTTTCTGGTTCTACTCCATTATCCTATAAGCCCTAGAACATGATTGGCAGGAAAAAAATCTTGTGCTAAAGTGTCAGTGTGTAAAAGATCTAGTTGTAGCCACCAGAAATGTGTTCCTGCTTTGGAGGATCTGAAAAGCTCTTCAGTCTCTCTGTTGATGCATAGGCCGTTGAGTGACATGGTCTCCGTTCAATGCCCCATAGTTTGCAGACATGCAGGTTATATGTGACGCAGGCATCCTTGATCGAAGAATGACGGCACTTCAAGACCGTCTCCAACCCACCCAGTGCGTACACATCAAATTATCTCACAAACATAAGAGTTGTATTAAAAATAAACATAATTGCAAACAAACAACTAATTAGAAAATTATTATCTGCTAAATGAGGTGCTTTGGCACTATTTGTTTAGGCTGAAAACAACACCAAAATGATCTAATTGCACAAAAGAGGCTGTTTTCCCACCTGTCATGGCTAGAGGTCTGGTACCGCACTGAACTCCGAAAATCATCCTTGACTCCCCAATGCACTTCAGTGTCCACTGCAGGAGGATATTCCTACTGGCCAGTCATTCTGATAAATCCATTGAAACATCACAAAGTCCTGCATCTCCGCCTCCCAGACGAATACTTTAGGGCTTCTATTGCTAGAGTAGCAACGTGTCCCAGTGGGGCATGTGCTGCAATTAGGCATTTGCCTATAAATCCGTTGTGCTGCGCAGGAGGGTAGCAATATCTCCCAGATGTCATGAGCTGCTCATCCATAGAGGAGGCACTTGGTTATAGGGGCCGCCTCCTTCAAGTGAGGAAGACTGAATGCCTTTAATCACCCCTTTCCTGCTGTGGCTTCCATTTTTTGCACCTAGAGGAGGGTGCAGTTTCCAGCTCAAATGGCAGCTAAGAACAGGAACAAAGAAGTGTTAGTGTTGTCCAAGTGAACGGACAGATCCGCCAGGAGCAAACAGAAGCTGGACGCCTCAGCAGCTTACTGAAGTGAGCCATTCACCTAGTAGCTTGGGTTGTATACTGTACGCACTCAGTGATACTTTTGCACATTTGTCAGGGATTGACACTACACTTCCCAGTCAGAGATGGACATGAACATCTCCACTACACCATCAGGTGGCCTGGTGTCTCGTGCCAAGTTAAGGAAGATGAGAGCCCACACCATTCACAAGCTGCTCAGTGATTTTTAGGGCATAATTGCACAAACCATACCACATGTCCACAACTGTCAAAGCAGTAAATCGGATGTGGGGAGGACAGGGCAGAACCATCTCTTCTCTTACTGAACAGCACGAGGATGGCTTTGTCAGCACTGGTTTTCATACTAGTAAATCCTGTTCGAGTACACCCTTCTAGAGCTGAATCTCATCTCTTACCAGTAGTGGCTGGAGTCAGGGGTATGTGGTGGGGCGTGGTGGGGTTCGGGGGTCTGTGACAATAAAAACAAGCATTGGCATAGCCAATAGGTCTCGCCTTTGGGACCTTATAAGTGTTTAGCCATGCAACAGTTGCATAACTAAACACTTATAAGGTCCCAAAAGCGAGACCTATTGGCTATGCCAATGCTTGTTTTAACTGCTGCAATCTATTGAAGCCTCACGGAGAGCATCAAAGCGGCCGCAAAAGTGATTGCGATCGCGATCAAACATCAAAGCGGCCACGAAAGTGAAACTAATCGCTCTAAAGAGCGACGCCCGCGCACTTGCACTGTAGCTTTAGGCTGGCCTGGTAGCACTTTTTGGAGCCCTCACAAAATGACTCGTCTGATCCAGCGCATGCGCTGTGTCAGGCGAGACCTAACAAAAACGAACCTGCTGCTCTTCTGCTCGCCGCTCTTCTGCTTCTCAGACTGGGCACAGGCTGAAGCTCCAACCCAGACGCTGCTCTCATGCCCATGAGAGCAGTGTCAGGATTGGGCAGAGTAGGCTTGTTTTGTGCTTCATTGGGAGCTGGGAGCCTGTGCCTGCTGGTCTCTCCACCCAGCACAGCTGGGTTGGAGAGATGTCAGTGCGCATGACGGTTTGGCCGTCCTAAGACGGCTGGCCAAACCGTCATGCATACTGACAGCAGTGCCCCCCACTCCTATTCCCCCTGCTGCAGTGTTGTGGCCCTTCCCCAAGCCTTAGCCGCAGGGCGAAAAACAAAATGATCTACATTTTAAACATTTAATTTTTCGTTTGCCTCTATGCTCCACCGCCATAGAGGAGGAGCTGCCACTGGGCTCTTACCAGCGGAGATCCATCCTCTACAATTTTCCTCCACGCTTTGCACTTCTCACCCTGAAACGCTGGTTCCTCGATAACTTGTCAATTCACACATATGCATCATATATACCGCCTGGAAAGATTCTTTGAAGAGATAGCAGAAAAGTAAATGGATGTTGTGTTGCAAGCAGGTCTTGGATAAAACGATCAATTGTCTGGTGTCTTCAGTAGATTGCATCATGCCCGTCACAGCAGGCTCGGGAATTTCTACTGTTGCAGATATCCGTCACATCACTGTCTTTTTGTGAGGAAAGAAGCTGCGATGGAGCTTAAGCTGGCTCTCGGGTGAGACCTCGGATCCTCAGTGCTGCACATAGGGTTTGAATCTGGAATATGCTGTGCCATTGAGCTCCTTGCTTGGGACACAGGCTTTCTGTGTGTTCTATTTCTCTCAGGAGTGCCTTTAAGCTTCAGGTATTGCCGGTCATTGAACGTTATTTTTCACCCACGCTTCACTCTCTTCCAGCCTAATCTGTTAAAACCTTACCTTGAACAAACTAATTGTTTTTGAAGCCATCCTTTCTTTCACACCTGGTGAACTTCAGCATAGGTAGCTGTTGCCAGGTGTATTTTTTCTGCAGCCTCATTCATAAGAACCCTGTTCTGAGGGACCTCACATTCCATCCATGGATGCAGGCGGGAGATTGCTCACTGACATCTGCTTTGATGCTCAGGTCACATTGCCATATGTCAGCAAGGGCACCTCTGCCTTCCATCTTTGTGAGGTTGCCAAATAAACTACCACTTCATTGTGTAACCTTAATACCTGTTGCTTACAGTGCTTCGAAATGGTAGATGTGCAGTAAGACGCACTGTATATTGAAACACGTCGTTGGCAGTAAGTGTTGGTGTTCGGTGAGCCGAGCTGCAAGGCAGTTGAGGGTGCTGCTGCTGTCTTGTGTGGCCTGCCCTCCACAAACGGTCACCCTTTCCCGGTATATTATTCGGTGATATTGCTAAGCCAGTGTCCAAGGAGGGCGAGCAGGGCAGTAGAGTACTAATATTTGCTTCCTGCTGATCAAGTTGTTCTTGGCCTTGTCTCCCTTTTTCTCAACAACCCTGCAGCCTCCCTCGCTTGAACATGCTGTGACCCCACGGGTTCATGTGAGGACTAGGGACACATGAGGTGCACCCATTGGCTGCACAGGGGAGCTGATGCTGCCACAGGAAGGCAGCTAGCTTGAGTGAGGAGAACCTTTTTAAAACGGTGGATTTAGCACCTTGGGAGAGCAACTTTCGTCCTCATGACCCCCTGTCCAGCTTGGGTTCCATCTGATTGTGAGAGAGCAAGGACTAGGAGTACCTGAATCCGCATGAAGGACCTTTATGTTTTCTAACTTTTGTTTGATCAACATGCATGTTTTCAGAGGCACTTTGCAGAGTTGGGTACATCATGATCAACAGATTAAAGGGCGAGTGAACAAAACACATATACCCTTTAGAATCCCTGCAATAGAAAGACAGCTCTCACTAGGACAGAGCTTGCTAATGTCATACCAAAGAATATCTCACTACTGCAGACTTCATGTATGTAGAACACACCTCACTAGTGCAGTACTCTGTAGACACCACCTAGCTGGAGCTTTTTATGGAGAGCGTACACACGTGCTAAATTCAGCACGCTAGCACTGATTCCACTCGGTACTCAGTTGTAGGTCACTAAAGCAGAACTCCCTAATCCTGGACTCAGTATTGCAGGACCAATTAAGGTAATATAGAGTCGGAACTCGCCTAGTGCCCAGCTCACTAAGACAAAAGTTGGTCGAAGCTCACTGGTGCTCACTCACTCTAGGTTAACTAGTGTAAACGTACCAGGATATTGCTGAGTCATGGATCACTAGTGCAAGGCTCACTGATGCCCAGCTTTTTGAGGCAATGCAGGATTTACACTCACAGGAACAGGATTTGCTAAGTTGAAGCTCAGTAGAGCAGGCCTGTGTAAGGTTTTAGTGACGTCATCATTACAACCCTGCTGTACAGTTGCAAAAGCAACCGTATATTCCACAGTTACTGGCCAGTGACCACTGATCGACCCAAAGCCCCAAGAAGAGGCCTTTCCAAGCACCATAGTTTCTAATGCACGTGCTACGCGCCACATTTTGTTCTTGCTCCTCTAGGTAGCAAAACACTGGATCAGTTACTGGACAGGCGCAAACCCCACGCATCTGTTGTCAACTCGAGATGGCGGGACTTTGCTTGCAGTCTTCTGTTAGGTGCGTCTTCCAAATATCATGGCCACAAATAAGTGTCGATACCTTATCAGTTTTTCTAGGGGCTCGCTGAGAAGATCAGTCATTCGTTCTCTTGTGGCACAGTTCAGATTGGTTGCTCCACATCAATGTGCTTGAGCTGAAAAAGATTTTCTGGCCCTCAAAGCCTTTCTTACACTAAGTCACGGAGTGGAAAGGACTGACCCGAATAACAGTAAGTCCCTTTACTGTAAACTTTCTTGGCTGGAATTAGAAACCTGGAGGAATCCAATGCATGTTATGAAGGTCTGCCAAATTGTGAGCATATAACAATCAGAGAACGTAAAACCTGAGCACGCACTTTCCTTCCTTCCACCGTGGGTGGGAATTCCAAATAGAACTTCTTAACTGCATCTTTGACATTTCTCTGCGCCAACATATCAGTGCTTATGTAACGTTCCAGAACTAGCGGTAGAAGAGGCTCGCTTCCAGGTGAGACAACTCCTCGATTCTTACGAATAGCTAGGTGTTCATTTCAAGAGGAAAGTTCTTGTAAGCTTTTCAACCAACCCCTCTGAAAATGAGCGATTGGCTGGCCTTAGCTTGGTCTCGCCCAGGCAGATTCATAGGCCTCCTATTTCATCAGAGGGCACATATTCACCACCACCGGAGGGAGATATTCTGTTCGAGGAAGGATGATGGGCTATGCATACCTCCCTACCAGTGCTTAGTTTCTGGTTCCTCTTCTTCTCCCCTCATGTGTTTGTCTTTTCTGGGAAGCATGCACCAAGTACCCCTTCCTTTTAAAGTCTTTATCCACTTCCTTCGTTGCTAGAGCTACCTTTTTCTTTACAAACATATTTTGACGTTTGTTTTGTAACTGTCCTCCTCCATCGCTTTTACCCACCCTGCCTGCTTTTCACCCACCACTCGCCTACTGGTCGGTGTTTCACTCCCCCTCCTCCCTTGTTTCTACCACCTCGTCTGCCCGCCGCTGCTGTTGTAACCCACCCCTTACACGAAAGTGCTGCTGGTTTTGGAACCTAATCTAGTGGTGTGTTTTTCACAACAGCAGTCTTGCAAGTGTGCACTTAACACCCTCACACTGCCACGGCCCAGCTTGAAGTGGCAGTTATTTAATGTTCTGGCAAATTAGTATTTTAAACTACACCTAATTGCTATCATATTTTCCAGATTTTGTGAACTAAGGCATAGTGATAACCAAACGTTTGCCCAGGTTCGTGGGTCCACTGATTTGCTCAAGACCACACAGTGTGATAAAGTGGAGAAGCCCGAAGGCAAACATTAGAATGCAATATAGCCACAATACCACACTTCCTTTGTTATGGTTGTCATTATTAGTGATAACTTGGAAAGGACTAGTAATTCCCCGCCCGTCCCTGCTACCCCTCGATCCCTTGCTAAAGCCCACTGGAGAAGTGTGTGTTTTATGTGGAATAGTGAATGATCCAGTGGCGGCTGGTGATCTTTAAAAGTGGTGAGGTGTTGTTATTGTTATATGCATTTGTAGCGCGCTCTGCTACTCCAGAGAGTGTCCCGGTGCGAAACCTGAGAGGATCATATGCCAGAGTTTTAAAACAAGGTTTTCAGCTTTTTCTTAAAGGTCCGGGAATCTTGGATGCTGTGAAGAGCCAATGGCAATGCGTTCCACGCCAAAGTGGCTTTCCGGACAAGGGCGCATCCACCAAGCCTTTGACAAAAGAACCGGGGGATCTGAGCCAGTAATTGGGAGGAGGAACGCAGCTGGCTCGCAGGGACATAAAAGGAGAACCTCTTTTGTAGATAACTGGGCCCCCGGCCATACAGGGCACTGTGGGCGATCGACAGGATTTTAAATTTAATCCGCGCCTCCATAGGAAGCCAATGCAGGTAGCGCAGATGGAGGTGCACACTACTCCTTCTGGGGAGAGCCAAAAGGAGGCGGGCCGTTGAGTTCTGCACCACCTGAAGCTTGTTCAACAGATAGCCAGGGGTCCCGACATACAGCGCATTAGCGTAGTCCAGGCGAGAGAGAATCAGAGCCCGAACCAATGAGCTGCTTCTTGACGGGTTCTCTCATTCTCACACTTTCTTGCACTAAGGACCCCATTTACAAAGATTTGGCATAGGGCAGCACCGCAAGTGCTGCCCTTCTCCAAATTGAAAGGGCAGGAATGCACCGTATCTGTGAGACATGATGCTTTCCTGTCTGTTCAGCCAGCGCTGGCGCACAATTTGGTGCCTAGCCAACATAGGCACCCTTGTTCTATGTTGTTTGAGGGTTGTTTTTGTGCAGGAAGGTGTTCCTTCCTGCAAAAAAACAATCCACGGAGGCGTTGTCTTGAGTAATGAAAACATTTCTTTTTGTTACGCCTGCTCCGGGTAGGCGTAAGGCTTTGGCGCTGCCTCAGGTTTACGTGACTTTGTGAATTTTGGGCAGATTTTAAATCCATGGGTGTTGTGTGGGAACACCCAATGCAATGCTTTGGAACACCTCCTTGCCACAGAGTAAGGCATGCAGAGCTTTGTGCTGCCATGTCTTACTCCATATTTATTAGGCTACGCAAAACCACGCAGGGTGGCTTTGCGTAACCTTATAGATATTATTGAGAGGCCTGCACTGCCAGAGCGCCTAAAAAGAGATGCTCCTGCGGGCCAGGCCTCTTGTAAATAACCCCCTGTCTCACTTTGAATCACTTAGTCTTACTCTGTCTCACTGATTCACACAGTCTCACTCTTTCTACTCTGACCCGCTCTGTCTCGCTCAGTCCCACTTGCTCAGTCTTACTGTGACTCACACACAGTAACACTCAGTTACACTCACTATCATTCTCCCTCACTCACATTCTCACACGTACTCGTCCTTCCTGTCACTCATTCTCACTCACTCCGACTTACTACTTCACTGACTCTCTCACTTTAACTCACACACATAGTCGCACAGACACGCTCACAGTGCTGGAATGGCGCAGGCACCTTCATGCACCTGTATCTGCAATCAATGTCACTAGCCGCCACAGTTTGTTGCTGGACCCGAAGCTGGTCTGCATTTTATTTTGATTGTATCAAGAGTGAATACTCTTGACACAATAAAAATGAACCACAAAACAAGGAGGATGTAGTGTAGCTGTTTAGCCCATAAAAGAGAGCCACCACTGGTCCAGGGACACCCATCCATCAAACCAATCCATTCACTCAATCATCCATCCTTTCAATTATCCGTCCATCCTTCTGCCTATCCATCTACCTTTTTGCTCCATCTATCCATCCTTTCACTCCATCCATCCATCATCCTTCCTTTGGCTCATCCATCTGTACACCCTTTCACTAGGCCATCCATCCTTACACCCACCCATCCACTCTTTGTCCCATCCATCCATCCATCCATCCATCCATCCATCCATCCATCCATCCATCCATCCATCCATCCATCCATCCATTCATTTACCCTTTCACTCAGCCATATATCCTTTCATCTACCTTCTCTTTCACTCATCAATCAATTGTTTTACTTATCCACCTTTACATACACCATTTCACTCATCCATCCATATTTTCACTCCATCTATTCATCCCTCATCCATCCTTTCACTCATTCTTCCTTCCTTTCTCTCTTCGTCCATCGATCCATCCTTTCACTTCTCCATCCATTCACCCTTTCACCTATCCATCCATCCTCAATTTCACTCATACATCCTCTCTCCCTTTCACTCTTCCATTCTCACTTCCATCCGTTCACTCATTCATTCATCCGTGCATCTATCCATCCATCCATCCACCCACCCACCCACCCACCCACCCATCCTTCCTTTCACTCGCTCACTCACCCTTCTTAGTTCATTATGCACATTTGTCTACCAAGCTGCAGACAGAAGAGGTCCGTCAAGAACCCCACTCCCTCTGTAGCTGCTAAAGCAACGAGGGGGGGACGATGCCCCTGATGCAGAGGCTTAACTGCACATTTACCTCTTAGCTACTCATGCAATTGTTGTCTGCATCTGGTTCCTTTCTTCTCTTTGGCTTCTAGAGAGTCCAGATAAGGAGCTCTGTGTTCAGCTCCGTAATGTGTTTCTCAAAGTGAAACCAAATCCAGTACTAAACACATTAGTGCCAGGAGAGCACCCCCCCCCCCCTGCACCCCTCCCACAACCTGCTCCTCTGTGATAATCAAAAAATGGTTGCTTCCCACTCCCTGATTGGCCTGCCCCACCCCCCAGCCATTGAAGTGCATGGAGGTGGCAGGGTAATGCCCCTTTTGCCCATGAACACCAGTTGGCCCTGGAATGATCAGTGATTTTAGAGAAATTTTCCGAATATCATAACCTTGAGCTAACTAGTACTTTGCATGTGTTGAAACACAGATTAACAAAATGCAATTGGGCTTAGAATGTTTAATAAATATTCAAATAAATGCCATTGATGTTCATTATATTAACACTTTGCTCATACCTGCTTGAGTGTTCATGTTTGTATATGAATATATCTGTGTGTGCATTTATATTACTTGTCCGGTTCATTAAAAGGGGCTGCCGTGAAATTAACCGTTAAGGAACGAGAGGAAAAACTAGGGGTATCTTTTTTTTTTTTTTTTTTTTTTTTTACTGAAAAACTCCCCAGCAGGAAATATTTGGAGCTATATTTGATTTTCTCCTCTGCATGACCTGCTAAAATCACTGGTGAGGCTGCTTATCACTGGGGCTGTCCTAGAATCCAATACCAGATTAGGGTCCAAGCTGTTTAGTAAATAGAGCTTTTCTGTATAAATGTTGCTTTCAACAATAGTGAAGCATGCCAATCCAGAGGCGGCTCCTGCGTTAAGGCGGAGGAGCATCGCCCCACTGCTTTTAAAGCAGTGAAAACCAAAAAATAAAATGATAATAACTTAGTTATTATCATTTTATTTTTGGTAGCTGCTATTATTTTATTTTTGGTAGCTGCAGGGCTGGGCTAGGGCGGGGAGGCTGGGGTCTCAGGAGTAGGAGTGGTTTGCACTCCCTAAGTGTGCATGGCAGTTTGGCCAGCTGTCTTGGGTCGGCCAAACAGTTTGGCGCACTTTGCATGTTCCCTACCAGGCTGCATTACACACCGTGGTGAGGAACTTGCCCAGACTCCCATTCCCCGTCTGAGCACCAAACTATGGCGCTCAAATCAATCACAACGCTGCCCGCCACCCCTGTTCCCTGCCAGCCACCACTGGTCAATACCAGAGTAGGACTCTGTCGGATCATCTGAGGCCTGTAAAATGTTTGGGCGCCAGAAACATATGAAAATGAATGGCTCGTGCTTTGCTGTGTGTGGTTTGCACTGAGCTACTCACCTGCTTGGAGGATATTGGAAAGGCTAGGGGCGTCCGTGTGGTATGCTTACACCACTATTCCATGTTATGCACTCTTTGTGCAGAGGCAGAAGCTTGCTGTCTTTTCCTGGCCGAGATCCCTCTCTTGTAAGTATTAGCGCAGTGTGTACCACAATGCCAAAATTAACTAACCTGCGTCAGCACAGAGCAAGTTTTTGTCATACACTTAGTAAAGTGCAACGATATTGCATGGATGCAGATTTACAAAGAAAAACCAAGTTGTACGGTAGTCCTTCCCCTTAACCATTACCCATGTTTCCCACAACATCATTGTTTTTCACTGACCCCCCCACCCCCCCTACCCACCGTTGTTGTCAGTTAACCCCCCCCTCCCCCCGCCTTTCTGCTTTCAGATGTGTTCAGGCACATTCTCCCTCTCTCCAATGTATTTCCTCACTCTCCCCTCATGTTGGTTGAACCCCCGCAAGCCCCTCCTGTGCTGTCTTTTTTACAGAGATCACAGCAGAGTAGGCTGCTGTGCAACATGGCTTAAAGGGAGAAAAAACCCTACGGTACGGTCAGTGATTCATTACATTAAGCCATTTTGCACAGCGGCCCCCACTTCTGTGCAACATGTAAAAAAACATTGAAAATGCCAATCGATTTTGCATAGGCGAAACCTATTGGCTTCGCCAATGCTTGTACTTTCTTACCTCTTTGTCATGCTATCCTTTAAAATGAACATTTACTTTTTCCATTAAAACATTGTATTAATGTTTTCATCAGGCTAACTTCATTTTAGGAATTCTTGAAATGAAGGATTACTGATATGGGGTTTTGCCAAGGAATAGTAACCTGCTCACCTTCCTAAATCAGGTGGATATCTGTAACCCCAAACTGCTGGCTATTGGGGCCTACATAAACAGGTCTGTGTACTTCTCCACTGTCACTCAGCTGCAGGCCTTGTGTACCACTATCCTCCAGCCAAGTGCACCAGAGGGTCTTGTCCGAAGTTAAATTTGCCCAGACTCTGCACAAACCCTTTCTTTTTGGCTTTTCAAGCTTATAGCGGATCCCTATTGACAATTTATTCTTTCGATCAACTGCTACTGTTCTACACTGGTGGAAACACTATCAATTTAGTACTTGGATGAAGACTGTAATGACATTTTAAGGAACTATGATCGGGGGATTGGAAAGGCATGCTGGAAATGTGGCTATTTTAAGATTCTAAACAAACCGCACTTTTTTTTGTGCTAGGTTGCCAAATTCAAAACGGTCATCTAATTCTTCAATCATGCTGGCTTGCACATCAACTAACCTGAAGAGAGATACCGGTGTTGAAGCACATGTATAGAGATTTTACATCACCAGTGGGAGGTTTAAATATATTCCATACAGGAAATTCCCAATTGCAATTGGGGGAAACCGGACACTAAATTCAAGGACATATGCCTCGTGTAAAACCCACAAACAGCTTGAAACCTTGCACCTATAATCACGGAAAAACGTGCTCCTCATTGGGGAAGGGAGAACCATAATGAAAGTTATGAGTATTCTTAAAATACTCTGTCACCTCCAGCTGCTTCAACACCCTCTGCATCCTCCGTAAGACCTTCAAGTGGATCCCCCCGAGACATGGAAGACAGTCACCCACGCCCTCATCACCAGCAGACTGGACTACGGAAACGCCCTCTACGTCGATATCCAACAAGTCTCTACAACGCAGGCTCCAGACTATCCAGAACACCGCCGCCAGACTCATCCTAGGGATCCCTCGACACGAACACATCAGCCAACACCTACGTAAGCTCCACTGGCTTCCATCGAGAAAAGAGTCACCTTCAAGATTCTCACCTACGCCTACAAGCCTACACAGCACCGGACCCCAATACTTCAATGACAGTCACCCTCCACCTACCCAAACGAGACCACAGCTCCACCAACCTCCTCCTCGCCAAAACCCCACGCATCGGCAGAGCAGGGGGTAGATCCTTCTCCTACATCGCAGCCAAGACCTGGAATAAGTTCCCCACCGACATCAGATGGGTCCCCTCCCTGAACACCTTCAGGAAGGCACTGAAGACCTGGCTGTTTTACTGAATTGAACCTGCTGATTCACCCCGACTAACCCCCCCCCCCCCACCCCAGCGCCTTGAGACCCTCACGGGTGAGTAGTGTGCTTATAATCCCCGATTGATTGATTCAAGTGTTTGATAGGCTGAGACTAGAATTTACCATGTGGATTATATCTCCAGCATGCAGACCAAGATTGCATGTAAAGGAGTCGTACACCTCCAGCAGCAGTTACAACTTCCAATTTCAATACTTTTAATCCAAGTCTAGTGTCTCCCCAAACAAATGATTTAATTTTCCCCTCATCTAATCACAGCAAAAACATCTGCTAAGAATTGTGCAACCATTATTTTAATTATTTGGATTCTGCCTCAGTAATTTAGACCATGCTGAGAAGTTGTATGATGTTTTCTCTATTAATTGTGTTTTTTATGGTCTTGTTCTCCAGTCACCTATTAAATTATACCTAAGTATTTCAGATGGGTTTGCATTCATTGGTAGGGTACTCCTCCATTGTAGGCCTACATCTTGAACATAGCAGGAAGTAATACTTTGCATTTAGATTTAATAAACCTGTAAGCAGGGAATTGTGAGAAGGAGAATATCAGAAACATAATTATTCTAATGGAGCGTTTAGAGTATGATAATGTCATTAAGATATCATCGGCATAAAACACTCGCATTTGTTTACCTACCTGTGGAGGTATGCCATTCTCAGCATGATACTCGTTGCAGACAGGAGAAGGGACAGCTTCTTAATCGTGCAATGCGCATGGGATACACCCAAATTGCATTTATTGGCATTTGATTAAAACATTTTGTTTAAAATAACGCTGTCTCATGAACAGGAGTGGTGCTCAGAGACAAACAGTATTTCAAAATGTTGTCAAACGCACACCTTCCTCTCCCACACCCACCTACCGGGAATGGTGCTAGCAGCAGTTTATAGGAGTGAATCAGGGAGGATGCTGATACTTACTCCTTACAGTCCAGCTCGAACCTTTCTGAAGGATACTTCTGCCCGTGGATTCCTCACCTTCTGAATACCCCCTGCACCAGCATTCTGTGGAAATTGTTTCCTAGCTCTCCCACGTCGACGAGGACGTCCTAATAGCACGGCTGCGCTCGCGACTCCGAATGACGTCATCGGAGCCATAAGAAGACCTAGTCGGCGTGCTGACGTCAGTTCCCTTTTTTCCGCACCGTCGACGCGTAACAGTTTTTCTAGGGGCTCTCCATTTTCTATAGCGAAAACTGTGTATCCTCGACGATTTTTAATGGCTACTTCTAGGAAGTCTGAGTTTAAACCCTGCAGAGAGTGTGGCAGTCACATGTCGATCACTGACCCACATGATGATTGCCTCTGGTGCTTATTGTTGGAACACAACGCCGATGAATCCGAAGGCCATTAAGGAGCGTGAGGCTAAGCTGTTTATAGCCAGAGCCAAGAAGGAGAAGAGGGGTCGTAAAAGAACAAAGTCGTTGTCTTCTCATACTTCAAAGTCAAGAAAACATAAGAAGTCTAAGAGGAGACTTGGCTCTTGGCGCCGTTCCTCGAAGGTCTGGGCTTCGAGGTTGAGGTCGCCTTCTCCAGCTAAGTGACTTTGAAGACAGGACTTTGTTTCACCTTCTCCAACTCCATCTCCACGGGTGACGCCGGTTCCATCTCTGGTTCCGAGGTCACCAGCGTCGAAGGGCTCTTCGACGCATGAAGGTTCTCTAGCTCCTGCTATGTCTCCGACGCCCAGGGAGTCATCCCCAAGCCTTGTGGCTTCACCTGTGCGGGCGCCGTCCGTGCACAGGTTCAGCCTCAGGTGGTTCTGCTTCAGGAAGGTATGGATCCATATCCTTCTTTTCCTGTTCCTGGATCAGACTCTATGCATTTTCTTAATGCGATGTTTGGCATGTTTGCCAGGGCCTCTACTACATCTGGTGCGCCTTCGGGCCCCGTGGGTCCTTTGGCCTTTAACTTGGATTTGCCTCACCACTATGCTCAAGCACCCTTTGTGCCATTCTTGCCGTCGACTCCGGCTTGGCATTTCCCAGCGCCGAGGTCTTCTACTCCGGCTCCGCGGACTCCTTCGGCTGTCAAGTCGGCGCCGCCTCGAATTCGATCGACGCCGAGGTTTGAAGCTGAGGCTCCTCCATCGACGCCATTGATGTCCTCACCAGCGCCGAGCTTGGCGCCGCCGACACCGATTCTTAAATAGCACTCTAGGAGAGAGGCACAGACTCCTTGAGGAGGAGGAATATGCACAGGATCAGGAGGTGGGAGAAAGTGTTGAGTCTGTGGACGAGTTTGAGGGCTTACAGTGGGTTGGATACTTCTCCTGAGTATGATCTCTCATCCCGAAGGCTGGAGTATTACAAGACATTGCTCCTTATCACGTAGTAATAAGGAAGGCAGCTGAATTGCTTGATCTGCAACTTCCCTCAGCGGAGGTAAAAATCTAATATCCTTACAGAGGTTCTTAATACAACTTCTTCAGCCTCTGAGCTACTGCTACCCTTTAATGATGCCTTAACGAAGCCTATAATGGAAGTTTGGCAGTAGCCCTTGTCTGCTCCTGCAGTTTCTCGTTCCATCTCAAGAGGGTACAGGCCTTCTCCTGGGGATGCGGCTTTTCTGTCTTTGCATCCATCACCAGAAAGCTTGGTGGTTCAGGCTTCTTGTTCGAAGCAATCTTCTGGTTCTTTCCCTACCATACCTGGTGATAGGGATTCTAAAAAAATGGAGCAGGCAGCAAAGAAGGTATTCTCTTCTGCGAGTATGGCTCTGAAGTCCACTAATGCAACCTGTCTTCTTGGGAGGTATATCCATGCTCTGATGGATTCAGTCAAGCAGCTCGCTCCAAAGTTGCCTGAAGAGGATCGGAATAATTTCTTGGAGGCCCTTTCTGATTCTCAAGCTGCGGCCTGTCAGGTGATACAATCGGGCCTGCACACTGCTGACTCTGTGGCTCGTCTGATGGGGTCTTCTAAGCTTGGCTTAGATTGTCCGGATTTTCTCCTGATGTTCAAGCGACTCTGTGGATTTCCCCTTTGATGGGTCAAGACTATTTGGTTCAAAGGCTGACTCCCTTGCAGCGTTTTAAGGATATCAGAGCTACTGCAAGGTCTCCGGGCCTCCAGGTGCAGTCCCGGGGATACGGCTACAAGCGGTATCGTGGTTTTGGAAGAGCTGCTTCCTTGCGTGGCCGCCAGCAGACTCCACAGGGCCAGCAGCAGCAGAATCCTTAGTACAAATCGTACAGCAATCCTCCTCCTCCTCCACTCTTCCTCCCGCCACCGTTTGTACTTCAGGAAAGTAGTTCTAGATCCCCCATCTTAGAATATATTGGTCCGGTAGGGGGTCGGGTGTCCCACTTTCTGCAAGATTGGAAACTGATCACTTCAGATCGTTGGGTTTTAAATCTTGTAGAGAATGGGTACGCCCTCCCTTTTTTTAGAGTTTCCTCCTCCTTACTCTCCTCGCCAGGGTTTGTGTTCAGAGGACCACTTACTGCTTTTGCAGCAGGAAGTTCTTACCTTGTTACAGAAAGGTGCGATAGAGGTGGTTCCGGAGCAGGAAAGGGGACAAGGATGCTACTCCCGGTATTTCCTGATCCCCAAAAAGGTCAGTCGATTAAGGCCGATCTTGGACCTCAGGATTTTGAATCTTTACCTCAGGCAGGAAAAGTTCAAAATGTTGACCTTGGCTCAGGTTCTTCTTGCACTGCAACAGGAAGACTGGATGGGGTCCATCGATCTGCAGGATGCGTATTTTCCTCTTCCCATCCTGAATTTGCATCGGTAGGATCGCAACACTACCAGTTTGCGGTTCTTCCATTTGGTATGACTTCCGCACCTCGAGTCTTAACGAAGGTGATGGCGGTGGTAGCAGCACATCTCGGAAGGTCAGGGGTTCCTGTTTTCCCCTACCTGGACGACTGGCTGTTGAAAGCAGAGTCTCCGGAGTTGGTGTTGCGACTGTTGTTCAAGTTGGGTTTCTCAATAAATGTACCCAAATCTCACCTGGTGCCTTCTCAGCGCTGCCTGTTCATAGGGGCAATACTGGACACTACTGTGTGTGGGGCATTTCCGCCTCCGCAGAGGGTTGTCGACATTCAGGAGATGATTCCTTTGTTTCACGCTGGAGCGATTGTTCCAGTCCTGAAGGTTCTACGCCTGCTCGGTCTGTTCGCTTCCTGCATACTGTTGATCAGTCATGCGTGCTGGCACATGAGGGCCCTCCAGTGGTGTCTCCACAGGCAGTGGTATCAACACAATGGAGATCTCGGGGAGAAGGTCAGAATCTCAAGAGAATCTGCAGCGGTGTTGACTTGGTGGGGTGTGCAGGGCAACCTGTCTCAAGGAAAGCCCTTTCAGCTTCCTCCACCTGTGACCACAGTGATCACGGATGCCTCCACTCTAGGGTGGGGTGCTCATCTGGGGGATCTGGAGGTCATAGGTCTTTGGTCTCCAGAGGAAAGGTTGCTTCATATCAACCTTCTGGAATTGCAGGCGATGCGTTTGGCACTAAAGGCTTTCCTTCCTTCCCTTCGCGGTCAGTCGGTTCAGGTCCTGACGGACAATACTACCGCGATGTGGTACATCAACAAACAGGGAGGTGTAGGGTCGTATAGTCTGTCGAGAGGCTCTGCGACTCTGATCCTTGGCTCAGAACCATCAGATTTGTGTGTTTCAAATCATCTAGCCGGTGTGCTGAATGTTCGTGCAGACAGTCGCAGTCTGCATTATTCGGCCGATCACGAGTGGCGACTTCATCCAGAACTGGTCCATCACATCTTTCAGAGGTGGGGGTCTCCTTGGTTGGACCCGTTTGCCACCCACGAGAACGCGCACAGCCCGTTGTTCTGCATTCTCCAGTATCCGATGCAGGGAGCGCTGGGGGACGCGTTTCAATTGAATTGGAGCTCACAACTCCTTTACGCGTTTCCTCCCATACCCTTGATTCCTCGGGTTCTGAGGAAGATTCATCAAGACCGGGCCCAAGTCATATTGATCGCCCCAGATTGGCCAAGAAGGGTGTGGTACACAGATCTTCTTCACCTCCGCTCCGTCTTCCTCTCAGGGCAGACCTCCTCTCGCAGTCGCAGGGGCAGGTTCTACACCCCACCACCAGTGCCTGCGCCTTCATGCCTGGAGATTGAATGGGACAACCTGAGTTCCATCTCCCTCCCGCTGGATGTGGTGGATGTTATTTTATTGTCCAGGCGACACTCCACCAAGTCTGTTAACTCTTCCAGATGGTCTAGATTCGTTAAATGGTGTGAAGAGAGGTCCATTGATCCTTTAAAGGCCCACTTGTCAGATGTTCTTCAGTTTTCGCTTTTCTTGGCCCAGCAGGGTTGTGCTGTGGCCACTGTTGAGGGCTATTTGTCGGCTTTGTCGGCTTTTCTATGTTTGCCAGACCAGCCGTCTTTATTTAAGTCCTCCATTGTCATGAGGTTCTTAAAGGGCCTTACAAATAAGTTTCCTCCCACTCCTTTCAGTATGTCTCAGTGGAATTTGAATCTCGTTCTTACCTTTTTAATGGGTTCTCCATTTGAGCCTCTTCATACTTTTCCTTTGAGGCTTCTTTCTTTTAAAACAGTTTTCTTGATTGCCATTACCTCGGCTAGGAGGGTAAGTGAGCTTCAGGCTCTTAGTTCGAAGCCTCCATTCTTGACCATTCATGCAGATAAGTTGGTTCTAAGGACCAGGGCTGCTTTCCTTCCCAAGGTCCTTTCCATATGGGACAGTCCATTACTTTACCCACCTTTTATCCTCCCCCTCACCCCTCCAAGGAGGAGGAGAGACTTCATCGTTTGGACCCTAAGAGAGCTATCAGCTTTTATTTGGACAGAACAAGTGATCTGAGACTGGATGATCAGCTCTTTGTGAGCTACGTTGGGAAGATGAAAGGCAAGGCTGTGCACAAGCGGACTCTCTCCAGGTGGATTATCTTGTGCATCAAGATTTGCTACGCCTTGGCCAAGAAGGACTCTTCTGAAGGTATCCGATCTCATTCACACTAGAGCTAAGTCTTCTTCTGCTTTGGCTAGTGGTGTTCCTGTTATTGATATTTGTAAAGCAGCAACTTGGGCCTCCCTCCATACTTTTGCAAAGCATTACTGCTTAGATTCGGAGGTTAGGAGGGATGGCCATTTTGCTCGATCTGTTTTGCAAGATGTTTTGGTCTAGTCAGGTGGACACCCTCCTCCGGTAGAGGCACGGCTTTGGGATTCTATTCAGAAGGTGAGGAATCCACAGGCAGAAGCATACATCAGAAGAGCAAGTTACTTACCTTCGGTAACGCTTTTTCTGGTGGATACAGTGTCTGCCTGTGGATTCCTTACTGTCCCACCCGCCTCCCCGTTGTCCACCTGTTTCTACCAAAAAGATGCTTTAACTGTTTATCATGAGTGTTTTTTTAAATATGTCTTAATCATGCTTATGTATTAATAGTGGGAAATGCTTGGTCTATTGCTTTCTCTCTGTGCTTTTATTGGTTTTGCAATTGTGTGTATATATTTTGTATACTACGTATACATGTGAAAATGTGTCAGACCACCCGTTTGCCTCGGTGGCACAGAAAAAATGGGTGGAACTGACGTCAGCACGCCGACGAGTTTTTCTTATGGCTCCGATGACGTCATTCGGAGTCGCGAGCGAAGTTGTGCTATATGACTAGGGGTGGGCGGAATTTGCGGAATTGCGTTACGCAAATCTCCGCGAAACGGTAAAAAATCTCCGCGAACACGCAGAAATTCCGCGAACACGCGGAATTGCTTGTTCGCAATGCTTTTTTCCTGTTCACAATTGCTGTTTGCGTGCTCGGGGAGAAATATCTCGCGAACACGCATTTTGAGATCGCGAACAAGCAAAAATTTCGCGAAATCGCGGAAAGCAGACTTTTTAGCAATTTCGCGTTCTCCGCGGAACGCGAAATTACGCAAATTCCGCGAGCGGAACGGAATTTACCGCCCAGGCCTATATATGACGTCCTCGTCGTGGGAGAGCTAGGAAAGAATTTCCGTGGAATGCTGGCACAGGGGGTAGTCAGAAGGTGAGGAATCCACAGGCAGATACTGTATCCACCAGAAAAAGCGTTACCGAAGGTAAGTAACTTGTGCTTCACATGTACTGCAGGCTGATGCATCACACATTAGAGGTAGGTGTTGAGTTAAAAGCCTTCTGCCTGGTGCACAGAGCTCTGCACAACTTGGGATCTATTTAAGGAACAAATTCCAGATCTAGCAGCCCACCCTTAACAGTCCTCCTGCTTGTGGCATTCCATAGCATAACAAAACCTGGATGGGCGGTCGTTCCATCTTTAATTGGCTTCAAAGTTATGGAACCCCTACCGATCTCACTCAAGACCACAGCAAGTACAGCTTTGTTAAGGACAAACTCAAAATCTGTCTCTTTCAACAGGTGTGGCTTTCTTTGCCTGGGTCTTGCTGTTCTCCCATGTCATTAGCCCTGGATGCTTTTGGGGTATTTTCCATTTTTACAAATTAGATAACGTAACATAACATGGTTTCCAAACTATCGCTTCTACCACAAATCAAACCTAATGGCCAAACAAATCTTCCATATGATAAGATGTTTGGAAGAATTTTACCATGCCTAGAGTTCCTGCAAAATGTCCAAGCTATCGTTAAATTAGTGCTCTCCAACCTTGACTACACTAATAATCCCTATTTCAGGGGACCCTTGTTAATACTCGGGAAACTACACAGGACTCAAAATGTAGCTGCAAGACAACTTCTCAGCCTTCTGACTTGGTTCCACGTAGCACCTGGTCTCTTTTCCCTACACTTGCTCAAGGGTTGCCTCATTGACTGTACCTCCAATTAAAAAGACTCAACCCTGCATTGTTTGAGTCCCTCTTCTATGTCCAGACAGCTACTCTTTGGAACAGAGTGCTTGCTATAATAATGTCTTTTGACTATTGCCTTCAATTCCAGAATGCATTTACAAAAATGGTTCTACCAATCATTAAAAACACAAACTTCATATTATGAGCTATACAGTCTCACACTCTTCACAACACTACAGTATATGCTCTGCTATTTATGTTGCCCCTTTTATGAAGTCTTCTCTAACCTCATGCCACCTAACCAAGCATCTCTCGTCTAGTGCATACTACATCTATCACCCTTCCAACTGTACATTTTCAAAAGCTTGCCCAGGAAATGATGACAATTGCACAATACAAAGCTCCAACACAGTGCAATACAATAGGGTAGCCCAACCTTGCATCTGTCCCTTCTGACAGATAAGTGTTCAGATGGTGGGTGCTATCTCTGATGTGTGCATAAGGTAGGTGTCCCCTCTGTGATATGTACAATGGATAGGAGTCCCACCTGCAAGAGGTGCAAAGGGCAGATAACTATGTAGAGTAGGTTTTTGCTTTGTGACAGGAGTGTTGAGTAGAAGCTGCCTCTGCCCTATATTCATACATACGTGGTACATAGGTTTGCCTTTCTGTGATAGAAGCATAGAGTGGCTGCCCCTGTAAGACTTCTGCATAGGTTAGCTGCATTGCGGTGGTAGTCACTTAGGTTAAGAGCATTTCAGATACTCAGACAAGTTGTTCTGTCTCCTTAAGGATTGGTCCATAGTATGGATATGTCCATCAATAGTTGATGGCTACTTCGGGGATATATGGAAAGGGAAGGTCCACCCTCTGATCACTGCACAGGACAGGTATGTTCTCAATTGCAGTTGGGTTGGCTACTCATTCGATCTGTGACAGTTGGTTTGGATTGCTCGCCCTCTGTAGCTGTTTAGGGTAGCGGTTTCCTCAAATATAGGTTATTTGGTGAGGTCCAACATCTTTAATAGGTCGCAGGATAGTGGTTGTTTCAGTAATAGATACATCAGAAAGGTTCCTCTCTTTCTAAGTGATAAGTACATGCAGGATGGGTTCCACTCTCACAGAACTGGGTGGATAGAAAATGTTTCCCTGTGTTAACCACTTGTTTTGCTTTTCCAAGGTGGCATCTCTAACAGCAAGCAAATGTATTGAGTGGATGGGCGGTGTAGGCTTCACAAAGGATTATCCCATCGAGAAGTACTACCGTGACTGCAAGATCGGTGAGCAACTTCTCTTTTGCTTCTTTGTCCCCTACTATTATTTCCCCATTTCCCCCATCTTTCCTCCGCCTTCTTGTCTACGTCTCCATTTCTATCCTGGTTTCTTTATTCCTTCAATCCATTATTTCTCATCATTTTCCTACTATCTTTAGTACTTCCTGAATTTCCAATCTTTTCTGAGCTTTTACTGATTTCCTTTGTTTTTAGCACCCTTTCCTCCTTTGATCATTTTCCGTTCTCCTCTTCCATCCATCTGTTCCCTTCCTTCTTTGTCACAATTAGCCTTCTGTACCATGCACTGTGTTCTCATAAATGATGTAATTTGAGATGCCATCTCATGTGAATGGTATGATTTGACATGCTGTAAGTTATTTAATATGCAATGGTATAACCAGTGCATGGAGAAAGGGCAAGTTATAGTTAATGTAGTGTGGCAAGTTAGGTGGCAAGATTGTGTACGGAAGTGCGTGACCTATAATAAGTTGAAGGTAATGCGTAAATTATAAATTTAAGTTGGAACTATAACTTTGGAATTTTTAAAGTTTTTCATACTTCAAGTTGGGTTTGTATAGAAATAAATGAAGTTTTCCAAACTATAACTTAGCTTCAACCTTTTTTTTTTTTCTTCATTAAATTAAAATGCTTTTGTTTTGTAATAAATATTTGTATCTATTCTTCGTGTCAAATGTAATTCCGCTTATGGGTTAAGTGGACTGTCGTAGAGTAGAGATGGGATCAAATGTATGTGCATAATATCTCATTGCATAGTCCAGTGGTTCTTGAACTGTGGTCCTAGGGCCCCTGGGGGTCTGCAAAGTCAACTCAAAGGGTCCACGACTGCTTAGAAAATGAAATAACATTAACAGATTAAAGTGTGAATGAGCAAAGAACCAAAATGTAAACATGAAAATTCCAAACGTTCTGTAAAATTGAAGGCTAAAAATTAAGTTCCTACCCTCAGACTGATTTGTCGGAGCAGTCTTTAAAACAGAATATATTAAAGACGATGAGTGGCCTCAATTGATTTCAGAAAAGCTTCAATCTTCCCATTAAAATTTGGATTTTCATAAATGCGTTTATGAATATTTAATCAGGGCAACATATTTCACCTTGAATTCCCACATTGCAGTCTTACCAAACAGGTTTTTGACCATATTGGGCCATCTTGTGGTGACTTGTTGGACGATCATTATTGGCATGGTGCATCTTTTAATGTGCAAATGTCAGGTGTCATTACTATTGTGAAGTGGTCACATTCCCAATAGTAGCTCCCTTCCACAAAGCCAGTTTTCTTGCAGCAGATAAGCCAAATTTTGACATGTGAACTCTGAATTGCGATTAGTGAGCTAAGTGGGTTTCTCGGAGCCTGCATGTATGTTGAGTTTGGCAGTCTCCATTGCTTGAGATTGATACAATTACCTGTATTCTTCTTGCACTTGCTCTAAGAGAATGATCTGTTCTTTGGCTTCTGTCATTTTTTAGGTTCCATATATGAGGGAACGTCCAATATCCAGCTAAGCACAATAGCCAAGTTTATACATGATGAGTACTGAGGAGTCTGCACCGCACAGTCATCGCAGTGAGACGGGCACTGCCTAGTGAATGGGCCCCATCATCGCAGCTCTGCAAGCAGTGCCTAGTACCACAGCAACTCAGCTGAACACAAAAAGACTATAAATGAAGGGTTTGCAAAGGGAGACAAATGGGTGCTTAACTGTATGGACACACAAGCAACACTCAAAAAGAAACAAATACATGAACACATGGAATTACAGTATCTTACGGTGTTGATAAAAGGGTCTTGATGTAAAAGTTTTAGTGTTTTATAAATCATGGCATTATTCATTGTATAGCTCTTATGCATTGTGCACTTGGCTCTCATGAGCCTGAATTGAAAACATCACCCCATATGTTACAATCTGCACTTTCAAAGCTGATTTATCTTATGATAGAGATGAAAAGAGGGGTGCTGTTTGAAGGGGTCAGTAACTGCTTTTTACTCAAATAAAATATTTTTTGGGGTTAATGCATCTGTCTGTGTTAATGTAGTTTTGCAGATTCACGGCCTTTTGCACTATTTTAATCACCTCTTCCCTTGTCTCTGGTTTCTAAGTATAAATGCCTTCTGGCCTTGTTGAGCCACAAAAACTGTCTAGAGAAAGAAAGAGTATTATGTCAATCTTAATTATGGTAACTTAGAAGGAAGGTCAAGAACATAGTACACAGACGTTGAAGGAGAACGACAGTTTTACCAAGAATTGTTCTGAGTGTCAATAATAGGACTAAAAGAAGAATAAAGAGATGACAACAAGAACAAGTATGTCCAGCATCTTGGGATCTGCTTCATAGACATCCACCCCATATATTACCAGTCTCTTCACCAGAAAGCACCAGACGCTTTTATGGTCTGGCTTGACAGTGCATTTGTCACCACACAACTATGTGAGAATCACCAGGAGAGGGCCTTTGGCTCCGCCCAAATGTTGGTAGTCAAGAGTACATGTTTTATTGGACAGAAATTGTGTGCTTTCCCCCAAAAATGCTTACCCTTCACATAGCACTGATCATTTTGTTTATTTATCCTGCTGTTTGAGCTTGAAGTTTCAGGGACACACACATGCAATTGTAATGCTATTAAATTGTCTTAGCTAACTAGATAATTTATTTTATTATTCTTTGGCAGCAGCACCGATTAGAGGAGGCAGTCCTTAACATACATGGATTTTTAGGTTTAGCTTAAAGGTGCATTCATAAGCCAAACCTATTGAAATTTCCAGTGCTTCATGGACAGGCACAATTTTCAATGCAAAGTTCGTCCCATCATATTGAAGTTTGCTCCACTGGCTTTTTCAAGTTGTTTGATAATGGAAGCAGCATGCCTCTGTAAAATAGAAATCTGTTTCAACCCTTATCTGAAACACTGGATTATTAAAACTGTCATACAACAAGCTGCTCTGAAACTTAGGCCTCCATATCCTATTGACTAAGTGCACTTTTCTGTTGGTCACAGTTCTTCTGTCCTACGAAGATTCTGGATCTTCGTTGTTCTGTGTGCATGGCTGCATCTAATATCCTTTCAGACGTTTTTTGGCACCTTAGTCCCTGGCTGTTTCACTTTAGAAGCACGCTCAAGGTCGAATATTTTCAGAATGCCTTCCGAATACAGTCCGTTATCATGGATGTGCCAAAGACCGTTTGACAGTCCTCAAAAGATCAGTTTGTGGGAATTGACGGCAGTAAAACTCAAGTAATTTTTCCTATCAACAAAGACCATCTCATTTCTTATGTGTATGAGCAATTTAATTGTGACAGTGCATCCTTTCAAGCAAAGAGTGGCAATGTCTGTATCCTCTCAAAGGAGGTTGAAACATTCTGACTTTGTCTTTCGGCCCAAGAGATGCATGTGACAGCGTACGTGTGTCAGGCTTGGAGAATGGTACTACAGACTCACTAAGCAGGTGCCTTCTCAGGGTGGCGTTCAGTGCAGATGGAGACTTCAAAGCCTAACAACAACAACATTAAAAGTGCCAAATGTTGTGTATCTGTTCTGAGGTCCTTCAATTTCCGCTTTCCAGGGATTGCCATACTAATTGTCTCATTAGATATTGTTATCTTTAGGATTTTCTCCCACTGCCCCTTTTGCCCATGCCCCTGCTTGAGCTACAGTGATGCAGGAAGAGAATGGTCTTCATGTCCCCTTACTGGCATCATCAATAGTGGTTTCCAAGTATGTTCCCTTGTCATAAGATCCACATTTTAAGTTTCCTTACAGTGTTGATGACCTGCTCTGTGCAAACAGCATCTTATCTTTGCTGAGTGTGACTGCTTGGTGCCGGGATACCAGTAGAATGAACACCTTAATCTTCCTGCACCATCTATGAACACCCCTAAGGAAGCCAAAGAGACCTTCAATTCAAAGACCTAATTCATTTAAAAAAGAAAATAGCTTGCATGTACTGCTTCATCAACGACTTAAGAACATACAAGGAAGTGAAGCGACGCTTTTAGTAAAGACTGGCTTACAAATTTCTTCTGTTCTCAGATATCCATTTTTGTCATTTCCATAAGTAAGGATTGTGTTAAAAGCCTTAAGAAAATGAATCCATCCACCCCACAATAGCTCAGTATAGTGATTGAACTTTACTATAGCACTATTTATATTGCGCAGCCCTAGCTAAGAAGCAACGGAGTGCTGTACATTACATGATGGTTTAGAGACGATCTTGTAGATCGTATACAGGACGTGGAGATTAGTCAAATATATTTCGCACATTGCATATTTTTTCTATTTATTAGGCACAGGGAGCTTATGATTTACCCAGAAGATTTTTATGTTAACAAAATCATGAGTAACAAATTTTCGTTGCTCTTGCAATGCTAACAGTTCTCAAATACTGACATTGCAGGTTTTTTTTATTGGCATCCAATGGAATTGAAAGGGTGTAAGGCTATGTATTGTGTATGCTTACTTTGCAAGTTGACACCGACTTTCCTAGCGTCTAAAAAGTATTTGATTGGAATTTGATTTAAATTGCTTATTCTAGAATCCTGCTAATTCCACAGGGGCTTTGTGGTGCTGTAAAACCCTTAATCAAACACGGAAAACTTAGAATGAAGAGTTAGCAAAAGAGAAATGCCTTTAATTCTTTTCTGAATTGAAAGAATCATTTTATCTGTCTTAGCTGAGCGCTGGGCGCAAAATATCTAAAGGATCTACATTCTTTTTAGGTTTCGCCTGCACAGCACTTGCTCTGTTCTTTAGAAATCTACTGCTTTTAATAAAAACTTAAAGGGACTTACATCCTGCCTGCTCTTTCCTGGCTTCTCATTGGTTCCTGTCCGTGCCACTTACCTTTCCTCCCTTTCTTTTGGCTGTAGCATATTGCCTGCATTTACCAATGCTTGTTCCTCGTCTGCTTCTCCTATCAGTTTCCCACAGCTGAAATACTATTAACATCCGCTTTGGTTGCACTATATTTTCATACATTTTTGCCTTTTACTCTTGCAGCATATTTATACAACAATTTATCACCCGGAGAAATTGCATTATTTGCATAGGATCACAGGATGTTCTGTGGGCTGCCAAAACTCGAACCGAGATCCACAGCTCTTGAGTCAGCAGCTCTGGCCGCTGCACCACATCCTCTCCACTCCTGTGTTATCTGTCAAGGAGCATTTTCCATTTTCCAGACGATGATTGATGAAAATAGCTCTTTTTTCAGTGCATAGGCTAAACTGGTCCAATACCAATGCCTGTTTATTGAAGGGACTTTGAAGAGGAGAGTCCTTTCCGAGTGAAGGAGGCAAGATGTTGTGTAGTGCTTTATTGAGACAGGCAGGGGAGATATATCCAGCATTGTGGATTAAACACAGACATCTGAAGTTCTCTCTGCTGTTAAGCCATGGAGTTGTGTGAACATCTTAAATGAGATGACCTTTATTTTTATGCAAAATCAATCAAATTGCCACCTTCAGAACTTATTGTAATTTTGATTTACCCATCGCCAAATACATATTATTACTTAAGCCAAATTTAGAGATCACAAATATTTATTATAATTGGAACACGTGTCTCTGTTGGGAAGGAATTATTTTAAGACATATTTTAACCCTCGTAGAGCATAGTAGCTTGCACTGCAAAGTGCATAAATATGGGCATGCAGTGATAATTCAGCGTATAACAGTATTCCTAGAGACGGAACCTTATTTGTTTGTCAGAGAACTAGTCCCAGACTCTTAGGCCCTACTGTCTCTAAATAGGGATCTTTGTTGTTTCCCAAGCTTGGTATTTATGTCTTGATAGGATTTAATTTCAGAAAATTATACCTCCCCACCATAGTAGGAGCATGTTGATGAAGACTGATTATGAAAGAGCAATGCATCCACATGACTGAATGAGCTTGGAGAGTGACTGTACAGATAGATTAAAGAGCCGGGAAGGTAGAGATAACCTTTGAGGAACCCCTTGCAGAAATATTAAGGCTGGTGATAAGTGAGCTGGCTTAACTGAGTACATTGAGTCTTCTATAGAGGAAGAAAACCACTGGAAGAGTGATTTTATAAATTCTCACTTATTATGATCTACTGTATCGAAAGCAGTGGAAAAGTCCAAAAAAATCACTTCTGCTCCAGCGCCATCTTCTAAGATAGTATTAAGTTCTTCTGTTACGAGCAGAAAGTCTGAAATGTGTGCCACTGTTGATCACATAGTTGTTTTGACAGCAAGTTGGTCCCCGTCCTCTTTCATTGTTCGCAGTCTTTCGTATTTGGAATGAGAATCCTCTGACTTAAGATTACTCTTTCAAATTAAATATTCCTTTGCCATAGATTAGCACTGAACCAACACTTTGAAGGGCAAATGGGTCAACTTTCAATTTTTTAATTGGATAAATGACGTGGATGAGTTGCATGCTCCACATCAGTCACCTGATAGCTATGGTATTGCCCTGTGCCTGTAATGTCAATCAATCAAATTCTTTAATTGGTTAAAAATTCATAACCATAATAGGTACATTGAAATATAAACATTACAATAATAGATTAAACTTCAGTGCTCTAATTCATAATAAATATACGATGTACAAGAATTCATTAGTACATATTCCTGTCAATGATTTCCTCAGTTTAACAGCAGTTGCAAAAAACTGTCTACAGAGAAGCAAGTAAAAACAGCAGGCAAAGGTTGAAAATACATCAGTGCTGGGCATACGTGCCTAAAAGTCAATCTTTTTAATAAGGCAACAATAAATTTGTATCTCAGACTTCATAAAAGTTGCAAGACATGGTAAAGTGCAAAACATTGGGGGGGGGGTGAATTGCCATCACAGCCACAAGAGCCTAGATGACTATTAGAGTCGCATTTACAATCCACAATAAGCGGTGGAACATATTAAATCTAAAACAAGTGGATAAAAACTGGTGATGGGCATTTAAAACTATCCAAAGATTTGATTTCATTGAAAAATTAGTCTGTAGGAAAACGTGGGCCCTGAATAAAGGTTTAGTGAGCTCTTTCTTCTGCCTTAAAGAATGTCTCCATCTCAAAAAGCTTGTGCAAACCAATAGCAAATCGATCTTCACCCACTTCTCAGGATTGTCAAACAGCTCTCTCCTCCCACATTTTGATGAACAGGTGTTGACATACCTTAACTACTGTATAAAGAATCACCTTTCCAAGGAAACAGTCTTTCAGTGCTAGCTGATCTCGTCCAAATTGTAAGCCACCTGATCAAGGGATGTAAATCAATAATATAATCCTATTATTGAAGGCTCAATTCTTCATGGACCATGTAGTAGGGTACACATTGTGGAACAATCTTCTACAAAATGTATCCTCAATTGCCTGAAGTGAACCAGTTCTCACGTATTCTCATATGTCCCCCCCCCCCTTCAATACATGGTTGCTGATACACATTTAACACAATATAATGTGATTAGTGCCCCTGGGGTTTTCTTGCCTGGTCTTGTTAAGATGATCCTCTTGTTATGTTATGTTGTTATGTTAGGTCGTCTTTATAAAGCGCACAACTGACCCTGGGGCATCTAGGCGCTAACTGGGAGACTATGCTGAGGATGTAAAAGAACTGCATCTCAAAGGGGTGTCCCATTTGGAACAAGAACGCTTTTAGATGTTTCCTAAAGATGATTAACGAAGGGATTTTACGAACAGCTATAGGGAGCTTATTCCAATAGCTAGGAGCTAAATATGAAAAAGCTCACCCTCCGGTGCGGGTAAGACAAATTCTGGGGGCCTGGAGAAGGTCTAAAGTGCTGGATCTAAGTTCCCTACCTGGAGAATACTTAAATAGTTTTTTTTGCAGGTAAAGAGGACCTCTTTCCTTCAATGCGTTATATGTAAGGCAACAGATCTTGAAAAAAGATCTGGTCTTTATTGTCAGCCAGTGCAACTCCCTCAGCAGGGGGGTCGAAGCTGACCCTGCCGGGCGATTCAAAATCAGTCGTGCTGCCGTGTTCTGAATCACTTGCAGTTTAGCCAGTTGAGTTTGTCCCACTTCGGCCAACAAGTCCAGACGGCTAATAACCATCGCCTGGACTAGGGTTCTGCGATGGGGAGTAGGCAGATAGGGAAAGATTTTTCTGAGAAGCCTTAAACCATAGTAACATGAGCTTACTGTCGCCGCCACATGACCTTTCAAGCCCTGATCCAGTTTTAGGCCGAGATATTTTTACTGACTGTTTAGGGGTGGGGGCCTGGCCCAGTTGGATAGGCCACAAGTCATCGGACCAACTATTTATGGCTTTTCCCTTCAACATAACCTCCGTTTTTTCCGGGTTGAGCTGGAGGCAGTTTCTTGTCATCCAGTCATAGATGGATAGCATTCCGGAGGCAAAGCGAACTTTGTCGAGCTCTGGGTTTGGTCCGATGGTATACATAAGCTGAGTATCATCAGCATATGAGATGATCTCAAAACCCAGACGCTCGACTATTTGTGCCAACGGAGCAATGTATTTATTGAAAAGGGTAGGACTCAAACAGGAACTCCCCTATCCAGCAAAATTTTGCCTGAAGCGTATGGTCCCAGCATAACAGTTTGGGTTCTTTCAGACAGGTAATGTTCAAGCCATTTAAGGGCTATCCCATTTATGCCGCAATCCAGGAGTCTCTCCGACAGCTTCGAGTGTGAAATAGTATCAAAAGCAGCGGAGAGATCTAGGAGGATCAGAATAACTGATCCTCCCCCGTTGACAGTTAATCTAAGCGTGTCCGTTACCGCCAAGACGGCGGTTTCTGTACTGAAGCCTGGGCGGAAACCAGACTGTGAGGGGTCCAGAATGTGATTATCCTCCAGATACGAGCTTAACTGTCGGTTGATGATACTTTCTAGGATTTTTCCTAGCAGTGGTAACAGGGAGATGGGGCGATAATTACCCAGAACCAAAGGGTCCGCTGAGGATTTTTTTAATATAGGGCAAACAATCGCCTCTTTCCAGGTCGCTGGAATGGTACCCGTGAGGATAGAGTGGTTGAACATATCTCAGATTGCCGGGGAACACCTAGATGCCAGTGACGCCATGATTTTCGGTGGGCATATATCTAGTGGTGATCCAGATTTAGCCCCCGAAAGGCCTTTAATGACCTCCTCTGGTGTGGCTAGTTCAAAGCAGTTTAGGGAGCAGGCTACTATCATATTCTGCTCCCCAAAATTGTTGTGAAGAAGCTGCTTCAAGAATGGTGGATGAAGAAAAATTCGCGTAGATATTTAATATCTTTTCGCGTAAATAGATAGCCAAGGATTTACATAACTCCTTGGATTCCTGAGGCATCTGTCTGCAGGCTTTAGGGGAAACAAAATCCCGTACAGTACCAAACAAGGTTTTCTGGGAATTGCTTGCATTATCGATATGACTAATAATAAATTGCCGTCTAGCGGCTTTTAGATTCAGATGGTAATTGGACAGTGCCTTCCTATACAAACCCCTATTTTCCTCGGTCTTACTAGTACGCCATCTTCTTTCCAGTCCCCTACAGCTGGCCCTCAGCTTCAATTCCACTGAATACCAAGGAGTGGAGGCTCTTCGTGGAGCAGAATTCACTTGTTTTTTTGGTATGATTGCGTCAAAGGCCACTTCTAAGGCGATGTTGAAAGTTTGGAGACTTCCATAGTTTTGACTGTCTGATCAAGGGAGAAAACCTCATTAAATGCCACAGGAGTGAGATTACACCAGGTCCTCCGCTGGTCATGATTTTGTCTGACGGGCCGTTTTGAACTGTTTTGGCCTGATTGCTGTATATGAATCATGACCATATAATGGTCCGTCCATAAAAGGGGTCTGGGGGATCGCATTGAATCCGGTCTGAATTAGAAAAGACCAGATCCAATAGATGCCCTGCATGATGGGTAGGACCTTTGATTCTTTGGGTAAGTCCCATGAGTTCAAGAGAAGTGAATAATTTAATTACTTCAGAGTCATCCACCTTTTCCCCATGGAAATTGAAGTCTCCCAACAGAAGAAAAGTATTTGCCGCCAATACATGAAGTGCAAGGTATTCCACTAGGTTGTCTGCAAATTTTGTTTTAGGTCCTGGGGGCCGATATACTAAGGCTCCGTACCAGGTATCAGAGGGGGAAACGGAAACTTTGAAAATCCCTAGTTCTAGGCAGTCATTACGAAGCGAAAAAACCCATTTCACCTCTAGATCTTTTTTTAAAAGCAATGGCAATCCCTCCTCCTTTTTTGCTTTCCCGATCCAAATGGATACATTTATTGTTCTCTGGTATGGCCAGAGTAATCCTGGCGTGATTTGTAGGGGATAACCATGTTTCAGTGAAGAAACACAAGGTGGGATCATGTAAGGATGTTTAGCTAGGGATCTAACATTGCATAGAATTTTTTTATGGGACATAGCTCCTGGCTCTACTGTACTGCCCGAGGAGCGGAAACTTCTACAGATACTGTCATTTGAAATTGACAGTTGTTGCAGGTGATAGGGCCTTCCAGCGTAAGGGGAAATGTCTGTGTACAGTTGAAAAAAGGACATTTATTCACTTGTGCCTGTATTTTTATTTGACGTAAGGCATCAGCAGAATAGCATACCTGGGGCAAATGAGCCCTGGGAATGGCAGCATTTCTGGCCTCTGGTCTCGTTTGGGTGCAGACGGGCGTGCCTTTGGCGCACCAACGGCACGCCCGCTGCACGCGTTCGCATCCTCTCTAAATAGGCCTAGGAGCCAAACACTAGTGCGCGACAGCAACTTTCCCCAAGATGTCCGCCCGCTCCCGGAATCAATCAAGTGCGTGTCCTGCTCTTCTCCGCCCAACACCTATATGCCTCTGGCAACAGTTAAAAGGTATGGCATTAAAAGAAGAAAACGTTTTTTATGTTAAAAAGTCAATTTACATACAGCGCGATTGCAGGTGACACTCCCGGCTTCCGCCCCAGGAGACAAACTGCCCAAACTGCTCTTATTCTCAAGAGAGGGGACCAAGCACAGGTACAATAAAAAATAATCCCTAAATAAGGGAAGGTAGAAACCTTGTCTAACACATGCCCATTTGCTGGAAACTGCCTGGTTCTCGTGGATTTTTGACCCATTGTCATCAGACTTGCTGTAATTGGTGGTTAGATGCAGGTCTTCTATAATAGCAACAAATGAATCCACTAACCACTGTTACCCCAGCGTGGCCAATGATAGCATTACTGTGTTGTTCACATACAGTAAAATGGGTATGAAGCGTATCCCTACCCGTGGAAAATCTGCATTGGTCAACAAGAGGGAACGCTCCAGCTTATTAATATATAGTGTGAAGAGGAATGGGGCCAGAATAAATCCCTGATGCACTCCCATCTTAACTTAAAAAGGTTTGGAACAAAAGCCATCACTATTAAAATGAACCACGAAAGAACTGTCCGAGTGCTAGGCTCTTAAAAAGGTCACTATGTCCCGGTCCGACTCCATGGTCCAAAACTTGGCCCGATTCACTCTATCGAATGCGGTTGTAGATCCATGAATGGTAAATGGAGTCAACCTGCCCTCGCAATCACTAGTACTAAGACTTAGACTAAATCCTAACTGCAGATGGGAGAGGATGCCACTCTCCTTCGCCCAGATAGTCTATTAAGAAACACCCTCCCCACTACCTTGCATACTGCCTCTATTAAGGAAATAGGATGGTAACAATGAGGAGGAGCCACATCTCCCTTTTTAAAAATGGGAATGATCACTGGGACCACCACGATTTTGGTACCCATTCAGCTACCACTGCATTGATACTAAGAATCAAAATGGAGGTTCATAAATCTGGGTCACTAAGAAATAGATCTGCCAGAATTCCATCCAGGCCAGGAGTCCTGTTACGGAAAAGCCCCAGAATAGCGTTCTTAACTTCCTCCTGACTAACGGACAATGTAGACCCATAGCAATAGAAGCCTCATAAGAAAAGGTCTCACTGCACATATTATATATCCCTTCAAAGTGATGTATCCATGTCAGCAATAATATGAGAGGTTACTGGACCCTTTTCTGAGCTATTAAAGAACGGGCGATTAACTACTTCCCAAAACTTGGTACTGTTCTCAACTGTGGAAGCTAAAACTAGCTCCTGCCATGCCTGACTCTTAATAAAATAAATTCCTCCTACAGAACTCTGCTTACTAGTTTGTTCACAATCTTGCAATACGCTTTTTAGCCCCTGGGCTACTCTTTAGAGCCTTGCAAAGTGTTCTACATTTCCTTGAGCAACCGTGAAAGACCCTCCTACTAGCAGTATGAGAATCCGCTCAGATAGAGAGGGAGAGCATGGAGCGAAACACCTTCACAATCTATGTGTAGGCAAATAAGACCTCCTGCATGTTTGTAGCCTAACCCCCGCCCTACAATGTTCTAATTCTGAAGCACAGGGCTCTACCAATTGATGAACCAATAAATCTGGGATTACTTTTGGCCAGTTGATTGTTCTCCTTTGCTCAGTAGAAGTTATACCTGGGACACTTTATTTTCTTTTTTTTTTTAACCTGAAACCTGCGATGTTCCAGGTAAGAAAGTTAAAACTGGAATTAAGTGAACCAGAAACAACATCAAATTGGTTATGGACAGCAACCAAGTATAAGTGGGATCTGAGACCTTTATTTCCTAGTCACACTACCTTCTCCAAAGTGCTCACAGGCTCAAAACTATTTGCGGTCTTGATTTTGCAACTGGCTGAGGCAGACATCGGCCTTCCATTTGCCAAAGGAGCGGTAACCAGGATTCCCTTTGGTGGAGAATTACACATGGCAGACATATGAAGTGCGTAAAAGAACCCTAAAGTTAAATTCTTAATAAATAAAGCCCTATAATGTAACCAAGGAGTGTCACGCAAAAGGTGTGCAACAATCCTCACCTGGTTAACGTTAACCACCACACAATCCCCTTCCCAACTCTTATTTGTACTGCTAATCCATGGAATTGTTGCCGTTATAATTGATTGAGTAACATAAGCATCTTCCCCACATGAATGTTAAGCCAATGGACGACATTGTTCTTGAAATGTGGGTAGTTTTCCGCTGCTCCCACTTGCAGGCATTGAACATTACCCAATATGATGACACTTGTATGAATATGGTATTTCTATAGTACAAACCTAGGCAAAAGGCTGTGGAGTCCTGTACTTGGTCAAATACCAGCTTAAAATTCAATGAGTAGTAGGGTAGGAAGCTTGATGTGGATGGTTAATGCATTGTGATGTTTTTTTAAAGAAGTGGGTCTTCAACTTTTTCCTAAATTGGAGCAGTGTTGTGAAAGTCCTTATGGATACTGGGATGCTGTTCCAGATCTTGGGTGCATAGATAGGAAATGTCTGCTGTCTTGTGTTTTTTTTCTTTTCTACACGTCTGCAGTGACATGTAAAAATAAGATCCGGCTCCATTTTGAGTAGGCCCTGACACCATCTTAGATAATGGGAGTCGCTATATCTCCACTTCTATGCAGAATCTTTTTCATGTCTGCCACTGTTGCAGATGTCGTCTGACCTTATCTTTCTAAGAAACGTGACCAGGTCAAGTCATTTGGCTAATGACATAAATGTAATACTTGATGCAACATCAATCTGGGACAAGTGGACTTTTCACGATGTCATGGCCAAATAAGAACAAATACAAACATACAGCCAAAAAAATGTATTAGAATTTCCGTCCTTTCACCTTATATGTTCCTAAGGAAACTTGTGCATTGTACACCCCGATGCACGTAATCTATGTCAGATGTTCCTAAATTTACGTCAGAAATTCCAATCTCTGATAAGATTTAGTATATAAGGGCTGCCATTTGTCAGGAGAGGTCCTTTGACCAGATTATCGCAGCAGATTCTGCATTATGTGGTTTCCTCTACTGCCAGCGCACTTCGAAGATGCTGCATCTTAGCCTGAAGCTGATAAAGCAGACTCCCAGATCAGGGTCGCCAGCGCAATACGTGTTTGCTCTTTGCAGGGAACGCTGCCTTCACGCCTCTACTGATAACAACAGATCTTGCTGTCAACAAGGTACGCAGTGTGTTGCTTCCTCTTAAGAAACTCTAGACTTCAAGTTATTCTCCTTTCCATGCTCTTCTAGTGTAGCGCATAGAAGTATGTTTTAGGGTGATTAGGTTTTATATGATATTTTAAACAATGTTAGAATTGTTTGTTTTATTCTCACTGTTCCCAACGTGCCTTCTTGCTGTTTTTATGATATCCTGTGTAGTTATTTTTGATGTGCTGAGAAACAGGTTTGCCCAGTTGTAGTAAATGCTTTTAGTTTAGTGTTTATTCTTCTTAGTGCAATTTGTGATAGGTTTGTTTACATTATCGCTGTGGCCCTGAGCCTTTGAGGATTGTTAGTAACCCAAAAGCAATAACTCTGCTTCCAACATTGTATTGGGTAGGGTTCTGCGGGGCCACAATAAACTGTCTTTCACATTTAGCATTGATGCATTGAAGTTCACATATGTCAGCCGCGGAAGGGAATGCAGACCTTGCAGAACTGCGCTAAAGTAGTTTTTACACAACAGTTGGAGTCAAACATTGGGCTTGTATCTTATGGTTAGTAATTCTTTCACTATTCACACACGTTAAACATTATTATGTCATTAACGAGATGTCTGTAATAATCATGGTTACCTTCTCCTATTGGGGATAAGGGAGCACTTATTACCAAAGGTATGTCAATCTTGACTCCTAAAAGGTTATTCCCCATTCTGTGGGTTTTCTAATTCTTTGTTTCCAAATTCAATTGAATCCGTTCACCATGGTGGCACCTTTGTGATAGGGGCCAATTACAAGGATGCATCTTAAAGCTCGAGGTGTCCCTGATAAAGGGAGGGTAGTTACTTTTGTAATAGCTGCACACATGGCGTATGCCTTTGGAACACTTTACTCATGAGTGGAGTTTGAGCCTATCGATGCTGCCTCAGGGCAGTTTCGTGCTTCCACAGAGGTCCACCCACTGGCACGCTATAGGGCTTACAAATATTTTGCCATCCTTTTGACTTACCAGAAAGACCAGAACTGGTTTGCTGGTCAGTTGCCACACACAAACTGAAATGTGCATTTAGGGCCTCTGGGCAATTAAGGGGCTATGTGGTCTTGGCTGGCTACAAACCCGTTCATCGCCCCTGCTGAGATGAATGGGGTATTAAACTACTCAGTTGTCTTATACAAGAGACTTGTACAATTTGTGCAACACACTTTGCGCTCCAGACCTACTCTTGTAGTGGGACCAACCACTTCGATACAAGTACAATCTATTTGTCCACTGACTGTTAATGCTATCATGGGAAAAGAGCCCACGAAGCATGACGAAATGGCTTTCTGGATTGCTTGCAAGACCAACCATTTAGAAGCAGTTTATCCATGCACTAAAGACAAGCATAGAATACTGACTGTGATTCTTCCTCTTGAGATTGTGCCACCTCTAGAGGAGCGAAACATCAGGGGAAGCATCTTTGCAATCATTCACACCAGCACGCATAGCCCACTTTAATTGGCTGTTCTCCCTGACGTGCCTAAGCAGAATTAGCACAGAGTGGCATCAGCTCTCGACTTTTGTATGAAGCTAATGGGTAACTTTTCTACAGTCTCCTCTATCATCCTTAGCAATATTAATGGAGAAGCTTTGGTTCTGGCTATTCATCAGAAACTGGAAGTGGTTCCAGTTCAAGATCGTGAACGGGAAGTACCGAAAAATATTGTAGAAGTTTATACCTCTGTCGGCGAGATACCTTGGGCACACAACTTGTTAAGCTACATTTAAAACCTAACAGTAATGCTGAGGGTTCCATTAAAGAGAAATCTACAACCGAGGGAAATAAGAAACCGAGAGACAAAGAGAAAAGATGCACTAGATTGTCCGCTTCTCAGGAATCTGGTAGGGCAGTGGTTCTTAAACCTTTGTCTTCTGTGGACCCCCACGTATTCATTACCAGAACTCAGGGACCCCCAGTGAATCCTTATTGGAGTTCCGGGACCCCCACTGTCATTATTGTAAGGTGGGCCCCCACGGCTATGAAATTATTCTCGATTCAAAATTTATTAACAATACAGAAGCAAGAATTCATCAAACAAATACAGAAATGATGGAATTGCTGATTTAATTCACAAACAAACGTAACAAAAAAGCATTTTTTTAAAATTATAACAGGAAGTTTGGAGCTTTTAAAAAATCAATTGAGGCCATTCAACATCCTTGCTATATTCGGTTTGATGCATTTGCATTGCTCCCACAAATCAATCTGAGGATACTAACTTCATTTTTAGCCGGCAACTTCAAATTCTTTCATAATAACATATCATTTTGAATTTCTAACTGCTTCTTTATTTATATACACTTTATTAATCTGTATTATTATTTAATTTTCTAAGCAAGCGTGGACCCCCTGAGAAGGCTTTGCAGGCCCCCAGAGTTCTCCGGACCATAGGTTAAAACCACTGCAGTAGGGGGTGGTTATAACTTAAGAGATCGTGATTTTAAAAAAAAAATGAAACAGTATCAGTATTCTAATAGTCACGTTCTTTTCAGGGCAATGATGTTAAACAACGGAGATAGTGAGTCAATCTCAGTATCGTAGAAATGAGTACAGTAGAAAAAAGTGAAGCAGGATACAAGACTGAGATGAACGTAAAGGAGGAGAAGGAATGACTGGACTCTAAAACTCCAGTAAAGAAGATAGTAGCATGACATTTTAAGAAACCTGCTGATATAGCTACGAGTACTCCTGTGAAATAGGACGTGGGTGAGAGTGGTTCTAGACAATGCAGCAGAAGTCATAATAGTGCATCGGAGGTTTCTGGATGCAAGTCAAACTGATGACTTTATACAAATGGAGACTCCAGATAAACATTTAAATCCTCCTGATAGGTTTTATCATTTAAACATACACAACAGGGGACATTGTTATAACTAGAGCTTTTTCCTTTGCCTGTACTCCTCTTCTGGTTTACCCGTCCTTCTTCCACCCTTTTTCCCCCCCTCTTCCTTCCTCCCAGTGGTACATTCCATTCTAGTAGAATCTTGGTGTGAAGCTCACCTTAGAATGTTGGTGACTTCACTTGTCTGCTGGTGCTTGAGGATCTTAACTGAATCCTTCACTTCTTCAATCCTGTGTGGAGACGTTTACTTAAGTTTGGCGACGATTCTTGCTGTGCTGGGGGCAGCTTTTGATCCTCTCCCCAGTTTCTTCCACCAGCAGTCAATATGCTACTGCTCTAATTCTCAAAGCTGTCACTGTACGCCTTCTGATGTAGAATAATCGTGTTCTACCTCATGGACAGTTTAATTACTTCAGATTTAAAGAAGAAAACTCCTTTGTTTTGAGTTTGTAACTTTGTTAATTTACTAATAAACCTACGTGATTTACAAAAATAAAATAAAAAATCCTTCGAAAGCAGTTTCCATTTCTACAAATGGAAACTTTTAATTCCCCCAGCGCCAAGACGCCACGGCATAAGTGCGCTTTATAAATGTTTCAGTCAGTCAAATCTCCGTCTTTGTGGTGAGTGCCATGCCCTTTGACATAAGACTGCCAGCATTCCTTGTCGCTGACAGGCACAGCTTGGCCATTCTCTGCGCTGAAATTGACAACCCCTCTGTGCTATTTTCCTTTTGAAACATTCACCGTGGCTTTTCCTGCACGGTGTGTGTTTTCGCTGAGGGATGGTGGCTTAGAGATCCTTCTACGTTTATCACCAGCATTCCCCTGTGGTTTTATTGTACGCCGCAGCAAGCTATCTCACACAGCTTCTCAGTTGACTGGGAATTGTTTTCGCTTCCTGAGTTGTCGTATCACGCGTTCCGATCTTATCTTTGCAAGCGCTGTGCTCTGTGAGGAATTTTGCGTGGGAGGAGCTGAAGAACGCATCGACTTTGTTTACCTCAGCTGTTGCCGGGTAATGAAGTGCGCTGATCTATTTCACTCTCGGAGCCCTGGGTGGGGCCGAGAGCACCGCCATGCTGCATTTTCTCAGCTGTTGCTGGGCAACGCTGCCGCTACTTGCTCTCTCGCCTTGAGCCTCTGAAAGGGCAGGCAACACCATTCTATTTAATTTTCAGCTTTGTGTGCCACGCTGCTCACAGCTCAACGCTCACCCCTCCCTGAGCGCTGGGTCAAATTCCCAGAAGAAGGCGCTGCCATTCTACTCAGCAGCCGCTCTGCGCTCTCCTCCTCCCACTGAGCCTTGAGCACTGAGTGGAAATTCTTCAAAGGCGTTGTCATTCTAAACAGCCTGCCAGCTTGCTTCACCGCTGACTGGCACAGCTTAACAGTTTAACACCTGGTGAATCTTCAAACTCGCCTTACTATTAATTATTTCTTCACCATCTTCTGAATTCATTACTCTCCAGCCTTACTTATCGCTGACAGGCACAGCTTGCTAATTATTCATTAGCGTGCACAACCAACATCCTTGTTTCCAATCAGTATCATCCTAGCCTCTACTCCAAGTTGCCTTCTTTCGCTGATGGGCACAGCCTTTTACTAACCTCTCAAGCTATATGGTGTTACAGTTGTATTCACATGCTATTATCTCATAGACTGTAAATATGTTATGAACCTCATTATACTTGCTGTGCTGTCACTTTTGCATGTTAATATACGTCACACCATTAACCTATGTATATGCCTGGTATTTGCTATATTGCATATTACGCACAAGTTTGTAAGTGTACTGTGGGTTATATTTTCTCATATTAGCTTTCCACAGTCTCCTATCGTATTTTGTCTCACTTCTCCTCATTCTTATTTTCTGATTCTTCTTATCCATTTCCTTCCTATTTCTACACACTTTTGCATTCTATACCTCTCTTGTTCATGCTTACCTTCTTTTTTTTTTTTATTATTTCCTCTCTTCCCTATGGCTGCATTTACAATGTATCAACCCTCTTCGTTTCTTAATGAAGTAGGAGAACCACTGATTCCTTGGAAGAAATGGGTAAAACTTTTCGAATCCTATTTAATTACTATTGGGGTGATAGGTTTACATCCTTACGAAAACAGCACATCCTTCTGCATTGAGGAATGCTAGAGACATTTTTGATGATCTTCCAGATTCCATGATTGAAGGTGAAGAGGTTAATGATGATGCACATGGTGATGTTCAGCATGATGTGTATCAAACCACTCTCAAGAAATTGGAGGCTCAATTTGGGGAAAAGATTAATGTAGTTCTAGAAAGGCATAAATATTTTCCGCGTTCGCAAGGGAAAAATGAAAAAGTGTGTAATTACATTGCTGTTTTGAGGGGATTAGCTTCAACTTGTGATTTTGGTACTTTAACTGAATCTCTTATCAGGAATCAACTAGTTAGATGTACATCTGATAAGAAAATTCAATAAAAACTTTTAGCTGATACCCCTGATTTAAAACATGCTATTGATATCGCGAAAAGTATAGAACATACAGCTTTTTGCATGAATGAGATGAGAGATGCAGTAGATGTCAAGCAAGTGATGGAAAATGGAATAAATAAAATAACTACCAAAGACAAGACCAAATCTTCACCTGCTGAGGTTGAGAAACAAAAACCAGATGGAAAAAAATGTGGGTGCTACAGGTGTGGCAATCCCAACTATTTGGCTAATAACGTAAGATGCCCTGCAAGAGGTATCACCTGCAGGAAATGCAATAAAAGAGGGCATTTTTCTACGGTCTGCAGGGAATTCAAGAAGAATGTTACCCATGTGATCAGCAATGAATCAGTTTCTAATGAAGATATCATTTTTCAAGTAGCTAACAATATGGATTCTTCCAACAATATATATGCCAAATGTGAGATTATGCTTGACAATGTCCCGTATGTAGTTTTTGCTGATTCTTGTCCCCCATATACCCTCATCAATGAATCCACATTTCAAGAGGACTCGGGGAACAAAGTCTACACGCTATTACCCCCTGACATCAGGCCGGGGAGATACAACCACAA
This sequence comes from Triturus cristatus, assembly GCF_964204655.1. Lineage (NCBI taxonomy): Eukaryota > Metazoa > Chordata > Amphibia > Caudata > Salamandridae > Triturus > Triturus cristatus. Next base: position 74,795,281 of record NC_140580.1, on the reverse strand, counting down.
TCCCATACCCCTTGTAGGTATGCTTCTTATGCACATCAATTTCAAGGACAGATCCACTTTGGGAAAGGTCAACATCAATAAGAATGGTTCAAATTTATTAGGGTGGAAACACCAAAAAGACTTGGGGATCAAACTTGATCCAAATGCTCCTGAACCAGTTTATCTTGTGGAAAGGTCGAATATAGGGAAAGAAATATGTGAGAAATTTCCCGGAGTGTTTTCTGATAAATTAAGGTTGTTGAAAGGTTTGCTACACAAGATCAAACTAAAAGCTCAGCACAAACCAGTTGTCCACAAAGTCAGGTCTGTTCCTTTTCTCATAAGAGACCCACTCAAAAAAGAACTTGATAGGTTGGAGGCCAGCAGTGTGATCGAACGTATTGAGAGTTCTGAATGGTTGGCTCCCATTGTGGTAGCATCTAAGGAAGGAGGGAAGAGCATTCGCCTATGTGTTGACCTTGGAGACTTGAACTCAAACATATGGGTGGACAGACACCCACTCCCTAATATCAACAAGATGCTCAGTCTCAGACAGGGAGCGAAGTTCTTTAGCGTTCTCGACCTCTCCACAGCTTACCACCAGGTAGCTTTCCACCGTGATTCCAAGTCCCTCACCTCTTTCATAACTACATTTGGGGCATACCAGTTTTCCAGGATGCCGTTCGGACTAGCATCTTCCGCGGCAGTGTTCCAACGCATAATGCAACACATCTTACAAGGAACAGACAAATTGCTGTGTTATCAGGAGGACATCCTGATTTATAGAGTATCTGAAGTGGAACATAATAAGGTCCTGAAGGAAGTTTTAACTAAACTAAACAAAGCTGGTTTCACCACTCAATAGGAAAAATGCAAAATAGATGTTGAATCTGTAGGTTATCTAGGTCACACCATATCAGGCAAAGGAATCAAACCCAAATCTAGCCTTGTGGATTCAGTCAAGCTTGCTCCTGCTCCTACAAATAAAGAGGAACTTAAATCCTTTCTAGGCCAAGTCGCATATATATGTCCAAGTATGTAAAAAGCTTTGCAGGACAAGTTCACTCTCTTAGAGAGTTACTCAAAACAGGCACCCTGTTCGAATGGAACTCTGTGTCACAATGACTTCACACAGATCAAGCAAGCTATAGTAGAGGCACCCATTTTAAGTATGTTCCACCCCAATGCCAGAACCACTTTGACAATGGATGCCAGCATGAAAGGGTTAGGAGCCTCACTTACACAGTATGTAAAAGGACAAGAAAGGGTGATAGCCTTTGCATCCAGAACTTTGTAGGAACCAGAACGCAACTACGCCACGATTGAAAAGGAGGACCTCGCTTGTTATTGGGCTATTAATCATTTCAAATTCTTTCTATGGGGGATTCCATTCACTCTAAAAACAGATCATAAACCCTTACTTACCTTGTTCTCAACCAAGTGTTTGGAAAAAAACTACTCCACGCCTCTCCAAATGGATTTTAGATCTACGAGGCTTTAACTACACCATAAGCTACGTACCTGGCAATGAAAACCGTGTTGCCGACTGTCTCTCTAGACTCCAATCACTAATGAGAATCCCCACATTTATCCCCCTGATGAGACCATTCTTTCAGTGGATATCCTAGCCACTGGCAAGAAGGAATGGGAAAAATGCATGAACGAGGATACCGTTCTCACTAATCTGAAATGGGTGGCCTAATAGTCTTAAAGATTTTCCAGAAAATCTTAAATCCTTCTGCGTAGTGAAGGATGAGTTGTCAATCATAAGGGACCACATCTACAGAGGAAATAGGATTGTTCCTCCAGAAAAAATGTACGAACGTATAATTCAGAATGAAGGCCATCCAGGCAGAAGCATGACTAAGAGCAAAATAAGGCAAGATTATTGGTTCCCCAACATGGATTCCATGGTAGAAAGAATGGTGAGAGACTGCCTTGCATGTGGATCCAGTGACAAAGCCATTCGCTCTTGAAACTGACCTGAGGTGACCGGGCCCATTGTCGCGCAGCCTCCGCTGCCGCCGTGAGGGGAACGGTAGATCTTCTGACTCCCTGCCGTGAGGGGAACGGCCCAAGAAAACTACATCTCCTAGAGGGCCCTGCGAACCGGCACTCGCGTCACCGCACCGGGGGGGGGGCGCGATAAAAGCACAGCGGCCCTCCCGCGGGACGCTCTTGAAACTGATCTGAGGTGACCGGGCCCATTGTCGCACAGCTTCCGATGCCGCCGTGAGGGGAACGGCAGATCTTCTGATTCCCTGGTCGTGAGGGGAACGGCCCAATGAAACTATATCTCCCAGAGGGCCCTGCAAACCGGCACTCGCGTCACCGCGCCGGGGGGCGATAAAAGCACAGCGGCCCTCCCGCAGGACGCGCGCGGGCGTGCCCGGGCCAAGGGCTGGCTCGTCTGTGGCCGTCGGAGCCTGAAAGAGGCTGGGCTGGGCCACCCCTCCAGCATCCACTCATGGGTAAGCGTAAACATCTGGGCTGTCAAGAACAGGGGGGTTTAAAAGCCAAAATCCCTAGAAAGTCCCCATCTATAATCTCATACTTTACCTCGGCCGTAGGAGCCTTGAATAAGGAGATAGCTAACGCTGAAAAGGAATTGGGACTGGGTTCAAGTCAAACTTATGGAGAAGGGATTGAGGCAACTGATCCTCTGCCACACATTCCTGTACCTTTGGAACCGGTGGTGCGGAGTAGTGGCCCAAGTGCGAGGAGTGAAGCTCAGACCCACGATACTGCAGTCCCAGGTAGGGTGTGGATGCAATACCCGAAGTTTCCACACTGGTTGAGGAAAGGACACTAAGGGGTCCAATTGAGGGGTCTGTGGGGGGAAAACGTACCAGCAGAAAAGCAAGTAAGCGGCATAAGGGCTCTAAAAACAGTACCCCCAAGTTGGTGCCGGTGGTGGATGAGAATATTCAATTGGCATTGCGGAATCTGGTTGAGGACATTTTCAGTGCTCGGTTTGAATCTATATTAACTAGTATCGCTAAAGATGTAATTGATACTTTGAACTCTTGTGTGGCGAAATTAAAGAAAAAATGTGAGCCGTTGGACTCCTTCATGGACTCTTTCATGAGGGATACAAAGCGTACCCCAGAAGTTAATACAAACTTAGGCTTGTTAGCCATTCCTCTATCAGAAATCAGGCCCATTTCCTGAGGGAAACATTTAGGCAATCAACCATTCTCACTCTCAAAGGGTGGGGGGGGGGGGTAAAGCCTAACTCTGTTGGTAGACCTGAGGTTTCTCAAGGTCCGGGCCTAGGGGGAGGGAAATCCCCCCCCATGTTGATTCAAGTCTAGCCAACTCGCAATCAAATGGCTCGTCCACGGCAATTAACGAGAATCCTGCTCAGCAAAAGAGAAATATAAGTCCTAATGGTAGTAGAATTAATCTCCCCCAGAAGCCATTCCTTTGGTTGTGGTCCTTGTAGGGGTTTCTCCTCTAAGTGCCCCTGTTAGCGAATCAACGGCGGCCCTGCTGCGTAAAACAAAAAACTGGTGTGACCATTACTGCTCTGGTCAATCCGAGATCTCTGCTCACATCATAATGGCTAGACGGGTGTCCTGGGAGGGTAATCGACCCAAACATGTACCTGGTGACTGTATTATAGTAAATTTTAACGTGGGGATATAGTCAATAGGCTGTTTTGGGACGCCACTGAGTCACATGGAGGAGGCATTAGGGCCCTGGTTAAGTGAGGGAGGAGTAGTATCTTCAAAACTGGTAGCTCAGCTGCCAAGGCCCGAAGAGGAAAGTTTACCCCTTTCAAATAGATTTCTCCCACTTACACAGATGGATATGAATGAATGACTGGCAGGGAAAGAGGATTGTATACTTGAATTAAGCGCTAATAACCATACCATAGGTGATATAGGAGCTGAAACCCCCACTAACTGTAGAATTATCAGCTGGAACATCACGGGTATTAGATCCAAAAGAGATGACCCAAATTGGTTACATTTCATAAAATCATACGATATAATTGCCCTTCAGGAAACATGGGATACGGGGGATAATTTCTGGCTGGCGGGTTTAGATCTTACTTCCTATCTGCCTGCCCTACTCCAGCTGGTAGAGCAAAGGGTGGACTAATGCTTCTTCTTTCCCTTAAGCTAATGGGGTCTACAAAAAGGATAGAGGTAGATTCTTTTAACTGTTTGATAGTAGAAGTAAGCAACTCTAACTACCCCAAGTTATTACTTATAAACTTTTATAACTCTGGAGAAAGCGATTTTATGAACCAACACTTGAGTAATTTGAAACTCTTTTTAGAAGATTATAAGTCGAAGCAATCTACTTATGGGTGATTTTAATATACACTTGTGTGACTCGCATTGCTCTATCGTTGATCACCTTGGGCACAGTCACTCGACGATCTCTCATTTTGAGCATTCAACATAGGGGGAGGGATTAGAGGCCCTTTTGACTGAAACTGATCTTTTTTAACCCGGCTTTTTAAATCAATCTGATCGGTGTCCTACATTTAAATCTAAGGCCAGAGATACTATTATTGATTATATATTTGTAGGAGAGTAGGATCTGCACTTATGTTGCCCCCACTTTTTTTCTGATGTTTACACTGGTTTCTGGCTATAGTCTGGCTGGGACCCTACTAATCAGGGCCCCAGCCTCTCTGATCTCTCTAAACAACTTGGAGTGCATATTAGATGCACTAGTGATTGGATACTGTGGTACCTTATGAGCCCCTAGTATATGTAGTTATATGGGACCTTAGGTACCAAGGGCATAGGTACTTCACAGGCCTACCAGGGGCTGAAGCATGTATTATGCCACCCCTGGGAAGCAGACTAAATCTGACACCACAGGCCTGCTACTGCAGCCTGGGTGAGGTAGTGTTAACACTCCTCACTGAGGTATAGGTTCCCTATATCTCACCTTACACACTCATATAAACCTATCAGTCACCCCTAAAGCAGGCCCTAACAATCCTGAGGGCAGGGTGCTTGGTTTCCATGTGAGGGGGCGCCTCTGCCTGAGCAGGGCCCCTCTGAAGCTCTCCGAGTCTATTCTCTGTAGCTGTTTGTGGATGCGGTTAAACCATATACTCTTAAGTGCAGTAAATGCTAACTTTGGGATGGCTGCATCAAAACATGTCGTGTTTGGTGTCAAATGCCTTGGAATCATACCCCCACACCAGTAACTGGTGTGGGAGTATGATCCCACCCTTCTAGAAGGATAGAAATGTACCCACTGTGGAAACACGGTAGAATCCTGAAGAGCCCTGGCATCACAAAATGGATGCCACCAGCAAAGACACTGGGCTGCCCTCCTGCTGCTGACCGAAACTCGCAGTGGAGGAGGCCCAACAATAGGCATCCTGTCACAGGGAGGTGTAACCACCTTCCAGACAGGATTTACTGCATATGCCAGCTCAAACCGGTTCAGGGGCTACCAGCCCCTGCTCTGGCGTGAAACTAGACAAAGGGAAGTGGGTGTAGCCACCCACTCCCCTGACCCTCCCATAGGAGTGGTCATAGAGCTAGTCCCTCCCTTCCTTGTAGTATAATTTAGGGAACCCTTGCCATTGCAAACTAGATATCCCTGGACGACGCTCTGAAAGAAGAATCCTGGTCCTTCGACGTTCCACTACCTTTGGAAGACTGAAGAATCTCCCTTGGAGTCAAGGAGTGACTCCCCTGCTTGGCAGGCACCAAAACTTTGCATCAACGGTCGCAAACTTTCCCGCTCCCGCCGGAGCCTGAAGTCCCTGCAGCCCCGGAAGTGGATTTCCTGACTTCTCGATGGCCATTGTAAGTCCCCAGCGAAGCTGAGGCGAGTGGACCCCACGAGTGACGAGGAACAGCAATACCCGGGTACCGTGCACTATTGTCAAGTGCAACCCCTTCACGACGTTCTACGAACTTGTGCTTTGGACCACGTGTGGCCCAAGCCTCCAGCAGGATTTCCTCCAAAAATCAGAGGCCTACCTCGTCCCAAGTGACCGTGGGGTCCTGGTGAGTGAATCTTCCCGAGGTGTCTTCGCGATCCCTTGCCGGCTAGCTTGTGGGTCCCCTGAAGACTTTTCTACAGAACCAAAGGGCTCCCCTAGTTGCTCCAGGCCTGCCCTGACTTATCCTCGCTGGGTAAGTCCATCAGACCTTGCTGGTCTGCACCGCTGACTTTCTTCACTTTCCACGAGACTTGCTGTTGCCAAGGCTTGTTGGCTCCAATCCGGTTGCTGACACCTCAGTAAGCTGCAGGCTTTGTGGGACAATCCGAATCCAGCTCCTGGTCATAGTCAACGCCTCCTGGACCTCGTGGCTGAAGAGTCAAGACACCTGTGATCACCTGAAATCACCCGACTACTGTGGGCATCCAGCTTCCTGGCCCCGGGTCACTGGCAAGTGACTTTGAACACTGTCTCCTCTGCTTTCAGGTCTTCTTTCTTCAGAATCCAGCCTTGGATTCCACCGGACACTTCTCCTGTCTTCACAAGCAGCAAGTCTTCTTTGGCTCCCATTGAAAATGATGCCGCGACCCGACACCAAAAGACACCTATGCACCCGGCTTTCCTGGGTGAGGTAACTTGAGTACTCCGGTGCTCCTGTGTGTGTTGGCTCTAGAACTACTTACCCTGTAAGTGACTTGCTTGTAGACTCTCCCGAAGTATCCTAAAACTTTAAAATTCCAACCGCAACTTGCTCCATTGAAGTTTATTGGGATCCGCGGCTGTGTTCTCACACTGCATGTGTCTCCCGTGGGTCCTTTACTTACATGCCTTGGGTGGATTAGTGAGGCCCCAGCGCTTCTGAAGACCTTAGGCCTTCTCCCTTCTCAAGTCGTTCTTCTTGTACCTCTTTTTTAGTATATGGTCTTGTACGCCCCTAGGGCCCCAGCCATATAAGTGCTTAATTTGTTGTGAAATGTTGATTTGTGCATATGTCCTTGACTTCTAATCTCATAAAGAGATTAGTAGAGTGTGTCTAGTAATAAATACATATATATTTTATATATACCTGTGTGGTGTCCTTTCATTTAGTGATTCAAGAGATTAGAAGGTAAAACAAGCTGCTTTACATTCCTCTGAGACTTAGCCTGCTCTCCACAGCTACCACTAGGATAGCTTTCTTTAAAAGGATGTCTTAAACCTATCTACCATAAGAGTCGAATTGTACTGGTGCAAGGTGGCCACTTTAACTAGTGACCAGCATATACCAGGCTAACTTCTCACAATATTCCTGTCCCCCATGCTGCTAGGTAAGGTAGTATTTTATAATGCCAGGTTGTCACCTTTTCGTGATCACAATCCTGTTATATTAGAACTGGATAAAAGTTGTGGCCTACTGGGAATAGGAGGAAAGAATTTGGGTGCTAGTAGTGTGGTAACTCGTGATCAGGGGAGGAGGCTTAAGTGGTCTAAAGTGACGCCTGATACCTTTTTCACGGACTTGTGCACGAAAACTAAATGGCATATTATAATATGCGCAGATTCCTCTAGCCCTAAGGATGTGGTTCTTAGAGTCTTTGATGGCATTTGCAGACAGATAGCAGCGGATCTGACCACTAATATTAAACCCAGAACTACCCGTGGAGAAAGATGGTTCGATGACAATTGCTCACGTGCCCACCGTTCCCTAGTTTTAGCTTTGAAAAGCTTACCTCGAGATAAGGTATTAATAGCGAGATTACGGAGGCAGTATAACACAGCAGTCTATAGGCGGAAATCCGAGATAAAGGCAGAGGTGTGGAATGCTCTATTATCTGTCGAGGTGTTAAAGGATAGTTCAAGATTTTGGGCTATTGTTAACACCCCGTTTTTCTCTGGTTTGGAAAATGACTCACAGGAAATCAATATTACAGAGGCACAGTGGCTGTCCCATTTTGAAGCAATCTATGTCTCCAATGAGGAACTGGACATTATTCCCAGGCCATCATCCCAGCAGGACATAGTACCACTTGTTTGTTACGAGGAGGAAATTGAGAGAGCTATAAAGGAGAACTCTAGTAATAAGGCACCTGGCCCTGACTGCGTCCCTGCAGAACTTTATAAATGTGACCCTAAATTCTGGGCGAAAATATTAGTTAATGTTTTTAATGCCTCTGGAACGCTAGGGTTTCCTGTATCCTGGTCCCAGTCGATTATTATCGCAGTTTTCAAAAAGGGCCAGAGATGGGATCCGCGGTGTTATAGACCGATATCCCTGATTGATTCTTCTGTTAAAATACTAGGTAAGGTGATCTTAACTAAAATTGCAGATTGGGCTACTGATAATAAGATTTTATCTAACTTACAGTATGGTTTTAGACAAGGCAGAAGCACTATGGACCAGTGTCTTAACCTATACTTATTAATAAGTAAATACACCATGGCTAAAGAAGGTTGCCTGAAGATGGCATTTATGGACTTGTCCTCAGCGTTTGACCTGGGTAACAGGTCGAAACTATGGAATATCTTGTTGGAAATGGGTATTGACCCTTGTCTAGTGTATTTTCTGGCTGATCTTGATCGTGACCTTTCAGCATCAGTTAGGATCTCCCAGGATGGCAAATGTACAAGGTCTTTTAAAGCAGGAAGGGGCGTTCGCCAGGGGTGTATATTGGCGCCTCTGCTCTTTACACATTATATTAAAGCCCTGGACAAGTCTTTAGTGGAGGCGAGCATGAATATTCCGCGTGTAGGAGATTGTCCAATTCCGGTTCTCCTATACGCGGACGATGCTGTTCTTTTAGCACGCACTGTGGTTGGCCTCCAGCGGCTTTTGGATGCTTTTGGGGCCTACATGCAGTCGTTGGACCTGGTAGTGAACAACGGGAAGTCACATATTATGACAACGGGTTATAGAACTAGAAATTATTGTAATGGGTTGGAAGTGTCTACGGTGTCCTCTTTTACATACCTAGGGGTACTATTTGATGAAAGATCTTCTTGGACACCCCAACGTTTTTTTTTTTTAAATACAGTCATTAGATCTACTTCAGCCCTATTAGGGTTTGCTCAGCGTTTGGGGGCTAGACCTGTAGAGGCCATTCTTAAGATATATAGATCAAAGTGTCTGGCTATTGCGGCCTATGGTTCATGTATATGGGGATTTACAGCAGACTGGGGTACAGATAGCTGAAAATAAATGCATATGTAGCCTCCTGTCTGTACCTCAATCCACCCCAACTTTTGCTATACATCAGGAACTGGGGTTGGGTTATGCCTCTGACATCCTGAGCACAGCCCATTGCTTTGTTGGCTTAAAACCTGGCTCAACCCAGAATCACCAGATCTTGCGGGACTGTGTTAAACTCGATAATTCTAGTAATATTAAGTGGCTGTCCTATGTTAAGCGTATGTTATCTAAAATAGGGCGGCCAGAATTATTTGAAGTCCCAGAAAGGATCAGGAAGGAAGACGTGAAGTGGGTCAAAAGGAATTTTATGAATATATTGATGATGGAACGGGAAGAACAGGAGCTACAGAAACCCTTAGTTAGGACACACTTTTTGATAAAAACAATAATTTTAATTGAAACCTATTTGAAAATTGTGACCAAGCCTTTCCATCGCTGGCTACTGACCAGGTTCCGTTTTAATTTGATTCACTTCTCGTTGGGTGATCTCCCGGGGTGGTGCAAACCTGAGGACGTAGAACCGTGTCAATGTGATAATTATTCACCACAGGATACTTTACATTTTATGATGTTCTGTGATTTTTATATTGATATTCGCAGGAAGTTTTTAATCCCTATATTGAAAGGAATGGGTTTTTTACAGGTCAGACCTGCGGTACTTCATTTGCAAATGCTGAGTAATCCCTGGGACATTTTTAATATTACTTGTTATTTGATGTCGAAAGGGTAGTAAGGGAGACCTTGAAATCTAGTGTTTCTGGTTATTTAGCTTGCAATTTTATAATACATCCCACACCCAGATATTTAACCCTGCCGTTGAGTCATTGGGAGCGAGGCCTTATATTTCGCCTTAGGGCAGGCACCATCAAGCATGCACTTAGTTTCCCCCTATGGAATTTTAATGACCAATGTGTTGAGCCATGCCCTTGTGATTCCCAGAGCAGGCAGACAACTCTACATTTTTTATTCTTCTGTAAATTTTACATGAAGTATATTAAATGGTTTTTAACTCCGTATTTTAAAAAAACAAAACTTATTAGCCTGGAACTTGCATTTTCAATGATTTTGGCCTTGGACGATGATGAACTTGTTTTTCGTGTGAGCTCTTTTTTAAAAACTGCGGTTCGTGCCCGGTCTACTATGTCTTAAAGTTTAGATGGATTATTTCTCATGTGCAAATAGTATTTTATTTTATTGTACGATTTTATAATTGTCTTTTTGTACTTTTATGGATTCTCAACGATCCGAATAAAGTTTCATTGAATTGAATTGAATTACTTGTTTCCTTGTTGCTGCTGTAAGGCTCAGATAAAAAAGATACCCCATGTAAACTAATGTATACATTTTAATGATAATATTTTTATGGAACTTTTTTTTTTTAACTTTGAGATATCTGGCTATGATGAAATACACAAGTGTCGTTGTTTTATACTTCTCGCTCAAATATTTTTATAGGAATGTGTTTTTTTTTTGTATGTTGTGTATTGTACTTTTTTAAAAATTTTAATTAATCGAATAAATTGGTTTGACTTGAATTGACATTTGCAAAGCTCCACTCATCCCAGTACCCATCCCTACTAAACCTTGGAACAAATTAGGCCTGGACAATATAGGACTATTAAACTTGCTCAACTACTCTCAAAGATACATGTTTGTACTTATCGACTATCATTCCCATTGGATTTCTACAAAAATGGTCACCACTATCACTACATCTTCATTTATTGAATTCCTTAAAGATACATTTTCCAAAGAGGGTGTACCCAGCACAATAATCACAGACAATGGGGTTCAATTCACTTCCGATGACATGGGACAGTTTATGACCATGTTATGTATATCTCATCTCAAATCTCCACTCTACTGTCCAAAAGCCAATGGATTGGTAGAAAGATACAACAGGATGATAAAGGACACCATTCAATTGGCCTTGGCATCTTGTGAACCTGTTGATGAAGCCATAAGACAAATGCTATGTATGTATCACATCACGCCTAATGGTATTTCTAGTGTTTCTCCTTTTGTTTTCCTTAAAGGGAGAAATCCTGGTTCCAAACTTACACCCAATTCGCTCAATGGGGGATGTCCGGTTTGGGTAGATAGGAAGTCTGTTCTGGAAAAAGTTGGGCAGCATCAACAAGATTACAAATCTAGATACGACCAGAAATGGGGTACGATCAACAATGACTGGCAGGATGGTCAATGGGTGGTCGTCAAAAGACCTAATGTTCTTTGAGCCAAAGTTTCATCATTTTCTAAACCTTTGAGAATAAAACGAGTCAATAACAACGCTGTTGATTTGGAAGACGGAAGCAGCTGGAGCATGGACAAGATAGCTCGCTGTTCCAAGGTGCACTCCTCGTCGTCTTCCAGTGATGGAAGTCCAGATGAGTCATCCTCCATCTCTCAAGGCCCTAAAGAGTTCAGATGCCGCTGACCACCAGCTTGGTTGTCCAATTACAAAATGTAATCTTTTGTGTTTCCAGGACTTGTAACATTGTTTTCACCATTGTGAATCTTTTCTCCTTTAAATCTTTTGTATTTCCAGGACTCATAGCAATGTTTCCTCCATTGTGATTGTTTCCACTGTTACCTTGTTTTATCCTTAGTTTTCCCCTCATGCAAAAGGAGATGTGTTGTAACTAGAGCTTTTCCCTTTGCCTATACCCCTCTCCTTCTCCCGGTTTATCCTTCCTTCTTTCACCCTTTCCCCCCCCCCTCTTCCTTCCTCCCAGTGGTACATTCAATTCTAGTAGAATCTTGGTGTGAAGTTCACCTTTGAATGTTGGTGACCACTTATCTGCTGTTGCTTGAGGATCTTAACTGGATAAACGTCCTTCTCTTCTTCAATCATGTGTGGAGACATTTACTTATTAGATATATTTCTTTCCATTAAAGCAGTCTCCTGGTCACAATTAACCAATGATTATGAAATCATGCTAGTGGCAGAAGATTTTCAGGCTTACAGTCTTTATTAGGGAAGAGCCCCGAGGGGAGGAAGTTATGAGAGTAGCTTATGAATTGAAGACATTAGGCAAATTTACACCGGTTAATCGGCTGTAAGACAGGCTCAGGTCTTATACAGAAACTATACAGAAACCAAGCAGGGTGGGATAAATCCTCCATTCCACATGTCATCGCCTTATGCAGCAAGCCTCAAGCACAGGAACAATATGCTTTAAAGCCAGAAGCAAACCATTGTATTAAAGCAATATCAGGGCATTATAGCACCTTGCTTATTACCAATGAACACCTTTATCCCGTCTCCAAAATAAGCGGCTCCTATAGAAGAGTTGCAGTCTACAGGAATTTGAAAACACATGGAAACCTACAAGGTCAAAATGCGCATAGCACAGGTTTCCAGACCAACTTGATGCAGAAAATATAAGCAATGACCCTGTATATTTCCAGTGGATTTCTTAGTCCGAATATAGCACCTGAAAGTGAGTATCTAACCGCCTTTAGTTTCCATTGGGTGCAGTTCTCATTTTGGCTCTTGGCTATAAGAGCAGTCCTGGCTTATTCTCAGTCTGGCACATTCTTAGTCTTACAACCAGATCCGGACGTATTGCGATACATTGATATTTATCTTACTGATACTGATGATTGTAAGAAAATATGACTTTTTGCAGATGTCCCCCAATTTTTCGCCCATTTGCTGATTTTTGACTCAGACAGTGTACTAAGCCTGCTAACCAGGCACCAGTACCAGTGCTCACTCTCTAAAAGTGACTTGTAATTGGCATCCCCAATTGACAGAGCCCATAGCTCCCTTGTAAGTCCCTGGTATTGGTACTGTGGTACCCAGGGCATAGGTGGTAAAGGGTCAGGGCCTGCAGCACTGGTTGTGCCACCCCGAGTGACCCAGGTAAACAGATGGCAGCAGGTATGCCATTGCAGACTGCAGGAACAGGGTTTACTGCTCCATTTCAATTTTGTCCTCACCATGTGTAGCAGGGTACAGCACTGCTTTTACGTCTATGTCAGTCACCCCTAGAGAAGGTTTCTTGTGCCCAGGAGGCAGGGTGCAGTATATTAAGAGTGTAGACATGTAAGTTTAAGCTTATATGTCGCTAAAGTGACTTTGCGATTAAAGTACACTATAAATGATAGGCAGTTCATAGGATAGCGGGGACTTGAACCCAGGCAGACCCAGGCTGCTAGCTCCCTTATGGTACCACCTAATGCGTTGAGTTTGGTGTCAAACAACATGCCTTCTATCCCCCGGCACGATTCTAGTGTCAAGGGAAGGCAGGCATGAACCCAGGTGGTTACCTAGTGGTTGCCCACCTGGTTACCCTAGTTGGCAGGTGCTTTGGCTGGCAAGCCCAAGTGTTCCAGTCCCAGCTGCTGCCAAGAAAGTCTTTTTACCTCCTGCCATGCAGTGTGAGCACCCCCAGGAGTCAGAACAGTAGATTGTGCTGGAAGGAGGTCACACCTCCCTCCTCCCAAGTTGGATAGTGAAGTGACTCATTAAAGTGGTGAGCTTCAAAGGCTGCACCGCCTCTGATATGCATCTGGGCTGTCCCCCTGAGCAGGACACAGCCCTCCACTTGCCTCAGGTGTGCTTGACCCGTGGCTTGGCAGGAAATTAGATGCAGGAGGTGTACACCTTCATGAACGTTGGCCACACCTCCTGGGTGAGCAGCCTCATTTTTACACCTAAAGTTGATTTCTGCCATCTTCAGGAGGGCAGAAATAGTGGTCTCTGGGAAGAAAGGGTGACCTACACCACCGGATGTGGTCACCTCAGGGGCAGATTAGCTGTTGGGGACAAGCTGTTCATTGGCTACTAGCTCTTACCCCCTAACTCCAGAATTTAAGGGACTCCCCTGAACACCAGAACCTCTGTTCTGATCGACTTACTCCAGTGAAAGACACCAAAAAGACCATTTTCTCCAACAATAAGGCTTGCACAAACAAAGGAAAAGACACCCTGAACCCGTGGCAACACTGCTTGGGACTGTGTTCTCGACTTTCATCCTTGGCCAAAACTTGGCAGTCTTTGGCAGAGGGACCCCTGTAGAAGCCAGGAGCACACTCAGACTACCCTAGACTGGTGGGACCAGTGCAGGTAAAAACACTGCTCAGGATCCAAAGAATCGTTGGCTATCGGTCCCTCTGAGGAATCGCCCAAAGTTAAATGGTGTAATGCATTCTAGGAGTTGCAGTCTGGCTTTCACCGAAGTGTCAAACTGCTGCCTCACTCCCCCGGACCTCCAGATGTTAAGTTCCTTTAAGTTACTTTTACCGCTACCAAGGCTTGTTGGTCACCAGTCCAGTAACCGACCCCTTAACTCGACAATGCATTAAGAGCGCATTCCGCAGGGGATTCCTGGGGAAATCTGCATGGTCCTATTTGGGATTACTCCCTACTCCAAAGGGTAAAAACCTGAGTAGGAAATTCGTAATGCGGGTTAGTCCTTTTAAAGCGCCGCATAGCAATATACTGGATGTGCCATACCCCACCAAGAGTAGTAATGCGGTTGAAGGATATGCACGAATGGGCAACAGCAGAGGCAGTTTGGATGAAGCAGGTACAGCAAGATGAGAAAATTGAGGATGATGTACAGGCCTGAGAGGCAATGATCAAAGACACAACCACCTGGGGCTTACATGGTTAGGTTGACAAAAGGGTATTCTCTGAGAATGTCTTGTGATTATACATGGTAAGAATAACCAAATGGACTGTTTAGGGTCACTGGCCCATTCCATAAGGGATTAGAAATATATAATCATTGTCCAAATGTTTCATTATATGTATTGTAATGCCCGCTATCATTTCAAATGCCAATAAAAACATTAAAAAAAAGAGGGCATTCCACAAAAAAGAAGCTCTATTTTTATTAATTGGTGTTGTTAAATGGTAGCGGCAGTTTCAGTCGATAACCTTTCAAGTATTTGCCCGGCGGTAATCGCCTCTTATACCACTCGATAATTTACCAATGAAAGAGGCAGGCGCCGGAGACTGGAAGGCAGGAAACAAAGTTTTATTCCGTCGGAGCAGAACACATCAGATCAGACAGCAAGGTATCGTCACGAGGTGCTCTAACCGCATCTCTGAGACCTGGTCTCTTATACACCGGTTTATTGCTTTATTACATATAGTACATTCTTGAGATTCTCTTGATGCCTGAAAGAACATCCCCTGAAGCCCCGGCTCAGATCCGATCCCACACATAGTTACAGTAGAGGTTCCCACCCTACCCGCAGTGGGAGATGGCTATCGCGCAGCAGGGAATTCCGCTAATTCCCGGGGGTGTGTGCAACCGGCCGGGTCTCAGGGGGTAGGGGCTTTGATCTACTGTAATCCCTTTGATGCGGGGTGTTTCCCTTACAGTAGGGGCAATAAACTGCATCCGCAGGGCTAGGTGATGGCCTGGGACCAGTTCGGACAATGGGGCGCAGAGGAAGGGGGTTATCAAAGGAGAGGCATGACCATGTATGGGATGTCGGTCGGATGTGGTTCCGTAGCAGGGTCGCGCAGAAAGAGAGGGTTTATGGCCTGTATGAGAGAGCGGGGGTGGCCGGCGCGCGGGGGATGCTCGCAGCGCCAGGGGAAAGCGCTGGCGGTCGAGAGTGAGCGGGGAGAGAGTGGGGTGCCTAAAATGGCGGCCGTGCATTCGCTGTGCGTGGCGCTGGGGAGAGGCAAGATGGCGCAGATAATGTTCAGTTTGCAGGCTAAATTTCCACAGTCCTCCCTTTTAACATATCTCGCCAGCTTGTCTAGTTCGGATTTATCCCCATAATACTGCGGACTTCCACCTCATAGAGGGCTTTCATCCGCTCTGTTTCAAAGTTCAAAGTCTTAGGGCAGATGCAGTTCATAAAAAGCGAACATAAAGGTGGCAGACACTGAATCCCCAAACAACATCCACATAGTATCACAATCGGTATTAGGATAAATGAAAACAGCCTCCATCCCCAACTTTTAATAGTGTCCCAAAACCAACTCCCCAGCGACCATTCTTCTTGCTCTTGATGGACCTCTGTGGACAGTCTGTGGAGGTGTTCAATTGCTTTGTAGACTGAGGGTGAGTTATCTGGTACGTAGGTACAACAGCTGGACCCAATGATGCGGCATGCTCCTCCACGATCAGCCAGAACCACATCTAGAACAAGGCGGTTCTGAAGAGCCACCAGGCGGACGGCCTGAAGCTCAGCGGTGTTGTTGGCGAGGGCGCCAGCTGTAATGTTCATTGCTGTTTCGACTGCCTGGGTTAAGTGGCGGATGGCACGGCTGTTTGCCATCGGACCCCAGAGCGGAACAAGACCCTTTACTGCGTCCATGAACTGTGCTCCGGTGGAGTCGGCTTGTACAATGTCTTTGGCACGTTTCTGTCGGTGATGGTTTGCTGGAGCCACATATGTCGGGGGAAGGACGAAGGCGATGTAGCAGGTGCCTCCCCAACCTTTCGGGAGCCAGGTGTAGGCCTTAGTACCACAGACGAAGTACATATTCGGGGAGGCAACAAAGGAGGGTGGGTCAACTGAGTCCAATGTTCGGGTGATGAGGCAGGAGCTGTGGCCCACCAGCTGTGCCCCCAGGCCTTCGAGGCATACAGATCCAGTGATGTTGATGACGGACAGGGCCACTGTTAGGGTGGCGGCTGTCCGTTTTCGGAGGTAAGAGAAGGTGGGTCTGGCTGGATTGTTGAACACTTGCATTTCAATTCGTTCTTTGGCGGGGATGTCCATGTGAAAGGAAGTGTTCGATCTCAGAGGGCAGAAGAGGGCGGAGGTTCTACCAGTTTTGTTCAGCCAGAACCCATGGTAGAAGTGTGACATGGTTCTGCCGGAAGTGGCATTGTCCTTGTAGCTCTCCTGCAGGAGGATCAGCCAGGCGAGGCAGGAACCATGGACAGAAAAAGGTGAAGGGATGAAAGGGATTGAGTGCCCAGTGGCATGGGGCAGCAATCCACAGATCCAGCAGTTAGTGGCGTTGGTGGCAAGATTGTGTTGGTGGAGCAACTGCACAAAAGAGTTATTCCAGAACTCCTTACGCCTTTCTCGGAGTTGGGGTGAAAGTGAGATCAGATGGTGTTCTTTCGTGGTGGTAGGTTGAACGGTGGTCAGCAATGTCTTATGAGCGGGTGTGCTCTCCTCCATGATCCAGAAGGTGACCACGAGGAGAAGGCAAAAGAGAAGGGAAATGAAAAGTGCTATTGTCTTAAAGCTGTGCATTCGGTCAGTCTTTGGGTTTTTGTAGTGGATCTTCGGACGTCCGGTTGCTTCCATCATCTTCATGTCGGGCGCTTCCATCACCTTCAAGAGACTCGGTAGCGGGCAGAACCACAGACTTTGTTTTAGTTTCTCTCCTGGTGGCCTTTGAGGTGACTAGGCTACCGTTCTGAGATTTCCACTTAGCCTGTGGTCTGCTTAGCCGAAGTTCTCTCCTTTCGTCGCAAGTTATACCCTTCTTTGGATGGCACAGTGGGATCTGGATATTCAATCAATTCAAGTGTCTCTGTATCCGGGCAGCGGCTCAGGGATGGTCGGTCTTTGTCCAGAAGTTCCTCTTGGGCGGTGATGTTGTCCGTGGTTGTCAGGGTCGGTGATACCTTCTTGCAGTGGTGTGCATGCAGCCAATTGCGTTTCCCCTCCACTCGAAGAGCTGTTCGGGTGGTGATCAGGACTTGCAGGGGGCCCGTCCACCGGGGCTCCAGACTCTTGGTGCGCTGGAAGTTACGCACTAGGACGAAGTCACCAGGTTAGATGTCGTGCCCGGGGCCCCTGGAAACATCGGGAATGGCGTGCAGCACCTGCTGATGGATAACAGACAACGTCTTAGTTAGGTTATACAAATAGTCAGACATGAGGACGTCCGGGACGTCGTGGATAGATGTTGGTTTTGGTGCAGTCCAAAGGTTCATGGGCCGCCCAAAGACGACCTCGTAGGGGGTTAAGTGGTGTTTGGTGGGGGTGGAACGCATTGATAGCAATGCTAGTGGGAGAGCGTCTGGCCATCTTAGTCCTGTGGTGGCGACTATTTTTGCTATCTTAATCTTCAATGTGGCATTGTGTCGCTCAACCAGGCCTGCAGATTGGGGGTGGAAGACCGCATGGAATTTCTGTTTTATACCCAACCCTTTTAAGATGAGTTGGATAACTTCGGCTACGAAGTGGGGGCCGTTGTCGCTCCACAAAATTCGACAAAGGCCGTATCGGGGGAAGAATTCCTTCAGTAGTACTTTTGCGGTAGTCATAGCGGTGTTGTCATGGGTTGGGTAGGCTTCCACCCACTTGCTGAAGGCACACACAACGACAAGTACATACTTTAAACCTTGGCACCTTTCTAGCTGGACATAGTCCATTTGTAGGACTTCAAAGGGGTGATTGGGGACCCCAAACCCTCCCCGGGGTACAGCAGTTCCTTTCCCAGGGTTGTGTTGGAGGCATACTAGGCAATGTTGGACCAGACGTTTGGCTGAGTCTGGTATTCTGTCGTTGTGCCAGACTTTGGAGATGAGTTCGATCATGGGGGCAGACCCTATGTGTGCGGGGGAGTGTGCCATGGTCAGCATGGGGATCAAGTATGAGTCGGGTAGCAACCATTTGTTCGAGTCTTTAGTTCGCCAACAACCGTCATCGTCCTTCAACCCCACCCGGGCCCATTCAGTTAATTCGTGTGGTGTGCTGGCTAGTTGGATATCCCTAATCGTTTCCCTAGCATCCTTCCATTTCTCAGTTTGTGACCTGGTCACGTACATGCGGGTCGTGGACCTGTTCTCGGCTGTGGTTCGGGCAGTAATGTCAGCTAGTGCATTTCCCTGTCCTATAATGTCTGTCACCTTCTTGTGTGCCTGGCATTTGATCACAGCTAACCGTGTGGGGAGGAGGACTGCTTCGGTCAGGGCAGAGACTAGATCTCCATGCAGGATGGGTGTGCCATGAGAAGTCAAGAATCCCCTCTCTTTCCATAAGAGCCCAAAGTGGTGAACTACCCCAAAGGCATACTGACTGTCTGTGTAAATGTTTGCGGTTGTCCCTGCTGCCAGGATGCAGGCTCGTGTGAGGGCAATTAGTTCCGCCGCCTGTGCGGATCGCTGTGTGATGCGGGCTGTCTCAACAACTGTTCGAGCTGTGGTGACTGCATAGGCAGCTGAGGTGGTGCCATCAGGGAGCTTGATGCATGAGCCATCCACCCACAGTTCTCCGTCAGGGTCCGGGAAGGCAGTATCCCGGAGGTCAACCCTACTCTTGGTTTGTTCGTCGGTGAGGGTCACGCAATCATGTATAGGGGATGCATTGGGGTCAGCGTCAGGGAGAGGTAGTAGAGTAGCTGGATTCAGAGTGGTGCATCGTTTCAATGTGATGTGGGGTGCAAGCAGAGTCAGTTCATAACCAGTCAGTTGTGCGCTAGTCAGGTGTTGAGTCTTGGTTTGGTTCAGGAGGGTATCAACAGCATGGGGTACCAATACTGTGAGGGGGTTCGAGAGCACGATCCCCTCACTTTGCCGGATAGAGACAGCAGCGGCGGCTACTGCTCGAAGGCAGGCGGGCAAAGCTCTGGCTACGGGGTCAAGAGTGGCAGAGAAGTAGGCACAAGGGCGTTGCTTAGGGCCTATGGACTGGGTTAGGACAGACAACGCACATCCCTCCCTTTCGTGGGTGTAGAGGGAGAAAGGTTTAGTGTAGTCTGGGGTTCCTAGGACTGGGGCCGAGCAGAGGGCGTCTCGTAATTCTTTGAAGGAGGATTGGCATTCGGGTGTCCAGGGGAGGGGGAAGGGGGTATCTTTAGCCAGCAGGGAAAGCAGAGGTTTTACGATAAGACTGAAATTTGGCAACCACTGTCGACAAAAGGAGGTGAGGCCCACTAGGGACCGCACTTGCTTCTGAGTTTTGGGAACAGGGGTTTCTAGAATGGTTTGAATTCGGTCAGGGGTAAGTTTCCTCCCGTCTTTGGATAGTAGGTGGCCTAGATACGTTACTTGGGGCTGGCAGAATTGCAATTTCTTTCTGGAGACCTTGTGACCGTTCTCCGCAAGGAAGCGGAGGAGGTGAATGGTGGCTGTGACGGCAAGTGGAGCGGTGTCGGCCGCCAAAAGAATGTCATCGACGTACTGTATCAACACCACTCCATCGGGTAGTTGGACTGCATCCAGTTGCCTCTTGAGGGCTTGGCTGTAAATACTGGGACTCTCAGTGTAGCCTTGGGGTGCCCTGCAGAATCTGTATGAACGGGCTTTTAAAGTGAATCCGAACAGGTAGCGGCTGTCTGGGTGGATGGGGATGGAAAAGAATGCGTTCTTGAGATCAATAACAGTAAAGATGGTGGCAGTGGATGGAATCAGGGTGAGGATGGTGGTGATGTCTGAGACCACGGGGTACTGGGGTATGACTACTTTGTTAACCTCTCGCAAGTCAACAATGAAACGGTAGGCTTTCTCATCCCCCTCGCCTTGCTTCTTTACAATGGGTAGGATAGGGCTGTTGCAAACATTACTCACTACTTCTTCTACCACTCCTGCCTCGACTAGGGACTCGATGATTTCCACCAATGCCTTCTCGCCTTCGGGTGATATCCGATACTGTGGAAGCTTTGGGAGCACTGCGTCCGGTCGGACGGTTATGTGTACCGGGTCGATCACCATGCGCCCTACATCTGAGTCGGTTTTAGCCCATAGATGTGAAGGTAATGTGTCGAGTAGGGACATGTCAGCATCGGTTATAGAGAGCATACGCCGTGTGTGACAGGGTCTGGACAGATCTGGGTTATCGTGTAGGATGACTCGAACTCCGTCTGGGGAGCATCTGATGGTAGCTCGAAAATGTTTTAGCAAATCAAGTCCCATAATAGCATCGGGGGTGTTGGAGGAGAGCAGAAAGGTCGTGTCAGTGGTGTTATCTTCTAAGTCAAAGGAGATTGGTGCTGATAAGGGGTTAGTGGAGGGCGTTCCATCGAAGCCTATTGAGGTTACATGTGAGCCAGACAAGGGTGCCCTAGGGATCAGTCGTTTGGATAACGCACTACATGTCGCCCCAGTGTCTACCAGGAATGGGGATTTTGTGCCCAAGACCTTAGCAGTGACGTAAGGGCCTTGCTGGTCAACACGGAGTTCGACTGGATCCCTCCCTTGCCCCTGGCGGTCCTATGCGAAGTCATGGGTGCTTTCATAGTCGGACTGCTGACACTGGTTTTGTCGGGGGCGGTCAAAGGTGTTTGGTTTGCCTGGCCTGACGTTGGTTGCGTCGTTCGTGTGCCCTCGTCCCTGTCCTCTGTTTCTGGGGTCATATGCTGTGTCTCTGGGATCCCTATTTTTGTTTAGTTCCAGAAGGACCGGGCACTGGGATTTCCAGTGTCCGAACCCTCTACAGAACGCACATTGGTTCCCATCTAAGTCTCTCCGTCCGTTGTAGGGTGCAGGTGTATGGTCTCTAGGGGGTAGCTTTCTAGGGGCGGTTGGGTGGTAATTCTCTTTCGGGGGTTCCCTTCCTATGGTCACCCCTTGCAACTGTGCTATCATTACCTTCTCCTTCAGTTCCTTTTTCTTCTTCTCTGATGCCCTATCGTTCTCGTTTTTCTGATTTTCGTAGTATTGGGCCATCTGGAGAATCGCTGCGGGTTTGGAGGCTGCCCAGCTACTCTCGCTGGTCTGTAGTTTCTGGGAAATTTCTTGTGTCAGACCCTTCACATAATTCTGGACAAAGAGGTGATGTCCGGTTGCGGTGGTCATGTCTTGGCCACTGTAATCGGAAAACACAGTCTCGAATCGGGAGAAGTATTCAGACACATCCTCCTGGGGTTTCTGGCGGCAAGCCGTTACTATCGACCAGTCTACTTTTCTTTCTGGGATTAGAGTCTTCAGTTTTAGTACAATCTTGTCTGGGAGCTCTAATATGGCTTTTGGGGGTTTCTGTCCTGGTTCTCGCTGCTTATCTATGGTATCGAGTTGTACCCAGGTATATCCGAACGGCTCAGCGTGGTCAACTTTCCGGATTTGTTTCCACACATCAGCCGGCAGACATAGCCCAAAGAACAAGTCGATATCTGCTAAAGTCATAATCGTAGAACCTAAGGCTGTACCCAGTTCAGTGTAGAAGGCAGTCGGGTTCTTTCTTAAGTCGGGTAGAGTTTTTCTAAAGGTCAAAATGTCTTGCCGGTCCCACGGCTGGTAGACCCAGTTATATACAACCCTTCCCTTCGCATCTTGGTGGTTGATGTCGTCATGTGTTCCCAGACCTCGTGGGGGGACCCAGTAGGGGGCAGCTTCTTTAATGGGCATCATGGCATCAGCCCTCCCTTCCTGGGGCTTAGTCGCTATGGGGGTTTCTGCTTTGGTGGTCTGTCCATGTTCTTTAACCCCTTCAGTGCCCGCCCCTTTCCCCGCCCAGTGCCGGCCGTTGCATTAGCGGGCGGGGTCTATGACGAGCTGGACTCGTCATGGGCACAGCGCCACCGCGGCCCATGACGAGTCCAGCTCGTCATGGGCACTGAAGGGGTTAAGGTGTCGGTAGACCTCGAGTGTACGAGTGAAGAGGTTCGTAACGTCGCCCTCTCTTTCCTCTCCGATGTCTACCTTCCTATATAGGGCTGCTAAGCCTTCGGGACCTTTATCGTGGTATCTTTCCTCATACGCATTCAGGGCGTGATAACAGAGCCGTACGACGAAGTGTCGTCTGCGGCTGTCGGCATACGAGTTATACACGTCTGTTATATACTCCTCACTTTCTTTTCGCTCCACCAGTGTCCCTACTATCTTATCAATTCCTGCTCGTTCATCCTTTGTTAATCGATTCATTCTGGTGGACTCTTTCTTTCCCATCTCATGGTCATCTAGCGTTGTAACCGACATTGGGTTCAGTACAAGAGGCTCAGCCGGCGCGGAGGCCGTGAGGACCGAGGCCCCTGTACTGCTTTCGCTCGTGTTCGGAGGTTGTAGGTGTTGCACTACTGACTGGGAGGGTGCATATGGAGGGGGCATGTAAATGATCGGGGGACCTAACAGTAATTCATCATTCGATCGCTGCTTGGAGGACAACTCAGGGTAGAGCAAAGAAGGGGTCCTAACAGCGTACTGGCCTGAGGTTTCGGGCTCCTGTCTTAGTTTAGTTTCCCTTCTCTCCTTTATGTCTTCTTCTAACTTTCTAGCGGCAAGGTGAGCTGCCTTTCGTAATTCCTTTTCTGCTTTTACTTCTTCCCTCTTTTTCCGTTGCGTTGCTTCTTTGCGCCACATGCCGATACTGTCAAGCATAGTAGGCGTCGTCTTATTGCTACGCAGAGCTATTTCTAGCGTTTCTATCTTATGGTCGTCGAAGGATCCCATCAGTGGCCACTGACTTTCGGGGTCCTTCTTGGTATATTTATGCCACAGCTTGCTATAAGCTACGGCGACTAGTCCATATTTAGTGAACATGTCCTTATTAGGGGTGCCTTCCAGTGGAGCCGGGTGGTTCACCTCTAATAAGCGGTCCGGGCAGAACCAACTACCAATCAGTGGGGAGAAGATAGGCATGACGGGTTTCAACGGGGACAAAAGTCAGCACTACCTATCTTTTCACTGCTTGCAAAGACTAGACAGAATATCTCTATTCCTCGTTATTTGTAAGCAGAGAATACCTCCAAAGAACCAATATCGAACAACTAGTGTTCGGACAATCAATCAATCAATCAATCAATGGGAGATAAAGATAGGCATGACGGGTTTCAACGGGGACAAAAGTCAGCATTACCTACCCTTCACTATTTGCAAAGACTAGACAGAATATTCCTATTCTACGTTATTTGCAAACAGAGAATATCTCAAAAAGCACTATTCTCCAAAACAATCAATGTTCGGACAATCAATCAATGGGGAGATAAAAATAGGCACGACGGGTTTCAACGGGGACAAAAGTCTGCGTTACCTACCCTTCACTATCTGCAAAGGGAGAGAGAGAGAGTATTTCCACTCCTCCCCGTTTGTAGACAGCGAATATCTCAAAGAGAACAATCAATGAGCACAATCAATGAGCAATACTAGTATTTCCAAAGCTTTAAACAATCAATCAATTATTTCGCATTTTGTCGTGTATCACGACCTTACCCGGACCGCGTGGACAGTTTCTCGTCTTCCGCCTCCAGCGCCCGATCGTCCTCTACTCTCCGTATTTGCCGCGGCACTCCTGATGGTTCCCAGTCTGGACCGTAGATCACTCGAGAGAGGTCTGCTCGGAACCAGTGAAGTTCAGATGATCGGCTGCCAGACGAGGGTCTATTGGGCAGGAGCTCTCCCGATCGTTGCAGTCGTTCACTCTGTCGTCGGGACCTCTCCCACTGGATCCACGTGTCGCTGATGGGCCCCACGTTTGGGACGCCAATTGTTAAATGGTAGCGGCAGTTTCAGTCGATAACTTTTCAAGTATTTGCCCGGCGGTAATCGCCTCTTATACCACTCGATAATTTACCAATGAAAGAGGCAGGCGCCGGAGACTGGAAGGCAGGAAACAAAGTTTTATTCCGTCGGAGCAGAACACATCAGATCAGACAGCAAGGTATCGTCACGAGGTGCTCTAACCGCATCTCTGAGACCTGGTCTCTTATACACCGGTTTATTGCTTTATTACATATAGTACATTCTTGAGATTCTCTTGATGCCTGAAAGAACATCCCCTGAAGCCCCGGCTCAGATCCGATCCCACACATAGTTACAGTAGAGGTTCCCACCCTACCCGCAGTGGGAGATGGCTATCGCGCAGCAGGGAATTCCGCTAATTCCCGGGGGTGTGTGCAACCGGCCGGGTCTCAGGGGGTAGGGGCTTTGATCTACTGTAATCCCTTTGATGCGGGGTGTTTCCCTTACAGTAGGGGCAATAAACTGCATCCGCAGGGCTAGGTGATGGCCTGGGACCAGTTCGGACAATGGGGCGCAGAGGAAGGGGGTTATCAAAGGAGAGGCATGACCATGTATGGGATGTCGGTCGGATGTGGTTCCGTAGCAGGGTCGCGCAGAAGGAGAGGGTTTATGGCCTGTATGAGAGAGCGGGGGTGGCCGGCGCGCGGGGGATGCTCGCAGCGCCTGGAGAAAGCGCTGGCGGTCGAGAGTGAGCGGGGAGAGAGTGGGGTGCCTAAAATGGCGGCCGTGCATTCGCTGTGCGTGGCGCTGGGGAGAGGCAAGATGGCGCAGATAATGTTCAGTTTGCAGGCTAAATTTCCACAGTGTTGGATTTCTATCAAGCCGTCTCAATTACTTATCAACCGTAATGGTACTGTAAAATGCTTAACACACATTTCTCCAGTAAAGCCTGACTGCTCTTTGCTACACTACCAGGACCTGAGCTAAGGATTTATTTTTGTGAATCCTAGGATCATCTTTGAGGCATTGTGATAATATTGCATGGTAAAGTTACCCAACCATTTTTTATTTTATTTATTTATTTATTTGAGTTTTATATAGCGCTGGCTAGACCCGGAGGTATCAGAGCACTTTACATGAGGTTCCACATTGTTACAAAGATACATCAGTTACAAGCATTAAAGAGCATAGAAGACAAGATGAAAGGATCGTAGAAGGGTGAGGTAAACGGGTGGGAGGGAGATACGGCGGAGAGACAAAGGAAAGTCTGCCCAAAGTCCGGCTGGGTAGGTGATGGCCTGGGGGGGGGAGGGGGGGGGGGAGTCCACAGCCCATCTTCTCTATAGCTATCAAGGTAGCTCCACCGGGTATCGGTCAAAGAGCAAGGTTTCCACATACTATTTCCCTTTCCTACAATAATTTAGATCTGCACCTCACTAGGGTGGACAAAGTCATGAGCATGTTAACATCACATGGTTACAAAATTAATTTTAAGACATTGAAGATTGCGTACCTGATGGTGGTCTACTTAGGATACTAGTTACTCGGAAATGGTCTAGCTTCAGACTTCTTCCGAAGTGTGCTTCCTGTCAACCTCCCGACACACTGAAACATTTACAATCCCTACTGGAATTTGTTAACTTTGGATGTTCGTACTTGCCTCGCTACGCTGAGAGAGTGAAGCCTTTGTATGACCTGATTTCTCCAACATTTTCAGCCTAATAGTGCACAAATGTGCACACATATCTTGCATGCTCAACAAGCAGACATGTTTGAGACCAAATATTTACAGACAAGGGACAATAACACCAACTTAGTTATCAGTCATGCCCAGTCACTATGGTTATACCTATGTAACTTACAAAGAAGGACAGATTGTACCCATTGCTTATAAGTCTCACTTGCATTCCTTAGCCAAAGCACATTTTACTTCTATTGAAAAAATCCTTTCAGCTGCACTAACAGCTATTCTGAAGGAGTGCTCTTTTGCGCCGGGAAATCGTATCATTGTTGTTTCTCCCAAGCCGGCACTGGAGTTGGCCACCAAGGCAAGTATTCACAATGCTGGGGTCCCACTCCCGAGTTGAGCCGCAATGGTCCTCTTCTTTAAGTGCAGTGAATGTAAAGTTTCAGTATGATCCTACACAGACTTGTCTCTAATATGAACAACACATTGCTCCAACTCCAATCACTTTACCCATTGAGTCTTACCAGAGCGTATTCCATACGGATGGCTCCGTCCAAACAACGGTAGTAACAAAATACTAGTACTTCGCATCCTATCCGGCATTGCAAGGTATAGTGAAAGATAGGGAATTCAATATACAGTGCACCCACACTAAAATACTAGGTGACAGCATGGCACAGGATGCAGAGCTACTTGCCCTCTTACTTGCATTAAAAAAGGCTGTCACGTCAGTTCCCACACTTATTGTGTCCGACTCATCCTTTTGTGTGCAAAGTTACAATGTTGATCTGCAACACGGACCTTTGAATGGATTCAAAGGGAAAACCTATATACAGCTTTGCAGAAATGTAGCTGTCTAACAAGAGATGCTGTCTTAAAAGATAACTTTCCACTGGGCCATGTGAGGCACACTTTGGGCCATCAGTGTAATGGCGTTCATATTAGAGGGAACTGTGCGGATGACTTAGCTTCCAGCCTTACCGGAATTCAATGTCTGCTTTGCGTGTTTGTCGGCAATTCAGCAACCAGGTTAAAGCTGAATTGAACAATGTTGTTGAGCATGGTAATGGCATGATTAAACAAGCCTTGACCGCTAGGGTGCTAAGTTCAGATCTTAGTTGGTAGCATAATCTGTATGGAGTCCAGAGAGCATAAAATAATTTGCCTAGCTAAGTATTGGTAGGGATGCACTCCATATGAGGTTCTCTTTGGAGTTCCTGTGTATGTGCATGGCATAGATAATTCTGGAAAGGTAGTGGATGAAGATACATTTGACTTGGAGAAACATTTAAATGTTTTGCAGAGTATCAAATGAAGTCAAAGATAAGCAGTGTAATGTGAACATCTCTGATGCCACCACCTGTGAAGAGAAGGTTATCACTGCTGCTGACGATTGGGTTCCCAAAGTAGTGGACCTAGTTCATGAAAACATCCACTACAAACAAGCTTTTGGATTATCCTACAGATCACCCATCACTGTTCTTGTGGTAAAAGGCAACAGACCTGTCATTCTGCCTGCTTTGCCTGTCTCAACAGACAGACAGGTGCCCAGTGACCATGTGAAAAAGCACAATGTGGCCAGTCCTCTACAGCAGACCTTCACAGATACCAAGAAAAATTCCTCAAACTCTCCCTACTCTGGATACACTACCCCTTAAATAAAGCAGTAATATTACTAGCTCGAGTTCCCAGCTGGGAATATTTGAGCGCAGCACTATACGCAGAACACTGAGTTCTACAAATGCCCCTGATTTTGACGTCACCACTGTTGGTACTGTTCAAAGCAATTCATTAAGTTAGTATGAACTACCACCTGATGTTACATCATTTGAACTGGTAGCCTTGAGAGACAAATGATATTGAGACTAACTGGATATTTTACAGAAGACTTTTCAATTGGTTTTGTGACAAGTACCTGATTACACCTCGGTCCTATGCCTGGATAGCTTTGGGAACTTTCATCCTGTGGCTGTCAATGATATCCGTAGCTCCACTGCTACTCAATGGTCATGTCATCTCTGCAAGAACAAGTGCATCACCTGTGGTTTGAGAACTACAGCTGCACTCTTGATCCCACAGAGACCGAAGAGGACTCTATGCTGCAAACATCAAAGCTTATCCTGCGCCTGAGCCATAGGATGGGAGAAAGTCCCATAACGAATTATGGGACCTACAATTACCACATGTGATAAAAGTTCCAGTGAATGATGTTGCCATACCCGGTTTCATTTCAGATGACTGGGACACTGAGACTGTTAAAAGAATTGTGCTACTTTGAATAAAGAAGATTCTTATTTGAATTCAGCTAATTACAAAGAAATGTATTGTTACCATCATTGTGCACGCTATTACATACATAGGACTAGTTATCTTAGAGTAATTATTAATTACACGAAGTGGGAACATTGTGAGGCTCACCTCCTCATAGTCATCCTGATTTCTTAAAAGAAATTCCCTTATTTCCAGTGTTGACAGATCACACCCTTCAGCTTTCTATTTCTTACAGAAGAACAACAGTTTCCAAAGAATCTTAATTACTACCAACAAATTGATTTACTTTACTGAGTATAGTTGAAATCTGGCTATCCAGGGATATGAGTATTGGAAAGCAAATGTATTTTTTTAACAAGCAATTTCTTTGTATTGCAAGACAAAACTGACAAAACAGTCAAACCAACAATGTCTCAGACATCTCCACTTTACACAAACTTAAACTGTTCAGCCAGCCAGACCCAGACTGTAACACTCTCACAATTTTCCCCAGATTTTCCCGTGCTTTTGCAGGCAGACCTTGGCTGCATAAATAGGTTGTTCTTGTTGAGCACACCAGTCCACCCCTGCCCAACATGCAGCCACCGAAGTGGGCTCTTGGAATTCCAATTTTTCGTAAAATCTTGCTTGCTGATCAAAGTGACGTCCCCAATGAACGTACGTTCCAGTTTTGGTCCTCATAAGTCCTCCAGTACACCACAGGAGGGTGACTCTCATGGAGAGTTATAGTGGCCGGTCCAGGACAGAAAAGAGCGTTCAGTCATTTGCCAATGGCAGGCCACTACAGGACAGGGCCAGACCATGTGGAAAACATCTGTTTCCGGCAAGGTGCACCGGAAGCAGTCGGCATGGGGAATCTTGCCTGCCCAGTGAAGTTGCTGTGGGGTCATGTAGGTGAGAGGACGGTAGTTCAGTTGGGCCAGTCTGAGGCTTGTGGAGATGGCTTACTCCTGCTGGGCCTCCCTCCACTCTGTGTTATCTAGTTACCCACCCACGCCTCTCATCTCTGTCTCAGTCTATGGAAACTGATCGGGGTATTGATAACCAGGGAGAGATATACTCGGGAAATTGCCCCTTTGCTGATCTTCCCGGAGAGTAGTTTAGCATCGAGAGGACTGAACTTAGGGATGTCCGTGCCCATTGGAATATTGGCTGCAAGGGCCTGATGTCGTTGGAGAACTTGTGGAACTGGGTATGGGAGAGCTGATACTGTTCTTGTAATTCTTGAAAGGTCTGAATGTGACTCCACGACCAAATTTCCCCTAATTGGGAAATTTCTATCCTGTCCCACTTCACAAACCACCCCAGTTTTGTCATCTGGTGCAGCCACAACCCCTGCCAGAGAGAAGTCATGCACGACAGCCTATGGTCTCAAACCGTAAGCTGGAACGCTGCCCTCAAGCACAAGAAAACCACCTGGGTGGGTTCTGGGAGGTATTCAGGGATCGAAGGGCCATTGAAGATACCCATGATTCTATTGGGTCCCAGCAGTGTCGGCTGTACTCTGTAGGTTGGGCTGTCCCATCCCCCACTGAGCCAGTCATTGATCACCTGTGAGGCAATGTAGTAGCACTGTAAGTATGCCATGCCCATTCCACGTCGTAACGGAATTGTCAACAGTTAACTAAAGCAATCCGGGGGCAGGCACCAGCCCAGAGGAAAGGACGGATGATGGAGTCAAGTGTCGTAAACCACAAAGTGGTAATCAGAAGTGGGAAATTCTGAAAGACAGAGAGGAAATGGGGAACTATCATCTTCTTGAATAGGGCTTCGCACCTGAGGATGTGGAGAGAGAGGCAAGCCCATCTCTGAAGATCTTTTTTCAATTTGGTCAATAAGGGTGTCATACTGATGCTCCATGCCACTTTTGGCAGCAGAGTGAAATGGATTTTATTACAAGACCGCGGGCTACCATTATGCATAATCTTTTATACATAATCTTTTATTTGCCACTCCTGCAGCAGCACCTTCAAAGAATTTTACAACCAAGAACAATCCAGAACTGAAATGTAAATAAACAATAAATGGATCTGGCATAGAACTCTCCTTTACTTTTAAATACTGCTCCTGTTCAGAAAAGTACCTTCTTACTTTATATATAGGTACTTTGATAAGGAAGTGTGTGAGGAGATTTGCTTAGGTGGATGCTTCTCATTTTCAGAAGCGGTGTGTTTGTATAAGCTCTATTCATTTTTAATTCCATAATTTTGAAAGAAAAGCTTAAAAAACATATGTTGGGTGGGAATGTATTTCAAAAGGGATTAGCGTATTCCAGGTTTTCCGCTTGTACATCCAATCGGGCAGAGAGAGGTTTTATAAGTATGACTGTTTCGTTGGCAGCATGAGGTTGAACACGTGAATGCTTACCGTTATTTGTCTTGCAGGGCGTGCTGATGTGTGAGCCTCAGAAGGGAAAGTGGCAGGAGTTTGAGGACTGACGCCAGCCTGAGCTCATGCAGCCGTGCGAAGACTGGTAGCGTGGTGGTTTATTAGGACATACTGCATGCTATCGGATTCTGAAACACCGGGCCCATTGATTGATGAGAAAGTTTCTTATGGAAGATGGCCACTGAGGAAAGTGGTGTTAATCAGCAGATAGTTGAAGGGAGAGTAAGTAAGGAGAGCAAGAGGAAATTAATTCAAAATGAAGTGAAGGTCTCCGTAAGGGAGGTAGTTGAAATTGTTTTGGATAGGAAAAGAAAGGAAATTAGATCAGATGATGATTTTTAGCCATTTTCTGAGGAAGAAGGAAACAGAAAAGAGAATAGACCAGGAAAGAAACTTAGGAAAACAAAGTGTTTGGATAAAAAAAGCAAGGATGGATTTAACTCAATGACAAGAGTTAGTGCCCCTGTTGGCATGCAAAGCAAGGGCGCCCGTAGCGGCACGCAAGGTTTATCCAAAGATGATTATTTAAGTTATGCAAAGGTCAAATAAAATGTACAATGAATACATTTTTGATGTAGATCAAGATGATGACTTAAAGGATGACTTACAGATTGATGCTGCATTATCATCTAATGCGGTGACTAAGGATCCTTTAGGAGAAGTAATGTTCAGTCCATATGATTTAAGACATCCAAGAAGTGATGATTGGTGGCCTTTGGATCATGCCAGCAAATTTATAAAACAATGGATTAGTAAGCCTCTAGAGCGGGAGGTTAGGAATGTTCTAAAGGCAGAGTGTTCAAGGTCGCCGATTGATAATAAGGTATGTTATACACCTAATCTTGAACCCGATATGATAGCTTATCTGTTTAAGATGGGGGAAGGACCCTCGCAAGGGTCTAGAAAGATCATTGAAACAATGTCAAGATTGGCTGTTGCACATATTGGGTCCACTTGCAAAAATAATGGACATGGCTGTGGAAGCTCATCTGAATGGTGAACAGGTTGATGTTGAGCTTTTACGTGGATGGAGCTAAAGGGCAATGGTGTTTTTAGACAATGCTAATTCTGGTCTCTTGGCTAAACACAAAAAGTCTGTTTTGATTAAAATGAACCCAAAGTTGGGGGTGATGGCAAGCAAGGAGCCCAGTAGTGAGGCAAAAGGTTTGCTCTTTGGTGAGGGCATAGTTAAGAGTTTGGGTAAACATGCAGCCACGTTCACGGCTCAAGACAAAGCATAGAATAGTATGAGGAAGATATTTGGAGGTGTTTTTGGAAGAACCAGCAGACGAGAACCTTATGCTGGCCGTGGATTTCAAAGGTCGCAGTATAACTACATGTTCAAAGGAGCAGGAAGAGGTTTCCAGGGTTCCTCAGGTTTAGCAGAGCAAGGAGTAGTCGGGGGAAGAGGTCAATCAGCTACCAGTTCCAGAGTTGAGTATGGGGATTACTTTTGGTTCTTCCCAAAAAAAGAGTATGAGGATGTTAATAAATGTTTCTAATTGAATGGAGAAGTGTAACAAGAGACCCGTGGGTTCTGAAAAGGGTCCAGGGGTTTGAGATACAGTTTGGAGAATTACCAAATCAGGTAAAGGAGCAAAAAGAGTTGAGTTTATCTCAGGAGCAAGTAAGAGTGGCAGACTTGGAGACAGAGGAGATGTTAGAAAAGGTTGCAAGACGACTAGTAGAAGATCACTTAAAAGGCTTTGTCAGCACTTTGTTTTTAATGGAGGAAAAGGACAAATGGAGACCAGTAATAAACTTGAGCAGTTTAAATCGGTCTTTGGTTTACTGTCATTTCAAGATGGATGGAATACAGAACAAATCAAACATTCACCCCCAGGCAGGAAATCTGGGTTAAATCCATCGTTCTTTTGCTCACCATGCTCATCCCAGTTCAGACCCAGCCATATGCAAATCAGACTTGACCCTGCTCCTCATGGGAACAGTCCAGCCCGAACTACCAACCCAGGTCCTCCCAGGACCAGAAACAAGCATCCTGGGACCGGTTTCGGGGTATCACCCCTTATCAGCCAGGCTAGCTTGAATCCAGTGGCACAGTGGCCAAGACTATACCCAGATGTAGCTCCCTTGCTCGCCCCCATTCAGAGAAAGAAGCTGTGGAAAGAATTAGACGAATAGATTAAGAAAACCTGCAAGCAGATTTTTTTTTAAAGGTATTGACAATGGAATGCACTCCCTTTCCAAAACAGTGTTGTTGGAAAGTGGTTTATTTGTAGGGATAAGTATGGACCTACCACTAGTCATAAGGCTAAGCATCACATTGGCACAAGATGATGGCAGTGTTGCTAGCCTTTTTAAATCTTATCTGGTTGACCTCGTGGCATGGATCCATGCCAGTTGTCTGAAATGAAATGCAGACAAGACGGAGGTCCTGGTGTTCGGCAAACTGCCCTCAATTTGGTCCTCCACATGGTGGCCTTGTCAACTGGGCCCCACTCCGATCCATAAACCCAAAGTGAAAAATCTTGGCATCATTTTTGATGCATAGTTATCATTTGAGAGTCAGATCAAGGCCATGGTGGGCACCTGTTTTGGAGTGTTGAGGAAGATTCTAGGGCTTATACCGGACTCGGCAAAAAAGACTGTAATACAAGCTCTCTTGGTGTCCCGGCTTGACTACTGTAATGTGCTCTATCTGGGAGTCTCCAAAGGCAGGCTGGGAATGCTTCAAAGAGTAAAAGAATGCAGCTGCCTGGATGCTACTAAGAATTTCAAAAAGGCTTGCCATTCGTCCGGGTCTTGTTGAAATACACTGGCTCCCCATCATGAACAGAGCCTCTTTCAAAACACCCTTTAATGCATATATCTCCTCCAAACATCTTAGATCCTGGGAAGCAGCTTTGACTGTGATCCCTAGAGTGTGCAGAATGCCACTGGGGCGCAGCTTTTTTTGGACTTGGGGCAGCCAAGCTTTGGAACTCAATGCCATGTAACCTATGACTTCAACCATCGGAGGCGAGGTTTTGTAAAAACCTCAAGACTTGGCTCTTTAGGCAGAGCTAGTAGAACTGATGGGCCTTAACTGCGATATGGTGCTACTGTCTAGCGCGGGTACACTCCTTGGAGTAACCAGGCGTTCTATAAATCTCTTATTAATAATAATAATGATGATAATAAACCATTCAGTCTCTGGCTCAATAAAATATTCCCTTACTCAAACCTTGGTAGCTGGCATCAAGCAGGCAGGCTTAACTTAGGAGACAGGTGTTTAAATCATTTTAAAATACCAATACACTAAATAAGTAAGACACAACACACAATAAAAATCCAAAACCAATTTATAAAATTGTTATATTTGTATGAACAAATAGACACCAAAACAACAAAAATACAATGTAGGGAACCAGAAGTTTTGAAGAATAAACACTTTCTAGTGATTAAAAGCCCAAAGCGCCACTTTGGGATATCATGTTGCCCTTGAACGAGACAGAGTCAAAGTTTGAGACTGACCGCGATGGATCCCTGGTTGGATACACTAAGTGGGAGGGCTGGGCCAAAATGTTACCTTTGTACTTGGTTGTTTTTCTGGAGCCTTTTATCTCGACATTGATCGAGGTTCCTCGTCAGGCTGGGTTTCGAGTCGATGATGGCAGTTTGGATCAGTGTAAGGCCTCCGTGTCAGTCTGGAAGTCTTGAACTCTGGAGCTTTAAGTGGGATGAATTTGAAATCCAGGGCACAGTATGATGACGGCAGCTTGACTCTCGTCATCAGGTCGGTCACCTTATTGAGCTTTTTAACAAAATTCTCCACAATTCTGGATCTCCTTCCAGAAGGTCCATTTGAAACTTCCAAATTGTCCTCAATACAAATCCTAGGGTCTACATTTCTCAGAATGCACCTGCTCAGCTCCTTAAATGTGTGCTGGATGCACTTAAGATGGGTCCTCCTTAGTGGAGATGGTGCTTGGTGGGGTTGTTTATCTTTTGCTTTCAGGAAGTCCACTCTATAATGCTTTTGAAGCCAGGCAAAGTCTTTAGGGCTGTAGTACCAGATTGTGCTACAGGTGCAGTCCTTCAGAGTGCAATAATTTGAGTGCAGGTCAGGGTTCCAGCATGGCAGTCCTTCTTCTCTTTGTTGTTTCAAGCTGGGCAACGTTCTCATATTTATTCAGTTCAGTTTTCAGTTTTAAAGCTTTATTCGACATTTGTCATAAAAGCATTCCCCTATCCCTAATACAATAAATACTACATATAAAAAAAGACATATTAAACATGGAATGTCGAATAAATACATAATAAAAATACAGGTACTTCAATTTGTCAAATTTCATTAAAATATAGATTTTTCTATAGGTAAAATACAATAATCCATATGGGAGAGTGCAAGATTGAGAATATACATAATTTCATTACGATGCAATTGCCATAAGTGAACGAGTACGAATTGACCATGACCAAGCCAAAAAGTTTGCTACACCAACCACAAGCAGTATGGAACAATCTGTTTCAAGTATCCTTAGGGCTGCGGATTGGCTGCGAGTTCCCAAACTAGAGCACACAGGTTTTAACCATTTGCGTCTGGGGGACGAATACAATGGGCAACAGAACAAAAGATGGGAAATGTGCTCAATTTGGTCATTACAGTGGTGGCAGTGTTCATCCCATGCTGGGGACCAGTGCTTCTTAAACGCATTCACCGGGAGTGTACCTATGCGAAATTGAAAATAAAGTTTTCTATCAAAGGGTTTTTCAATAATATCCCAAAAAGTTTTGCAAGAAGGGTACATTTTTATGTCCAAGAAGCGAGATGTTAGGCTTGTACTTGTGCCGTCACTAGACATTGTAAGGTATACCATTTCCCAATATAGATCTTTCAGCTTTGCCTTCATAGGAAAGCAGGTTACGTCTTTGGTATCCCATAGATGATTCAAATTCATTTTTATAAGGAGTCCCCGGAGCTCTCTTAACCATGGGATAGTATGGAAACGGTCGAATTTAATGACGTCCGTCAGTGCCGCCGCATAATGGCTTAATTCTGGGGTCACCATAATCCATCTCCAATATAGAAGAGGGCGTAGCCTCGCTATGTCCTCTATTCCTTTTCTTCCCATATCCAATTTTAGTGGGATTATGGGTGTGCTTTGGGGGACCATCACAATACCTCGTAAAAACCTGTTTTCTGCTCGGCCCAGTTCTCTCAAATTAGAAAACCCCCATAGTTCAGAGCCATATAAGCAAGCCCCTAATACTTTCATAGAATATATTTCCAACACACAATTTACTGGTTTTGTCAGCGAGGAGCGATGTTTTAGGGTAATTGCGCCTGCTAGCTGCCTAAACTTTAGTAAAGTAGTGGTTATGTGTGGCTTCCAACTCATTTTCCCTTGGAGAGTGATGCCTAGGTAAGAGAAAGAGTCCACCCTTTCTAGGGGTGTACCTTTATATTTTATTACACCTTTAAAGGTGGACTGCTGGTTGAGGCACATGAATTTTGTTTTGGAGGTGTTCAGTTCAAGACCCCTCTCGTCACAAAATATACCAAATGCATCAACCACTTTTTGGAGCCCACTGGGGGTGCGGGAAAGTAGGAGCGTGTCATCTGCGAACATGAGGACAGGTACACGAGAGCCTGCGATTACTGGGGCGTCACTAGCAATCTTCTCTAGATGCTCAACAATGCCATTTATATAAATTGAGAAGAGAGTCGGTGCTAGGACACATCCTTGCCTCACCCCACGTTCTACCGGAAAGGGATCAGTTACTTCTCCTTGCTTGCCCCACCTTATTCTTGCAAAATTATTTTCGTGGAGACGAACAAGGAGTGTGAGCAATTCCTGGCTTAAGCCCACGTCCGCCAAGGTCTGCCAAAGTTTTTCTCTGGGGACCAAGTCGAAAGCGGCTTTTAGGTCCACAAAAACTGCATACAATGTCCCCTTCTTTAGGGTAACATTTCTCCAGTAGATGGTTAAAAAGTGGAGGACTTGATCAACGCTGCTAGTTAAAGGGCGAAATCCAGCTTGATAAGATGACAAAATATTATTTTCGTTGATCCATTGCTGCAGTTTATTTTGGACTAATCGGCCCATTAGTTTTTGTGCTGTATCAATCAAACTAATGGGTCTATAATTTTTGGCCAGGGTTCTATCACCTTTTTTAAATATGGGAATGATTTCGGCTCCCTTCCATGAGGCAGGCACTTTCCCTCCCATTGCCACCGCATTAGCCAGCATTGCAAGATAGGTACACCAGGAATTACGATCCGATAAAAATATATCAGCCGGAATTCCATCCATGCCTGGAGCTTTGCCCCCAGCCACACAATCCAGTACAATACTCACATCCTTTTCATCAAATATTGGAGATTTGTAGAAGACTTGTGGAGGCGGACAACCAATGGTAAATATGGGATTACAAGCATACTGCGGTTGGAAGTATTCCACCCAATTGCTTTTCGGAACATGGTTCGTAGGATGGAGTGCTGTGCCACCCTTTTCCCATTTTACTGTGGACCAGAAGCGCTTAGAATCCTTGGAGGCACACGCCTCCTTGAGTTCGCGCCAATGTTCCTCATCCCAACGCTTCTTTGCCAGTTTTTGGGCCTGTCTATACTGGTTTCTCGCCAGCCTTACTGCTGCTGCATTTCCTGTTCTCAGTTCCACGCTAAGGTTATCTCGTGATATCCTGCAACTCCTGTCATACCACCCTTTACTCTCTTGGACTTTTTTCTTTTTATTTGGGGCTACTGTTTTAACAAAGAAACTTTGGATTTTTGAAAATAGTTTCTCGTGAGCAGCCATCATGTAGTCTGTAAAATCACTCCTCCCATAATGGCACTTAATCTTAGATACCTCAGTCGCCACTAATTCCTTTAGAGTCTCTAAGTTGACAACATCTTCCAAGAGCATACTCCACTTCAGGTGACGAAGATTGTTTGAGCTTACAAAATCTTGCGTCACCATTTGGTTCCCTCTTGGGAGATCGGGCATTTCATGGTAGGGATGGAGTGTCAGGCACAATGGATTGTGGTCACTTTCCATTTTGTCTTTCACTTCCATATCCACCAATTTATCCCAAGCCCTTACGTCCAGTAGTATATAATCTATTCTGCTGGCTGCTCGACCATTGTCGAATGTGTTTTTCCCCATTAAGTCAGAGGATGCCCGTCCATTTACTGCTCTGAGCCCTCTTGATAGACAAAGACTCTTCAGTTGGATTGCTACTGTGCTCCATTTTCTAATTGCTGGGATATCCAATTGGGGAATTCTCCACTTGGTATCCTCATCTTCGGCCAGTGTCCTATCCTCTTCGCCCAAAGGTTCGAAGGTGGTGTTAAAATCCCCGCCTATTATTACATGGGGAAGCACTGGTAGCATTTCAATATAGTGCTCGAGGGTCGTTAGGGTCTCTGATGGTTTACCCCTACCAACTCCCCTGGAGTAAAGATTGAACAGGGCTAGTTGTTGACCATTTTGCCAGCTAATGTCAAGAGCTAGGATATCATTAGAGGGTATAGACCTTCGTTTAACTGAGCAATTCAATGTTTGACGTACCCAAATTAACAGGCCCCCAGAGTGTCGCCCCACTCGGTTTCTTATGGCTGGGACATAAAAGTTCAGATACCCTTGTCGGAAAATTGGGGTGAGCGCCCAAGTTTCTTGCAACATTATTATATCGTACAGGTCGATAAAATCGACCCAATCTGGGATGTTTAGCTTGTTTGCAATGCCAGCTATATTCCAAGAAATAATAGATAATGGCAATGTGTCCAGTTGGTGCTGAATCTGATCAATAACAGAAGTGTATATTCGATCCTCAAGTTCTATACCTGGCACTAAGTCACTATTCAATATTGGTGAATTCTCAATTGCCTCTAGTGTTCTTTTTTGCCCCATCCAAACTCCACTTAGATCCTCTTGGGAGGGAGTGGGAGATGCCTTAGAGGCCGGGGTCAATTCGTCTAGTACAGGCTCATTAAAAATAAGAGGCCTATCATGTCCCTGGTGCAGCTGGAGTTCAGGGGCGACAGGAAGAACACATGCGAGTCAATCACACTCGTTTAGGTCAGATAGCACAGAGTAGTGGTTATCCAACCTTAACCCCCACTCGCATAATGGGTCAGTCCTGGCCCTTCTATTTCCCACAACTGTCCACTTTGTTCTCAATGTGCTAAGATTAGCTACTAGTCCTCTTCTACTATAGAAGAAATCCAGTGTCAGTGGTATTATTTCTGCTGTTCTAAGTTGTGGAGGGAAGATGTTCCGTAGGACATCAGGTAAAACTTCAGGGCCCTTAAAATTCAAAACCACACAATCCCCTTGAAATTTCTTTGCCTTAGTGCCTATCCACTTAACCCTTCTTGCTGTGAGCAGATCATCAGATAGTTTTTCCTTACCCCAAGGGGATATGTGCATATTATTGCTAAGCCACTGCAAAGCCTTATTTCGTAAGGAGTCCGAGGACTCGATCTGCCCTGTTTTCAACGTTGGTGTGTTTGCGAGTACTAGAATCAAGGGGGAAGCTTCAACGATTAATTCAACTGGGCCAGTTTCTGGATTAAGAGTCTCAGTGATAGTATTGCCTACTGGTTGTGCTGTTTCTAATGATGGGGCGGTATTAGGAGTCTCACCATGTCCAGAGCAGGCTTGATTAATATGGTCAGATGGAATTTGTAGGCCTGTATTTATAGTTCCCCCAAGTGTTTTCCCTGCAGCCTCTATATGTTCAAATTTGGATATTATTAGGTTTGATATTTCCCCCATCCCCTCGTTGGTTTTTCTTAGGAGGGTCTCTAGTTTATTAACTTTATTAGCTAATTGGTCTACTTTTGATATAAGAGGTTTCATTAACCCTGATAACTTGGACTCCAGTGCTCCCATGAGCTTATTTAAAAAGGTATCCTCCCAATCTACATTTTCGTTCTCTTCTTCCCTAATCCCTTCTTCCACCCTTTTCTTTACTCTTCTTGGTGGGGTTACAGATTTAGTTTTACAGGAACGTAGGCCACCTCTTCTGGGAGGTTCCTTAGTAATCCCTTTTTTAACTCTTGGTGCAGGGACAGGAGTGGGAGGAGTATTGCTCTCTGGATCTAGCTCCACAATTGTGTCAGATTGGTTTGGCTCTTCTAAGATAAGTAAATCAACAATAGGATCAAGTTGTTGAACAATAGAAGGCGTGGATACATTTGTTGTGGAGGAATCATAGGGGTCCTCAATCGGGTCGTTAGTAGCGATTTCATCTCTAGCAGACTGAAATATCCCTGATTGGTTAATTTGGGCACAAGGTGGGGAATCCATAAGTCCCAGGGAAGACCTCCGATCATTATTAATCTTTGCCACCACCTGAACCAAATAATTATCCATTGTGTTTGCCAGGGTGACAGGTGTTTTTTGTCTCGACATTATGATCAGTCACACCTGTGCAGAAATGCCCTGATAGTAACTGTAATAAGTTAATTTCACTTTCAATATGAACATATATCGTCTTGCCACAGGTGAATTTGAGGTTGGGGGAAAGAGGGGTGGCCCAGTCCAGTCTCTCACAGTCTAGAACGGGCTAAAACGGGCCCGCCCTTGGCCCGGGCTTCGCCCGGCGTCCCGCTCGCGTCCCGCGACGCGGGGAGTGACGCTGCCTTTAATGCGCCTCCGGGCGCTAGGTGGATGACGCTGTGTCCGGTGAAGGCCCCCGAGGAGTCTGGGTGATGTAGTCCGCACTCGCCCTCCCTCCGCGCTGCGGCCGCGAGATCCGAAACGCGGCGGCGGGAGGGGGGGGGGGAACTATGCACAGGCTGGAGAATTGCAAAGAATCAGGGCCAGCAGGTAGGGACGAAGCACACAAGGGCAACGGCAAGTACAACACCCGCTCCACCGGGAGTGACGCTGCCTTTAATGCGCCTCCGGGCGCTAGGTGGATGACGCTGTGTCCGGTGAAGGCCCCCGAGGGGTCTGGGTGATGTAGTCCGCACTCGCCCTCCCTCCGCGCTGCGGCCGCGAGATCCGAAACGCGGCGGCGGGAGGGGGGGGGGGGGGGGAACTATGCACAGGCTGGAGAATTGCAAAGAATCAGGGCCAGCAGGTAGGGACGAAGCACACAAGGGCAACGGCAAGTACAACACCCGCTCCACCGGGAGTGACGCTGCCTTTAATGCGCCTCCGGGCGCTAGGTGGATGACGCTGTGTCCGGTGAAGGCCCCCGAGGAGTCTGGGTGATGTAGTCCGCACTCGCCCTCCCTCCGCGCTGCGGCCGCGAGATCCGAAACGCGGCGGCGGGAGGGGGGGGGGGGGAACTATGCACAGGCTGGAGAATTGCAAAGAATCAGGGCCAGCAGGTAGGGACGAAGCACACAAGGGCAACGGCAAGTACAACATCATATTTATTCACAGTTCCTGGGTGTCAAGCAGAGGGGCACCCAGGTGTATGACCACTTCCTCCAAAGTGTGGCGTATTCTTGACCGAGAAGGCACTATTCTTCTAAAATCCAAAGTGGTGAAACTCTCTCCTGGAGAGTTAGATCTGGCTTAGACAACCCACTGCTGTGGTTAAGTTTCCCTGACACCCCTCTTCCAGCCCCTCTGCTAATCTAGTTATAGGGGCTCCTGTCTTACTGGAGGTGCAGGGTGTGAGCCTATGCTGCCCTAAACTGGCATTCCCTCTTGAAGCCCAGTTTGGCTGCTCCACCTGCATCCTGCCTTTTGCTCTGAAACTTGCAGTTCTTCTCTCACAGACATCATTTGGGTCAGACCACTTCACTCCTCAATAAGACAGCTTGGCTCAGCCTGGCAGAGGCTGACCAATCAGAGCAGGATACTGAAAGGCTGGATTTTGGCTTACAGAAAGGAAAGACCTATAACTTCTGTTCTGTGCTAGTTATAATAAATCCAACAGTGGCAAGTTGTTGGTTTTATTATAACTATCGTTTTGATTCTTTGAAGTATATTTTTAGCTCCTTTTGTTTCAATAATTATACTCAGGTCAGGAGCCGGTGGTACACATGGGTGGACGGCATCCACCCACTTTTTTCACAGGGTGAACGTCGTCCACCCTGACAAGAATTGGGGCCCCACTGAATAATGTGCTGAACTCGTCCCGGTGTAATTTCCAAACACCGGGACACTTTCAGCTGTGCCTGCACGTTGTCTGCTTTCCATCAACAACAAGCAACAACGTGCAGGCGGGGACAGGGCTTTCTTATTTAAGACTCCTGCTGGGCCCATAACTAAGGCTGAATGTGAGGGGTCATCAGGCCTCCTTTTGTTCGAGTCTCTTGGCTGGGAGCAGTCAGGAGCCTCACACCTGATGCAAATGAAGCGGAGGGGAAATAAAGGTTCACACCTTGTTAGCACTTCACACATACTTAAGAGAGGCAGCTTTTCACTTTGTTCAATCCCTGTTTAAGAGAGATGCATGCACTGTAAGAATATCAGTTGTGTTGGTCTTTCCCAGTATTTGCACAAAGCAAATTGCATTTATATAGAGCTTACTTACCCTGAGGAGGCGTTGAAATAATTTAAGTACCACTCATTTTTCTTGTATAACCCTACTCAGTCCAATGCAGGGTGTCGGAGCACTTTACATCAACACGTGCACATTACATGTACAATAAATTACATAAGTTTGTAAATGAATGTACAGGATGTGTTACATAAAACTGTGGGATTGCAAGGTGTAGAAGTCAATTATCATCTTCCATAGCACACTGTGCTATCATCCTCGCAATGTGCTCAAGCGTACACATGATAGACCTGCTAAACATATATGTGAGTGCTTTAGATCTGATGTCACTTCTTGTGATGCCACTTCCTGTAAAGTCGTGGCGTGTGACGCCACTTTCTATGATGTCAATTCTTGTGATGCCATGTGTGATGTTGTGCGCCGTGATGTCACTTGCATACTGCCAAACTAGGTCAGTCCCCCCACTTCTTTTTTTAGGACTTGTGCCCTGATTATACTTTAATAAAGTATTCCCAGATTAGCCTATGGAGCTATTGGCTACAATTGGAAACAACAGAATTGGCAGTTATTCCCTCGGTAAATTAAGGTTTAATCCTGTTGTTGAGAAACAGTTGATAATCAGATTATTTTAGCAGAAGGGTAATGTGCTTGTACTTCTTGAGATAGAACCTGTACCCGGAA
Source organism: Triturus cristatus (assembly GCF_964204655.1). Lineage (NCBI taxonomy): Eukaryota > Metazoa > Chordata > Amphibia > Caudata > Salamandridae > Triturus > Triturus cristatus. The sequence continues at coordinate 74,752,496 of NC_140580.1, read as the reverse complement.
GGAGGAGTGAAAGGGAAGAGGTGGACATGATAGAGATATTGACAGTAGAGGCAAAGTAGGTGAGAATTAGGAGAGCGAGGAAGGAGGCCATGACATTATAATCTGAGGCATGCCAGGGCCATTACTGAGAGACGTTTTGCTACCATATATGTAAATGTTAAATTAAATTATATGTGCGCTGTTGACTAGAGGGGAACTAAGAAGGCATCCAGCTTGTGATGAAATATAAACTTCCAAACTTAAAAAAGAATTCTTCAAAATATCTGCATTTTCCTTAGAAATGGTCTGCCCAGTCTGTGCCTCCATGTATGTGATGTTTAGTTGTCTTTACTCTCCAGAACCTTTCGTTTGGATGAATCCCGTCTTTATTCCTCAAGACTGCGTTTGCTCCTTTATCCCCCTGGGACCCAAATGATAAAAATGTGAATGAGGTTTTTATTTGGTAAAAATATAAATATACTCCTGTGTCCTGTCTGATTCCCGTTCCCAACGTTTGGATACCCTATTCTTTAGTGTTGGAGCTAGTAACTTCCTGTTAACTCAGAGGTTTTCACGTCAGTACCGTGACAGGCGTGTCCATCAGCTGCAGCTTGCCCATCTTTACAGTATGTTAATGTGTGTCCTACTTTTGTAGCACACAATGTGGCTCACAACTTCCTGCTCAGTGAATTTCTGCCCTTTTCCTGGTCCCAATTGTTTTTCGATTTTTTTTACTCTGATTTTTGGCTGTTATTCTCGCCTTCTGTTCCCTTTTTCCTTCTTCATATGCCGGTTCCAAGACTCTTGCATCTTAAGTCTAACTGTCCCCCTTCATTTTAATCCAATGTATTAGGTGACACAGATGGCCAAAACATGTGTTTCATGACTTGTATGTCGCTTCATCAGGGCCAATCACAATTCATATTGGTCCTGGCGAAGTAACTTGTTAGTCGCGAAACATGTGTTGGCCATCTGTGTTAACTAATACATTGGATGAAATAAAGAATAGTTGGAGCCTAAGAGTCTTTGATTGCCCATTTCATGTACATTATGAATTTCAACACATTAGGTTGTGCACATCTAGTTTAAGAGGTTGAACATGGCTGTCAGCATTGAATGATTTGCCCTGTAAGAGACGCCCTTCTTCTTTCAGGTCGGGGAGCTACTGCCGGAGTACTCGGACTTTAGGCCGTTCCTTTCATGTCCTCTGCAGCAGGTGACCCACATAATCTGTGTCTTCTGACTTGGTACACGTCATCCAGTGCTTGCCTCTGTTTAGCACCAGTACAAGGTCCCTCTAGAGTCACCTTGTCTGGTGGCAGATTATAAGTTCACCTGTCCTGTCAGAGATGAGGGCCTTCATCGTCATCAAAAATGCTCAATGGGTGAGCTTAGGATCTTGGCCACCCTACGAGTCCCCAAGTGGCCTTCCTGCTGTTGAGCTAGCGAGTCTACCCCAGCCATGGACCGTCCCACTTCAGATCTTGAAACAGAAGTATCTAGTTCTTGACTTCTCAGCATACTCGTGGGTACAGGGCCATCGCCCTAACTCAATCTGCTCAGCACCAACTCATCTTCATATTCCCCTAGGCTGCCCCCTCTCAGGAAAGGTGCATTCCATGGTGGACAAGTAAGACTCATCTGTGTTCGTACCATCAGCAGCTGGCTATTGACTTGGCACATTCCTTCCTGCTCCCCAGGGGTCATGGACAGGCTTTGCCATCATGTTGTCACACATCCTCAGGAGCTCAGGCTCCTTTGTCGACACTCCATTCTCTACTTCCTCATCTGTCTCTGCTTGCGCCACCATGGCACATTTAGGGTAGGACCTTCAGTGGAGCTTTTTGGAATCCGCAGACAAATCCCAGGCACAAGCCCCCTGGCTAACCCAACAACGCTGATCCTGTCCCGACTGGCAGACTTAGACGCTTTTTTAAGGTCCTCCACTGAGGCCAGTCGTGGTTCCCAGACTCCTGTGGATCTATTCATAAGACTTTGGCCATGCGTGAAACCTCGCTGGTAGGCTCTCCTCTGAGCCGCACGCCAGTCCTGGCTCTGGGACAGGTACCACAGTGACCTTCAGCTTACCGGATCCTCTGACTCAAAGCTAACCAAAGTCCTTGTAGTGTTGTCTATTGACATACATGGAAGAAGGACACCATCCCTGCTCCTTCCCCACCCAAAGCCAGCTCTTGCAGGCATAAACCAAAGCCCCCAAGCAGGCTTCAGAAATGTGGAGGAAGCGCACTTTGGGTCAGATATACCAATTTTTCACGCAGCGCAGTTCAGCAGCCGCAAATGCCGTACTCTGCTGCATGAAAAAGGAGAGAGGAGGAGAGCGCCAAATATACTGAAATATGGCACTCTCTTCCCCTTTCCCTAGCGCCGGCACTAAAATCAGCTGCTGTGCACCATGTAGACACCTTTGCGCCATGGTGCAATGGTGTCTCAGTCAGTATAACGTAGGTTTTGTACTGAAAGGGAACCCTTCCAGTACAAAATACTATGTATAGACCGACCTTAACCCTTTTCCCTCTTTTTATGTGTGCTGTACAGTGCAAAGTCGTAAAAGGAAGGAGAAATAAAAACATTTCTCCTTTCTTGCGCCTACTTCAAAAGGGCGCAGTTTTCGTAGGCTAAACCCAGTCTACTTTATTTAGTACATTGGGTTTAGTGTCAGAAACCTTGGAAGGCTGCATGGGAACTCCCACGCTCCACCCATGGCACTCCACTTTGGCACTAAGTAATGCAAAGCAGCGTTATTTCTTTCACTTTATTTCCAGTGCTAAACAAGTTTAGCACAGGAAATAAATCAGAAAAAAAAAGATTTTGCACTGATTTGTGTCACTTTTGTGATGCACACATGGTGTAAAATCTTAGAGACATATTTACAAGAGCTTATCGCCACAGGAATGTCACTTTTTATGACGTTCCTGTTGCGATAAGCCTGTCGCCTTATTTACAAAGTGGCATTAAGTCACTTAACGTGGCTTAACACCGCCATGTAAATAATGCCCATTTATTGCAGCACTGAGCGTGAAAGGATGGGCAATGGGTGTTGCGGTTGGATACACATTGCTTTTTGACACTGCCCCCTATTTACAAGAGTGGCCTAAATATGGGGCAGCGCCAAAAATAAGACCAGGGAAAATCTGCAGCACAAATAAAAACAAAAATTGCCATTAGTGATTGTTATTGTGCAGTAAGGTGTCCCTTCCTGCACATGAACAATCAATAACAAGCATTGGCATAGCCAAAAGGTCTCGCCTTTGGGACCTTATGAGTGTTTAGTTATGCAGCACAATATCCTTGGTGCAACAACATCAACTGTTGCATGGCTAAACATATAAGGTCCCAAAGGCGAGACCTATTGGATATGCACAACCAGCTGCTGGCAGATAATTTGAGGAAAGAAAAGGGTCAAATTGCAATTTATTTTAGTGCAGGGCTTGGCTGTGCTTCTTTCACAGAATTAGCAATGTATTCAATCAATCAGTCGAATTCTAGAGCGCTGCTTGTTATCCGTAAGGGTATCCAGACGCTGATGCAGGAATGAATATGTTAAAAAAAAGTTGTACTTTAAAATTCTTTGTTACAGCAGGGCAGAGCAGTCAGGGAGCGAACTCTGGTGTGAGCAAGAGGGTGATAGCTCTGGGTAGAATAATCAACGCTTTCCTTAAGCAACGTTTTATGAAAGAAGAAAAGTTCTATTTTGGTAAATTTCGGATCCAATTTAAAATAATTTTGGAATTGCTTACATTGCTATTCGTGTCTGCAGCAGATGCGGGCACCAGTCTGAAATGAGTGTGACAGAGGTTTTCATTCTTTTTGCCTTGCCAGTCCGGTACATTTTCGCTGTTCGTTTGCCTCTGTGGAAGTATTTGTGCGGCTTGCTTCACAGGCCCTTTGTTGCAGTGCCCTCACCCCCCCCCCCCCCCACCCCCTTCACATTTCAGTCTGACTGGCCTCGTCATGGTCATTAGCAGTTCATTCACTGACATTTTTTCACCTAATTAAAATGTTCTTGACCCAGAAGGTCTCCTCACTCAAGTTCCACCAGCCCTAATGCCCGAGTGTTCTCTGCAGCCCCTTTAAAGTACCAGCACCTTTGTGTCACGTGATACCTACAAACGTGTAAGTAAGGTCGTGAAGCACAACGTTCGAAGAGACCTATCTCGCGGCTGGCACCTTCCGAGCGCCTGAAACAATTATTTTTCCTTTACATCGTGCGTGTCCAAGAAACGATGGAGCTTCTGCAAGTCTGCAGTCTCCACCAGTAGCTTCAATTGAGCAAGAAGACCAAAGTTTTCTGGTGATGTTTGAAAGCATCTGAAATCCTGTGGAAACACACCACATTTAATACATCTTTCCAATTGAAACTAATTAACGTAATTGTGCGAATTTACCGTACATATTTAATCATGATAAGGAGTTTTAGGACATTCTATTAAAAAAGTGAACACCTTCTCAATACACAAGAGAACAGGCAAAAAATATGCCAAGTGCCATGCTACCCGGATACATTAAAGTGTGTGTATGGGGGGGCTCTTCAATACATTTTGCACCAAGTTTCTAAATGGCACAGAAGGCAGGGAACATTTCTCACTGAGTTAGGTATTCCTTTCTGACATATTCTGTGACCTCTAGGTCACAGGCTCGAATCTCAGCAGGTCCACCTTGTCTCTTCGATCTCCCTCAGACGATAGAATGGATATCATAATATTGGGTAACAGTACCACGGGTGATTTACAGTGGCACAAATGAGAACCACTTAGGTAGCAAGTGCTCCTTAAAATAAGGTATTGTAATAAGTCACTAAATACAGAGAATATTAACAAATGTATAGTAATTAAAGCATGCTTGTATGTTATGTAAACAAGGTTCCCGAATTACAAACTTACCTATGACCCTCGGCTGCTGATTTTAAATATTTAATACCTTCTGTTTTGCTTACGAGAGAGAGAGCGAGGGAGGGAGAGAGAGAGCGAGAGAGAGAAAGAGAGAGCGGGAGAGACAGAGAGAAAGAGAGAGAGAGAAAGCGAGAGGAGAGAGAAAGAGAGAGACAGAGAGCCTGGGAGTGCTGCGTGCACGCATGCGCAGTCTGCTTTTTTTGGAAGCCCATACTCGTGCTTGTAGCGCGCCCCTGCTCACTCCCGCAAGGTGGATGCCGCCACAAGCACGAGTATGGGCTTCCAAAAAGAGCAGAGCCACGGCTAAAGGTCCTTCTATGTAGCGCATGCGCGCTGCGTAGGCGAGACCTAAAAAATGAGGAGATGCAGTTTCTATATGTGCTGCATTCTGCAGCACACATATAATTTACAATCAGCCATTAGTGATTGTTTATGTGGAGGAAGGGACGCTTCCTGCACATAAGCAATCATTACCTGCAACGCAGGCTGCCCTTGCACTATGATGCAATAGTGCCTGTGTTGGTGCTAGGCTGCTGAATTCAGGACTAGGGAAACCGCAGGTGTGCTGGATTATTGTAAACACAGTGCATCGTTGTGCTTTCAGAATGGCAGAGCGCAGCGGTGGAAATTTTGGCTTAACGCCGCGCTCTGTCATTTTCTTATAAATATGCCCCTTAGTAAATCTCCCCCTATGAGTTGTCTTTTTCGAAGACGACAACAAAATCACTATTGCATTCCCAAAGACCACCCAGTCCTTGTCTTTATGTACTTCAAGGGGAAAGCTTTTTCCTTTCCACATAGACGAAGAGGCAAAACGATTTGAAACCTCTGTTAAAAAATGTCAAATCTGTTCATTTCTCTGCCAGCCAGGGCAGTGGTATACATTCCAGCTAAACAACACACGTAGCACCTATTTGATCAGTATTCTTTGCTCCGAGACTAAGGGACGACATTGTCTGATCCCTTCAAAGATAAAAGTTGTACAGCATTACGCGACAAGCTCAGCCAATAGATCATTAAATATCTTTCAAGTGGTAGGGCCAACCCATAATCCTCATTCTTGTCAGGGGAGGCTTTAAAGGAAAAAGCATTTTTTCACTCCGAGCCTCAGGCAGTCAACTCCTCTTCCTCAGGGCCATCCAGCCGTCGAAGTAGAAGGTCTTTGGGAAAAAGAACATGCCTGTTCACAAGCCTCAACAGAGTCACAGATTTACCAATAGCTTTCCCTGGGTTCTTGTCCTCCTCTGTGCCTCCTTAAGAATCTCACCCCACATTCCCTTCCCATTGCTGGAACCTGATGACCACCGATGCTTGGGTCCTCTTGGTGGTACACTGCGGCAATGCTAGCCAGCTTCCGTTGCCGCCCCCATCCATGCCAACTCTACCCCAGCTGTGCCAAACATTTCTGCAGGAAACACAGCATAGGTCTCCGAAAATGAAGCAATAGTCCTTCTGCCACTTCCTCCTGTGTAACTCTAGGGTATGTAACTTAATTATATTCGTAATATATTATGATCCCAAACATGCCTTATAGGGCTCATACATACTTACATGACAAATTTGGGATCTCTACCGGGTTCTTTTACTTCATGTGTGTGTGTTTACTGTTTGAGCACTGTCGTCTGCTCTGTATTAATACACTGTATATAATTACTGCACCTTGTTCCTAAAAAGCAAATCAAGGATTCTGAAAACGAAGAGGAAAAGTTGTGTACTTATTTAAGTATGGATCCTATAAGGCATGTGTGGGGTCATGATATATTATGGATATAATCAAGGTACATACCTCAGAATTACACAGGAGGTAGTGGCAGAAGTGAGTCCCTCTGGACTATGGTTTTATTTACAGTGGACAGTACAGCAGAATTTCGTAATGCTATTCCACTGATCTTCTCCTTGTCCTGCAGATGTTCTGTGACATCCTGGGATGTTCAGTCATCCCCCTGGCTATAACTTTACTCCACCAGGTTTGTGGTCAGACCTGCTCCATTTATGTAGAATGGGGCGGCCTTCAGCCGCCTTCCACTATTACCTTACTCTGGCTATGAAATCACTACAATAGGAGAATGCCAGGATGTAGGAATAGGATAAAGTTAACTATATGGTGACTCCATTATTTTTAGTCCAGGGGTTGTTTTCCATTATCAATCCTTCAGCCACCATTTATAAAAACAGATGCCGTCTTCTTTTTCAAGAACGGAACTGGCAAGTGTGCATAGGTACTCTGGGAAAGAGGCATTCTGTATATGATGAATTATTGATAGCTCTAGTGCAGAAATACTAGAGCTCATCCCCGTTGCTGCAAGGAAAACGGTAGCAGTAGCTCTGAATTTATCTAGACTGGATTATTGCAACAGCCTATATGCCGGGGCAAATGAGCAGGTGCAAAAAAAGTTACAGATTGTTCAACATGCGGCTGCTCGACTAGTTTTGAAACTGCCTGCTCGCTCTTTGGCTGGGGCAGCCCTAGTGAAACCCTGCACCGGCTGCCTATCCACAAAATAATCTTATTTAAACTCTCTCCTTTTAATCACCTTCAGAGCTTTTAGGAAAACAGGACCTTCATACTTGACTGCTAGGTTTACACACTATATTACTGCCAGAACACTCAGATACACCTCAACTTATTTGTTTAAACCCCCCCTATTTAGACGAGGAGGAAAGTCCATGGCCAGTCTAGGACCAAGAGCATGGAACCTTTTGCCTACACAACTAAGACTCTTGGAGTCAGTGACGCTTGTCAGGACAGCTCCATATTCCCTCTGTCGCTCTTTGGTGTAATCTATAACGGTCTCATTCTTCTGCTTACTTCCGTATAGCAAAGTGATCGTGTGCTTTATAAATGTACAAATCAAATCAAAATAACCGGTGTAGCAATTCATAAGTCCACTAGATGGCAGAGTACCCCCACAGATTGATAATGGGAACGAGCGTAAAAGACAGTTTCACTAACTCGCGTGACCATGATCGAATTTGAGGAATTCATCACGGGCCTTCAAGTGTATTTCTGAAATCAGTTTGTGGACTCTGTTTTTGCATTAGCAAAGGTGAATTACCCCTGACCTAGACATGAGTGAATCACTAACTTTTGCGGTGGGTGAAATGAGCCTGGGAAAGTTTTTAAATATCCACAAACGAGTACATTTGTGGCGTTGCAGAGACCTTGAGGACATTTCCCCCCACCATTGAATGTTAACTCTCCGCCCGTAAGTTAATATTTTTACTCGTGTAAAAGGACTTGCCATTTTTTTCATGCGAAAGCTAAACTTATAGGAGGAAAATAGGTTTGTGAATCTGTCCCTAAATGTAGCATGCAACTAATGTTATCCCTTTAGTTACTCTATATTCTAATTACCATTTGTTTTTAACTTGATATTTTGACTACTGTTTGCTTTTGACATAATAATTTCTAACTCAATCTTTTTACATTACCTAGGTATTTTGCCCTGGTATGCTTTTGAGGCACACTTGCAATTACTATGAATTTAAGAAAGAATAAATACTTTAAAAAAATGGTTTGAACGCCATGATGGACACGATTTCTACGTTGAGCGTGCGGTAGCAGGCACACTGAGAACAGACCCTGAAAAGTGTAGAATCACTGATACTGCAGGAAGCCATTCAGGCCAATTAGCGTGAAGGGGGAATTTCTTCTAAATAGTTTCAAACACGAATTTAATATTCTGCCGAACCGACTGGCTATTTGAGCTGGTATTACTCTGCTGGATGCTCTGGTCCTTCTCCCTGGGCCATGGAGTTTATACAGTAGCCAATTCTACCCTACCTTTGAAAACTATAAAGGTAACATTTATTTGGGAACTCTCGGGGTCTTATTCAACCAGTCACTACTATGAGTTAAGCAGACCCGGCTGTCAATTGGAACCTAAACAAGTATTTGGATTGTTTAAAATAGCTCATGACGCCATACGAACCAAAGAGTGTACAGAATTGGTGATATGGAAACCAAATGTATTAATTAGAGAATTACAGGACTTGGAAATAAACAAGCATAAAAACCATATTAGATAATATAGCATACAAAAAATCACAGAGCCTCCTCTCAACTCAACTGGAAAATATCTTACTTTACCAAAATATTGTATTAAAAACATGGGTACAGCTTTTACCAAATTCTATTACAGGACCGGAGGCTTCCGATTATTGCTTCTCTTTCTTTACTGTTAAAATCAAAGCAGCCAATGAAAAAACGTTTCAACATACTACAAACTACATTTCCCATGATGCTCTTTCACCAATCATGTCCCATCAGACCCTATAAGACCCATCATGTCCTTCCCAGGAGCTCCTTTCTTTGCTGCTCACGGCAGAGATAAGTGCTCTTTTATTCATACATTATTTCTAATTGTCATTATTGATCTTTGATATTGTATTATACAGCTGCTCCCGCACGCGTTTGTGCCTGAGGCAACTAGCTGCCGGCAATCTGAGCTGATTGCGATTACGATCGCTTATATGCTAGGCTTGTTTTGTTCATGCGGTTGTTTTATACATACGCTTATCAGTGCGAAAGTGTATGGCGCTGTCAGTGGCAGATGCCAGTAAGCGCTAATCAGCGCGTGTACTGACTGATACTGACTCTACAAAATGGGACAATATGCGTCCCCCCAAGAAGAAAACTAGGAAGGCGGGTATTCTCGTTCACGATATGACACCCCAGAATCCCAACACACCTTTCACATTTAACCTGGCGGACATTGTTCACCCCTGCTCCTCGGATTGGGCTCCTGCTCCTGAGGTGGCAGAATACTTGCATGAAAATCTTAGGAAAGGCTTCGACAAGGAAGTTCGCTACAGGTTGCGGTCAGAGTTCCCCAGGCCAGATATTCCAGACAAAGTTACCGAAACGCCTGATAGTGATGCCAGTCTTTTGACCTTCTTGAAAACATTTGCTAAGGACCCTAAAAAAGGTATTGATGACGCCTGGCGGGGATGCCAGGACAAATTACTTTATGTGGCAGGTCCCCTTGCCAAGATCCTGGAAATGGCCCTAGCGGCGAAGGAATCAGCTTGTCCCGTGGATCCAGATATTTTAGCGGGCTGGACACAGAAAGCGATATGCCTCTTGGCGAATGCAAATTGTGCCATCTCTACTGAGAGACACAAGCCACTGCTGATGAGGATGGACTCTAACCTTACAGAGTTAGCCTCGGCTGAGCTAGGTCCCCTTGCTGAGGGCAATTTCTTTGGGGAGAGATTTGTTAAGAATGTCTCAAAGTTTGTAGGTACGTTTACGTCTTTGGATAAGGTCCAATCAGAAATTAAGATAGTGTTTCAAGCAGGCCTTTTTAACAGGGCCGGGCGAGGCAGAGAACTCTCGCCAGGCCATCAGTACTACCAAGGTCCTTCCAGAGGAGACTACGGAAGAGGCAGAAGTGACTGGGACTCTACTAGAGGTGGCACCTTTTATCCCACGAGACAGAGGTTTAACAAGCGCCGATTCAATAAAGGCAGACACAGGGTGGGATTCCAAGCCCAAAATTCTACAGGTAAGAGTTACTGAGATATCTCAGTTACCTTTGGGGGGGGGGGGGTCGTACTCAGTATTGCATACACAATTGGAAAGTTTTGTCCCAAGATGCATGGATTATACAGACCATTCAGGGGTTTCACCTAGAATTCTACCAGACTCCACATCAAGACTCATACCCGAGACAGCTCAGTTTTTCCCAACAAGAATGTGCTTTTATAGATGCAGAGATAGGGGAATTGCTGCAAAAGCGTGCGATTGCCTACTGCGACAACGGGGCTCGCACCTTTTGCAGCAACGTCTTCTTGGTGCTAAAGAAAGGTGGTGGTCATAGGTTAGTGTTAAACCTGAGGGAATTCAACCTCTTCATGGTTTACAAGCATTTCAATATGGAGGGCATCCATCTCTTAGCGGATCTCGTAAAAAAGGGAAATTGTATGGTCCGGTTGGACCTAAAGAACGCTTACCTGTCGATTCCTATTTTTCCCCCACATCACCGTTTCATGCAATTTCAATGGAGGAACCGGTGGTTGGAATATTTGTCCCTTCCTTTTGGGTTTTCCCCAACTTCATGGTGTTTTACCAAAGTAATGAAGCCGGTGATAGCTCATCTATGAGAACAGGGCATTTGAATGATGGTGTACCTAGACAATATACTTATCATGGCTCCGACACAATCCCTAGCCGAACCTCATTTACAGATGACAATGTCCCTTCTGCAGAGATTGGGATTTGTAATCAATGAACTCAAGTCGGCCCCATGTCCTTCTCAGATGATGGACTTCCTAGGATTTGTCATAGACTCACAGTCAGCGCAGCTGAGTCTTCCCCGGTCAAAACTACAGGCTCTCAAGAAGGAGCTCACATCGGTAGTAGCAAAACAAAGTGTCCCTCAGGATGATTGCCAGAATAGTGGGGTTACTGGCATCGTCAATATAGGCTATCTTCCCGGGCCCTCTGCACTATAGGGCCCTTCAGAGACTAAAAATCCAACACCTCCAAAAGGGTCTGTCTTATCCAGATCTGATCCCTCTGATGCAGGAAGTAAGGGAAGAAATGCATTGGTGGTTGGGCCACATAGAAGCATGGATCGGCATAGCTATCTTTGGGTCCCAACCAGATATCGTTATAGAGTCAGATACCAGTCATTGGGGCTGGGGAGCATGCTGCAGAGATATCTCCACAGGAGGAAGATGGTCTCTTCAGGAACTATCCCTCCACATCAACTGTCTGGAGTTGCTGGCAGGGTCATTTGCGATTTGGACACTCTCCCCCAAACAGGTTTCTTGTTGAATCCTACTCAGGATGGACAATATAGCAGCAGTGAGGTATATCAACAAGTTGGGAGGTACGAGGTCGTCCCTGCTAGAGGAGATAGTGAAGGATTTCTGGCACTATTGCCTGAGTCACCAGATATCAGTGATAGCGGAGTACATTCCGGGACAGTCGAATGCTGCCACAGGTTGGAATTCCAGGTATCTAAAGGATTACAGCGATTGGCAACTCCATCCTCCACTGTTCCAATGGTTACAGGCAGTGTGGGGTCCTTGCAAGATAGACCTTTTTGCATCCAGCCTGAACCTGAAATTGCAGACGTTCTTCAGCTGGAGGCCGGATCCGCTAGCGAAAGCGACGGACGCATTCACACAGAATTGGTCAATGAGCCTGAATTATGCTTTTCCTCCATTCATTCTCACTCCCAGAGTGACGACCCAGATAGCTTGACAACAGACAGAAGTGATTTTGGTGACTCCCCTGTGGAAATCGCAGCCCTGGTTCCCGATATTATTGGAGATGAGTTGCGACTTCCCCAGGATGCTCCCTTGGTCGCAGAAGATGTTCCAGGGCCCTCACGGAGAACTGCATCCGATGGTAACATCGGGGCAGTTGTCCCTGATGGCACGGAGGCTTTCCTGCAACAATGGGAAATGCCAGGCATTTTGGGCAAAGCTTCCAAGTTCATCAAACAAGCTTGGGCCCCCTCCACGAGAAATAGATATTCATCAGTGTGGAAGTGCTGGGTACGCTGGTGCCTGGAACGGCACGTGGATCCCGTGAGGGCAGAATTATCCCTTGTTGTAAACTTCCTGTCAGAGAAAGCTTCAGAAGGTTTGGCGTACCGGTCAGTAAATAAGATCAGCAATCTCTGCAGGGCATAGCCAGGTGGATGGAAAACCGATAGGTATGAACCCACTGGTGTGCAAGTTACTTAAAGGGATCAGAGTGTCTAATCCCCATAAACCGATGTATTCATGTTTGTGGGATGTATCACTGGTCATATGCCTCTTTGACAAATGGCCATATAATGATTTACTATCCGGGAAACAATTATCAGCTAACCTAGCTATGCTTTTGTGTCTATCTGCCTGCAGTCATTCTTCCGATGTGAGGGCTCTGGACCTTACAGGTAGAATATTCACTCCAGAAGGTGTTTCATTTAACATTACTGGCAGGACGAAAACATTGTCACGCAGTATAGAATATAATGCTTTTCCCAGTAATGTTAAATTGTGTTTGGTGCAATGCCTAAAAGCCTATGAAGAATGCACACGGTCCTTGCGACCAGAGGGTTCGACGCAATTATTGATTGCTTTACAAAAACCATTCAAATCAGTATCAGCGCTACAATAGCTAGATGGTTAAAGTCAATCATGAAAGAAGCTGGTATTGATATCCAGTTATTTGGGACACATTCTGTACGTGGTGCCATGGCATCCAAAACTTTTATGTTGGGTTCAACTATTCAAGACATTATGAAATCTGCTGATTGGGCATCATAATCTACGTTTAAACAATTTTATTATAAACTGGTGGGTGATATAACTACGGTGGTATTTGATAAGCGGTACGGTAAACGAGCAATAATCCAAAGCCTCCGGTCCTGTAATCAATTAAACAATTTGCTAGCATGCGCGCCAAGAATTTTAAATCCTATTAAGGACACGGAGGCGAGGATTATCCCACCCGGTTGTATTTCAATATTCTTGCAATAAAGTGCCCACCCGTATGTAATATGGATTCTGTTCAACAGAGACAATGGGTTTTTTCTGTTTTTCATTTATTCCAGGGTCTGAAAAGAAAGCAGAATAAGCGTTCTTCTGGTTGAAGAGGTTGGACAAAGTCCCAGTTCTTAGTTAAAGTTCTTCCACGTTGGAGGATTGCACTAGTGGATTTTATATTTAATGTTTGCACTTGGACTAAAAGATTCGAGCAAAGAAAGAGGTTCATGGGAAGGAGAGGATGGCTCTTATAGGGTCTGATGGGACATGATTGGTGCAAGAGCATCATGGGAAATGTAGTTTGTCTTATGTTGAAACGTTTTTTATTGGCAGCTGTGAGTTTAACAGTAAAGAAAGAGAAGCAATAATCCTGGCCTCCGTGTCCTTAATAGAATTGAAGATTCTTGGCGCGAATGCTAGCAAATTTTTTATGCTGCTAGGTCTAGGGTACTCATTGTACCTTTTCATGTGGCTCAGCGGTAGGCAGCGGGACTGGGCTGCTGTTTACTTGACTGGTTGAGAACAGGGAAGAGCATTTATTTACAGGCTAAGTGTACGTAAGGTGCAGAGGCATAGAAGGTATTCCCCACTGTTCATCCTTAGGATCAGGTTTATGTTTAATGATATTACTAACAGAAATGTCATTACCCCTTCGTCCCTCTCGCCGTGCTGACTCACATAGTGTGGCCCTGTGCCTCCAATCACACCACCCTCCCATACCTTCCTTTTTTCTGTTCACACAGCTTCTATTGGCATGCGCGGTGTATGTGCTCCAACGCTTCGATGCGGTTCTGTTTCTGGGCATGCGGTGCCGGCGGGGTTAGGGAGCTCGCATGGATCAGATTGCGCCCCAGATTCGGAGGCGCCATTGGTTCCATCCGGACTTCAGAGGCGACATGCAGCAGGGAGGCTTGAAGGTGGATAAACCTATTTGCAGGCGCTTCAGGTGAGGGGGCCAAGCCACCTGTAGTGCGGTGGGCTGTGCTCCGGATGGCTTTCAGCACCTTCGGCAGGGCCAAAAGTCTGCTGTGCTTGCCTCCAGCCGGCTACCAAGGCTGATGCTGGTTACCATGGAGACTGTGTCTCCTGGAACTGCTGTCTTGCGGCTGGGCCTGCCCCTGGAACTCCTGGCATTTGCAAGGTGAGCAGCCAGATTACCGGGTTGCGGCTGTGGCCTATTACTTCTAGGGTCATGTGTGCTCAGGATTGGCTCCGAGCTTTTCGTGACTTGTGAGTTGCTGAGTCATGCATGTTTTGTTTTTTCTGGTTCTCACTCCGAATTCAGGCATTCTGGGTCCTATTTATTCTGGGATTGCTGGGTGTCGGTTTGCTTATTGAATGCTATGGAGAAGCGTGGGGCAAAGAGGAGAAGGTCTCATTCCCTGGATTCAGGGGACAGTGGTTCCCATCTGGAGGTTCCAGATAGGTGTACTGGTGTTGTCCTGGATGGGGCTTTGGTCTCCCTGACAACCTTGGTTATGGCCAGAGCCCTGTCTGCCAGCCGTAAAATTAAGCATCCTACGGCCTGGCTGGATGATGATGATGGTGACTCTACTGGCTCTGAGTTATCTGGTCCTGAGAGACATGTGGTGCCTGGTGGGAAGATCATTTCCCGGGATGAGTTGTTGGACATTATGGACCATATTAGAGAGAATTTGGGCCCAGGGTCACCTCCAGGGACGGGGGCTACTGAAGATTTATTTCCCCTATTCGCTAAGCCTACGGCGCTGCCTGGTTTCCTCTGCTGATGGAGAGGAAGGTGGGTCCGGAATGGTGGTTCCCGTTGGTTCCGTTTCCCCTGAGGTTTCCGTGTCTCCAGATGTCCTCCCTGGCTCGCTTCAAGTTGATGGCTTGGTGGTTGAGTGGGAGGTTTGATGTGGCAGGGTCTCTCATCTTCTGTTTCATATTCTGTTCAGGCGATCAACTAGACGGTTGTCTACTAGGTCGTCTTATGTTAGACACTGGAATCAGTTTTAAGCTGCCTGGCAGTTTCTTCCTTTAACTGTATCCCTGCCTCAGGGGCTGGAATTTATTCAGGACGGCTTCCTGCTGGATCTGAGTCCTGCCTCTTTAAGGTGCAATGAGCAGCCATTAAGGCTTTTCGTGCTCCTTGGGTGGGGGGGGGGGGGGTGTCTGGTGGACTATCAGGGTTTGGTTTCCAGGATCTTTAAGGGGTTTTCCCAATCCCTGTCCGGTCCCCCATTTGGTGTGTCTGTCTTGGGATTTGCAGATGGTGTAGTGGGCTCATCAGTATCCCCCTTTTGAGCTGCTGGAGTCTGTGAGGTTACGCTTTCTGACCTTTAGGTATTTTTTATGGTGGCTGTCGCGTCTGCTCACAGACTGGGGGAGTTGGGCTAATTGTCTTTTCTCCCCTTGTTTCGTGTATTCGAAGACATGCTTGTTCTTTGTTTGGTGCGGGGGTTTGTGCCCAGAGTGATTTCTCTGTTTCACCATCAACAGGAAGTGATTTTTCTGGTGTTTTGTCCGGAACCTCAGTCCCCTGAGGAGCTGGCCCTTCGTTCACTAGATGTGCGTCGGGCGGTAAACATTTACCTGGACAGGGTGAAGGGATTCTGGGTCTCTTCCTCTCTGTTTGTGAACTTCGGTCCTGCCCGGAAGGGGGCTAAACCTTCTATTCACACCTTGCGCAGGTGGATCAAGTCTGTGATTTTGTTGGCTTACAGACAATTTGGGTTGTCTTCTCCTTTGGGGAACCAGGGGAGGTTTACTGGGGGCAAGTCTGCTTCCTTGGCCGTGGTACCGGTACCGGGTGCTTCTTGGCAACAATTCTGTCGGGCTGCCACTTGGGCAGTTCCTTTTACTTGTGTCCCAATACAGGCCGGTCCACTGCCCGAAGTCCCGTATTTGTTGGGTTCCCGGGTGCTTGCTTCTGTGTTGTAAACTGTTTATTACCTCTGGATTAAACTTATGGTTGCATTCTGTGTTGTTGTCCTGGTCCGTTTGTTGGCTTGGGTACATCTCACTCCATGAGTCAGCACGGCGAGAGGGACGCAGAGTAATGCTGAGATTAATTACCGGTAATAGCATTACTCTGAGTTCTTCTCTCACCATGATGATTTAGGGCCTCGCTCCCGCCCTTTTTCAGCCCACACCAACTGTATGGTTTTGGGCTTGGTATAGAACAGGAGGTATGGAGGGAGGAGGGAATTTTATACATTGGAAAGTGTGTCTTTGAAGGTCCAGGGGCCTCCCTATGGGAGTCATTACGGCGAGAGAAGGACTCAGAGTAATGATATTACCGGTAGGTAATCACAGCAATACCTACAGTGAAGGGGCCTGAAGCAGCAGGGGAGCAGCCCTAAACGAACAGGTGCTGCCATAAAACGTCAACCTGAAGAAGAGTGAGTAAGGGCGCCGGGGGACTTTGGCAAATAATGTGAGCAATTGTATTGTTGGTATAAAAAAAGAAAGAACAACTTTTTTTTTTTTGTTTTTTTTTTTAAACATGTTTTTATTGGCATTTGTTAATAGTTTCGTTACATATCAGTGTTGGATGGCAATATCGCAGAGTACATGTTTCCAGTCAGGTGAGATCAATCAAAGAAAGAACAACTTTATGACTGATAGAATGTATTTTACATGACTGTAAGATGTGTTTACGTTTGTGATTTCCATTCACTTTTGTAATAATTAAAAGTATAAAAAGAACAGTGGATGGACAGAATGCAGAACAATGTCATACATTCACCCCAGTACAGAGATCTGGGCCTAAATCCATCGTTTTTTTGCTCCCCATGCCGTTCCAGTTTGAACCCAGCCATATGCAAATCAGTCTTGACCCTGCGCCCAATGGGAACAGTCCATCCTGAACTGCCAGGCTAGAGCCTCCCTGGACTGGAAACAAGCATCCTAGGACCGGTTTCAGGGTAATTAAAAGTATATACAGGATTTGAGACTTGGGGCCCGATAAAAATGGCCTGGTGTGTGGGAACACCGGTCTCCAGTTCACCAGCTGGAAAATCTAACTGGTAAAACTAGAGCGATGTTAGACTGCAACTGAAACCCTGCCACTGCCCCCAGCTAACGCCCCATCCACTCCTAAGGTACACAGGTGCATGGTACGCTCACCCCCTGCAAGCATCAAGCGCCCACCCACTGCCACCCTCCTCCTTGCATCTAACCCTTGAACTAATTTCCCAGGTGTTAGTGGAATGGTAGCCGGCATGGAACAGAGAACACCCTGCCGACTTTTACCTGGAAAAAGCACACACTTCCACAGAGCTATTCCTCTTTCTGTGTGAATTAACTTGTAGTTGCTGGATTTAGGGGAGTGGTTACTGGACAAAAATGTAATTCCCAGGTGCATGGTATCCCCACACCTAAATCCAACTGGGTCTAAACAGTCTGTTTCTTTTTTCAGTGACAGTGGATGTCCAACTGATTCTTTAAAGGAGGGTTTGTAGAGCAGACTATCTCGTCTCGAAGGATAAGAGAGGAGAACATCAGAGGAGAAAGGATTAAATAATATTGAGTAGAGAGCCTGGATTTGAGCAATTGCCCGAACTTGTGAGGAAAAGAGATGGCACCAATCTCACAAGACTGTCAGGCTTTGCAAAAGCTGGGGATATGGAAAGGGATTCGATTCAGGGAACCCAGGTGACGAGTAGACCTCTTCTGGGTTTGGTATGAAGAAAGCAGCGGAATAAAAAGGAGTAGGAAGGATGATGCGCAGGATTTTGAAAGAGATCCAGCATGGATAGGAGCCAAGGTAGATAAAAGAGGACAGGAGAAGCACTGCTGACCCCGTGGGCCAAGGTGACAGGATGAGCTGTCTGGTCTTGATGGGCTGCCTGTGGTTCAGCTAAGTTTCAGGCATGCCTGTGCAGAGGAGGTGGTAGTACTCTAGCAGGAAGCTGACCAGAGCTGCAATAGCAGCCCTCCAGCTGTGCAAAGGGCCGTAAGCAGCAATGTGCTGTAGCAATCGCAGAACAAAAAACATGCTGAAACCATAGGAGCCATTGAGAGTTGAGGTTCAAGTCCATCATGATACCTGTTTTGGGCCATCAAAGGGGTTAGGCGAGAGCTGAAGTCCAAGGACCTGAAGGTGTAACTCCAGATTGTAGAAGAGCAGCCAATCACAAGGATCTCACTTTTATCAGGGTTAAGTTTGAGCTGGTGGTGGCTCATTCAGTTCCGCATATCTGAGAGGCAGAGTCATAGGGGGTCATTAGAGGCAGAATGACCAGTGATTCTGAAAAGGATCTGGGTGACATTTGCAAATGAGTAAGAAAGGCAATAGTTCTCTCCATGTGTTCCCATACCTGGCATGTCACTCAGTTTGGTGCTTACTTTCCCTTCATGTTAAAGAATTGTAGATGTTTCAGCACCCAGGCTGCATAGCTAAATACATATAAGGTCCCAGATCGATTGCATTGCAAATGCTTGTTATTTATTGCCTTTCAACTCGATCCCATTAGCCATGAAACTCTATGAAATGGTAATTATGTATAACTCACCAGACTAGTGCTCATGTGCTTTTGGAAGCCTTAAGGAGCATTTGTGGGACTTAGGGTATGGATCCCTACTTACAATATGGGCCACCTTCTGCCTGGCCGGAGTAGGCAAAATCTGGCCCTTTAAAGATGGAGGGGCAGATTTACAATAACTGGCGCATCCCTGCATATCAGCAGGGATGCGGCATTTATTGTGCGTCACGGCTCCACCACCATGGATGCACCGCATTTACAATGCGGCGCACCATGGGGCAAAAATGGACAGATGCGTGAGGCATCTGCTGCCGTAAAGGCGGCGCATTTCTGGAATTGTGTTGCATGTGCGACGCAGCTCCAGCAAGGCTGGGGATGTCCTATCTTTAAAATGCTGCATCAATCCTTACGCCTGCCTCAAGCAGGCGCAGGGTTTTGACGCAGCATGGCCTTACAAGTGGCTGAGTGAAATCTTGCAGATTTCACTCAGCCACTTTTAGGAGGCGTTCCTGCGCCGGAACGCCCCCCCCCCTGTGCCGGAACGCCTACATGTGACGCAGGGCTTTACAACGTGACGCATCTCCCAGATGCGTCACGTTGTAAGTACCCCGCACCATGGCGCTGGCTTTGCGCCGCCGCTGCGTCACAAAAGTGACGCAACGGAGGCGTAAAAGAGGCGCAAGGGGCTTGTAAATCTTCCCCGGAGTACTTTGTGCTCAGGTTGTCAACCTTGATTGCTCTTCCACTTTCTTCCTTGCTCATGAGGTGTATTTGAACAGAAGTAGCCAGTATTCCTGCTTTAAAAAAGCTGCATGGCAGCTGCTCATGTCGCCGACTTCTATTCTTCGCCATTTGACATCGTTTAATTGATTTGAGCGCATCCCCTGCACCTCAGAGCCTCACCATAGCTCCAACAGTTCAGGAAGGACCTCAAGACCTGGATGTTTAACCAATAAGTACAGGGAGCATGATCCAGCAGCAGGACCCCACAGCGCCTCGAGACCCTCATGGGTGAAACAGCCACGCTCTACAAATCCTAATTGATTTCTTTCCTTGCACATCTTGCCATGTGGATTAATGGTTCTTCTCTTATTAAATAATCACTTTTTTGTGTGCATGCACATGAGCACCCCACTCTGCTGTTCCTCGAACAAGTTTGGTGCAATGCAATCCCTCTTCCCCCCACTCCCAAGCTATCCAACCTGTAACTCAGACCATCCAGGTAGATCCCTCCCGTTTTCCCCCGTCCTCCTCTCAGGCCTAAAGAGTGTTTGACCAGCTGCTACAGTCAGCATGAGATATGAACTAAACACATAACAACAGACACTATGAAACATAACAGAAGAGCTGCAGAGTAAATTCTAACCACTACTTATTGTAATTATTAATTGTGCACCTATCTCTAAGACCTCATCCTTTATAAGACTGCTAGGTACTGCACTCCCAAACAAGATAAGAGCACCTCTGCAGGCCTCTCATACACAACTTTAAATGTCTTCCCACGTACCATATTTTGCATCATACGATGCACCTTGGTGACCCCCAGTGAGTTATGAAACACTTCATAGATGCTACAGTACACTAAAACCATGCTGGGCGCCTTACCCGAAATCTTTTTTTAAATTATTTATGCCTTTGCTGCTCATTTTCAGTTTTTAGGCCAATCAAAGTTCACACATATTGGCAGAAAAGGAAACAGAGGCAGATGAAAGACACGACTTGCTCAAGATTAAAGGCAATTTGGTGAAGTAGGAATGTAGGACTGTGAGGCTAGACGCCGTATTTCCCTTGAGGTACAATTCAATGTAGATTGTTTCCTAGTCCTGTTTTATTATTTTGCACTTACTACCAGCATTTAGTTGGATTCTTAGTACTTCCTATCTTTGCAAAAAAACAGAAGTTCAGGAATATATTCAAAGATAATTACTCAAGAGCATACCATTTGTGCACATGAGGAGGTGAGATTTAATTTGCTTCTTACTTACTACGCAACAATTGGAAGTGGTTCTGATATTGTAGCTTGGGGACTGCTCTGATTTTGTTGGCTACCCTGCTAAGTTGTTTTTAGGTCTCGCCTGACCCAGCGCATGCGCTGGTCTGGCGAGACTTATTGAGAGGGCTCCAAAAAGTGCTACCAGGCCACCCTAGAGCTACAGTGCAGGTGCGCGGGCACGCGCGCCGCGCTTGACCGCGATTACTTTCACTTTCGCGGCCGCACAATCATACTCTTCCTGTGGCTTGTTTTCCCCCCCACGTGGTGTCTGCTTTACGGTGTTTCCTGCAGAGCGCCTTTGTTTTCTTCGGCTCGCCCAGCTTGCAATAGGTGTTACAGGTCCTGCTCACTGTTTTCCCACCTCACGGCAAGAGCACTCTCCCGAAAATTACTTCCGAGATGGCCCTGAAGGCATGGTTGGCCCCTACTATGTTGCGCTCCCCACTCAGATATAACCCTTACAAAAGTGTGTTAGCTTTCCTTTTATTTTTGCAAATAACCGCTGTATCATGATGTTGAGTGACGTTACTTTATTTATAAGTTATAACCCAAAATAGACACTCTTGCGTTGTAATGCACTTATAAACTCTCAAAAGTTGTGGAGTTGAGCAAACGGCAGAATTGAGCGGACAGCGCCACTGTGTGTCTTGAAGCATCACGAAGTTGCAGTGTGAGGTGGAGGTCATTTTCTTTTTCTTGGGTAACAAAAGTAACATACGTGCAAATTTTTACCTCGGTTATCTTTTTGGCAACTTTTATGCTGCATGAGATGTATGCACTGTATAATAGTTACGACAGCCTTCAGCCTAATTTTCCATTCACAGTGGGTGACATTTGCAAGAGAATCCTTTTGTTGTTGCTTCTTACAAAATCATGGGGTTTTAATTGCATTGCTCCGTTGTATAAGCTAATAGCTGTGTCACGTGTTTTCATTCGTTGGCCAATAATCAAAGTTAAGGCATTTCGTCTTTTTTAATACTTTAATTATGTTGGTCGGCATCTATGTGCAGCCACATGTGCTTCTTTCTATGGAAGGACTCTTTAACAAAGGAGTTTATTGCCTCATTAATCCAACCGGTGTCCAAAACAGTCTTATTTAACAGGGTTGCAAACATTGTCTTGTTCTGTTCATAGCAGGAAGGCACAGAAACACATTTTTATAACGGCAATCCATTTCAAACTGAACCAGAGCAGGCACTCTGGAGCAGTTCAGTGGGTTTAAATGAAAATAATTGTGTGGGAATGCTGAACAGAATCTGGGTATTCAGAGAGTCACCAGTTCATCAGACCTCCTTAAGATGTGCTGTCTTTTCTTTAATACTGATTTTATGCCCCACAAACCATTGTATTACCAACAGCTTTTAAGGTGCACTGAAGACAGGGGAATATGTTCATAATTATATTTTTTGTTGCATTTTTTTGTGGTAATTAATTTAAGATATTGCTGTATGTGGGTCTAGCCCCTCTGCTAGAGGTCCTATGTGCATCGTCTAGACTTCTGCCCACAACTAATGCCAGTCCAAATGTATAGCTGTGAAACTATTCATTGCGCAGTTTACACACACAGAAGAGACTTTCCCTTTTGAGATCTTTCAAACTACAGTTCTTTCATTTACATGATATAGGTAAACAAGTTGCTAAACTTTCAACAAACAAAACTCTGTAGAGAAAAATATGTTCACCAGCTATGAATTGTGTGTAATTTTAGCAGAAAAGTACACCTTTTTCGATGCAACAGACCCTGGAGGTTCCTACTACTCCCCTTAAAACAATGCAGCCCCCAGGCACATGCTGTCCTTGTTCCTCCACCTTTTAGTTGTTGTTCTTTATGTTCAGCTCTAGTCTCGCCGGTAGTGTAACATATGGTGATTTGCTTTACAAGGAACGTTTTATAGCACATGATAAGATCTCGGCTCTTTAAAGAGCCACCCTGTTACACTCTTTCATCCGTTTCCCTAAAAGTTGCGAAAGATGTGCTTTAGGATTAAACCATTTCACATAAACGAACAAGCAAACAATTTAAGCTAGCAGGTTAAAAAGGAGAATGTTGCCGCTCGTATGAGGCAAGCTTATTATGTATAAATCAATATTAACTTATGTTTTGCATGTGAGCAGGGACAGCTTATACACCATACAACCTCATGCTACACGTCCACAGTATTAGACCGGGACATATTAGCATGTCATGCGAGGACGCCTGTGTACGTGACGAGGATGATGTTAAGGATATTATCATGTCCTTCCAACAACCATCTACATCCCTCCATCCATTTACCCACCCACTGT
The DNA here is from genome assembly GCF_964204655.1 of Triturus cristatus. NCBI lineage: Eukaryota > Metazoa > Chordata > Amphibia > Caudata > Salamandridae > Triturus > Triturus cristatus. The sequence continues at coordinate 74,729,394 of NC_140580.1, read as the reverse complement.
CTTTCCAACACTCACCTCCGTCCATCCATCCATATATATATTCCCCATGCAGGTGCATATTATGCAAACATACATATGTACCTAATGGATATTAAAGATAGGTGACATGCATGCACTATATTTGCTAGATAATAAACATGTAAATACACGTATCAACAATGTAACTAAACACACTCATACACAAGCAGGCACGTACAAACGTCCAGTTGTGCTTAGTGCATTTTGGAGCCAGCACTATAACCTTTTCAGGCTTTGACGCCAGCATATTCCGATTTTGCTTCATGATGAAGTCGGCATAACTAGTGGATGGCCTATCTTGCCATAAGCATACCTCAAGGTTGGTGTATCTTGGCGTAAACATATCTTGTTATCAGTATATATGGTGTCTAACATCCTGATATGGGCTTTCTATTCTGTGCAGCTCTCGCCCCATCTATCCACCATGCCTCAATTCCACTCCACCACCACACAATTCCATAACTGACTATTCCCATCAAACCCACATAATTCCATTTCACAACACATACATCCACTTCACTCCAAACCACAACACACTGGTGAAAGACATTGCCATTTACAACACCAATAGCTCTAACTCTTGCAAATGCGAGACCTACTGGCATTGCCAATGCTTGTTATTAGAGCGATCATTACCAGCAATGTGGTAAAGTGAAAATTAGTTGTCCGCCTTAGTAAGTTTACCATATTTCAGTCCTGTCATGGTATTTGTGTAGCACTGATTACCTTAACTGGGCCTGTTTTTAACCACTCCCAATTTTCACACATAAGAAATTCAGACTAAGGTTGTTATGTTATGATTTACTGTTATGTACTAGTCTCGCGCTCTTCTTATTGTCCTTGCTACACTCCTCCACGTGAATAAATGTTCTAGAGCGTTGGACGTGGATGCAGTGTCTAGGAGAGAGCGGAGGCGTTTCTCTGCTGATGCCGTGTTTATCTAATAAACACATTAAATTACATTCCTGTCTCCGACCTTAACTTTACCATTGGTGACGAGTGGAACAGGAAAGAACCTACGCATCAAATTCGCTTTGCCGTCCGTGATGATCTACAATGATTTAACTGCAGACCCAGCGACCGGAAGCGGACTTCAACATTCGTGTAGTGGCAGTTCCTTCTCTGGATTTTCTGCCCTCGACGATGTACTGAAGATTACCACAGGTCGTATTTGTCTGTTAAAGTAATTTTACTTACTTTATCTCTCTCCTTTGACTGTGTGATTGTTTGAAGATTCAACCGTCTCTACGCGAGTGCTCTTAACTTTCGCGTCTCGTTCATCGGAACACCAGCAGAGTTCGCCTTCCTATTCGTTACGCCTTCATGCTGTGACGTCACAGTTCACGTTGTGTGAACTTAGCGTGCCACCATCTTCACAGGCACCTACGTTTACTGCATTGCACTGCAATTCAGCGATTATTATTATTACAATATGCACACGCGGTGATGCGCACACCCAATTACGAGTGCATCTAGTCTACGAGTTTCCTACAATATACACGGTGATGCGCACACCCTTTTTAGACTGTTTTGCATATTTATAACGCGCATTTTTCTACTTGTGCTGGAGATCAAAATATTTGCATATAGCTTGCATCGTGATGCGCGCACCTAATTACTAGCGCATCCTGTCTACAGGTTCTCTATAAACAACACGGTGATGTGCACACCTTTTTACAGTCCTTGCACATCTGTGAAATTAATTGTTTTTTTTATTTTTTATCTGTAATACTCACAATTGTGTTGCTCCTATTTTGTTTAGTGCACAATATTCTCACAATCCTACAGTGATGTGCACACTCAGTTAGTGCATTATATACAATTTCTTTTCATCTCAGCAGTGTGGCATCCACACTTCCTTAACTACTATTCTACATTTGAATAATAGAGTTATTTTTTTCTCTCTTGTCTAACTTTCAATATGACAAGTCAAAATTATTCAATCCAGCCTCCTCAAGCATTCTGGCCTGCTGGTTCTGATCCATGCATGAAGTGGTCAGAATGGAAGGCCTATTTTCTCAACTTTATTGACACTATCGATGAAGATGGGCAAATGACACCAGAGAGGAAAAATAAACTTTTATTACATTCTGTCGGTCCAGGAGGGTTAAAAGCTTATGAAGGAATGACCAAATCCTTAGGAGGTGGTGATGCCAACGTATTCGATGCTATAATGAATGATTTTGACACATACTTTGCACCTAACGTTTGTATCGGAATTGTGAGGTTTAAATTCTTTCACAGGAAACAAGAAGCTAATGAAACCATTGATGAATATGTTTCTGCTTTGAGAAAACTTGCTGATGACTGCAAGTTTGACCATTTAGTTGATCAATTTATCAGAGATCAAGTGGTAATGCACAATAATGATCCTGCTGTACAAGACAGGTTGTGGATAAATGGTGATGCTGAGTTAAAAGATATTTTGAGCGCTGTAAGAAAAACTGAAATGTCTAGTCGCAGTGCTAAATTGCTTAAACAAGATGCCGCCATTGCAGAAAACTCTGCAGAAGTTGTTAGCAAAATCAAAGCCAAAATGTCTACTTCCAAAACAAATAATTTTGTAAAATATAAAAATGACACTACAAAAAAAAGGAGTACAACCATAACACCAATTTTAGGTGCTATCGTTGTGACAGTCCTTCGCATTTAGCTTCGAGTAAGACATGTCCTGCCTTAAAGCAACGATGTTCAAATTGCGGTATTGTGGGTCACTTTACCAAAGCTTGTAAGAAGAAAAACAAAAAGAAAGTTAAGTGTCTAGATGAAGGTGATTCAAGTGAGTGTGAAGATAGTTTTAAGAAACTTACCATCAACGATTCCAGTAATTCACAAAGTTTAAACCCTAAGGAGTTATTTATTTGGAATATTTATGACAGCAATAATAGAACCTTAAAAAAACCTTTGTGTTCCATGCTCATAGGTGGGATTTCAGTACAAATGTATGCTGACTCAGGTTCACCATATAAGATTGTGGATGAAGAAACATGGAAATCTCTTTTTGTGGCACGTTTAGGTGATAAACTTCTGGAACCTGATATTCAACCAGTTGGGTTCTCTGGAGAGAAGATAGACATGGTTGGGTGTAGGCTGTTGGTCTTTAAATTCAAGAATAGACAGACTACCAGCAAGCTATATGTTGCCAAGAAAGGAACTTCAGTTTTAGGCTGGAAGGATCAGGGCAAATTAGATATAATTCTCAATCCTAACAGTCCAGATCCTGTCATGGTGCTTAATGAAGATGATTCGCTTTGTAAAGAAATGTTAGAGAAGTTTCCTAAAGTTTTCAGTGGAAGTATAGGAAATCTTAATGATTTGAGCATCGCATTATATTGAAATCTGATGCTTGCCCAAAAATTCCCAAGGTCAGACAAATTCCTGTTCTCCTCAGAGATGATGTTGAAAAAGAACTAGAGAAATTAGTTAAAGCAGACATTATTGAACCCATTGAATCCGCGGAGTGGATTTCTCTGATTGTATTAGCCAGGCGTTGTAACGGCAAATTAAGATTGTGTGTTGACCTTAGACATCTTAATAATAATAATATAGTAGATAAATTCCCTCTTCCAAAAATCTCGGAGATGTTGTCCTTAGTGAAAAATGCAGAATGGTTTTCCTCAATAGATCTTTCTGCTGCTTATCATCAGATTTCTCATGCGGATGAGAGCAAACAGTTAACAGCCTTTATTACCCCTTTCGAGTGTTTCCAGTATAAGAGGCTTCCTTTTGGCTTAGCCTCTGCGGTGTAGTGAAGATCGTTATCTATATATGTACAATGCTAAGTTAGCACAACCGCGTTAGATGTTAGAAAGCCCTCTTGCCGCTTTTGCTGCTTTTGCACACAACACTGTAGTCACATGTTATTAAATTGAGAAATGCTTACTCGACTTTGCTTCACATGAGAACTGTCTGTTGTTCACATCCAGAACAGTGAGCTGCGACCTTGGTCTGTACACAGTGTAAAGAAACAGTCTGGGTCGCTAGACGGTGCATGTTGTTGGGTTCAGGTTGATCGGCCCACTATTTTAGCCATAACACGCACGCAGCTGCAAATGCCTGAAAGTCGGGTGCTTTTAATATTGCAGTGTTACATGTTTTCATTATATTCGGAAGAAGAGCTTTCCCAGGAGCAGAGCCTAGCTGATCCTGTGATGTGATCTCACTGAGCTGATCTTTACGGTATGGGGTTCCCCATTCAAGCCTAGAGATCTTTTACTAGTCTAATAATAATACTATTAGTTTGCTAGAGAAAGGAAGGTGGCTTAGATCCACTGTCATTTTAGTATGATTACTCCTTTCATTTTCTATGGTATCGTAACTATGCTGATGGTTTTGATTTTAATCGTTTGTCTGCTTATGTTAGCCAAACTGCTGCATCTTAGGACACAAGGTTTATAAAATAAACTCTTTAAACTTTACCGTGTCTCTGTTTATTCTGTTGTGGACTGATATGAGAATAATTACGAACAGGTATTTCTGATTCCCACCATTCCTGAGAAATACACTAAGTCGCTTGTTCTGGGTTGTCTATACATTGGGACTGCCGAGCTAAACCTCGGATAACGAATGGGACACTGATGCTGGTCGGATAAGGGGTTCTGGGTTCTGAGGTGAGTTTTTTGGTACACCACAATTCACTGAGGGCCTGGGTTCCTGCGCATAGTTCTGTGCATAAGCAGAATCCCTGCAACATGGCGCACCTAACGTTTAGTCTATTGATTTGAAACGCCTTAGTAGTGCTTATATTAGTCCACGACACCCTCACTCTAGTTTCCGGTTGACGGGAGTGACGGTTTAACCTACCTGTGTTTCGACTAATAGGTTCTTTCAAGCTTGATCATTAAAAAGGTTATTTTTACTGAACCCCAGTGCTACTGTTGATATCGTTGATACTCTTTAGTGTGTCCTGATGGCGATTGACATAGCCGTGCATAGTCGTGCACCTCTGCGCCGTCATTTGACGACGTATGGGGTGCCAGATGATGGGATGGCTGTAATTTTTGTGGTAAGCGCTGATGCGTCATACCCGTATGAGTTGTTTTACTCATGGGTGACTTTTCCGGCGGTAGATGACGATGATACGTTTCATACCTATACTGCCACACAGCTGCCTGCGGTCTATACCCCATATAGGACACAAGAAATTCCAATCTCTGCCTGGCAGCATACTATCTGGTTTAATGGCGCCCTTCCCCATGCGGTTGCACCGGCGAGAATGGGCCCATTGTCTATTGCAGGGGCCACATGGCCTGTGCTGGCCGGCTTTACGCCTCATCCCCGCTATCTCACGGTGGCGGTGGCTGAGTTGCGGGTACTACACACAGCCCTCATTACAGTACATAGGGCTTTGGTGCAGTATGTGTCACGCAACGTGCAGGTGGGGGCACCTGCTGTTGCGGGACAACCTACGGACCACCACGCGGTGGTTATTAGTCCTGTTATGGTTAATTTGGTGGTCGGCAAGCACCCCCAAAGTAAGGATGAATTTCCTTATTGGCTTGCTGAGAAATTTGACCAACTGGAAGCGGTTTATCCAAATACCACACCTGTGGAGAAGCACAGGATCCTCACCATTACTTTGTCTAAAGACCTGGTCCCGGATATGGCCGATTGTGACAACTGGGGTAAGGTCTTTGCCACGACCTATTCGAAGTGCTATGGTACTCCGTCTATGTCTGTGCTACCATCCGTCATCAAAAAGGAGAATCATGGTGCGGAGGCTGCTATTGAATTGGGAATGAGGCTTGTCGACAACTTCGATGTGGTATGCTCCATGGTAATGGGCAACCTCAAAGGAGATGCCATGCAGTTCCAAGTTGCAAATATGATGGACCGCGTGGATGACGTCGACAAGCCCAAAGAGTTCGCTCAAGTAATTGTGAAGGCATATAGGACCGTGGGTCGTAGTGCCTTGGGTGTAAAACTGACTGTGATCATTCCTGATATAGTACAGCAAACTAAGGTGAGCTCGTCTACAAAAGACGAACGCCCCAACTTTCCTAAGCAAAGTTGGAGAGGTAAGAAGCAGGGGAAACAGCAACAGAAACAAGGGTCCCGTCCTGCCTCACCGGTACAGTCGTCTACCGAACGCACATATGATCAAGCCGCTTTATGCCTTGGTACAACCTACTTTTTCCAAATCTTGTTGGCTGCCAGAGCATTCAGCTATATTGCAGTCATTGCAAGCTGATCTTCTTGCTTCTAAATACTTATTGACGCGTGATAACCACACTAACCTGGTCATAAGAATTGTGCCAGGTGCAGTGGGTTTCACATACTTAACGTTCAATGAGGGCGACACCGTCCCCATTGCTTACAAATCTCACTTGTACACTTCGGCTGAACTGCGATTTTCTGCTGTCGAGAAAGTTCTGACGGCAGTGCAGATGGCGATTCTGAAAGCACAAGCGCTGTCGCAAGGTAAACGCATGTTGGTGGTAACACCGTATCCTGCCCTTGAGGCGGTGACGAAGGCTAGTGTACCAAATTCTAAGGCTTTGCATTCAAGGTGGATACAATGGGCCACTTCCTTGACATCGCCTGACGTCACATATATCTTTGACGCGGCACTTCAGACTCAGGAGTTTTTGCAGTATGAATTCGTTCATCCGGCTCCTCTGTCCTTGCGCCCGCTCGAGTATTACCATTGTGTCATTTACACTGACGGTTCTGCGCAACCGGCAACTGGATCAAAGCACGCCTCTTCAGCGGCTTGCGCCATTGTGGTCAGTGCTTTCGTAAATGGAGAATTCCAGTCCGATGTCGTGCATACGCAGTCATTGGGTGATTGCACCGCGCAGTTGGCGGAGCTTCGTGCTCTAGTGCTAGCGCTAGAGTTTGCTGATCCACGAGTCACTACCCTTATAGTGAGTGACTCCTTTTATTGTGTTCAATCATACAACGACAATCTACATTTTTGGTCTCAGAATGACTACCATGATTCCAAAGGTAGCACGATTAAGCATAAACTGCTTTGGGTTCGAGTGGCAGATCTTAAAGACCGTCTGCCTCTCGTGAATGTTGTTCACACTCTTGGTCACCAACGAGTTGGTGTCCACGCTGTCGGCAACAGCCTGGCTGACGAGGCAGCAAAAACAGCAGTGGAAACATACTTGGTAGCAGCAGTTACAAGATCCAAAAGTAAGATCGATGATGACATCTTGGCAGCTATTGCTGCTACAGAGCAGGGAAAGAAATTTCCGAGAGGTTTCCCTTCTCGTTACCATTATCGCTTAAGTCCTGATAACGTCCCATTAGTGAGGATTAATGACGTTGGTGACAGATTGATTCCCAACGCGGACTGCAGACCATCTTTGATATTAGCGGCTCACGAGGGCATGGCGTCCGCACATGCCAGCGTTGCAGCTACTGTATCTCTGCTACAACAACGTTACTGGTGGTGCGGTTTGTATAAACAAGCCAGAGCTTATGTTCTTAATTGTGACATTTGCCAGCAGATTAAACCTTCAACTGCGGCGCGCCCACCACAAACTCAGTTGTACATATCTAATAAACCAATGGGTTGTGTTTATTTAGATCATTGCGGTTCATTTACCTCTGATACTGCGTACAAATACATCTTGGTTGCAGTTGATTCGTGCACATGTTTTCTGTGGGTGTGGCCACAAAGGAGTGCTGATTCTCGCACTGTCATAAAGGATTTGCGTGTCTTTGTTGGAAGTTTTGCATGTGGTACTTTTCATTCTGATCAGGGCCCTGCGTTCGCCTCTAAGGCGTACAAAGAAGCCATGAGAAATTTGGGGGTCCAAGTCAAATTTTCGTCTCCATACCGGCCTGAGGGTAATAGTGTGGTGGAGCGAATGAACCGTGACTTAAAGCAATCTTTGACAGCCAGAGTTTTAGGTACTGGCCGGAACTGGCTAGCCCACTTGTATGACGTGCAACGTGCACTTAATAATCTCCCTAGAAGGTCTCTGGGTGGGCGGACCCCATACATGATGCTCTTTGGCATACAAATGTTTGTCCCGGACCTTGATGGTCTAGACATGGCGGCGTCGGCCGCACCCTTTGACATAGATGAACACTGTGCTGTCTTGCAGAATCTTCAAGAAGCCAGAGACAGTCGAGAGAAGGAACACGTACCCTCCTCATCTGATGCTGCGCTTCAGGTTCCGGTAGTCGGCTGGCTACCTCGAGTTGGTGATCTGGTCTGTGAGAAGGTGGAGAATAAGAAGGAGTTCGGCCCCTCTTATCATGCACCAGTTCCAGTGCTTGGAGTACAGGGTACTAGAACAGTCATTTTACCTCCACTTCCTGGTCGAAAGGATAACAGGTATTTCTCAACTGACAATGTCAAGCTACAGCGAGTGGCCGATTCTTCTTAGTATGACTCCGGCGGTTTCTTGCCCTTCGATGCTGAGAAATTCTGTTGTGGCCCGAGCTTCTAACACAGTGCCTGATGTTTCCATCGAGATGCATACGGTTACTGGTCCTTTATTGCCACCGACACCTGGTGATCTGCCTGAAGATGTTGAGTAGGCTTATCCTGCGGATGTTACATTGCCTGTTTTACAATCCACCACAGTTGCCCGCTCACAAGACTCTTTTGACTCTAATTCAATGACTTCCATTGCCCCGTCCAAAGTTTCGATTTTTATACCCTGGTTCAAAAGACATTTTTTAATTCCCCCTTGGACTTACATTTGGCTGGTGCTCATATGCATTTTTTTGTTTATGTCCATTGGCTTTGTGGTAGTGTTTTTCAGACTAATCAATGGACACTACCTGAAAGAAAGATCTACAATTCGACTAATTGATGGAACTTTGGCCCCCCACTCCTTATCACATATTATGAAAAGGGACCAGACTTTTGTGAACATTACGGCCTGGCCTGTACGTGATGGGATCGCTTGGGATGCTGTAAAATTTCAAATTCATGGCCCCACTGAAGTAATTAATGTGCCAAATGTATTTCGTGTTTCTATGGGTGATGTCGTTAAGCAGAACATCCACTCTGATGACTGGGATGTTCAAGCCATAGAAGCACTGTTTTCTGATTTGAAATATTATGCTGCATTTGATGCTGAGGTTTTTTATTTAGATACTGCTAATTATGATGAGCAATTCTGTTATCAACATTATGGCACGGATTTCCTGCACAAAGCAAATACGTTTAGACATTTTTTAAATTATACTCAATGGGAACACTGTCCCGCCCCTAGGATGGGCAGCTCTGCCACGTTAGTGGACAAATTCACCTATTTTTCTGATTTTAGTGTGTCAAATCCGGCCTCTTTTTATTTTAAGGTTGCGCCTGAGTCTGCTTCTAAAGTTAGACTGACACACACCAAATTGTTGTATTCCAAGTCCTTTATGGACGAGTTGGCAATTGGAGGGTATGATCTATGGAAAGCTACTATCGATCTTAAATCGGTTTGGGGCTCCAAACCGTGGCAAGTACAGGGAACAGAAGCTTTGCATTGTGCCTGTCTTATCCTGAATCACATGTTATTTTTAAATTCGTCCATTTTTCAGACCACCTGTTTTGGATTGGCTACTTCTAAGAAATTAAATTCTCCCTCCATTCCGGGTCTGGGTGCTTATCCTAATTGGGGTAATCATACGGATCTGTCCCTTACTATGTTGCAGACATATGTTTCCAACACATCCTTCAATATTTCTGGATTGAATCCGGAAGGGTGGTTGGTGTGGCAGACGAGTTCGGACTCCTGTCAACATCGGTTTCTGGATTTAAGGCAGGGGTATACACAGGTTCGTGTAGACCCCCATTTTGAATCTTCTCACACTGTAACTACCTACTCAGTAGGGAAGTTATGCCAGTCTTGGCTGCAACATTCCACTTTAGTATCTGTTAAACTTCATTTAGCACGATTAAATAACAAAATAGATTTGAATGATTTTGTTAAGGGTCCTGCAGTTGGCAGGTCCAAAAGATGGGTGTATGCTGTTTATAACGAAGTTTGTAAGTTATCACAAATTGAGGCTGCATCCAGATTACGTGCTATTGATCAAGCCAATATGGAAAAGGTGTTGGCTGTTATAGATAATAGCATTAACACCCTGTCTTCAAGAATTTATACTTTGGATCATATAGTGTCATCTGTGGTAGACATTGTGCAGGATGATTTGTCTGTATTATATCATGGTCAAAATCAATTGCGTTCTATTATGCAATTTGCATGGACCTTGCAAACGTTATAGGCAGGGAAAGTCCCTTGGGATTACATGAACACTTCATCTTTGTTCCTTCCTTTTAATTTAACTGCGAAACAACAGTTCATGTCCATGAAAGATGCTACATATTCATTACTACACATTGAGAAATTAGAACCTTTGCCTTTCTCTGTTGCTGAATTGAATTCTGCTGTGTGGCTTATACATGGGTTAATCACGTTACCGTTCCCCCTGTTTAAGTTCAGTTTGTGCATGAAACGTTATGCGCTAGGCAGATATGAACAACTTGGTACTGCCTTCCTGCACTAAGTTTTGTCACTCCCATTCACGTATAGATGTGTGAGAGACGGCAAGGAGGTTTACTTGAAAGGTGAAGAGTGCACTTCCAGTCCGGATCACTCTGTAGTGTGTAGGCACATTCAATTGCATGGTGCATGTAATGTGCATGCTCCTAATTTAGCTTGCGTCCTGAAAGGGATCCCTGTGCCAGTTATAACACCGTCTTTTATGCCGCTTGCTAACGGTAGTTATTTGCTGTTAAATAATGAAGCTTGCTGTGGGATGTTAGTGGGAATTCCCTACATTGTGACTGTATCACAGAGAGTAGTTTGCTGTAATAACGTCCTTTCCCGCCCCCGCATGGTCGGCTCGATGTATCCATCTGGCCTTCCATTCCAACCTTGAAAGCAGAGTTCAATAAGATGAGCAGAATAAGGGCTCTATTGTCTCAAAAAAAAGTCGCGTTGACTTCATCCCGGGAAACATTTGTCCTTCACGTAGCAAACACCCGCACTGAGGTGCAAGCGCTTTTGAATACCACTTCATTTTGGGACCCTGATTCAGACTATCTTTAATGCCTCGTCAACAAGTGGCCTGGCTCATTTTTTTAAAATTGTGGGCTCCGGCCTCGTGACCTCCTTTCAAACTATTTTTGGTGTGATCCCGGCATTTTTTCATTCTATTTTTTCCATCGTCTTCGGAGGTCTCCCTTTACTTCTCGCCCTCATAGCTGGAATTCTTTTGTTGATCTGCACACTGCGCCATGGATGCACATCTTGCGTCACACGACAGCATGTCCCGGCTGCTCCATCTTCGTAACCGGATGCTTGAATACTGTGGCACTTTACCACTGGCAACCTATGGATTGTTCTTCCGGTTTCCCTACTTTACTTGTGTGCAGCCCGTCTTTCATTGCCTAGACTGTCCGTTCCAATGGGCTCTGGATTTGTGTCTGTCGAACTCGGTGTCTCCTGCCCCGGATTATGATCGACTGATGAGCCACTTAGTGGCTAATGAGTTGGACTGTTCTGGCGTCAGGATTATGGCTTGTGGAGCAGCACATGGAGTCCTTGGGAATTGGAACATCGGAACGGCTGCGATTGACTTCTTAGCGAGAAGTTATCTTGAAGAACACGCCAGTTGTCCTCATCTGGTGCTGGAGGCTCTGGTGGTTGAGGAGCATGTACGTTCCTTCCCCATCCTGAACTGGATGGCAGATAATTTTGCGGAACGTTCCAATGCTTTCCTCTTGGAAGCTGTTGCAACTTATTGTGCTTATACATTGATGGATTGACTTTTGTACTTTCAGTTCGTCCTACGTCCTTCAATGATTTTTTTTTATCCTTAACATGGGTTTTTTCACTCCTTTTAAATTTTTTCTTTTATTTTTTCTTCGAACTTTTTCACTTACCTTATATGGACTTACAGTTCATGCCCTTGGTTCCGTTCTATCAAACTTGAACTCTGCGTTCTTGCAAGTGCACCCCTACTGGTTGGTGGTCCGATCAAGGGGGGGTGTAGTGAAGATCGTTATCTATATATGTACAATGCTAAGTTAGCACAACCGCGTTAGAAAGCCATCTTGCCGCTTTTGCTGCTTTTGCACACGACACTGTAGTCACATGTTATTAAATTGAGAAATGCTTACTCAACTTTGCTTCACATGAGAACTGTCTGTTGTTCACATCCAGAACAGTGAGCTGCGACCTTGGTCTGTACACAGTGTAAAGAAACAGTCTGGGTCGCTAGACGGTGCATGTTGTTGGGTTCAGGTTGATCGGCCCACTATTTTAGCCATAACACGCACGCATCTGCAAATGCCTGAAAGTCGGGTGCTTTTAATATTGCAGTGTTACATGTTTTCATTACATTCGGAAGAAGAGCTTTCCCAGGAGCAGAGCCTAGCTGGTCCTGTGATGTGATCTCACTGAGCTGATCTTTACAGTATGGGGTTCCCCATTCAAGCCTAGAGACCTTTTACTAGTCTAATAATAATACTATTAGTTTGCTAGAGAAAGGAAGGTGGCTTAGATCCACTGTCATTTTAGTATGATTACTCCTTTCATTTTCTATGGTATCGTAACTATGCTGATGGTTTTGATTTTAATCGTTTGTCTGCTTATGTTAGCCAAACTGCTGCATCTTAGGACACGAGGTTTATAAAATAAACTCTTTAAACTTTTACCGTGTCTCTGTTTATTCTGTTGTGGACTGATATGAGAATAATTACGAACAGGTATTTCTGATTCCCACCATTCCTGAGAAATACACTAAGTTGCTTGTTCTGGGTTGTCTATACATTGGGACCGCCGAGCTAAACCTCGGATAACGAATGGGACACTGATGTTGGTCGGATAAGGGGTTCTGGGTTCTGAGGTGAGTTTTTTGGTACACCACAATTCACTGAGGGCCTGGGTTCCTGCGCATAGTTCTGTGCATAAGCAGAATCCCTGCAACAGCGGCTGCTATTATTCAAAGATTGATGTACCATTTATTTGGCCAAATCAAAAACGTGAGATGTTTCCAAGATGATATCCTTGTGTTCGGAGCTAACAGGAACGAACACGACAAAATCCTTAATGAGGTCCTCACTATTCTATTAAAGGGTTAACTGTTGAGCATTCTAAGTGTAAGTTTGCTGTGAAATCTATCATATACTTAGGTCACACGATCAGTAAAGATGGTATTTCTCCCAAACGCTCTTTAATCAATGCTATTCGTGATGCACCCAACCCCAGAAACAAGGAGGAAATTCGGTCTTTTCTGGGGCTAGCTGAATTTTATTCCAGATTTGTAAAACAAATTTCTTCAAAAATGTTCTACATTAGACAACTCCTCAAGAATAAAGTAAAGTTCTTTTGGAGCACTGAATGTCAATCTGAATTTGATAATATCAAACGTGCCATTGTAGAAGCCCCTGCTCTAAAGGGATTCGATCCTGACCTAGACAATATCGTTGCTGTAGATGCTAGTAACATGGGTTTGGGTGGTGTATTATCTCAAATAGGACCTGATGGAAATGAGAACATTGTTGGTTATGCTTCTCGTGCTTTGTCTCCTTCTGAAGAAACATTTTCCGTCTTTGAAAAAGAGACCCTCGCATGTGCTTGGGCTATGGACCATTTTCGATCTTTTATTTGGGAAAAGTCCTGTGTAATACGTACTGATCACAAACCATTAGTCAGCTATTAACAACAGAAGGGATTTTGAATGCTTCAGCTAGAATGGCGAAATTGTGCATGAGGTTACAAGACTACATTCACCAGATCATGTATGTTCCTGGAAAAAAGAATGTTATTGCAGACTTCCTGTCTAGATTACCTATTGAGATGCATGAGTGTGATTCTTATGACTTGGACGATGAACAAGTTGCTTTGATTCACAATCAAGGGTTATCCAACTTTGATGAAAGAGAATGGTCAAATGGTTTTAAACTTGATGCAATTTTACAAAAGTTGATCACTTTTATAAATAATGGTTAGCCTCGCAAAAACAAACTTCCAGATGCCTTTAAAGCCTTTTGGGAAATAAGACATGAGCTTTCTGTCACCAATGGGTCTATTTTCAGAGGTGATAAGGTTATTCCTCCTCTTTCAATGAGAATGAAAATTGTTAAACTTTGTCATGAGGAGCATAGTGGCATTTTTAAAACTAAGCAGAGGGTCAAGCAATGGTTTTGGTGGCCGGGCATTGATGTCTTAATTGAGCGAGTTGTTCGTGAATGTTTACCTTGCTGTAATTATGACAAATCTTTAGTCACTCTGAGACCAAAATTAGGTGACTCTTTTATCCCTGAAAAACCATGGCACACTGTTGCTATTGACATTATGGGTCCAGTTGGCGTGGAAAAAAAATATTATATTATAGCACTCATTGACACCTTTTCTAGGTGGCCTTTCATTAAGGTTGTTAACAAAATTGATTCTGAAGAAGTTTTGACATTTCTTGACAGAACATTCATTGAAGAAGGTTTACCTGTTCAAGTTATTTCCGACAATGGAGTTCAATTTATGTCCAATTTAACCCAAGAGTATTTTAAGAGAGCTGGCATTAAACATAGGACGACTTCGCTTTACAATCCTTCTGGTAATGGCATGATTGAAAGATTCAATAGAGTTTTGAAAAGTTCTATTCAAATGGCCGTTCAGAACAGTTGTGATTGGGAAGTGCAAATTTTCAAAACCTTGTGGATGTTTAGGACTACACCTCATGAATCTTTAGAAGTATCGCCTTTTGAAGTCATGAGAGGTCGTGGTGCCAGGACAAAATGCAATCCTGAGTGGTTATTAGAAAGTACTTCCACTGCCATCCCTGTAGATGTCATTAGATCCAGAATTGTTGATAAATGCAACAAGTATCAAGAAGCGTATAATCAAAAACACAATACTAAGGATGTTTTTATAAAAGTTGGTTCTTGGGTCAGGGTCAAGAAACCTTGGAAAACTAGTAAAGGTGAAAGTCAATACTTTAAACCTTTAAGAGTTAAGAAGGTCTTAAAAAATGCTGTTCAATAGTTGGATGGTAAAGTTTGGAATCTTAAAAGGATTGACATTTTGCGAAATTCAGACTAACATACTATTTCCTTCCAAGCAGCAGACCTGCCAACTCACACGGTGCCGCCATCTGACCCACGATATCGGCTCCCATCACACAAGTCTCTCGGTGAGGAGCCATTATCACACGGTGGCAGAGAAAACGAGCTGAAAAGCACTGCAAATAGTGGTTTTGCAGCTCATTTTCCGAGGCTTTGAACTGACGGCATCCATTAAGGGGAGGAGGGGGCTTGGGAGCACGGTGGGGTTCAAAAGTGCCTCTGCGGACTGCGGTACTTCTCGGTACGATGCGCCACCCCCTTCAAGGCTCAACCCATCCACACACGGTGAGATGGTACTTTAAGTTGGCAGGTATAAAGCAGCTGTGCAACACCCATTGGGCTAAAAGGGCTTCATCACCCCCCCCACCACCTGCTGTGTGCTGTAGCCCAGGCTGCAGCTTCGTGGGTGCATGTCTCAGGGAGTGTGCCTGGGCAGAGTACTGTTTGTGAAACATTTTCTTTTCTTTAGAGAGAAACGTTCAACTTTTATGCTGCTGGAAAGTGTTTTCAAAGAACAGAGCAGTGATTCTAAATATGCTAATTCACAGACCCGCAGTTGGAGGCTTTTGCTGTGATGGGCCAATGTGATTTAGCATTCTCCATTGTTTTAAAGACGAGCCAATAATGGCCCATTAACACTGCAATGACCAATGCAGAATCTGCAATTGAAAGGTGATCTCTACCCTGTTCCAAAACCACTGTTAGCCTGAGCCCATCCAAGCAAAAAAGTCACATATCACAAATTATATTGTATGCATTTGCATTTATATAGCGCACACTACCCATGACAAGGGATAGCAGGTGCTATATGAATGCAAAAAAAGGGAGAACATTTTATTCTATTTTAAATGGTGTTGCATTGAAATGATTCAGTGTTCATCAGGCAGTCCATAATGTTTTACCAACAGCATTTTGCAGTCTGGGGGAGGGGAAAAGGGGGGTGCTTGTGGTTTTGCTTCTACAAATTAACAACCTGCTGCTTTGCGTGAAACGCAGTGAGCAGAAACATGCCATATTTACACAGATATGCCTCATTTCTGCTGTCTCCTAGCGCAGGAGCTCTTGTGGCGTCGTAGCACCACCACAGGCATCCTTGCACTATGGTGTAGGGTGGCTGCGTTACAAGCAGGATTGTTTTTATGCAGGAAGGAATACCTCACTGCACAAAAACAATCCTTGGCTTAACCTCCTAGTGTGATTGCTGTAGAATGCAGCACACATACAAAGAGGCAGTAACAAGGGAAAATGAAGATATTTCTCCCCAGTAAGCCAAGGTCAGGGAGGTGCACCATATTGGCGCAACCCCAGTTTACAGACCTTTGCAAATCTGGCATTGTGTCAAAATCCATGGGTGGATGCGTGGCAATGCCCATTTTCCACCCATGGAATGCGTTACTTTGGATTTACTAAACCACACAGAACCATGCAAGGTGGCTTTGCATGGCTTAGTAAATCCTACTAAAGGACTAGCGTTGCCTTGCAATGACTTGCGTTCCTCAAGTGCAAAGGAAGTTCTAAGAGTGGTCAAAGTGATACTGGCAAATAAGGATCTGGGCAGCAGTTAGTTTGTTTCAGTGATTGATGGTAGGTGGCACCTGCACTTATCAGTGGGTTCAGGGAATTTGAAAAGGTGGTTTCTCTCAGGCAGTCTCTGAGTAAAATGTTCCTAGCTGCCTGTTGTATCCCAGAAGGAAGGGCAGCCGTAGCCTATCAGGCAGGATTTGCCTCAGAGTGATAGATTGACAATAATGTCTTGTCACACAGTTACTTTAACAGTCATGCATGTTACTCTAACAGTCTGTACATAGGCAGCGGAGGAGAGCGACCCGTCATTGGGCCCCCATACCTCATGTTTGCTCTGTAGCTCAGTTAGGGTGGAACGAGACATGTGCACCACATTAGGGACACACCTGGGGTGCAATATTCCACTGTGCCTTGTCGCAGGCTGCCAGGTGCTGACCTCTCACAGACCACCTCACCAAGCGCTGTGTGTGCCTCTTGCCCCGGGTATTAGGCAGCTGAACATGTAATGGACTGACAGAGGGGATCAGCATGTCACTGTGCATGGACAGCAATGATCATCGCGTCCACCAAAGCTGTCTGTTGCAGCAGCACAGTGTGCTCCAAACTGCGCTGCCCTTGTGTGGTTTACCTATTGGGCCTTCTTACCATCTCTGCAAGTGGAAGCTGGTGGTTAGAAAACAGGGTGAAAAGGGTGTCCAGCTCTACAAATCCAACACACAGACACATTTCAATGGCTTAATTGAAACACATTCTAGGTGCACAACCTCTGGACTTTGATGTCTCTCAACCTCACCCACTTTTGCAGTCAGCTGGTACTGTCCCTGCATTCAGCTATCCTATGCCAACTTCAAAACGGCAACTGAATTCTTGTGGGTTAATGCACCTTCTTCTAATACAAAGTCCAAATGCCTCCACTCTTTTGAATGTCTGCCTGAAGAGGGGAATGTAAAGCTCACGCTTAGTGCCAGAGACAAGAGTTCACATTTTACATACGTGAGGGAATCACAGTGGTTGAGTGGGGATTGCATCTTGGTGAATATACTAAAACAACCACATTCCTCCCCCTGCATCAAAGAGAGGAAGTGGCCTGAGACCACCAGACTTAGTTTCGAAAATTAAACATTCTCGGCCCGTTTTTATTTTCCATAAGACACATAAATAACTTGTTCTGTCGTAATTTCTCAAAATCATGGTTACCCACTGGCCTGACCCTTCAAGCACCATCCCCATGAAAATGTGATTTGAACCCCATATTTCCGCTAGGGACCCTACTTAGAACGCGACAAGGCGAACTCAGCCAAAGCATGATGTATCTGGAGTGTTGCTACTCAATGCAACAGTCAAAGGGTCAAGACTGTCTGGGATTGAGAACCACATTTCAGTGCTTGTTTGATGAGGTAGAGGAACCCAAAGTTGAAGTTGGTTGCACTTCTAGATATGTGGCTGGATATCCAGAAGTTATAAAGGAGTTCCCTGCACATGCAGAGAGAGTTGGACTCTGTCATAAACAGACCCCTCTTGTAGGACAGATTGAGTTGATCTTTTTTGTGTTTTTTTTGCAGTTTTATATAGCGCAAACTTGACCTGAGGGTAATGGGGTGCTTTACATGAACACAAGGTCACATATGTTTTTTAGGCAGGGGAAGATTAGCTGATTTGCTCAGGATCACAGGAAGTTGAGCTGACACCGAGACTCGAACCTCGTTCCTCAGTTGCAAAGTCAGCATCTCTGGTCATAACGCCACATTTCAGTCCCTACATATATAGTGCTGAATCCCTGCATAGACAGAGCAGAGAGTATGCACAGATGGAGCTGATCTCCTACAGATAATCTGTTGTTTCTTTACAGACAGCTTATTTATTGCATCTAACCAGGGAGGAGCCGCTATTTAAACAGAGCTCAGCTGCTGCACAGATGGAGTCATGCTGGTTCATAGATTGTGTTGAGCCAGTTCAGCTCTTTCCATATTCATTTCTACAATGTAAATCTGAACTTCTGTGGGGACTAAGACACCGGTGACCAGCTTCTAGTCTGTGGGAGCATCACCTGTCTCTCACCACCCAGATTAGTCTCTCACATAGCCTGTCTCTGACAAGGAGTCCTGAGGAAAAGGTCAGACAGAGGATGAGAGTGAGAGAGAAGGGACTGAGGAAGGGAATAGTGGAGAAAGAAAGACAGAGAGACAAGATAGAGAATACTGACAGAAAAGAGAAAGTGTGAGAGAATATGGAGGGAAGAAAGAGCTTGTGACTGAGCTAAGAAGAGGAGAGAAAGTGTGTGAAACGATAGATGGCAGAGTGAGTGACGTGCGAACAAGCAGCTAGCATGATACTAGGGAGACTTGACTACACATTTCGCCCAATACTTTTGCACTGTTCTTCACAAGATGTTTGACTGTCACCCTGTGAGTGGGCAACGCCACTGCTGGTTGTGGATGTTGCAGGTACAACAAAAAATATTTTGGATAGCACTCTTTTTTTTTTTTGTTTACAAACCAAGCACTGGACGGTAGTGAAGGTGTTGCTCACATAACATAGTCATTTGACAGCCATGTTTTACAAGTGTTAAAGTTGGGATAATCACTTTTGAAACTCTGTTTCACATGGAATATCAAGCATTAACCTTTGTCATACTTTGGTGAGTTCAGTCTTTTAATAAAGTCATTTATAAAAATAAAACATTGACATACCAATTTTTGACTTCCGTAAAGGTAAATCATTTATTAGAAGGATCAATAAAGCCTACCAAGGGCACATCATGACATTGGCAGCATGCCTAGCAGAAAGAATAGGTACTGTACATGTGGCAGCAGAAGGTACAGTCAAACAGAGGAGGTATAAAAAGGACAGCAATTGTGAAAGCTTCCCTGCAGAACAGGTAGAAAACGAGCATAAGCAGAAACGCGTCCTTCCTTCACAGATGGGTCAACAGCAGTGCAAGCTTTGCTTCCTCATAGAGCCGGTGAAACATAGGTGACAGCAGTGAGAGCTTCCCTTTTTACAGAACATGTATGTCCTGGCCAGCAACAATGGAAGCTCCATTACATATCGGCCCCAACAGCGCAAGCTTTCTTTCCTCCTAGAACAGGTACTCCTTGACAGCAAGAAACATGCTTCCCTTGCTCGCAGTAGATAGCAAAAGTGCAATCTTAACATCCATTTGGAACAGACACAACATGACAGCTGTGATGCAAATTTTTATCGCTGACAGAACCTGTTAGGCAGAGGATGTAGGTTACACATAGTTCTTTGGAGCAGATGTTTAAACCATTGAAATGGCTATACTGGTGAATGTGTGAGTGCTACTGGTCCTCTCACTGCAGTGGCATCCTGACAGTATTTGTCTAGTCACACTCATTCACTTAAGATGCTGTTAGAGATGCTTCTGACATATCCTGAAACTTCTGAAGCTGTCACATTGAGTCCTGTTGTTGCCACTTCTCCTACCTTTTCGTATCCTGGAGCTTTGCTGCTGTCACCGAGTCTTGCTTTCAGTGCCTGTAGGTCACAATGCTGCCATTCCCTGCAAATCATGCTCTTGCCACTGCAAGCGAATGCTGCTGCTGTCATATAAAGTCAGCTCCTGCTGCTGTCACTCTGAATATTGCTGTCAGTGGATATAACTCATACCAATGCCCTCCCTCTTCAGGTCATCATGAACATTGCTGTCATCGACTGGAGATCCAACTGTCAGTTCTTCGGTGATCACCTCTCCGGAATTGATTGCAGCATGCAACCCCTAAATTGAGTGGATGGATGTGTGTAGAATAAAGCCTGAAAGAACTGGTCATCCTCAAGGGTATAGGAGGAGTGATTTTCTTCAGCAGCCGCAGACTCCAATCATGGTTTCCTCAGCAGACAAAGGGGCCGATTATGATGTCGGTCCGAGTTGCCTCCGACCGACATTATTGCGGGATTAGGACCGACCACTCTCCGGTCGTAAATCGGCCGTAGCACAAGCTCACATAGGGAAATGGGAGATTGTGTTCTTCCCTGCGCTGCGTGGCAGGCACCTCAGGGTGCCTGCCACACGGTGCAGGGATCAATAGGGAGCACCATAGGTGCCCCCCAGCCCTCAACCAGAGGCCGCAAGGAGAAGGGGTCCTGCTAGGGTCCCCAAACTCACTTTCCTACAGGCTTTCCATGTCGGAAAGCCCGATATGGAAAGCCTGTCAGAAACCAAGTACCAACGGCAGAAATGTCATCCATTGGGATTATGTGCCAGTCTCCGACTGGCCGACGAGCTCCTTGAGGAAATATTGATGGACAATGATCACAGGATTAAAACAGTGAGGCCGATCTGTGCAGAATCCCTTGTCTTCTGCAGCGACAGCCTTCCCTGCCGGTTACACACAGGGATTCAGATAAGGCAGTTGTGGCCTCAAGGCCGGACCAGCCTCGCACCAGCACCCACCAAGTCGAACACCAGCAGCACCCACCTCAAGTGCATCCTGCTCAACACCCGCTCCGTCCACAGACACGCCATCGAACTCTGGAACCTTCTAGACGCCACAGCCCCTGACGTCGCCTTCCTCACGGAGACCTGGATGAACGCCTCTTCAGCTCCCGACATCGCCATCGCTATCCCAGAGGGCTACAAGGTCGTCCGGAGGGACCGAAACGCCAACCAGATGGGAGGAGGCATCGCCATCATCCACAGGAACACCATCCGTCTCACGACCAGCACCGACAACACCCTGACCAGCGCCGAACACCTGCATTTCCAGATCCACACCAACCCGAACACCACCCTCAGAGGCACCCTGATCTACCGACCCCCTGGACCACGCACACAATTCAGCGAGGACATCGCCGACTTCGTCAGCCCGCATGCCCTCCCCTCCGCCGACTACATCCTCCTGGGAGACCTCAACTTCCATCTGGAGAACAACAACGACCGCAACACCAGCACCCTGCTCGACAACCTCGCCAACCTGGGACTCAAGCAACTGGTGTCCACCCCTACCCACCTCGCCGGACACACACTCGACGCAGTCTTCTCATCCAGCACAGACATTGACTTCAGCCACGCCACAGAGCTTCAATGGACGGACCACAGCTGCGTCCACTTCACCTTCAAGAGAACGACGACCCACCAACACCAGCAACAGGCAGCCCGCAGAAGCTGGAACAAGATCACAGCAGACCAGCTCGCCACCTCCCTGAACCAGCACCCTCCTGCCAGCTCAGCGAACCCCAGCCAAGCCGCCGACAACCTCACGAAGTGGATCAGCAACTGCGCGGACGAACTCGCCCCACTGAGGACCCCGCCTAGCAGACCCGGCAGCAAGAAGGCCCCATGGTTCACCGACGAACTCAAGAGCTCCAAGAAGAACTGCCGAGCCCTCGAGAAAGTCTGGAGAAGGGAACCGACACCAGACAACAGGACCTCCTTCAAACTTGCCACCCGGAAACACCACCAGCTGATCCGCGCCGCCAAGAAAACAGCATTCAAAGACCGGTTGGACAACAACGCACACAACTGCAAGGAACTCTTCAACATCGTGAAAGAGCTTTCCAACCCCAGCGCAGGAAACAACGACATCACCCCATCGCAAGACCTCTGCAACTCCCTCGCTTCATACTTCCACAACAAGATCGCGGACATACATAACAGCTTCAACAACCAACCAACGCACACCATGACCGAACAACCACCCCCCACCACCACCCTCCACGCCTGGACCCCGATCAGCACCGAAGACACCATCCGCACGATGAACTCCATCCACTCCGGATCACCGACCGACCCCTGCCCTCACCACGTCTTCAACAAGGCCGACGCTGTCATCGCACCCCACCTGCGAGACATCATCAACACTTCCTTCGACACCACCATCTTCCCTGAGAGCTGGAAGCACGCCGAACTCAGCGCCCTACTAAAGAAACCTACAGCGGACCCCACCGACCTCAAGAATTACCGCCCCATCTCGCTCCTCCCGTTTCCAGCCAAAGTCATCGAGAAGACCGTCAACAAGCAGATGGCCGCCTTCCTCGAGACAAACGGATCCCTCGACCCCTCACAGTCCGGCTTCCGAGCCAATCACAGCACCGAGACCGCCCTCATCGCCGCCACCGATGACATCCGAGCCCTGATGGACAATGGAGAAACAGCGGCCCTCATCCTCCTAGACCTCTCTGCGGCATTCGACACGGTCTGCCACCGCACCCTAGTACGGCGCCTCAGCAACATCGGAATCCAGGACAAGGCGCTGGACTGGATCATCTCCTTCCTCGACGGAAGAACACAGAGAGTCCGCCTACCACCGTACAAGTCAGAGGCCTCCGAAGTCACCTGCGGCGTCCCTCAAGGATCATCTCTGAGCCCCACCCTCTTCAACGTCTACATGAGCCCCCTCGCGGCCATCGTACGCAAACACAACCTCAGCATAATCTCCTACGCCGACGACACCCAACTGATCCTCTCCCTGACCAACGACCCCGCCGCCGCCAGATCCAACCTGCACGAAGGGATGAAAGAGGTAGCCGAGTGGATGACGACCAGCCGCCTGAAACTGAACTCGGACAAGACGGAGGTCCTCATCCTGGGCTCCTCACCCTCCGCCTGGGACGACTCCTGGTGGCCTCCCGCCCTGGGCACCGCACCCAAACCGACAGACCATGCACGCAACCTGGGCTTCCTCCTGGACTCCTCCCTCTCCATGACCAGGCAAGTCAACAACGTCTCCTCGGCGTGCTTCAACATCCTACGCATGCTACGGAAGATCTTCTGGTGGATCCCCACCGAGACCAGGAAGACCGTCACCCAGGCCCTCGTCACCAGCCGACTGGACTACGGCAACGCCCTCTACGCCGGTACCACCGCCAAGCTCCAGAAGAGACTCCAGCGGATCCAGAACGCCTCAGCCAGACTCATCCTCGACATCCCACGAACCAGCCACATCTCCGGACATCTGAGAGACCTTCACTGGCTCCCCGTCAACAAAAGAATCACCTTCCGCCTCCTCACCCACGCACACAAAGCCCTACACGACCAAGGCCCGAGCTACCTCAACAGCCGAGTCAACTTCCACGCTCCCAAACGCCACCTCCGATCAGCCAACCACGCCCTCGCCGCCGTCCCCCGCATCCGAAGAGCGACTACAGGAGGAAGGTCCTTCTCCTACCTGGCCGCCAAGACCTGGAACTCCCTCCCGACCGACCTGCGCCTGACCCAAGACCACCTCTCCTTCAGGAAGAAGCTGAAGACCTGGCTGTTCGAGCAGTAGCGGCACCCCCCCTCCCCCCCCCCCCCCAGCGCCTTGAGACCCTTCGGGTATGTAGCGCGCTTTACAAGTGTCACTGATTGATTGATTGAAGACTGTACCATCCATGGTCATGATCATTTGGGCAGTTGTGGCCACTTCCAGCTTCTTTCTCAGATGTCAGGAGAAGCAGCATCAGTCTTTCAAGACCTTATCGGACTGCAGGGCATCACTGCTATCCTCATGAAAATTGTAGAGCTTGATATGTATTTAGGCCATGCTGCCACACTTTGGATACGTTTTATTTGGTAGCCAGTGAATGATTGACTCAACAAAAATGTTAGAGCATCGAAGAATGGGGCCAAGAGGCTTTGTTTGGTTCCCAACCTTACCATGCTTGCTGTTCAATACAGAGCTGAATGATGCCAAGCAATGCATTCCCAAAATGATCTTGAAGAGTGTTGTTGCATCCATCATATCAAACACAATCTTATCACGATGATAATCATGGTCACATGTTTTGTGTGATGGTGCATTTTAGTATGAAAGTGTACGACAAACACAGTAGACCTGACTTATTTATTGTGAATATCATATGTTAAAGCCATTAGGCTTTTAAAGGTAGATGTTTCAAACACTGTGTTAAAGCCTTTGAAAGGTATTGTGGTAGTGGGATTCTCACAGATTACTGCAGTGGGTACGCATTTAGGTTTCTCACCTTTGACAAGCCCTACTGATAGAAGATTTGCACTTTTAGAAACATGGTTAAAAATCTTATGACTGGTTGACTATTGTTTTGGCAACTATAAATTTGGGAATATTTATAATTTTCTGACTGCATGCCTAATGTTTGCCTAGTGGGAAATCTTATGCAGAATTGAGTAGGCTTGAGCTGATTATGGTGATATGTCCATGATAAAGGCTACTGGCCTGATGTATTCATTGGGAAAGGTTATGTCAGATGCCATAGGTCTGAGCTGTTTGTCATGAAATGTTACGACAAAAGCAGTAGGCCTTACTTATTTATTGTGAAAAGCATATGCTAAAGTCAACTGGACTTCATGGATGGATTGTTGGTGCAAATTCTTAAAGGCTGTGGATCAGTATTGAATTTCATGGATTCTTTAGATTACTATAGTGGTCACGGAATCTAGTGTTTATTACCTCTCTTTCGAAAACCTACGGGCATAAGATTTGTACAGTGAGAATCCTTGTTAGGCCCTCTTGGGAAAGTGTGTATATTGTTTGCCAACTCCAATTGTTTTTATGTATTTCAAACGTTATGGCTATTGTCAATATACTAGGCATGTGTTGTTTATGGTGATGAACCAACGATAAAGGGTGTAGGCCTGAGTTGTTCATTAGGAAATGTTATGTAAGATGCCATAGGTCTAATCTGTTTATTATGAACAATTAAAACAAAGGTAGTAAGCCAGACTCATCTATTGTAAACATTATATGTTACAGCCAATAGGACTTTCAGGGTGGATTGGTGGTACAATGCCTGTAGAAAGTCATTTTGTTACATGGAATCTCACCTACACTAAATTTTGGGCTGAGGTGTACACTGATAATCCATGCTGTATCCTCTTAGAAGGGTCTGACAGGTGTAGGTGTCTACCAGGCTCTTGCCATAAAAATAAACATTAAAAACTACAAACATATACATACATAGAAGGTCATTGGCTCAGCCCTCTTTAGTCTGTTTGAATGCCATTCACATTCTGCTGCCTCCCATGACAGCATACATGGGCGGTAGCTGCTTTCTGCCGTTGGCTCCATTGTACTCCGAGTAACAGATTTTTTCTCATCACATGTACACATCCACCTGAAGATGAGTGCTATTTAGTGTCTGTGATGCTGGCCAATCTTTTAGTTTTCCTTTTTTTTTTTATAGATTAACTTAGGTTTCTTTTTTAGTCTCCTTTTTTAAGAGCATCATGCAGCTCTCCAAACATTCCTTTTGTGCTTTTTGCTTCATTTCACCTGCAGTGTGCTGCATCTTGTGTGGCAGTATGTTTAAAATGCATGGTCATCTTGGAATAATATTGTCCATAGTGTATCATTGTTTTACCGTTTTAAAATGACAGTTATGTTTAGAAGTATTATGTTGGTCACCTAGGCTTGTACAACAGTGATTCACTTTGCACTGCACTGTAGCATTCGAAGATCACTTCCCAGTGGGATGTTTACTGAGCGTCCATCTTGGAAAGGTATTGTGCAAAGTGTATTATTGTTTGATAAGGACAATCGTCAAAGCTACAACAATGTAAAATCCCACCTATTTAGGTTCCACTTTGTTCTCTAAATGCTTTCCTATTTCTTTGACTACCTTCTCATCCTTTCCTTTACTCTCTTGCTTCACTGTTGTTCATTTGTCTTTTCTGGTTACCTAATGTCACCTAACTTCTCCTTCTCATTCCATTTTTCTCATTCTTAATCTTTGTCATTTCCATGTACCATTTTACAACCTGCTCTTACACAACATTGATCTGTTAACTACCCTCTCCTTTTGTTGCCTTTGTGTTCTCATCCCAATCGCCTCTTTACTCTTCTCAAACCTCTTCCTCAATCTTGCCTAAACATATCTCTCTACCTTCCTCCATACAAAACCTCTCTCCTGTTGTTCCCACCTCTTTAATCCTTCCCTGCTTCACCTCCCACACCTACCTCTCTCTCTTATCTTAATTTTAGTGAGTGATCTTTTATGTACATACTCCCTGGTCACATTTTTTATGTTTACATTTGATGTTAATCATTTTTCTCCACTTTCACTGTGAGTTTTCCATTCTCCGATGCTATTTTACTTGTAGCTTGCTTTGGTTGAGCTATATAAAACTGTGCTATACAAAATGTCAAATATATAAATAAATTGTTTTGCCACTCCAAGATGGCCAACATGTTACTTCTAAATATCACAGCTATGAGGGAACTTTAAAACATTGAAACTCTATGTAAATACGATTGCAAGACAGCCACCTGCTGCTGTTTGTAATTGTATTTCTGAATTGCAAGCATTTGCCTGCCAAGTTTAGACAGCAGCATGTTTTCGTTATTCTACTTAGAGGCCTTTAATTTATTTTAAGGTAAATTAAAGGTCTAATAAGTTTGTGTGTCTATTTTATGTGGATGGGTAAGTGGGTGAATGCAAGAATGAGTCAGTGGGTAGACAAAGGGATGTAGGAGTGCTGAATGAGTGGCATACTGCATATGAGTTGACTGTAGTCGCAGCTCGCATGACTCGTGGCTGGGGGGATGGGTGGGGGAGGGCCTCTGGGGGAGTTCACGCAGGGGGAGTTACAAAATACATTAAAAATAATCCCTTACCGGGTCCCGCGCTGCATCCGTTCCCGGCCAGGTTCCGAGCCTATGTTTTCCTGCTGCTTTCCTACTCTCCTGCCTGCGTTGGCAGCGTTGTGATTGTGCAGACGGCGCCCAGCCGGGCACCAGTAGGGAGGCCATTTTCTCTATGTAGGCTGCAAGCAGTCTACATAGAGAAAATGCAGAGTGCGCATGACTGGTTTGGTCGGCCCCCGAGGGCTGACTAAACAGTTAGGGCCCACAGCATTGGGCAAGTCACTCCTCCCCGAACAATGTTCTCTCTAATTTTTTTCCTCTGTGTGCGGCAGTGTGAGGTCTCTGTGCGTTCCAGCCACAGCAATGTGCGCCAAGAACCCGACCGCGTGTGTGGGTGCAGCGACAGGGGTTCTGACACTGAAGTTCCTGTTTGATTGTGCAGATAAATGACTTAGGTACTGGAACGGAGGAGGCCTGTTTGATGGGGCAGGCAGGGCCGGACTGGGAACCCAAAGTAGCGCCTGGCTCCCATCAGAGGTGGGGTGGAGGGGGGGGGGGCAAGTGTCAAGCACTACTGCTTAAACCCGGTCCCCAGCACTGGTGCTTTTGTTACTGAGGGCCCAAATTGCTGCATCGCTGCAAAACTGCCCCCAGTAACACAACTGGCCCCCACTGCTCCATAACTGACACCCAGCCTTCCAGGCAAACGCCTGATGCCTGCTAAGGCTAGTCCAGCCAGGGGGGGTGGCCTTCGTATTGGTGACTGGCGTACAATGGTTGTGTCATGTTTGAAATGAGAAAGTGCAGTGCAGAGCATATGCAACCACGACAAAGCTACACTAATAAATATATTAGGAAAACGGGGCAACCGGCCTCATTCCACAGTGCCAGTGAACCTCTTCTTTATTAACTAACTACACAGTGGCAGCTCAGGGATATCTTAAGGACGTTGAGCGCCCTCGGCCAAACGTATTTTGAGGGCCTCTGTGCAGATCAGCTTTGAATTTATGATCCAGTTTAATCTTTCTCGTGTCCTTTTGGCCAGATCACAAACAGTGCACAGACACACTGGTTCAAATTCCAAATGTGTTTATAGTTAATATTCAGGGATAGTGATGTATTTTTTCAATATTGTAACACAGTAGAAGCCCACTAATACTACTGCAAATAATCACTGTGACATCCTCCCATTTCTCATATCCGAGATCTTGTTTAAATCTAAAATAAACATTTTTTATGGATGCTGCATGAAACAAAATCACATTTGTCAAAAAAAATCTATAATACAATCTCACACATTACCCAGATTAAATAAATGAAAGGAGAATGCTTTTTGCAATAATCTGTTTAAGAATTATTCAAGGTCATCAGAGCAAGATTCTGCAGAACAGAGCTGGCTCTACCAAGGCGAGGGTTTCTCCACTCTTTAAAACTGATAATCATAGTTCACTTATCCGCTCTGAAGATGGTTTCTTGGATACGCAGGGGGGAAATGTACATAGATGTCCACCATGTGTGAATTCTGAGTCACTAATATATGTTAGTGATTCTGAAAGCACGCATGGTGCTTTTAGGCCTGCTTAGGGCTTTAAGTGGGATGAAAAAACTGGGGGGTCTCTCAACGGGGCATGCCTGATGTAGTTAAGGGCGTGGCGTAAACACGTGAGCTAAACCTCTTTGCTTAGCATAGTGTGCCGCTCGACCGTTATTGTGCTGCCTCTGTCATTGCATCCAGATATATAATACAATAAGTAACATTATACCTACAACAACCAAGGACTATTGACTATGCAAATGGTTGTTAGTTGCACAGGATAAATAAGCAACAACTACAGCTTTGTTAAGTATATTGAAAATGCCTCAGTTCTAAAATGATCTATAAAAAGTCCTCTGAAGTTACACTAAAGGCTTTCAGCAGTTGAGATTTTTTTTTACCCCAAGGGTGAGGGCAAAAATGAAGAGCCTGATTGTGACCTGTCACAGCACCGGCTTAAAAACTCAGCATCAGCAGGACCCAGCCCACTTAAAGCCCTGGGCTTGCTGCATGCTTTTAGTTAATAGAGCGTGGCTGAGGGCAGATTGTGTGCATTTTTGAAAGTATGCATGTTAATTGCAACAATTAACATGAATACTTTAAAAAATGTACACAATCTTCCCGCAGCCACGCTTTATTAACACAAAGCATGCAGCAAGTCCAGAAGCAGGATGTGTGCTTTCAGAATCACTAACATATCTTAGTGATTGTAAAAGCACACGTTATGTTTTTAGGCTTGCGGCATGCCTTTTGTTAATAGAGGGCGGCAGATTACGTGCCTTTTGGAAAGTGTACATGTTAATTGCAGAGCCCGACATACTAATGCACCGGACTGTATTTAACATGAGAACTTTCAAAAAGTCACACAATCTGCCGCACTCTATTATAAAAAGGTGTGCAGCTAGCCTAAAAGCACAATGTGTGCTTTACACGTTGTTCTTTAGTGCTGGCTTAATTTTTTTTCTTAATAGAGCACGGCAGGGAGCTGTTTGTGGACCATTGTGAAAATATTCCTGTTAATTGCAGCACCGTCATGCGCTGCAATTAACACAAAATATTTTCACAATAGCCCACAATCAGCCCGCAGCCACACTCCATTAAGAGAAGACCTGCATCAAGCCCAAAAGAACGACGTGTAAAGCACACATCATGCTTTTGGACTTTCTGCATTTCTTTTCTTAAAGGAGCGCGGCTGCGGGCTGATTGTGGGCCATTGTGAAAATATTTATGTTAATGGCAGCACATGACGGTGCTGCAATTAACAGGTATATTTTCACAATGGTCCACAAACAGCCCCCAGCTGCGCTCCATTAAGAAGGAAAAACAGCAAGTGCAGGAGCGACCACAAGCCGGAAATTACCATTTTTCGCGCCACTCCTGTTCTAAAAGCGGCGGCGCGAATGCTCTCCTGAGGTGTGCTGTGGAACGCGCTCTACACGCAACACTGCGCGCTCGGGGATCAGACGTGGGCGCGTGCGCGCACGTTGCTGGGAACACTGTCCCCGACCTGTTCTCCCGCCCGCCCCCAACCATTCTGCTTTCTGGCAGCACGAGAAGCAGAAACATAAAATGGTATTTTAAATGCAAGAAAGCAGTGGGGCGACGCTCCTCCGCCCTAAGGGAGGAGCCGCCCCTGGTTCACTGCTTGGATAAAGTCATTAGTGACTGAAGGGACACTCTCAGTTAAAAACCTGACCTCTTGGCATTGCCTATGCTTACTTTCTTAGGTCTTGTCTGAGACAGAACATGCGCTGTGGCTTGCAAGATCTTTTGGCTAATAAAACAAAAACTTAAAAAGAGCTTAGACCCCGCCCATTACTTACCATTGGTTGGCAGGATCGTCACTCTCATTTCTTTTCTTTTGATTGGTCAGCGGTCTCACTACAGACGGCTTTGGGAAGATTTTAGTTTCACCTATTTTAGAGTCAACACACACATGATCTTTTGTTAACTCAGTCTCCCTACAGATAGCTATGGGGAGATTTTGGTTTCATCTTCTTTGCATTTGATACATACACTCACATGAACTTTTGTTAATCAATACTTAAAGCCTTTGTTTAAGTGTATGTTTTAAGAGTTAATTACCTGTACTCAGAATTAAAAATAATTTTAAAAAGACAAATCAGAGTTATTTTTACATTCAACAAAATGTGTTTATTTGTACTTTCATTTACCAGTGCAACAACGCTTTTAATTCTGTGTGCATTATTTACTTGCAAAACATGCCCTGAAGCAAATTATTCATATCTCCGTATTTTCTTTGCAAACACGCACCTAATTAAATTCTTTAAATTGCAGAGATAGAAAATCAGGCTTCTATCACTGCAATGAAAGAGTTTAGTTAGGTGCATGCTTACAAAGAAAATCAAGTGATGTAAAGCCTTTAATTGTATGCAAGTGAATCTTCACACTCAGAATTAAAAGTAATGTTGCACCAGGAAATCAGATAAATGCACTCCGTTTAATGTAAATATGACTGATTTACTGTTGCAACATTACTTTTAACATAGATTAAAAACATTCACAAAACCAATAGCTCTCTGATAGGCGAGACCTATTAGGCTTTTCCAATGCTCTGTTGTCCATTGCCCAGCCAATGGAAATTGCTTTTTAGGGAGCACTCATTGCACCCTAAGTAGATACAATGCAATACTATGGATATAAATTAACTTTACTCTACAGAACAACGCTCAACCTGCCTTTTTACAGCATGCTTGCAAGTGAGGCGTGATTTCATCATGCTGTGCTCCCTTCCATAAGGAGCATTTCGCTCAAAGAGGCACTTCTTTTGCTTTCACTGAAACTTGCTTGTTTCAGCCATTTTAGGATTAAATGTTGGGGCTATGTGTAAAAATATAGCATGAAATACAACCAAACACAATGTCAACAGACGACTTCGACTTAAAGAATTTCAGAACAATAGGTGCTCAGATTTCAAATATGCTATACAAATGCCCTTCACGCAATGTAACAGATTAAGTCATAGGAGTCACTTGAGGGGAAACATCCTCTAGTCATATTCAATTGCTCAGGTCTAGAGGTGGGCGAGCCACTTAAAGCTTGAGCCAGGCCTGAGCCAGAGGCCTGACTCTGGCTCAGCTCGAGGTCCTTTGCCTAAAACAGATCAAGCATAAATGAAGCTTCTGCATGCCAAGAATTAAAAACAAAGCATACGCTTTTGGTATTAAAAGGGACCAAAAGAGGTAGCCACCTAGAGGATGAATTGCATAATGTGAAGCAAGAACACCTGGGACCAACCTACCTTCCCCACTTGACCAAACTGTGTGATCCCAGGCAAATATTTTATTTTAGAGAGCCTCATTTTTGTTTGTTTTCAAATATGAGAGTAACTTTAAATCCAAGAGTTCAGGGCGTGAGATATACAAAACATTCTGATATAGTAAGGTGGTACGCTTCTACATGTTGAATAAATAACTTTTTGTAATTTTTATACAGTTTATTATATTTTCATGTGATATTGGTTGTGTGAATTAGATAACAACTATTTTTAGGGCTCGGCTGGTACATGGAGTCTTGGAGCCTAACCCTACCCTTGGCTCTTCTCTTAGGGGCATATTCACAAGGATCTATCGCCGAGTTAACAGCACTTTGTCGCAGCCAAAGTTGCGAGAAACGTATTGCCCCAATCACTAGCTGGTGTTAACATCCCACAGCACCAGTTTACCCGCGATAGCAGCTGCAAAAAACATCGCCACAGATGACCCCCACAACTATCGCTAATGAGATGCAGAGTAGGCGTTCCCGTGCCAAAAGCCGCGACAACACCACTCCACAACATTCACAACGACCAGCCAGAACTGCAATAAGAACAGAAAACAGGCGATAAGGCGCTGTGGGAGCGCGGGCCGAATAAACAGACGAGGAGGCAGTATATAGGATGCCCGTCGGCGACTTTTATTTAAGGCGTCACTTAAAGGGCTTGAAGGGGTTGGTGTTTCCTTGGCGTCCTCGGGTTTCTTTTCGTTCTCCTGGGAGGTGTCGTTTTCCCTCGGGTCCTCTCTCGGATGGTCTTCTTCTCTTTGTGTGGTTCCCCCACGGAGTCTCATGAGCAAACAAAAGAAAAGGGAACCGTCAGTATATATGGCCGTTCTACTGTAGGATATTCCCTTCACCGTACCCAAGTGCTGGATATATACTTCTCTGGACCGTTCTGTTGTAGGATAGTCCCTTCACCGTACCCAAGTGCTGGATATATATTTCTCTGTGACCGTGAAGGGTTACTCTTGGGGGTGGGGAAATTGGAAATAGGCGTAAACAAGAGAAGGTGATTACTCGCGACAGGAGCTTCTCTTTTAGGCTATCTTAATTCTTTTAGTGGTCTTATTCACAGGGAGGGGGTAGTGCAAGTGGAGAAGGTGCACTCATGACCCTCAAACGTGCCCTCGTGGTTATTCTAAGTCCCTACCACCGTCCCCTTCCCTCCCTTTCTCTGTCCGTCCCTCTCCCTCCCTTTCTCTGTCCGTCCCTCTCCCCCCCTTTATGGTCCTGAATCACTCACCGGCTCCGCCGCAACTCTCCCGAGTTGCGGCCGCTCCCCAGCCTCCTCCTGTGGTCTTTGTCTTCCTCTTCCTCTTTGTTCTGGTTCTCTCCCGGTTCCACGTCTTCTCCGAACTCCGCGTCCTCCTCTCTCGCCGTCTCGTCTTTTTCTGGCTTCCTCCTTCCTCCGGCTTCTTCGCGCCGGCCTTCCTGGGATTGGTCTGTTTTCTTCTCGTCTCCACAATTGCTTCCGTGGTTCCTCCCGTCTCCTCTCGCGATATCCTGCACGAGGTGTTTAATTTTCCGACGGCCGCCTAGTGCCTCTCAGAACTCCGGGCCCTAGCGCCGACAGGTGGATTTTCGTGGTTGCGATGTAGGGGCCAAGGATGGGATACGTCCAGCCCTTCCCCACAGGCGCGTTAGCAGCAGGAAAATAACACCTGCTCTGATCTGGTGCAAAGTCGCACCACAGCCTGCACCACAAAAGGGAGAACAGCCCAGAGCCACACCTGAAGAAAAACAGATGCAACTGGGCAACTGAACATGCAGCCCGGAGGGCCGAAAGGGCAACAACACCCGCCGCCACCACCCCCAGGACCCCCCCTCCCCGCCACCCACCCGACCAAAGACATGCCACATCAGCTACACCTGAACATGTACAAAATAATCCGCATGATGTCACACAATCACAACTGGTGACATGCATGTGTCGTCACAAAAATGAGCATCACACATTCACTTTCAAAGCAACAAATGAAACTTTATTAAATGAACACTGAAATGAAATGAAGACACATGGCCGCTCCCCTCGGAACAATCCGTAGGTCACAGCCTGCAAGACAAAAATCATGATGAGAAGGTGTGTCCTGCGCACATCAAAGGACTGAGAGAGAGCGAAGGAGAGAGAGGAAGAGAGGGAGAGAGAGAGAGATAAAAAGAGAGGGGAAGAGAGAGAGTAGAAGAGAGGGGGAGAGAGAGAGTAGAAGAGAGGGGGAGAGAGAGAGAAGAAGAGAGGGGGAGGAAGAGAGGGGGAGAGAAAGAGAGAGAGAGTGCTGCCCCTGCGCACCCAGGCCACACTGCTCACC
This sequence comes from Triturus cristatus, assembly GCF_964204655.1. Classification (NCBI taxonomy): domain Eukaryota; kingdom Metazoa; phylum Chordata; class Amphibia; order Caudata; family Salamandridae; genus Triturus; species Triturus cristatus. Next base: position 74,695,206 of record NC_140580.1, on the reverse strand, counting down.
TGCTGCCACCGGTGTGTCTCCAACCACTTGCCAGTATGTTTAGCAGTTCACCAGGTCACACATCTGAGATAGACCCGTCATCTGAAATAGAGTCCAGATACATGATTGGCACAGTACACACAATTGCACAAGACAACAGCGCCTGCCCGCCCATGCACACCCAGGCAGAGGCACCCCAGCCCCTCCCGCTGCACATCGGAGCATGCCCGCCCATGCACACCCAGGCCCCACTGCTCACCTTCCGCCACAGGCTTGCAGACAGGAGGTCCCACCACATGCCGCTACAAGCCACAAGCCCAGGGCCCGTGGACATGGCACCCTTAACACCATGCAGCCCCGCTCCGCAGGCCACCAGGTCTCACGTTTGGTGCTGGGTCTTGATTATTCCATGGCAGAGGACATACCAGTGTACCCGGCCTCATCGCAGGCTGCTCACACGCTCAGCCCAATAGGTGCCACTAACTCTGGGATCCCGGAAGCGAGTCCACGTGGCAGTAGGCCCATGCTGCCCGCTGGCTCTGGCCTACACTGCGGTCCAGCAGGGCACACAAAACCTGAGATGTCCGGACCGCCGGGATGGGGCCTCATCGCAGGCTGTACACCCGCTCAGCAGCTTAAGGCGCCCCTACCTCAGTGCACCCAAAGTCACCGTCCCGAGGCGCGGTGCCTGTGGCGGCCGCAATGCTCTGGGTGCCACTAACCCTGTGCAACCCCAGTCAGCACTATGTGGTGGTAGGCCCGTGACGGCCGCAAGGCCTCGGGTGCCACTAACCCTGTGCGCAACAACTCATGAGCCCTTTATGATTGAGAACCGTGGAGCGTCCGTCATCCAGTCACCACCAGCAGAGGGGAATGTGACGTCATCGGCCCCTTATGTTGGCGGAGTCCCATGGCCTTGACGTCTGTGTCGGATGGATGTGGTGTGCATGCAAACCTGTCCTCAGGAAGTGGCTGTGACATGCTGACAACTAGACCAGTGACCTGCACACCACCAGCGAGTACGCCTGCGACGGGTAGCAATGAGGGCCCCCTCCCCTCGGAGCGTAAGCAGAGTGGTCTGGCCTGCCGTACGCCGGACCAGCGCAGGGTTTGCAACAATGACTCGTGGGCTCTGGGCGTGGTTCAGTCCATGTCTGGACATGGAAGTGACCGATGCGTGTGTCCCTGTTGTAGTGTCCACTGCACCCAGTACACAATATACAATGTCGCACCCTCTGACTGGCATCCCACAGGATGAGCATCATTGACACAAGAGAAATCACTGTCCCTACATTCATCCACACATTCATACATGAATGATGAAAGACATAACACAGCTGTGCGTCACTGGATGTTTATTGCACATCCAGTGCAGTTCTGCAGCTGGAGCGGTACAGGGCAATGCCGAGCACACTACACAATATGGGCCCGTGGAGGACCAGCCAGAGTCCATCCGGGCATGACAAGTACTGCGGAAGAGGAAGGGTACAGTCCGCAGTCTGGGCGCCGTGTCATTGGTCATCAAACAGGATATGGCAGTCCATGTCGCTGTCCAAGGTGAGTGCATTGGAGTGTATCGGGTGTCAGTGGAAGCTCATGGAGCCATGTGTGGCACCAAGCAGAAACAGGCCTGTTGGTGGAAATGAATGCTAGTGCCTCCTGATCACAAACCCATGCACGTCCTCATCCTCGAATGTGTGCTCTGCCCCACCTGTGGGTGTTGCCGTACCAGCTGAGGCACTGTGTGCCACTGACATATCAGGTGCCAGAGTGGATACGTCTGCCGCACTGTGAGGCAATAGCACACCAGTAGGCGAAGATGTGGATGGTGTGGGGCCAGCAGCATTCATCATCGCCACGCCTTGTGGCAGCAATGCCATGATGAGGATCTGCAGGGCATGGTAGATCCCAGCTACAGTTCGCTGGTGCTCAGCGGTGGTTGCCATCCTTTCCCCCTCCATCCGCACCATGTCCTCCTTGAGCCTATGCATGTGTGCCAGCTCTCGGCTGGTATCGCTGGAGCCCCTCTGAGCGGACAGGTGTTCTTCTCTCCGTGTCATGACTCCAGCGATGTCAGTCAGGGCTTGTTGGAGACCATGGAGCGGGCCTAGACACCCATGGATGGCATCCAGTTTGGTAGCCATGAGGTCGAACCCCACCCGCACCTGCTCAGCCGACTCCCTCTGGCCCTCCAGCACACAGCGTTGGAAGGCCATGTGTTGTTGCTGGGGGTCTTGGGAGACTGCCGGGGCCATGGGTGCCTCCTACTGGGTGGTTTGGGTGGTGGGTGGGGTCTCCTCGTTGCAGCTGGGCAGCCCTGATCCTGGAAGTGAGTCGCGGATGATGTCAATGATGTGTAGGACGGCTTGTGCGTCGATGCTGGGGATGTCCTCCTCGTCATCAGTGAAGAGTGGCTGGGACTGCTCTGCAGGGGGTGTTGACAGTGGCATTGCAATTTGAAGGGGAGATGGTGTATTGCAATGTGTCCACGTGTATGTAGCCGCATGGTACATGTTGACATTCAGACAGCATGGCATTGTACATTGTGACAGTTTATAGATCTGAGCGATGACCCAGACTCATTGAGGGTGTGCACTGTGCTCTACTTGATTGTGCATGTGTGCCATCATGGCCATCTCCACCCGTCCCCCCAATACCTGGTGGTCACTCACCCTGTTGTGGTTGTGTTGTGTCCTGACGAGCAGTGTCCAGTCCTCCAACTCCGGCCACAGTATCCACACTGATGATTGTCAACACCATCTCCTCCATGTCATCCAGCATGAGCTGTGGCACTGGGCCCCCACCTACAGTTGGCATTGCTGCCTTCTGGTTGGCTGCGAGTTTCTCCTTGGCCTTTCGCTTGATGTCATTCCATCTCCTCTTGACCTCGTCCATTGTCCTCTTGTGCTCTCCGACGGCATTCACCTTGTCCACAATGTCCCGCCATATTCCATTTTTGGTGCCCAATGACACGTTGGAGGTGACGAACAGTTGTTGATGGTGTTCCATCACCTCCGTGACTATGATCCTGTTCGCCTGCAGACTGAACTTCATCTTCCTCTTCTTCTTGTCCTTGTCCTTCCCTGTCCCCGAGGTCCCGGGCTGGTCGTCCGGGGTGCTTGTTGGGTTGCGCCCGTCCTCTGCACCTGCTCCGGCTGCCTCCATGGTGCTTGGGTGTAGGTCAGTTTGTGTTTGGGTGTTTTTTCTGCTTTTATGGTGATTTTTCCCACCTGCCAGGTGTGTGTTGCAGGCCTGGCGCTGCTTAGCACTGATTTCCTCATCGAGCTTTGTCCCATCGCAGGATTTTTTGCGTTGGGGTTTGTGTTTTTATCTCCGTCGAGGTGGTTGTATCGCTGGCATTGGCTGCGGTTTATGCAAACTATCGCATGGGGCCTCCTTGTGAATTCCACGTTGTCACAGGGTTATTTTCCCACGATAGGCTGCGATGTGTAAAGTTGCGTTATCATTTTTTGGAGATGTTTAGCACACGTTCTTCTGAATATCCCCCTTAGTTTGTTGGCTCGCCCACCTCTACTTAGGTCACGTGCGCTCGCTGGTAGGATGCACTCACCCGCGATCACTCGTATTAACCTTGCAGCCCACAACTCGTCAGTGCACGTCAGAGAAGGGGAGAGAATGTGGTCCGTCGGCTGCGCTGCCACCTCTGGTGCATGAAACCAGGGTTCGAACCTCGAGGTCGCGTCCACATCCTGTGATTCTGGGCAAATCACTTAATCTCCCCTTGCCTGAATGTGTAATGTAAATACGGTGCTATGTAAATCGCTCCAATACCTTCGGGTCGAGTCTGCGCTATAATAAATATGCAACAAAAAAAAGAAAAAAAAAAGAGACCAACTGTTGAATGAACTCGCTGCAAAAGATCCTCAAAGAACGCCTGCCTTCTGGAAAGTAGCCACTTGGTAGTACTGTTCTACCGGTGTTTGATTTTCTTGTTCGCCTGTCAGTGACAAATTAAATCATAGCAGTCCCAAGACTGAGTGAAAACGTCTGCAAACTCAATTTGCTAATCAGGAGACCTCAACCGTAACCATCGAGCTTTGTCCCATCGCAGGATTTTTTGCGTTGGGGTTTGTGTTTTTATCTCCGTCGAGGTGGTTGTATCGCTGGCATTGGCTGCGGTTTATGCAAACTATCGCATGGGGCCGCCTTGTGAATTCCACGTTGTCACAGGGTTATTTTCCCACGATAGGCTGCGATGTGTAAAGTTGCGTTATCATTTTTTGGAGATGTTTAGCACATGTTCTTCTGAATATCCCCCTTAGTTTGTTGGCTCACCCACCTCTACTTAGGTCACGTGCGCTCGCTGGTAGGATGCACTCACCCGCGATCACTCGTATTAACCTTGCAGCCCACAACTCTCAGTGCACGTCAGAGAAGGGGAGAGAATGTGGTCCGTCGGCTGCGATGCCACCTCTGGTGCATGAAACCAGGGTTCGAACCTCGAGGTCGCGTTCACATCCTGTGATTCTGGGCAAATCACTTAATCTCCCCTTGCCTGAATGTGTAATGTAAATACGCTGCTATGTAAATCGCTCCAATACCTTCGGGTCGAGTTCGCGCTATATAAATATGCAACAAAAAAAACCCCCAAAAAAACAGACCAACTGTTGAATGAACTCGCTGCAAAAGATCCTCAAAGAACGCCTGCCTTCTGGAAAGTACCCACTTGGTGGTACTGTTCTACCGGTGTTTGATTTTCTTGTTCGCCTGTCAGTGACAAATTAAATCATGCAGTCCCAAGACTGAGTGAAAACGTCTCCAAACTCAATTTGCTAATCAGGAGACCTCAACTGTAACTGCTTCATTCCCACGCTGACTACTATTAGTCGTGTGAACGACTAAATTGCTTTTTGGATGGTATGTTCGTCTCCACAGTTAAGCATAGACAAACATGACAAAATCGGTGCATATAAATTGAGGTCACTTTTCGTCTCACAGTCTTTGGTCATTCCCTGTATGAGAGCTGATCTGTGGCCGCCTGAAAACTTCACAACAGTAAAGTTTATGGAAATGTTTTTGTGCACAGCTGCGCATACTAACTAGTTCTGGTTTTCAGTTTTCGATTCGATGTGAAACCGTTTCCTCTTTAATTAGGGATCGGAGGTGTAAAGAGGGCCACACAGTGTTGAACAGCTGCTTAATTTGAGCTGGTGCTGGCACCAGTTCTTAATTGTCAACACTGGTGCTTGTGACAGTCTGCCACAAGGTGGTACTGTCTAGATGATTTTGAGCTGACCACAACAACAGTTTATTATTATTTAAATATTTATTAAAAATGATTATTAGCTGCCGACCAAACCCTTCTTGTAGCTTTGGGGACCTGAAATGGCTCGAATGTTCACACTTGCAGGAGTGTGATGGTTGGTAGTTTTGTTGTTACTATCATTGGCAGCGCTGGCAGGGGCAATGATGCAAGATGCAGTGGCCTCCTGAGGAGAGCCTTTGCATTTTTTTTTTTTTTTACAAATTAAGCACTGGTACTGTACGAGTGCAGGTACTGGTACTGGTGTTTTCAACAGAAAAGTTCTAGCGCTGTGCGTCCCGTTAAAAGTATTGATTGTTGAGTAATTTCATTTTATGTGGTGTGAATCTCTTACGCCTCTCGCCATATGCTTTTTGCAGGCAAGCTCTGTCTTTTTGAGGTACATTACTTATGAGCTCTCCTCATGCACGCTTCAATATGCTTTTCCTGGCTTAACGATTTGAGTATTTTTACAAGTCGAGTGATGACAGGAGCTTCTCTCTGGGGTGAGGGGACAGAACAACTTACCGTAATGTTGATGGGAATTACAAGCGTTAAAGTTACACTTCCGGCGAAATGAAGAGTCACAGCCTCCTTTCAGCTCAACAACTTTACCCCAGGTCAGCCTTTCTCATCCAGGCCCCCATCCAACTGAGCAGTACATAACACGCCGTTCTCCAAACACACCCAGTACTCCGAGTAAGGAAGTCATCTTGCCAAACTATTTCTTAAAACACATCTTCCTCCCATATCTTACAAAAACAATCCTGGATGTTTTTAATCAAACTATTTGCAAAACCAAAAAATATGGTAAAAATGATGTAAAACATCACATTTGCTATACCAAAGGGGATGATGGACGGAGCGTTTGAGTAAATCAAACACACACCCCCAGTCAACTGATCTGGGTTTAATCCATCATCATTCTTTAGTTTGCGGTCCAGGGAAGACGTGGTTTGGCAGTTCGGGCTGGACTGTTCCCCTGAGGCACAGGGTCAGACTGATTTGCATATGGCCATGTCTGAACTGGGGTGGTGGATTGAGCTAAAGAATGATGATGGATTAAACCCAGATCAGTTGACTGGGGGTGAGTGTTTGATTTGCCCAATCGCTCCGTCCATCATCCCCTTTGGTATTGCTTTGTTCACCCTAAGTTGGCAGGGTATGCCCAGACATAGGTCCCTTGCTCACTTTGCCACTGGATTCAAGATAGCCTGGCTGATGAGGGTTATGAGCCCGAAACTGGTCCCAGGATGCTTGTTTCCGGTCCAGGGAAGACATGGCTTGGCAGTTCGGGCTGGACTGTTCCTGTGAGGCACAGGGTCAGACTGATTTGCATATGGCCATGTCTGAACTGGGGTGGTGGACTGAGCTAAAGAATGATGATGGATTAAACCCAGATCAGGATCACACTGGGTGTGTGTGTTTGATTTGCTCAAGCGCTCCGTCCATCATCCCCTTTGGTATCGCCTCTTATGAAAGTCCAACATATAGTTCATCCAACACCACTAGCCAGCTTTTATTCCACACAGTGCCATCTTCCACTTTTACATACTTTGTCCTATCTTTAATACTTCCATGTGTCTGGAGAGAGGAGAATTACCCCTCTGTACATACCATGGAGATTTACCGGATACAAATTGTCCAACCTCCACATTCAGACATTTATCTTTCATCCCTTCATCAAAATTCTCTTTGTATACCCTTTGTTCTCTTTCACTCGTTCCCTTCGTTTTCTCAATCCACATTGCTCTATAAATCACTGCCACTTTTTACCCGGGCAGTCCTGAGCTTTCTACCACTCAACAATTCGTACCCAGTCACATCATGTACTGTGGACCTATATGACCACATCGTCTTGCTATTTCCATGGTAACCTTCCTATGGGCGGCTGCCACCTGAATATAATCTTTTATTATATGATTCACTCTCTCTTCTACACCATTTGCCCTGGGATTGTACAGCGCTGTCTTCTAATGCAAAATACTATCCTTTTTCAAATATTCAGACATTTCCCGTGGCCCATTGTCAGATATATGTTCATCGTGACATATCTCACTCAAAAATAAATCCCAAAAAATTAATTATGTTTCTTGTTGTCACTTCCTTCATGAATTAAACATCAAACCACGTGCAAAAAATATCTAGGATTGTCATTATGAACGTATCCCCCACACCAAACATATCCATCGGTCCCATGATATCGATAGCTATTCTCTTCCAAAGTCTTATGAGATATTTTACAGGTTGCAAATGTTGTGTGCGTGTGTCTCTTATACCTTTTGTCGCTATTAGCACACATCCTGCATTCCTTCATCATTATTTCTACCTCTTTGTCCATGCACGCCCACCATTACAACTTGAAAACTCTACTTTTTGTCCTACTTTGCCAAATGTGCCCTTAATGAGCCATTTCAAATATCCTTTTCCTTAATCTAACTGGAGAAATAAGTCTACGCTACTACTCCTCCTTATTCCCCATCTATTCACGCTTTGTTAATCTTTGATGGCAGTGTATTTTATTGCAATTTCATCACAATTTATTACATTCTCGGGCAATCTATCTCTAATATATGGTGTCACCTTGCGTCCCCAAGCAATTGAACTTCTTACTGATATGCCAAACCTCGATATAGCAATAGTTATCGCAAAATATATAAAGGCGGTAAAAAGGTCTTTCTTGGGAAAAGAAATGGATGGCTGAAAGATAAGCCAGAAGCTAGGATGGTTATTGATTTTAAATAATTTTTATTTTAAATATTAGTTTTAGGAAACACATATTTTTTTATATATGCTGTATTGCGTAAGTTGAAAGGATGAAGGCGGGAATCAGTCTACTACAATGGCGCTGTTGAAGATTTGTATTGTAATGATTTTAAAATATTTATCGTGCCATGCTCTTATGTTGTTTAAAGACCTACGGTCTAAATAAACTTATTTCTAATATACAGTGATAAACATTTCAATTCAGTGCCAACTGCAAGAATTCACTTTTATCATCCTCAAAAATGGTGATTTCATCTAATGTTCCTACCACTGCTAACCAACTCTGATTGACATCCTCATCAGTATCAATAGCGCTGTTCTGCTTACTGATTGCTTTAATTCTAGAAAAGCGATCTGAAAATTCAATCTTACTTTCTTCCAGAAATTCTACCACCAAATTGGAATTTTCAACATTTGACAACCATCTGACTATCCTTAGCGATTCCAAACCTGAGCCATGAATTGTTAATACATGAACCAACAGCTTTTGGTCAGACCTTACCTTGAAATGTATTCACTACACATATGTTCTAAAATGTTTGGCAGCCCAGTATTTAGCAAGTGTTTCCCTTTCAATTACTGAGTATTTCATTCCAGCATCATTCAAAACACACGATGCATACACAATTACCACTTATTCATTGTTTTGAATACAATTTAATGTTGCATTTAATGAGAAAGAACTGGCATCAGTAGTAATCATGGTCTAACATCTCAAAACTAATATTGCTAAGGGTTCAGCCTTACAAATTCATTTTTTAATCTCATTGAATTCCTTTTGACTTTCGTCAGACCAGTTAAACTCGACATCTTTTTTGAGTACATTTTGTAAATGTTTGGTTTTCTTCGAGAAGTTTCACACAAATTTGGAATATTATATATATATCCTTTCACCGATTTCCCTCGTAAGCGCACTCTCACTTAAGGAAGACTCTGTGCATATCAAAGTATGGGAATTGCTCATGATGTGGAAGGACAAGGGTACTCTAACATGGGAAGAATACAGCTATTTCAAAAGAGATTACCCGGTCCTCCCAGTCCTTTATCTTCACCCGAAGATACATAAAGACCCCACTAGACCCCCAGGTCGTCCTATAGTTTCATCAAGGGGCAGTGTGGCCGAGCACATGTCTAAATACATAGATCATTTTCTGAGGGAATATGTGACTAATCTAGACAGTTACATTAAAGACACCAAGGATTTTCTCAAGAGGATCAACGACCTTGAGTGGGACGCTGACTCTCTTTTCATTACCTTGGATGTGCACAGTCTCTATACCATCATCAATCACCAACAGGGTTTGGAGGCGTGCAAACACTATTTAGTGACCAGACTGGTCAGATTTCGTAAACATACCCAGATGCTGCTGGACATGACAGAGTACTGTTTGACGAACAATATCTTTATGTTCAATGGTACTCTGTTCCAGCAGGTGACCGGTACAGCTATGGGATCGTGTTTCGCTCCCAGTTTCGCAAACCTCTTTATGGGAAACTGTGAGGAGAACATTCGGTCCCACCCTGTTTTCCAATTAGATTTTCAGCATGTGTCGATGTGGCTTCGCTACATCGACGACTTGTTTATCGTTTGGAAAGGATCAGAGGATGGGGTACATGAGTTCATCAGGGAACTCAATGTGAACGATCAGAACATCACTCTCAGTGGCAACATCAGCAGGACCGAGGTTGAGTATCTTGATGTCAAACTTGAGGTTAAACACAACAAGGGACACACCTCTCTGTTCAGAAAAACCGCCGCAGGCAACAGTGTCCTGCATGCCCTCAGCAGTCATCCTAAGGGGAACTGCTGAGGGCAAAAAGGAGCTGCAATACAGAGGAAGCATACCTACCGGAGAGCGTGAACATCACTGAGCGCTTCAGAGAGAGGGGTTACCTGACGTGGATGCTCAAAAAGGCTCTTAACAGAGCAGGGACGGTAGAGAGAGCACTGACCATTACTGACAAACCGGAGACTGAGGAGACTGATGGTAACGTAGCCAGAATGATCATGACTTTCAGTTCTGACGCTAGGGACATCAAACGGATTGCCACTAGGAATTGGGATATCCTCAAAACTGACAACATCATTGGGGGGATTATCCTCGACAGACCTAGCATAACGTACCGGAGGGGTAGGAACATCAGGGACATGCTCATTCACAGTGACATTTCCACCTATCCACAAGGCAATTTACAGGACCTCAAGGGTTTTTACCCCTGCGGCCATTGTAAAGCTTGTAACAACAGCAGATTTCACAAACAGGTGAGCTACAATGGAGTGAATAAAGAGCTCACTCAATTCCTCACATGCAGCTCCACGTTTGTGGTATATGTCATAGAATGCACTTGCAAACTGTGGTATATAGGCAGCACCATCTGCATGGCTAAAAAACGCATTCTGGAGCACAGCAGAGCTTTCACGAATTTCTACCCCAAGTACCCTGTAGCACGACACTTCAGGGAGAAACATTTCTCCAACACGAGGGAGATGAGTTTTATTATCCTGGAACAGATAGACAAACATTCCTGGGGCGGAAACAGAGTCTTGAAGCTCAGACAGAGGGAATCCAGGCACATAATTGATTTCCAGACCAAGACCCTGGAGGGACTGAACCAGGAGGAGGAACTGTCCATACATTTGAAAGAACAGTAGCTTTAGGATGCATCACTGCAATTATTTGACTACATGAGGCAGTAACAGTATGTAGAGCCAATCTCTCTTCCATTGAGGCACATTTGATATTTCCACCTTAGTGTTTCATGTTTTATATTTTACACATGCATGATGTATTCAACAACTTTGTGCCTGCTCTCTAGTCGCAGCCAGGTAATCTTGCATATCTGCTTTTCTGTTTCCCATATCTTGACTGTCTCCCTTTCTCCCTTTGTATCTACCGCACTTGTCCATTAGCCTAAAATCGACTAGGTGACACAAGACATGCTAGTATGTTTAATACATGCAAGGGCACAGTGTCATAAGATCCTGTTTTTAATCACTGTTTTCTTTTCATTCACAGGACGAAAGGAAGGGGCCAATCCACCAGCATTCACCAGCACAGGCTTCCTACCCTTTCTCTCTCTCTACGAGCACTGGAGCACCTCAGGTCACATCGGCAACCTTCAGTGAGTTTGGTAATTCCGCATCGCCTTTTGGACTTTAGTCTGCAGTATTCCTTGCAGGAGCATGTACATACTCACTTTACTCACCCACTCCTGATCTCATTCCCACCACCTTGTTTACCGTGTATCTGAGGCATCGGAGTTGCCGTCACTGGGCAATCTTCGGGGCACTTTGTGCTTAGGGGGAACACCATGGGGGTCACCAGTCGTCATAGTCAGGCTATTACCAGCATTACCACCCTTGGTGACACAACACACAGTGGATGATGCATCACGACGAGCACCCAATCTGCAGCACTATTTACATCATCTCGCACTAGCGTTCGATGGCTCGCGGAAGGGGAGATCCGCACACGGCACACACTGGCGTACCGTTGTGAGTTGACACTAGGTCAATACAGGACCTGTGTCATGGTTTGAATTATTCATTTATGTGTGCACTCATGCAGTTTCTGATTTATAATGCCAATGAATTGCACATCATTATGCTTCTTTATAGCGTTTTGAATTATTTGTGTATGTTTTGCCCTCTTGCATTTTCTGACCTATAACGCTAACGAATTGTACAGTATTACGATTCTCTACAATGTTGTTTATCGCTCCAACATGTCTGCCATTATGAGTTGTACTAGTCCCCCTTTCATTGTTCATTACCACACCTACTACAAAGGTTGCAAAGGACTGCTGCACTACAATTACCAGTAGGCACCGGGACTCACAAGAGAAGCCCATTGGAGGGCGGATATTTGAAATAGAGTGCAGCAGTAACGCGAGACTTTGAATTGATGCCTTTGATGAAGGAAATGTTCCGAAACGCGTCAGGCGCTATTAATAAACGAGACAACACACAAGTCCAATGGATGATTTTTTATCTTTCGGGTGCGCTCACACTTGCTGAAGCAACTGTTCCTTGATGTTATATGCGCCGGCTCCGGGCGCGGTGAGCGCACCACCCAGCGGATGACATGGGGCCACGGGGCGAGGAAACTGCCAACGCCCCATATGTGGAAAGATAAGCCTTGGGATTATGGACTGATGTAGTGCCTCGGCGGCTCATTGTGGGGCCGTGTTTTATTGATATTTTTTCTCCCCATTTGTGTTATAATGTGGACTGCTGCACTACAATTACCAGTAGGCACTGGGACTCACAAGAGAAGCCCATTGGAGGGCGGATATTTGAAATAGAGAGCAGCAGTAACGCGAGACTTTGAATTGATGCCTTTGATGAAGGAAATGTTCTGAAACGCGTCAGGCGCTATTAATAAACGAGACAACACACAAGTCCAATGGATGATTTTTTATCTTTCGGGTGCGCTCACACTTGCTGAAGCAACTGTTCCTTGATGTTATACGCGCCGGCTCCGGGCGCGGTGAGCGCACCACCCGGCGGATGACATGGGGCCACGGGGCGAGGAAACTGCCGACGCACCATATGTGGAAAGATAAGCCTTGGGATTATGGACTGATGTAGTGCCTCGGCGGCTCATTGTGGGGCCGTGTTTTATTGATATTTTTTCTCCCCATTTGGGTTATAATGTAGACTGCTGCACTAAAATTACCAGTAGGCACTGGGACTCACAAGAGAAGCCCATTGGAGGGCGGATATTTGAAATAGAGTGCAGCAGTAACGCGAGACTTTGAATTGATGCCTTTGATGAAGGAAATGTTCCGAAACGCGTCAGGCGCTATTAATAAACGAGACAACACACAAGTCCAATGGATGATTTGTTATCTTTCGGGTGCGCTCACACTTGCTGAAGCAACTGTTCCTTGATGTTATACACGCCGGCTCCGGGCGCGGAGAGCGCACCACCCAGCGGATGACATGGGGCCACGGGGCGAGGAAACTGCCGACGCCCCATATGTGGAAAGATAAGCCTTTGGATTATGGACTGATGTAGTTCCTCGGCGGCTCATTGTGGGGCCGTGTTTTATTGACATTTTTTCTCCCCATTTGGGTTATAATGTGGACTGCTGCACTACAATTACCAGTAGGCACTGGGACTCACAAGAGAAGCCCATTGGAGGGCGGATATTTGAAATAGAGTGCAGCAGTAACGCGAGACTTTGAATTGATGCCTTTGATGAAGGAAATGTTCCGAAACGCGTCAGGCGCTATTAATAAACGAGACAACACACAAGTCCAATGGATGATTTTTTATCTTTCGGGTGCGCTCACACTTGCTGAAGCAACTGTTCCTTGATGTTATACGTGCCGGCTCCGGGCGCAGTGAGCGCACCACCCAGCGGATGACATGGGCCCACGGGGCGAGCAAACTGCCGACGCCCCATATGTGGAAAGATAAGCCTTGGGATTATGGACTGATGTAGTGCCTCGGCGGCTCATTGTGGGGCCGTGTTTTATTGATATTTTTTCTCCCCATTTGGGTTATAATGTGGACTGCTGCACCACAATTACCAGTAGGCACTGGGACTCACAAGAGAAGCCCATTGGAGGGCGGATATTTGAAATAGAGTGCAGCAGGAACGCGAGACTTTGAATTGATGCCTTTGATGAAGGAAATGTTCCGAAACGTGTCAGGCGCTATTAATAAACGAGACAACACACAAGTCCAATGGATGATTTTTTATCTTTCGGGTGCGCTCACACTTGCTGAAGCAACTGTTCCTTGATGTTAAACGCGCCGGCTCCGGGCGCGGTGAGCGCACCACCCAGCGGATGACATGGGGCCACGGGGCGACGAAACTGCCGACGCCCCATATGTGGAAAGATAAGCCTTGGGATTATGGACTCATGTAGTGCCTCGGCGGCTCATTGTGGGGCTGTGTTTTATTGATATTTTTTCTCCCCATTTGGGTTATGATGTGGACTGCTGCACTACAATTACCAGTAGGCACTGGGACTCACAAGAGAAGCCCATTGGAGGGCGGATATTTGAAATAGAGTGCAGCAGTAACGCAAGACTTTGAATTGATGCCTTTGATGAAGGAAATGTTCCGAAACGCTTTCAGGCGCTATTAATAAACGAGACAACACACAAGTCCAATGGATGATTATCTTTCGGGTGCGCTCACACTTGCTGAAGCAACTGTTCCTTGATGTTATACACGCCGGCTCCCGGCGCGGAGAGCGCACCACCCAGCGGATGACATGGGGCCACGGGGCGAGGAAACTGCCGACGCCCCATATGTGGAAAGATAAGCCTTGGGATTATGGACTGATGTAGGTCCTCGGCGGCTCATTGTGGGGCCGTGTTTTATTGACATTTTTTCTCCCCATTTGGGTTATAATGTGGACTGCTGCACTACAATTACCAGTAGGCACTGGGACTCACAAGAGAAGCCCATTGGAGGGCGGATATTTGAAATAGAGTGCAGCAGTAACGCGAGACTTTGAATTGATGCCTTTGATGAAGGAAATGTTCCGAAACGCGTCAGGCGCTATTAATAAACGAGACAACACACAAGTCCAATGGATGATTTTTTATCTTTCGGGTGCGCTCACACTTGCTGAAGCAACTGTTCCTTGATGTTATACGTGCCGGCTCCGGGCGCGGTGAGCGCACCACCCAGCGGATGACATGGGCCCACGGGGCGAGGAAACTGCCAACGCCCCATATGTGGAAAGATAAGCCTTGGGATTATGGACTGATGTAGTGCCTCGGCGGCTCATTGTGGGGCCGTGTTTTATTTATATTTTTTCTCCCCATTTGGGTTATAATGTGGACTGCTGCACTACAATAACCAGTAGGCACTGGGACTCACAAGAGAAGCCCATTGGAGGGCGGATATTTGAAATAGAGTGCAGCAGGAACGCGAGACTTTGAATTGATGCCTTTGATGAAGGAAATGTTCCGAAACGTGTCAGGCGCTATTAATAAACGAGACAACACACAAGTCCAATGGATGATTTTTTATCTTTCGGGTGCGCTCACACTTGCTGAAGCAACTGTTCCTTTGCCATTTATAACAAGGGACAAAAGGACGATTCAAATTAGATTTATAATAAGCAACAATATTGCGTGTCCTAAATATTGAACAAGAAAAAGAAACCACGCAATAAGAAGGTGAAAAGGAAAAGAAGAGAGACCGGAGAGAAAAAAGAAGGTAAGCGCAGAATCAAGTAAAGAGTAAAGTTAGGCATCCCGTGGTGACTAAATAAAAATGCTGACATTTTTGTATCACAAATACAGCAAGAATAAGGGAGGGCAGTCAACTTTTACCATTGGATAGATCCAATCGTATTAGAATAAACTGTACCATATGCACAGGGGCGGCTACTCCATATGGGCGGAGGAGCGTTGGCCCACTGCTTTCCCACAGTGCGAGACGCAGAAACATAAAATGGTATAAATACCATTTTATGTTTCTGCTTCTCGCACTGCGAGAAAGCAGAAGAAGGGTTTTGTTGGGGGCCGGCGGGTTGCATGAGTCTGCTGGAGTCCAGGGGAGGCTAGCCCAATGTTGTGGGTGCTGACTGTTTGGTCGGCCCCAGGGCCTACCAAACCAGAAATACACACTCTCCCTTTTCTCCATATAGGCTACATGCAGCCTACATGGAGAAACCGGCCTCCCCATAGACGCCTGTATGGTCGGCGTCCCAACCCTGCCATTGCAGCATTGTGATTGGCTTAGGGGAGGAGAGGGAGGCTGCCTGCGGCTGCTTCCTTCGAGGACGATGCGACACGGGACCAGAAGGCAGAAGGTATTTTTTTTTTACTACCCTCCCCCCGCTTGTCATGCCGGCCGCGACTGCATATGCATACACTTATATGCGAGGAGAAAGGATGTAACTGAAAGCCTCATGTACATGTTCCCAGGGAGACCTTAGACTAGGCTTTGGGGCCTGAGTATCTGTGGGGGAGTGTGTTGTATGTAGCTGTCCAGCGGTGGGTTCCTGTGAGAGGAAATATAATAATAATGGTTCCCCGATCTATTTAGGGCAAGATGTCGGGGGCATCTGCTCCTAATAGATAGCCAGTGGTTCTTTGCAGTAGATCGCATCCTGCTGCCAAGATTTGATTTTGGGTGCCAGCTTCCATCCCCAGTGTATAGCGACACATCGCTTTACCAATAGCAGAAGTATTGTCGTTAAGCGATGGGAGTCGGACGGAAGGTCCTTCACATATCCCAGCCGGCATGTCATGGGGTTAGCAGAATTGAGTGTCCCAGAATCTGTTCTAAAGCGGAGATTATATTCTGCCAGTATTCCCTGATGGGGGGAGGGGCAAACCCAGCTAAATGTAGCTTGTGAGGGCATGCATCTTCTACAGCATGTATCCATCGCGAGCCCCATGCATTTTAATTGCAATGGTGTGTGGTGTATCTGGGGACAAAATCCGGCTTAAGAATGGTACCTATGACTGCCTCTCGGAGCGATGTGAGGAAGCTTCCCGGCAGACAAGGATGCCTCAAACATGGCTTGTAGGTGTGGGATAAGTAGGTTAGTATACTGTTTATAGAAGGAAGCTGTTAAGCCATCCAATCCTGGCGCCTTGTCACTAGGTAGGTTTTGTATGACTTGCAGCAGTTCCTCCTAAGTGAAGGGAGAGTCTAAAACTGTGCGGTGTGAGCAGTCCAGCCAAAGGAGCTGTTTAGTTTCAAAGTACTTTTCAAGCTCGATAGTGACAAGTGGTGCAGCTGCACTGTAGAGGTGAGCATAGTAGGGTATGGAGTGTCTCTCCAGCCGATCGTCTATCAGTTCAACTACATATTAAGCAGTCTGGGGTCGCTTGAGCATATTTGCAAGGGTTTTACAGAGACAGTCTCCCTCGCCATAGTGGCGCCACAGCGTCACAGGTGAGGAAGCTGAGCTCCCGCGCTGCTTCATCATTGTATTCAGAAACTGTTTCCCAGAACTTTGCCATAGTGGATGGAGAGTTCGACGCGCAAAGCTCATGCTCCAGCACCTGGTAAGCGCGAGAAATACTGGGGAGTGATCTGAAAAAAGTTCTAGCTTAATGTGACACCTCTGTGGTCCACGTGAGAGCGTCACGAGAGACAAGCTGGTAGCAAATACGCGACCACATGTCATGCCCTGATGTGATGCAGGGGCCTTCGCTTGTCTGTCCATATTTGTGACATCAATGTCCACAAGACAACATCAGTCATGAGGGTATGTAGCGGTGTGGCAGAGGGTGGCGAGATACGCCAAACGGTCTAGTGTGGGGTCTAGTATAAGATTAAATCACCCCCCCACCAAATGATCGCACCTGGTTTCATGTTAATGATGTTGCGCCGCACAGTTGCAGAAAAGTTGGGGTAGTCATAATTTGGACCATACATTGAGACAAGTATGACTGGGCGTTGATGCGAGGTTCGGGCTACTATAACAAATCAACCTTCGGGTCACACTGACAGTGTGAGTTAAATGCCATGGTGTGCCCTTCCGGACCAGTGTGCCAGTCCCGCATGCATAGTTAGAATAGAATGCAACGTGTGTGTCAGCGCACCAGCCTGCCTTGAGATGGGAGGCTGTCGAGGGTGTGAGGTGTAGTTCTTGTAGGAAGCATATGTTTTTTTTTGCAGTTTTATATAGCGCGAACTTGACCCGAATCCAGGGGCATATTATTAAGACAGGTGATAAAATTATCCAATTGAATTCCAATTGAAGCTCAGGTTAGATGTCGCTAAAGCGGCGATAATTTTATCGCCTGTCTTGATATTATGCCCCCCAAGCGGGTATCAGAACGCTTTACACAGCACCAGTTACGTTACATGAGGACACACATTCATTAAGTGATTTGCCCAGAATCACAGGATGTTCATCGTCATTACATAGACTCGAATCCAGTTCCGAGGTCCAAGGTTGAGCGCCCTAGCCGTTAGGCCGACTTCTATCCCCCATCACGATGTTGCACTATATAAGCATGAACAAGTCTGGCTTTGTGCTAGTTATTGAGTCCCCTGACGTTACAAGTGAGACAATCTAATTGTAGCGGTCATATTACAATGGAAGTCAAGTGGAAAATGTTATGGATAGGGCCCAGGGTTTTCGTAATGTAGCAATGGTGAAATAGAGAGAAACTTGACTGCCAGGGGTATCAAAAATGTATAAACGTATCAAGTATATATCGGGTGAACACACCAAGAGATGGTGTGATATGAGTGATCGTGGCAGAGATCTGATGGGGGAAAAAACAGAGAAAGAAACAAAAACATTTACATGTCTACCCCTCCCCATCCCCTCCCACTGCCGCCCCTGAACCTGGTGGAGTTCTAGAGCCCTTTCTCCCTCCCAAACCCACATCCCAAATGCAACATCTTCTGTAGAAGTCATTTTTGGAAGCAGAGTCATGCCAGACGAACTGCCCAATCTGAACTAGACTGGGTGGCCAAAGGGCATGGATGCCCCATACGCATCTCCAAAGGCTAGTAGATATTAGTCAAGAGGTGGCCGGTATGAAAATGTTACCAGTCGACCAGGACGGGACTACACAGTAGAGGTCAGAATCAGTTAGTTTGGGGGCCAGGAGCCGGATAGGCAGCACTGAGATCAATCTAGTCCGGGACAGTGCAGCTTCATTCAATATCGTCGGTGTCGTTGTGATCTTTGTGTCGGTGGCTGAGTAGACCCTGTTTCTTTCATTATGATTTTGGCAAATTTGAGGGCTGCCTTCGGGTCAGAGAAGTGATGCATTTTATCTCTGTGTGATATGAGTAGTTCGAGCTCTTTATCAATGCCTTGTTGGAGGGCTCACCGGTACCAAACTCATGGAAAGGAGCCAAAGTAATCCCTATCTATAAGAGGGGACCAAGGGTGGACGCAGCTAATTACCGCCCAATCAGTCTTATCGACACTGGACAAAAGTTGGTCGGTAGGGTCCTCCTCGAGAGGATCCACACATGGGCAGATGACAACGACATAATTTCACAGTTTCAGGCGGGTTTTAGGAGCTCCACAAGCACGATTGACCAGGCATTTAGGCTGGTGCTACTGTATTGGAAGGTGGTCACCATTGGCAAGGGTGGACTGTACCTGGCGTTTATTGATTTAAAAACCGCCTTTGACCTGGTCCCCCGTGATCGCCTGTGGTTGATTCTGGAGGAGATGGGGATTCCTCCATATATTCTGAATCTTTTGATTCGGATGCATGAAGGAAACTATGCCTGTATTAGATGGGGGTCGCAAGAACAAAAAACTCAAAAAATCCCGGTGAACAGAGTGGTTCGCCAGGGCTGTGTACTAGCCCCTACACTCTTCACACTTTTTGTGAATGGTGTGGTTTCTTTCCTGCTCGAAATTAATGCTGATGTTCCAGTCCTGGCGGGGGGACAAAGTTCCTGCTTTACTTTTTGCGGATGACACACTTCTAATTTAGAAAACACCTGCAGGCTTACAGAAACTATTGGATCGTTTTTCCCTGTTCTGTAAGTTGAGGGGCCTTGTTATCAACCCTCCCAAAACCAAACTCCTCTATTTTAACCCAAGCAAATCATCCAGATCCATCTTGACCCTTGATGGGAAGCCATTGGAGCGCGTCAAAGAGTTTGATTATTTAGGGATCAGAATCTCTGATAAGCTCAAATGGCAGGCTCATATTGACAAAATGGTGCTAAACCATAGGCGAGTAATGGGAGCCATAGGGAGGGAATTCCGCGCCTCCACTACGAAACCCATTGCTCCAGCTCTGGAAATCTATGCTGCTAAAGCCGTAGGCTGTGCCCTTTATGGTTCAGAATTATGGGGCTTTGGTTGCGTCGATGCCTTAGTTACTGGTGAAAATAAGTTCTTCAGGGAACTTATATCGCTCCCAATGGGTACCCCCCCTTTACTGAGCGATTTGGGCCGTCGATCCATCAAAGACATAGTAACTCTGCGCCCCTTATTATATTGGGCACGGCTTTGGCGCACCCCCGAGCTCTCTAAATATGCTGATGGCCTAAGAGAGGTCATGAACCTTCATGGAGCTCATAAAATAGGTTGGCTTGCCAACATAAAGAAGCTTCTGGTGGCAATAGGCCTCACATCTGCTTGGGACTCTGGGGCACTATTGTCAAAGGAAGCAACTAAGAGAGCTTTTTGGGCTTGGGTCAGTCTCCAGGAGCAGAGGGATCCAAACCCTGGTCGATTGACTGACGAGTTTTGCCAACATAAGGATATTCCCCGATTGGAACCTTACCTAGATTTTATTACAAAGCCTAGGGATAGATCTCTCTTTGTTCAGTTTAGGTTTGGGACCCTCCCCCTTCGTGATCGTACTAGCAGGTGGAACCCCCCGCATCAAACCTCCGCTGATTGCCCATACTGTCCAGGAACAGCGGAGAATGTATCCCATTTCTTCTTAGGATGCCCAGCCTATCTAAAACCCAGACTGAAATGACTCAAACCTGTGTGCCTGCAGCTGGGGACGAGGGACCACACTGTAGCACTTAGAATCCTTAAAACTGATGCTACTACCACAACAGCATGTGGTGTGGCTAAATTCCTCGCCTGGGCATGGCTGATCAGGCAGAAGGCCATCTGACAGATCCAAATTTTTATACACTATTTACAAAGCTGCTTATGTTTAATACATTTTTAATTATTTATTGTATTTAAAAACCTTTTTACGACGTGTTCTTATATGTATTTTATTGAATTATGTCACTATGTGTAAATGCGCTTTTATGATATTACTTGTCGAAATAAAGCTTTGTTGATGATGATGATATGAGTAGTTTGATGGGGTAATTAATGCTCAGCTTAGCAAAATCTTCTTGCCAGGAAGAAATTCTCTACGTGCAGCCTGCACCAGAGGGGTGAAATCCAGGTAGAAGGAGAGTGTTGTTGGGCCTGATGGAGTATTTCGTTGCTATCCTTGTAGTCGAACAACCCGGCCACTATGGGCCTAGGTGTAGAACCTGGAGGCGGATGAGGCGTCAAAGTGCGATGAGCTCTTTCAACAATAAAGACAGGGGACATGAATTTCCCAAAGAGCTTGCAGAGCATAGTCTCTATGTAGTCATCCATTCTATGTTGGTGGATTCCTGGACGCCAGTTATTCGAAGATTGTTGTGCCACGATCACGCCTACAGGTCCTCATTTTTTGCTTTTATAAGTTCCAAAACCTTATCCATGCACAATAGATGTTCGCTGGTCATGGTCTGTCCATCTTCTGTCTCCGAAACCCTGGTCTTCAGAGTATCAATTCTATCTTCGTGCTTGTTGACCCTCTCCTTCATGCTGTCCAAGCGACTCGTCGAAAGGGATAGTTTGTCATCTATGGCCCGTAGGCTGAATTTAACATCCACCAGGATTTCTTTCAAGTCTTCATCATGGCTTGCCACACCCCCTTGAATGTCAGTTGAATCTTCCTGCTCGGGACCGCCGGTCATTTGTGTAGCATTTTTTATTTACCCTTAAAAGTAAGTTTCGACTCACATGTGTCCTGCGTGCCCATTATGACGCTGTGTGGAGATCTTGTGCAAAACTGAATGGTGAAGAGTATGCGCCAGGGCCATACAAAAGCTCCAAATGTCCCATCTGGCGATATTTGACAGGAGCCAGAATTCAGATCCCTTCGCTGGGCTTTTTGCCGCCAGGCCCCAATAGCAGAGAACAAAGGATGAATGAAACAACAAAGGCCAATTTTTAAGCACCGGTCGGAGCACGCAATATTTAACCAATGTGGAGGGTGCACCAGAGAACTCACAGCTGTGGCAACCACAAGATAGCCCACCGCAGTCCTGGAAGAAGGCCAGAGCCGGGGGTATCGTATAGGTCTCACAGCGCTGGGCAGCCTAAGTGGGGGCCAGTATGGGGGTAGCCTTCAATCGTGGAATCGGAGTGGGGTTTATTGGCCCAGGAGGGCTGCAGTAAGCTGCATCTCAGGTAGATACTGGCCAGATGAGGGCCAGATGAGGGCGGCCTCCAACACAAACAGGGTGACAAGAGTTCAATGATAGATTCCCCCTTGTGGCAAGATCAAAAGACCAAAATGTGTCAAATGGTGGCCCGCCTCTCCCCGGAACCGTCAGCAACATGAAGGGGGGGGGGGGGGGCACAAGCACACCGTTGTCTGCAGTCAAAACCCATTGACATAGGTCCCAGGGTCTGCTGGGTCGAAGGAGGGTACTGCCGGATGGATGGCTGTGAAGTATGTCCTAGTTCTGGAAGGCCAAGAGCAGTTTGCGCTCCACTAGCAACAGACACAGTTCTTTATGGGCCCAGGATCACGAGGGGAGACCAGGGAGCCAGTGGCAGGGGGGCATGCCTGCACCTATGTGGGGGCCCCACAGTCAAAAGGGGGCCCAGGGGATCCCCTGCGTATGTCTTCCCCCCGAGGGCCACACAGGCAGAGGGGCAGCTAGTGGGCCAGGCGGCAGCCCACACCACAGCAAAGCAGGCAGCGGCAGGGCGTACCGAACAGTAGGATGCACACGCCCACCCCAGAGGAGCTGGGACCCTGCACCCTTCTGTCATTGCGATCTACTGCCGGGCCTAAGGAACAGGCCCTCGCTCCCCTCCAGGCCCTCGCTCTCCTCCAGGCCCTAGCAGTCCAACATGGCAATGCCCGCCTCAGCCCACAGTCACTGGAGTCCGGAGTGGCCAGTCTCTCGAGCAGGCCGGCGGGGCAGAGTACACTGCCATCTTCACGCGCACAGGTCCTAGTACTGCGCCTAGCTCCTCACATGCTGCCCCGAGCACGGGGAAGCACCACCTCAGTACTCTGGGACCACTGCTTGCAGACAGCTCCAGGCCGCCTAACACTCAGGTGCCGTCGCACCCACGGCTTTTTCAGGGAGGTCTCTGTTGTTCTAACCTGGCTCACTGTAGCTTATGGGATATGTAGAGAGGCAATATCTGTAGAGAGGATTTATGATGGAATTTAATTACAGCCAGCAGTGCCTCTCTAAAGAGAGGCAATCAAGCTGGCTGGCCATGCTCCGCCCCCAAATTCTGAATAATATTTTATCACACCTAAGAATGATTTGACTTCACCTTTGTCAGCAGAAATTTCCACATCATGTATGATTCGAACCAATATACCCCTCAGTCTTACTCCACTTTCATTAATGGTTTGAACAAGATATGTTACAGTGTTTACTTTAATGTGATATTTTTCAGCTTTCACTGTCAATCTGTTGCTTTTCAAAAACCTCAAGTATCTTGTTGCAGAAATTGACTCTCTGGCTCAGCTCTACAAGGTTTGCTTTCACGCCCCCGTGTGACAACAAGTGAACTTAGTTGAACGAACAACACATGAATGTGAGAGACCGGTTGTTGTAGCCCTACAGACCTCCGCCCATTACATAGTTGAAATGGTGTCAATGCTTTTGGGTTGCAAAAAATCCCCTAATCCAGGAACACTGTGGTAATCAGAAACAAACCTCTTTTGTTCTCTTCAATAACACACACAAGATGCTCTACGAAAAAAAACACTTTAACTAAAAACTGTTTATTTCAAGAGGGGCACACTGTTGCTCAACACCTCTAAAATAACCACAGAAATACACATTGCAAACAATGAAATAAATGAACATTTCTAACATGGTTAAAAGGTCATCTAAAAACAACCATAAAACCTACTTCTGTGCTCTATGCCAGGAGAGCATGGAAAGTAGAAGAACTTGCAGCTAGATCTTCTTAGGAATAATGGCCGTGCTGCATAGCTTGTTTCATTATCAGGAGCCAGGGAGGCTGTGTTCCTGGAGAATGGCAAACAGAACTTCAGCATTAGCATCAACTCCTCTCGGGCTCCGCTCAGTATTGGCTTTTAATAGAAAGCATGGTATGGCGGCAACATCTCTGACAGTGTCTTGTTGCGATAATCTAGGGCAGAAGACCTCTCTTGACAGGTGGTTCAGTGACTGTACTTTTATACTGTATCTTATCTCAGATGCAATTTGCAATGTCACCTTAATAATAATTTATATAACCAGTAAGTATCAAGATGCTAGTTTAGGACACATTCCTTTAAACTTATAAGGTAAAAGTACAATTCAGACAACACTATTTTTAATTTTGTTCTGTATTTGACCTTGAAATTGAAATGATAAGGCACTTGATCTAGACTGATGTCACATCAGGTGTTTTGTTGATGTCTATGTCTAAATGACGTGAAACTTTCACAGTTTTTGAAAAGATAAGAACAGATAACATCTGCATCAAAGGCAGACATGTTGATGATTTTGCAGAAATACAGGAAATGAAGATGCAGTCTACTTAAAATAAAGTCGGGCCTTATGTCTTTACATCATCCCCGGCTTGTACATCTGAAATGTGACATCATAGAAGCGGAGAGATATTGGGGATTTGTCTAATTTATAGAAAAATCCATGCTCTTGGAACATTGAGATTTAAAACTCTATACTTAAATCAATCTCATACTATGTATAATACATATATTGAAGCATACAATAAATATATGCATAAATAATGTAACATTATAAAAGCATGATTACATCAAACAATAAGACTAAATGCAGTAAGCTGTGCATGAATTGGTTTCTTTAAGCCTTAAATGTTTCAAGCAATAAAATATAAAATTTTGTAATATATGCATTATCATAAAAGCCTTTATGTTGGCTGAGATGGGATGCATGTTGTTGATTAAAGAGATCAAAACGATACCAAAGGGGATTATGGACGGAGCGCTTGAGCAAATCAAACACTCACCCCCAGTCAACTGATCTGGGTTTAATCCATCATCATTCTTTAGCTCACTCCACCACCCTAGTTCAGACATGGCCATATGCAAATCAGTCTGACCCTGTGCCTCATGGGAACAGTTCAGCCCGAACTGCTAAGCCATGTCTTCCCTGGACCGGAAATAACCATCCTGGGACCGGTTTCGGGTTCATAACCCTCATCAGCCAGGCTATCTTGAATCCAGTGGCAAAGTGAGCAAGGGACCCACGTAGGGGCATACCCTGACAACTAAGGGTGAACAATGCAATACCAAAAGTGATGATGGAAGGAGCACTTGAGCAAATCAATCACTCACCCCCAGTCAACTGATCTGTGTTTAAACCATCATCATTCTTTAGCTCACTCCACCACCCCAGTTCAGACATGGCCATATGCAAATCAGTCTGACCCTGTGCCTCATGGGAACAGTTCAGCCCGAACTGCCAAGCCATGTCTTCCCTGGACCGGAAACAAGCATCTTGGGACCGGTTTCTGGTTAATAACCCTCATCAGCCAGGCAGTCTTGAATCCAGTGGCAAGTGAGCAAGGGACCCACGTAGGGGCATACCCTGACAACTAAGGGTGAACAATGCAATACCAAAAGGGATGATGGACGGAGCGCTTGAGCAAATCAAACACTCACCACCAGTCAACTGATCTGGGTTTAATCCATCATCATTCTTTAGCTCACTCCACCACCCCAGTTCAGATATGGCCATATGCAAATCAGTCTGACCCTGTTCCTCATGGGAACAGTTCAGCCCGAACTGCCAAGCCATGTCTTCCCTGGACCGGAAACAAGCATCCTGGGACCGGTTTCGGGTTCATAACCCTCCCCAGCCAGGCTATCTTGAATCCAGTGGCAAAGTGAGCAAGGGACTCATGTCTGGACATACCCTGCCAACTAAGGGCGAACAAAGCGATACCAAAGGGGATGATGGACGGAGCGCTTGAGCAAATCAAACACTCACCCCCAGTCAACTGATCTGGGTTTAATCCATCATCATTCTTTAGCTCACTCCACCACCCTAGTTCAGACATGGCCATATGCAAATCAGTCTGACCCTGTGCCTCATGGGAACAGTTCAGCCCAAACTGCTAAGCCATGTCTTCCCTGGACCGGAAACAACCATCCTGGGACCGGTTTCGGGTTCATAACCCTCATCAGCCAGGCTATCTTGAATCCAGTGGCAAAGTGAGCAAGGGACCCACGTAGGGGCATACCCTGACAACTAAGGGTGAACATTGCAATACCAAAAGTGATGATGGATGGAGCACTTGAGCAAATCAATCACTCACCCCCAGTCAACTGATCTGTGTTTAAACCATCATCATTCTTTAGCTCACTCCACCACCCCAGTTCAGACATGGCCATATGCAAATCAGTCTGACCCTGTGCCTCATGGGAACAGTTCAGCCCGAACTGCCAAGCCATGTCTTCCCTGGACCGGAAACAAGCATCCTGGGACCGGTTTCTGGTTAATAACCCTCATCAGCCAGGCAGTCTTGAATCCAGTGGCAAGTGAGCAAGGGACCCAAGTAGGGGCATACCCTGACAACTAAGGGTGAACAATGCAATACCAAAAGGGATGATGGACGGAGCGCTTGAGCAAATCAAACACTCACCACCAGTCAACTGATCTGGGTTTAATCCATCATCATTCTTTAGCTCACTCCACCACCCCAGTTCAGACATGGCCATATGCAAATCAGTCTGACCCTGTTCCTCATGGGAACAGTTCAGCCCGAACTGCCAAGCCATGTCTTCCCTGGACCAGAAACAAGCATCCTGGGACCGGTTTCGGGTTCATAACCCTCCCCAGCCAGGCTATCTTGAATCCAGTGGCAAAGTGAGCAAGGGACTCATGTCTGAACATACCCTGCCAACTAAGGGCGAACAAAGCGTTACCAAAGGGGTGAGTCCCGTGCTCTCCATGACACTGGAATCAGGCTATCCTGACTGAAGAGGGGTGAAGCCCCGAAACCGGTCATAGGATGCTTGTTTCCAGTCCAGGGAGGACCTGGCCTGGCAGTTCGGGCTGGACTGTTCCCATTGGGCACAGGGTCAAGACTGACTGTCTCCCCATGGCACCCCCTTTCCAACCCCACTGCTTTGATTACTCCCAACTAGGACACAAGCAGGGAGACTCTGTCTGTCCTAAGAAACCACCCACTGGTAGTACCTCTACAGGGATAACCAATGTGGCCTTCTCGGTAAGTAATCCCAGGGTTGGTGATCTCTGAGGGTGGGTGTCATCACTTTCACCAGGTGAAAGTGAATGGGGCCCCAATCACTGCTCTTAGGGATATCAGGGCCAGCCAGACCATGGTGGTGGAAAGGCTAGTTTACCCAGAGCAGTACACTGGCCAGGTGTGTATGGTAACTCCGGCCCATGGGCAGGACTATTTCCACCCAATGGTTCTGCTATCCCTGGAGTGGGGGGGAGGTGACCCAGAGGAGGGTCATAGTCCTGAGATGCCTAAAGATTGCATTTTGGGGAATGAGTTGTCCCCGGTGTTGGGAACTGAGAGGTGCAGCTGCTGGGGTGCCCTGGCAGTCCAATTTGCTGGGGGTACCACCCCCAAATGAAGGGTATAGGACCCCAGATGGAGGGGCATGAGATGGACGGAGGACCCGTGGGTCAAGGGGTTGCCAGCTCTGAGAAAAAAGCACCCCAAGACTTATCCTGGTGAGGCCACTCCTGACCGGTATTGATTAGTCTGCCCTGGCTTTAGGCTAGAGGGACGATGTATTGGAAATTGCTCCATTTGCAGACCCTGGTGACCCTCAAACTTTTTGCCTTCCTCCTCCCCTTTTTGCCGAATTTGTTTTGTTGGCTTTAGGACTCTGTGCACTTTACCACTGCTAACCAGTGCTAAAGTGCTTCTGCTCTCTCCTTAAAGTGTGGTACCATTAGCTTATCCACAATTGGCATATTTAATTTACTTAGTAATGTGCACTACCTGTGCCCAGGGCCGATAAATTAAATGCTACTGGGGAGCCTTCAGCACTGATTGTGCAATTGTAAAAAAGAACTAACCTCGTCCCCGAAAACAATCTAATCCATCTCACGGATTCCGACCCAGCATCTGTAACTCACCCTCACTTACCTCTTCATTACCAGCCCCATGAACTGCTCTGATGGCCTGTAAGGAAGAGAAGGAAAGGGTTAAATTGGACGGCAGAGAAACGCTGACGAAGAAGGTAGGCGGATCCGTGGTCGGCCACGACCAATCACTAGCAAGTATGGAACGGGAAGAAAAGACGCTTGGGTTGGAGGCGAGGGGAGGAAGGCGGCACCCGGAGGACTCCAGAAAAGAGGGAGGAGCACAGGTCCAGGGCGGTGTAGGAGAGGAGGACGAAGACACCAAACCTGAGGACGGAGACGGATGCCTGATAACTACAGCCGAGGAGCAGAGGTCAACACATGAGGATGACGAAGCTCCAGAAACGTGGAGCAAAGAGTGGTGGTCGCCCTGGGAGGCTTGACTTCCCCCCCGATACTCAGGAGAGTTGCAGCCTTTCATGGTACATGGGCAGAGGGAGAAGAGAAGCTTCAGGGGCTGTACGGGGTGGGGAATGGAAACATGGGAAAGGCCTGAAACCAGTAACACCGTATGGGGAGGAGAAGGAAAAGCACGAGAGAGGCCCGAAAATGAGTAGAAAATAGGGACCAAAGAGAGGCCTTATCTTAACACAGTTATTGGTTACATAGAAGAGAATGGAAGGGCTCTACATTGCAAACCCGAGAAAAGGGGTCCGAACTGGTGGATCGGGGAAACCCTAAAAAGGACCCAATAGAAGACAAAAGGCACATAATTAGTTTAGCTAAGTCAGTGGGGTAAGCTGCACATTTTTGTTCTCTTTCTTTATTCACACACCCCTCTATGGGGAGAGGAGTTGGCCTAACGGCTAAGGCGCTCGACCTTGGACCTGGAGAACTGGGTTCGAGTCTCGGTAATGACGCTGAACATCCTGTGATTCTGGGCAAATCACTTAATCTCCCCGTGCCTAACAAAAAATGAATGTGTGTCCTCATGTAACGTAACTGGTGCTATGTAAAGCGCTCTGATACCCGGTTCGGATTCGGGTCAAGTTCGCGCTATATAAAACTCTGCAACGAAAAAAAAAAAAGAACAAAAGAGGTCCTGTTTCCTGCACACCTGGGTGTGGTGATAGTCCCTTTCACTTATAAGCATACTAAACAGATCATTTTACTTACCTTGCTCTCCTTGTCTTCTCTCCTGACAACCTGGGGACAACACACCACTGGAGTCCAGACCTGGAACCAAAGAGAAGAAAAAGAAGGTTACCAATGAAAGGAGAAGGCCTGACAGACCAGAACCAATAACCCAGAACCAAGATTTTTTTTTGGTCTCTTCATTTTTCTTCTGTGCATTGTCTTCCCACAATAAAAACACCAGAATTGAGAAACACATACGGGCTCCCAGATTTATTTTCCGCCCATCCTGCTCAGCCACCCACTTAAGCAGCCCTTTAAACAGGCCTGCTGCTGAAGAGCAGGTGTGTACAGCTTCAAAATGCCATGTCGACCTGGCAAGTTAAACCTCTTTGACAAATATGATAGAATGCACTCTAAATGTACACATAAAATAGTCATACAGTCAACCAGCATTGAAACGTTTAACAGAATTTTAGTGTGCAACGATGGTGCGAGCTCTGCCCAGTGCTTGAGGACTATACTGGTGAATAGCTGGTCCCCGATGATGGGCCAGACCCAAAGTGCACAACTTTATATCTCTCTGGCTATAATTAAACAACTCTTTGAAATTAAATTGATGCTTTTCAGTCCTTCAATTACTTTTTTAAGAAATATGGTATCAATGTTCATGATTCAAACCAAATATTGCTTCACGCTTGTAGAATGGAAATCTGACAGTACGACAATTTCTTGTTCAAACAGTCATATCCAAGACCCAATACATTTTGGGAAAACCCTTCATCAGGGGTTACTAAAAAGTAAATAAGGAACATCAAGGTCTGAAAAGGGCAGTTTATAGGGAAATGAAGGCAATGTGAGATTACGACATCGAATCAGGTGCAACATGCAGATGTGGTTAATATTTCTCCATGACTTAAAAAGTTAGCAAGGTAGTGAACTTCCATGCAACGGATACCCATGAATGGTGGCTACTCGTCCGAGTGCATGTTATGCAAACTCAACCCGCGGTGAGAGTGGTTTGTCAGTGAAATATTAAAACGAGCAGCCAATAGGAACTTAAATACACCATAAATCACCTAGTGCCTATTACATGCCTAGGATGGGTGTGTAGGATAAGATCCATGTAGACTAAAGTGATACTCGTTGTACAACATCCATTACGATCAACCGCACAATAAATGATGATCCCTAAATTCTGTCTTACTCACAAATATGATGAGACACGATATCAACAAGATGAGCTACTAGATGGGCATGCAGTGTTCATGTATTGCTCAGTGCAATTGCTTGATGGCCCCTTTATGATAGAAGTTGTTTCTATACAATTGTTTCGATACAATTACGTGGAAACAAAAACACGTGGGGAAAACGGTAAAGTGATATACCTTTAAGGCTTGTGTAGAATCCCAGCTGAGACTACAGGTGTGCCCAATTTGCTGATGGGCTATTCAGCCCGTATATACCAAATGCTTAACGTTTATAAATATGCGCTAAATCTGAAGGAAATAATAAAAGTGCTGCTAAGTAATTCAAACAGACTGGTCAGTGAAACGCAAGGTGACAGGTGAAGAGATTACCTTGCAAGGCGTTGCAGCTTCACAGCTCTTCGGAAGCAACGCATTGTCTCGGCTGTGCGCCGCATTCTTGCCCCCCAGACTTCGCCTCTCAAGCCATATCAACGGGATCCTCGATGTCAATGCAACAGGACCTCACACCACAGCCTCACCGCATCTCAGAACTGATGCATCGCTTTGACTGTGCAGCACTTCCTATCCTATGATCCACGCAAAGCTACACAACCAGGATTTAAGGTACTTTGTTCAGCGTACCTAACCTGATCCCTGTTAAATTAGAGTTTGGCTTTTAATCCTCATCTGAGGACATATCAACATTGTCTGGTTCACATGCAGCATATGTGTGATTGCTGTGCAATCCAGTTTATTGTTATTGTTAGACCAGCAAAGGGTTGCAATTCCAAAGTACTCAGTGATTTTGCGAGTACAGGATTCTGAGGCTCGAACATTAACAGCAGGCTAAGCTAATCTTCAAGCAACTCATCAAAGATTGTCACTGGTGTAGTCAATCCATGAAAGTTTGCATTTTGCAGTAAGGTCAAACAGATTGCTTGGCACTGTCACTGATAACTAAAATGGTTTTATTAACATTTCCACATTGACGAAAGCCACTGTAGGGTACTCTAGATATACATCTAAGATGATTTCAGCTGGACAATTTATGCACCAGAACATGGGTTTCACATCTACATTGACTATTTTACGAAAAGTTAGCATTCAACTATAGCTAAGTTCAGAAAACCAAACATGTCCCAGATAACGTGCTAGGGTCTTACTGCATCTTTATTCATCTGGATAGGTAAACTCCGCTGTCGATTTCCTCGTCGGAACAGGAGAAATATGACAATACCACAGCCGATGAGCAGTGGAATTTTTGGAAATCCTTCAAAAAGACTTGATAACAAAGGGGCGTATTTACAAGCCCTTTGCGGCGCTGGTAAGTAACTTTTTTACATGGGAAAAAGTGATGTACCGGTGGCGCAAGGGGGTTGTAAATAATCCCCAAAGAACGGAAAAATTATAGAATCAATCCAAATACTGTTCTAAATCCAGTCAACAGACCGGATCCAATGTTTTTAAAAAGATGCACAATGCCAGTTGTTGTAGAGGAATTAAAAATCGTATGCACGATGTCAGCAAAGTGAGTCGGATATTGCGTTTGTATCAGCCTCTTAATCTCCGACGGCTCTCTGTCAATTTCCAAGTTGTACGTGTCTGCCAATGAAGTCAAAGGGGCTTCTTTTTGTAGTAACACTGCAATTAATTTGCTAATTTCGTCAAAATGCAGGCTTCACATATCAATACGAGGCCGAGGGACATTTTTAATTACATGTTGAGGAGGTGGGCACAAGATTCTTCCACAGTACTGTATTGTTTAAATACGAACCATTGTACAGTGATTCTTGGTGTGTGAGTATGGATTTTGTAGGAATTACTGATAAAACACAACTTAATCCTGGCATTAAAATGCTGCACATTCCGTGCAACAAAATGGTATCACACAGAAGGGAGTGTCCTACAGGATTTCTACAGCTGAATGTACTAATAAACACAGTGTCATCTTCATTCAAACACGTAAGAAAACGGAAACTTCCACGAATGGAAGAGATGTTCTGTACCAGCCTATACTCCACAAACTATATGTGGATTCTTTTTTCACTATTGTTTTCTTTGCTGGGGTCAGATTATGAGGTTTGAAAATGGCTGTTTCGTTTAAAAATTGTGTAATGCCAAATGTAATTGTATAATAGCTCTTTGCTGAGCCTAATGATGTTGTAGCAAACCTGAATCTCCTCTCGGGAGGTCTAAGGCGGAGGACAGAATATGATTCAATGAATGTCCTCTCTTAGATAGTGTGTGCATATCATTGATGATAACTTTAAAAACTGTTTGCAGGATTTCCTGATCTATCTGCCTAATTCTTTCTGCAGCTTCTTTCTCTGAGTATTTGTTCCATTCATTCTAAATGACATAGGGCCATATGTATGAAACTTACAGTTTGCATTTCCTAAAAAGCGAATCCTAAGCAATTGCTATTTAGGAAACGCAAAATGGAATGTACAAAAATATCGATTTCCTAATAGAGATTCCCACAGAGTGGAAATTGCTATTAAGAAATGGCTATTTAGGAAATGCAAAAGCATTCGTTCCTATGGGCCTGTAGGCCCAGAGGTTGAATGATTTAGCATTTTCAGATTTGTGAATTCCTAAAAGGAAAACACAAATTTGGCAATGCAAAACCAAGGGTGCCTATGAGCCCACTGCCCCTCTTGAATCACCCCCCCCCCCCCCCCCAAAAAAAGTGGTGCACATGTAAAGCTCTCATGTGCCCGAGGGGTAAGTGTGCTCTCTATGGCACTACTAAAACAGCAGTTTTGTGTGCCTTTCAATATTTTGCCCATTGTTACCATCGACTTGTAATCTATGGTAATAGCATTTCCTAAATATCCATTTCGCATTTAGGAAATGCTTTGTACATGTGCTTAGGAATTGCAATTAAGAAATCCCTATTTGCGATTTCCTATTTTGGGAATCGCAAAAAGTGATTTGTACTGGGCAGAGAACACATTTTGAGATCATGTTTTCACCGTCGTACATGCTAAAAGGCTATTTAGCATTCCTTAAGAGCCCGAAATAGCGATTCGGTCAGTTAGGAAATGCTAAATAGCTCCGTACATATGGCCCATAAATTCCTGTTGCCACGACTTGTTTATTTCTAGTAGGATGTGGTGCCAGAAGGAAGTAAAAAAAAACATGTTTTTTTTAATCAATGATAAATGTTCTTTCATAGTTGAAAGACTGAAATGTGCTAACCATCATTAGCACAGTTTGCCTACACTGTATATGGTAACTACTACAGGTGTTTGTAAATTTTAATCCTGGATCAGGTTGATTAGCTTTAGGAACAGGGTTGTTGGAAAATAAAATGAAGCATGCAGGTGTTATAATCATAGGTCCATAGGGCCAAACTCTCTGGAGGAAACTGAGTGGAACTAAATATTCCATTCTGGAAGATTTCATTTATATCTGAATCAGAAATGTTCATTTGTGATTGCCAATAATTATACAGAGTTGAATTGACTTTTCATATAGAAGATTTTAAAGTCTTTCATGGTACCGAATCCCAGACAGGTAGTCATGGTGGATAGTTTTGTTCAAGAAAATAATTTGTTAGATATAATGCATGCCCGAAATAAGGCTTCTTTGCCTTGAATCTGCCAAAAATGTGTTCCCCAAATACTTTTGTCATCAATATTATTTTCCCAATAATTTATATCACTAATAAGCTGACTTACTCAAATGAGTTCAGTCAGAAAAATGGCCAGGTTCTGACTGAACTCATTTGAGTAAGTCAGCTTATTAGTGATAATTAGATTATTCTGAGGTTGTTGTGGACCTGTCGTCACTCTGGAAGTTAGGAAATATATTTAAAAAAGTTGGGTGACTATTAGGAGGAAGAGCTTCACAATGCTCCCATTATGTGTAATTGTGTATCTATTTAGGATAGCTGGTTCTATGTATTTATTGATACTGAAACCTCCTGAGGCGGAAAGCCGGGAAATGCGCTAGGCGATAGCGTTTTAAAACTGTGTGATCTTGTGTTTAAAAAAAAAAAAGCTTACCGATCCTTTGGCATTATTCCTCAGATCCAGGCATCCCCGTACAGCGGAGTCAGCGCGGACACGGGCAACGCCTCTCTGTTGACGCCATTGCCTTCGAGCTCATTGGGCCACGAGACACACCTACCTGTGTTGGCCACGCCCCCCCCCTTCAGATAAAAGCGCGCGCTGACTTAACACCGCATTGATACTGAAACCTCCTGAGGCGGAAAGCCGGGAGATGCGCTAGGCGATAGCGTTTTAAAACTGTGTGATCTTGTGTTTTTAAAAAAAAAAACCTTACCGATCCTTTGGCATTATTCCTCAGATCCAGGCATCCCCGTACAGCGGAGTCAGCGCTGACACGGGCAACGCCTCTCTGTTGACGCCATTGCCTTTGAGCTCATTGGGCCACGAGACACGCCTACCTGTGTTGGCCACACCCCCCCTCAACACCCCGGCAACCCCATAAAGCATGTGCTATTGCCGGAAGCGCAGCGGACGAGCGCAGCGGGCGCGCCGATGGCGCGCCGAAGGCGCGCTCAAGGCAAGCTCGTCTGCGCTCGTCCGCACTAGGCAGAGCACAGAGCCAGACACTATAGATATTGACATCCCCCTCACGCATAGATACTCAAGGGATGCTTTGCTACGTCTTAACAAAGAGGTAAAAAGCCCATGCCTACACTCTGTCACTGGGGATAGCTCTTCCAACCACTGCCGTTACTGCCCGTACAAATGTACATCTACCGTGTCTCAACCTTCCTCCTCCACCCTTATGCGCATGGCCCTGATCAATTGCAGATCACTTCCCAAGCACTCAATAGAAATCTACCATACCCTAGAAAATCGTAAATTAGACGTTCTTTTTCTAACAGAAACCTGGTTGGGACCAGACTCCGTCCCAGACATCGTCAAATCCCTCCCTCCCGGCTTCCTAATTCAACATGTGGACCGTTCTAAAGGGAAGGGAGGGGGTATTGCCATAATTTATAAAAAACATCTTTCCTGCCGAATGCAAGGCAGCCCCCTCCGTGATTGTGAAAATGTCTTATTCTCCATTCAAGTCTCCCCATGTAGATCTCTATCTGGAATTCTTATCTATCGCCCTCCAGGACCCATGGGCCAGTTCAGTGAATCTCTCATGGAATATACTTGCACACTTTCTGCCATCCACTCCACTTTCATGATCCTAGGAGACCTGAATATACACTTTGATAAAGAGGAAGTCAAACCAGCCTCCGACCTGATAGCAGACCTTGAAACCCTTCAGCTTAGGCTACAAAGCAGACAACCGACCCACTCACTGGGCCACTTGTTGGATCCTATCTTTTCCAACATCAATGATCTCACTATCCTGGACCATACCCCGGTACCATGGTCTGACCACTTCTTAATCTTACTGAATTGGCAGCTATATAACATCCTACGTCCTAAATCTCCACCTAATAAACCCACTCGCTCCTGGGCGACCTTAGACCCAGAAAAATGGAAGGCAAACCTAGAGCGCTCCCCCCCGAATCTTGTCTCTAACCCTATTCTTGCCGATACAGAATTTTCGAAATGGATAGGAGAGTCACTGGACAAAACCCTTCCCAAAAAACTTTCCTGTAAGCCCCGAGTTAAAATTACCTCTCCATGGTTTACTCAGGAAATGCGAATTCTTTAAAAAATCTGTAAGAAATCGGAAAGAGACTGGAGGAAAAATTTCGACCCTACTAAAAAGATTGAATACAAACAGACCATCCTCACTTACAAAAAGGCACTCAAAACCGCCCAAGTTAAATATTTTGAGGAAAAAATCAAATCATCTACCAATTCATCAAGGGAGACGTTTCAAATTGCTAAAAAACTCCTTGAAGCACCGGACCCTCCCCCTCTAGTAGAGCCATCAGCTAACCGATGCAATGAACTCGCGGAATTTTTTGACTCTAAGATTAGAAACATTCTCAACTCTCTTCCGTCACAAACTTCTGACGCTCCTTCCATCTCTAATTTACCGAGTTTCACTCCCCATGCTACAACATATCAACTGTCCCAATTCACTCCCTTGACAGCAGAAATTCTCTCCCCAATACTACACTCAATTAAAAGTGGATCTCCAACTGACTCCGCACCATTTAATATCCTAAAGTTAGTTGCGCCTACCATTCTTCCTTATCTAACGAACTTGATCAACATCTCGCTTACACACGGCGTTCTTCCACCTAGTTGGAAAAAAGCAACTGTCAAAGCCCTTATTAAGAAATCTCATTTGGACCCGCTAGAACTAGGCAATTTTCGGCCGATCTCCTTGCTCCCAGGCAACAGCAAGATAGCCGAAAAATATGTTAATCACCAACTTTCCAAATACCTTGAAACGAACGGTCTTCTGGAGCCGTCTCAGACGGGATTCAGGCCCGGCCAGAGTACAGAGACTGCGATGTTGGCGGTTGTCGAAGAAGCAAGAAAAATCATCGACTCAGGGGGATCAGTGGCAGTGATCCTCCTGGACCTGAGCGCAGCCTTCGACACCGTCAACCATTCGATACTGGTCCATAGGCTCAGAGATCTTGGAGTCGCAGGAACAGCCCTGTCCTGGTTGGAATCCTTCCTTAACGATAGATCCTTCCAGGTAGTAGATGGCAATTTTACCTCAAGGTCCACTGCTATCAGCTGTGGGGTCCCTCAGGGCTCGTCCCTGAGTCCGACCCTTTTTAATGTTTACATGTCCCCCCTGGAGAAAATCGTTGCCCCTTTTGGGATTAAGCTCTTAACGTATGCTGACGATACCCAATTGGTAGTCTCCTTAAGTCAGCAAGACCAATCCCTTACCAACCTCCACAGCTGTCTTAGCTACATAACCAATTGCATGAACATCTCACATCTTAAACTTAATAATGATAAGACAGAGATGATGGTTCTAGGCAATCATTCACTTTACCAACCTAAATCCTTGTGGCCGCCCTGTATGGGCACGCCACCTAACCCAAAAAAGGAAATCAAGAGTTTAGGAATTTGGCTAGACGAAGGCCTTAACTTTTTCACCCAAGCAAGAAAAACGGCAGGTGTGTGTCATGGCCTTCTACGGACCGCTAGAAAAATCCTGCCACTGCTCCCAACGCAATCACAAAAACTTTTGATTCACGGCCTTGTGCTGTCCCGCCTGGATTATGGCAATGCCCTCTATTTGGGCGCCCCTAAAAAAGTACTCTCAAAACTCCAGATAGTACAAAATGCTGCCGCTCGTCTTCTCACAGGAACCCATTGTCGCTGTTCAGCTAAATCTGCTTTGAATGCCTTGCATTGGTTGCCGATCCAAGAGAGGATACAATTTAAGGCACTATGCACGACTCATAAAATTCTGCATGGTAAGGCCCCACCCATCTTAAAAAACCTTATAACTCCTTATAGCACCAAGAGAACGTTACGCTCTTCACACTGTAACTTGGCATCCGTACCCAGAATCAAGAAGGCCCGCTCTGGAGGTCGACTCTTTGCGTACAATGCTTCTAACTTATGGAACTCTCTGCCCCTGGACATCAGAGCCCAGCCCAACCTTCTCCTATTTCGTAGGGCACTCAAGACCTGGCTGTTCCCGTAAGGCTTCCTCGCGCTTGGTTTCTTTATCCTTAGCGCTGGGACGCTTACGGGCAGCCACGCGCTTTATATATCTGTAAAATAAATAAATAAATAAATATTTAATAGTCTGCATTGTGATGGTAACAGTACATTTCTTTATAATTCACCAAATTCAAGATAGGTTCTTCATTATTCAAAGTGGCATATGTCTGTAAATCAGACATCATTTATTTTATAGTCTCTGTATTCCAGTCATCTGAAATAAAACCAGGAATCACAATGTCATTCACAGAAAATGTCAAAATGGGAAGCAATTGCAATGTCTCTGTAGATCCCATAGTTTGATATGGAACTTTTTCCCAAGGTATGCCTTCAGGCACAGGATAAGCTGTGATGTTGGCAGAGTAGAGATTTCTTTGAGCTCTGTGAGATGAAAGATGCGGTTGCAGTTCACAAATCACAGTTTGTGCAATTGTTCTTTCTGGAAAGTAATGTCCATTCGGTAGTATAAGAAGTGATAATTGTTGAAAGCCATATGATGAGTAGAAACACTCCTAGAGTAGTCCAGACATAGGACCAATGTGGAATCAAATACATGCCACGGAACCAATGACAGGCACAAAGCAATCTATGGTGCAGAGTACCTATGGAGGGTGGTGAACAATCTTATGAACCAAATCTAGAGTCATTCTCATTATCAGTTGTTTCTTGAAAGGGCATCAGTTCAACTGATATGGGATCAGGTGGTACTTCATAGTAGATCATGGAGTTGTGTGAAACATTTGCAACTGTAGTGATGAAAGCATTAGATTTGTCAGTGAAGTTCATTGCTCTGTGTAGAGTTGGAGAGTAAGTATGCTCAAATATCCCTGGCCGGAACTCAAGCTAGTGATGTTACTGCTCCCCTTAAGGGGTATTTTCCTCAGAGTAGGGAACAGCTGAGAGCTTCTACTCTGAATCACTCTTGATGTCTGCAAGGGTCTGCCGTAGAGAATCAGACACATAGTGCTTTCTCACATAGTTGATGGACACCTGTCGGTTTTTCTTTGAACCAGACAAAGGAGGCAGAATGACCCTACTTTTGCCTTTTATCCCAAGGACTGTAACAGGTGATTTGTAGGAAGGTTCAAAAGCTTACTTGTCATGGATTTATACACAAACCACATCCCCACCTTTAGGGAGCCACCTGTCAGAAATGGTCTCAACCTTCTCTTTGATGGTGGAGGTTTCAGAATTGTTCACATTAGACAGATTGTCTCTGATCTTTTGGATACTCTGCAAGACATTCAAATGTTTTTCCAGGTCAAAATTGTCTTCATCCACCACCTTCCCCAGATTATCGAGGCCAGGGACATACATAGGAACTCCGAATAGAACATTGTATGGAGTGCATCCCCCAATAATCGTTTAGGCAATTTATTAAATGCTCTCTGGATTCCATACAGATGGAGGCAAATGCAGGACCATTCTGTGAGTGAAATAAATGAACTGCCTCATCTCTAAAAGGCAATGCAAACCCTTCACAACCGCTGATGCACTCCCATTTCTCTGTGGCCACACCCATAGTAATTGAGTACATAAATCAAGGGCTACCAATATGTATTTATTTATATCAGTTGAC
Organism: Triturus cristatus; assembly: GCF_964204655.1. Lineage (NCBI taxonomy): Eukaryota > Metazoa > Chordata > Amphibia > Caudata > Salamandridae > Triturus > Triturus cristatus. Next base: position 74,655,969 of record NC_140580.1, on the reverse strand, counting down.
CTAGTTTATTGGGCCCATGTGGTCCAAACAAATTACGCTGAATGGGATGGAGACTGTGAGGGGAGTTGGCAGAGGCCTCTTGACAGTAAATGGTTTAGTCTGCTGACAAATAACACATTTCCTGACATAATCTCTAATCTGTTTTATATGAAAAAGGGCACCAGTAGCGTTTCTGTAGCATTGCGACAGTTGCATTAATTCCAGCATGGGCATATGCCAATAATTCACGAGCATCCTTGATTACATCCAATCTGGCCAGTTTGTCATGTATGATCCTGTCTCTACTCCTGGTAGTGTAACTACAGGAGTGTGCTCTGAATTAACGGTGTAGGAATATTTAGGAGAAAAGGCAGAGGGAGGCTTTCTGCCTTGGCTGGTGGTATGAATGGCTGTTAAAATATCTGTGTTGATCTTTGTCTGGTTAAGGCTGCAACTCTGTCTGAATTGCAGCTTTGACAGCTGCACTGTTCCCATTAGCATGAATTCCTTCACGCTGATGGCCCAGAGTGTGCCTCATATGGACCAATGGAAGAATATCTTGTAAGACAGCAACCCATCTGCAGAGTTGTTTATCTTTAATTGATTTACCCTTTGAATACCTGAATCCATTCAATCAGCAATGCTACAAGTCAACATGTATAGTTGCACTTAGAAGGCCAAATCCGATACTATGACAGTTGGAACTGATAAATCAGCTTTTTGCGATGCAAGTAAGAGTGCAGGAACTTCTGCATTTTGCACAGTGCTGTCGCCTAAGATCTTCGTGTTGGTGTGCTGCGGACAGAATTCACCATCATTCACTACACCTTGCACTGCCGCACAGGCTGTGGGGTACTTGAATCTTGCTCCTACCACTGGTTGAGTCGAGCAATCAGTGTAGAATATGCTCTGGTAGGACTCAATGGGTAAGGCTTTTGGAGTAGGAGGAACATGTTCATATTGGAGAAAAGCTTGTGTAGGAGGATCCTGCTTAAAATTTACATCCACTGTACTCAAAGAAGATGCCCACTGCACCCACCTTGGGTGTAGGGTATGAGCCTGCCTTTGTGGTTGCCTCTGGTGCAGTAAAGGACAAACCACATTCACAAGATTTCCCTGTGCCAAAAAGTGTTCCTACAGATGTGCACATCTGCAATAACTTTTTCAATAGAAGCATAAAGTGCCTTGATTAGAGAATACAAGTGAGACTTTTAGACAATGGGAACAGTCTCTTCTTCATTGTGACTTGGTATGCCTCAAAGAACAAGGTTGGTCTTACTCTCCCTGGTTTGTAAATATTTTGTCGCAAGCATGTCTGTTTGCAAAACACACAAGATACCAATGTGCCTCTTTATTCACTGTTTTGCTGAAAACGTGGGGAAGAATTCAAGTCAAGCATGGGCTTCATTCACTCAGCTTAATGTGGCAAGTAAGTTCATGCAAAGCTGAGATATCCAAGGAGGGATTGTAACTTCTTCAGTGTGTTGTGGAGCTACAAGGTAGCACACTCCTAAAGGAAATCAGAAGCCAGACCCTTGCACTCACTGGATAACTCGTATCTGAGGATGGTCACTGCAAGGTAGGCAATTCTTGATATTTTTAAAGTTAATTCTGTAACCATGTGATGTTTATAGTGTTACTACTTTGTCCACCCTAGTCAGGTGTACAATCAAGTCGCCATCTGTAAGATAGATATCATGAATGTATGACAATACCTTGGTATCTGGCTGCACTGAGAACAGGCCAGGACTGTTCTTATAGCCCATAGAGAAACGTCAAAATGAAAACTACACCCTGTCAAAACTAAAGGTGGTTAGGTTAGATAAACGCCCTCTATGATATTTGTTTTTAAAGCTTTATTTATCGTTTTCAATACAATATGCATACCACATATATTGACAATTCTCACGTACCGCAATTGAGGCTGGAAAGGAACAGAGACTCATATACATGTATTCAGTATAACGAAAAGTTACATCAAGCAAAATGGTCCAGATCCTATCTGTGGGGGAATGCCTGTAGGCTGAGTTTGCGTGTAGCAATTATAAAACATCTAAGGGTAGTAACGACCATGGTGGACCCAGAGGAGGGGATGTTCTCGACATCTCGCCGATTGAGCGAGTGCATGACATATGGCGCAGGACATCATTGGCTGTCAGTCATGTTAGTGTTAAGTGCGAAGGGTCTGCTAGATATCTCGAGGGCGGGATATTGGGGGTTGTGTCTGAGCATATAGTTTGCGAGTTGCGTCACAAAAGACAAGACTCTTCCACCATAGTGCTATAGTAGGGTGATGTGCATTTCCCAAGGGCATAGCAACCTCACGCTTTGCAAGAAGAAGTGCAATGGCAACAAACCATCAGGTTTCCTTTGGAATGCCGTGCACTTAGCCCAGTAGCACTAGCAGAGGGTCAGGTGACAGTGTTGTGTCCACCATCTGAGGGATGTGTGCAAAAATGTCAGTCCAGTAACTCCCTACATAGGGGCACAACCAAGCCATATGCAGAAAATCTGCATCAGCGGCGTGCCATTTGAGGCAGGTCAATGAGCGGGTGGGATCAATCCTGGCCTGGAGGCTAGGTGTCAAGTATGTGCAGCGTAACAAATTTAAATGTAGCACTTTGTGTCTATGGTTAGGGGAGACCAGCTTGGTCTGCGTACAGCAGTCATTCCAGATGTCTGGTATGGGACGTTGTAAGACTTCTGACCAGGCCTTGCGCAATCAGCCATCCACGGTAGGTAACAGTTCTAGACAGGTACGGTACAGATTGGAAACCAGGTAGTTTCCAGTGTCCTCCTCGATGAGAACCGTAGAAGGAGTAAAGCCATTAGGGGAAATGGGGTAGGTTGGAACATGGGTCCTCAGGGCACACTGTACACGATGTTGAACAAATCTGTCCAGCGGAGTGACGTCAGTGAAATAGGTATCCTCCAACCATGGATTAGCGTGGCCCTCGGGGAACCAATCTCCAGTGGTGTGCATCACAAACCTACTAAGCATGTGTCTGGCAGTGGGATCTACTATTGGGGGAGCTAACGATTGCCCACAAGCGGGAGTGCAGGTGAGTACAAGCACTCTGCTCCAAACAAGCTCTGTAAACGGCGCCAAACCCAAAATGTGGTGGAGAATGGCTCGATATCTTTAGGGTTCAGTGGCAGACCAACTGTGGGCATAACATTGAGGAGCGTGAAGACAGACAGATCTTTATTGATTCGGCTGTATGGGAGTCTGGCATCCCTGTGGTACCAATGGGACGCATATTAGCACTGGGCTACTAAGTAATAAAGATAAAAATGGGGTACACTGAAGCCACCCCTTGTGTAAGGGAGGGTCAGCGCACGCCAGCCCACCCGTGGTCTGCGACTGGCCCAAATCAATCTCAACAAGTCGGCGAAGAAAGCATTGGTAAGAGGGATGGGTATGTTAAGAAACAAATAAATAAATCTAGGCAGGGTAACCATTTTAATGATCGCAATCCATCCCGCTATTGACAACGGCAGGCTGATTCATCGTTCGATTTGTAATGTTAATTTGTCCACAGCCAGGCCATAGTTAAGGTGGAGAACTTGCTCCTCGTCGCACTAGACATACACCCTCTATGATATTACGGTCAAAATTAATGGGATCTCTGTAGTTCTTGGAGGCACAACCAGGCTCCCTTTCCTATGCTGGTACTTCATATGGATTGTCATTAGATTACTTTAAGCAATGCCATTCATTTGACAGGATTGAATCTTTTCTAAGATAACGTTTATACCAATAACAAGCTGCCACCAATCGGGGCTCTTCTGAAAGGTGGGATAGTTGGTAGTGGTGCCTTTCTTGATCTGGTATTGTGCTTTTGGCTATTGAGTATGAGTTTGGTTTTCTGAACAATTGGCCCAAAGCAAGGGTGTGCCTTCTCTGCAAAGCAGAGAGCTATGAAGGATATTCTTCTTGCAACTTGGTAGCCAGTGCGGGGCATTGAGGGCAATGGTAAAGTGGTCACATCTGTTCAGGATAAGAAGTGGTCTGGACTCCTCTTTGGCGCTGGGGTGTTTCTCTGGGCCAGCACTGGAGTTCTGTATTGTCTCTTCAGCATACTCTTCCAGCTTCTTCTGTACACAAAAAAACAGTTATCTTTCTGTTTCCTTATATATGTTTCCCTTTGTTAGGCTTCTGTCAAGGTGTGTTCCTTTTCTATACTTTTTCTAACTAGTCCTTCCTCCTTCTCTATTCCTACACACCCCAATAGCCAGTTTCTTTTCACCTTCACATTTTTCAGGTTCCAATTAAGTTGGACAAGGTTGCCACAAGGGTATATAGAGTCACCTTCTACCTTTTCACAATCACATAAGAAGGATTTGGACTCCCTGAACTTTCTGGGAGGGTTTACTTTGGTTCAGGAAGTTGAGGATTTGCTGTTTGCTTCTGACTCCTTGGAGCAACACAAAGTTGATTCTTTGTATTTGCTCGCTGAATTGGGTGTGTGAGGTCATAAAATTTCCAAAGACATGTTGTAGTTCTCAGCATCTCGGATCCAGAATGACACATATCTGCCAATCGCATACAGGATGTCTGTACGCTAAGCCAACCTGTCACCATCTTTCAGGTACAAACTCTTAGGGGATGGATAGGTACTGCAAGCAGTGGATTTTGGGATAAGGTAGTGTAAGAAATTGTGTCATTTGTGTTATTTGTTGAAGGGGTAATAACCAACTTCAAATAATAATCATAATCCTTGTCAGGGAGGATCAAAAAAGTCACTAAATAAACCTGTGCTTAACCCTCTGGCGGCTTGGCACAAAGCAGTCAGACTTAACTCAGAGGCATTGTGTAACGTGTTTATGCAGAACTAAAACAGTAATAAAGTCAAAATGCAAAACAATAAAAAAACTAATTAGAAAATACAGTATAATGTAACAAACAAAATGACACCAAAATGACAAACTTCCAATAAGACGGACCAGAGTTATGAATTTTAAAGGTTTATTTTGCCAGGTAGACATGGCAATATTAAACTGCACTACAATCTGCAATAGTAGTAGGCCGTAGAAATGTTTTTCAGTACTACTTTAGTGAATGGCAAAATAAATGCTGCAAGTGGCCTAGGTACATATAGTAACATATACTAGGGATGTATAAGTAAATTGAATGTCCCAATTATGTGTATGCCAATATATCCATGCTTAAAATGGAGAGCAGAAGCACTTTACACCTGGTTAGTAGGTGTAAAGTGAACAGAGTTCTACGGGCAACAAAAACAGATTCAGCACAAAGAAGGCAAAAATCTATAGTGACCCTGTAAAAATGGCACATTTCCCACAGATAGTACTGTTAAACCATTGGAATGTTTCATTAAAAAAACACAACCCTTGTGCTCTGTCCTGGTCTAAGGGTGCTGAACAACCTTTGCATCTTTGAAACGTGCTCTTTCCTCTGCAACCACTCTGAGCTAAACTGCCCCCAAGGAGTTGCTTCCAAACTTAGCCCAAATGTATCCTGGTGCTCCTCATGTTAGCTGAAATGGAGTGATACATACTTCTGGCACTCATTGGTTTATACCTCACTTTTCTTCCATTGCTCAGCACTACTGCCCCACGTATGCTATATGCCAAGCCCACAGCGTTAGTAAAGATGTCAGAACTGCCCCCGCTGCTCATACTCCTTAATGGCTCCATTTCTTCACCTTCTAATTGATTCTACTAAGATGTCTTGTGACGCTCTTATGTTTATATGCTAGTATTTCTATGTTTTTCTTTTGATGGATTCAAGCTCATCCTTGTACTTGAGCTGTTGCATTTACTGCAGCTAAGTAATTGCTCAGGAATTTTGGATTCCAATTTGGATTGAGAATGACAAAGGAACTTTTTGCGTGTCTACTATGCAAAGCCCTAGGGGTTAGACAACATTTCTATTGTACCTACAATCTGAGTCCTTGGGAAACGTCATGAGTTGCAATAGGACTCTGTAAAAAATAGGTGTCTAGGATATGCAGAGAAACTGACTCAAGTGGCACTCTGGTCAATTTGAGTTAGCCCTAATCAAAAGACTACATTGATATTTTAATGGGCAGGCCCATGAATCTTCCTGCTCGCGCTTCAGTGTCCTCAGCGTTACCTGATTTGAGGTTGAATGGCGGTGTCACTTTAGAATACTACAACCTGATTTGGTGTCTCAACACATTTTTTTCTCAGGTTCAAGCTGCACTGCCCACTAGTCCCATCAACACCTGTCAGAGGCAATCCCTGTGCTGTACTAGACCCTTTTCATCACCAACACCTCTATGAAGTGCAGTGGGTTGCCTGGCTTCATTCACGCAGCCCACTAAACAAAGGTTTACAGAACCAAGAGCTACCCAAGACCTGAGAACTGAATCACTCCTGCCAAACCACTGCACAGATGTCATCAGCATGCATCCTCTTCCGATCTGGATCTTTGGGTACCTCTATCAGGAGGGGGCTGGAAGAACTCAACCACACTAAGCCTACTGCCCAGCTCCGACACCAATGAAAAACCTATGAAGATAACACTTTCTGTAAGCCTTGCAGCATGAATCTGAACTCTTCTTCATACTGACTGTGTACCCATGTGCCCGCTGACTGCAATGGAGGCATACGCATGATCCTAATTCCTGTCAAATGGAAGGATTAATGGGATTATATACATTTGTGTGGGGATTTCATCTCTGAATGTGACAACTACATTCCACATCGTCTTCTTGCAAATCAGGCATCACTGCGGATTTTGCCCTCTGCTTCCCAAGGACTAGTTTTTGAAGTTGGAAATAGCAGTACTCTTATGTGGGATAGTGCAATGCGTCAACCCAAGCCACTGTAGCTATTCCTTTCCCCATCTTTTCTCAGGTTGAACTCAGAACTCAACGAACCATCTACCTTTCTAAAGTACTGCTCATCCGTGAAATCAGAATGTAATTTATCAGTGAAGGCGGTAACTCACTATAGAACTCGCTATAGAACATTGAAGCCCCCACATACCAGGCCTGCTAGCCTCTCAAATGAGGGCCTTTTGAAGGAAACCGAAAGTAAGACATGAAATATCAGAAGTGAGTTGATTTTTATGTTGTACGTGAAATCCACTACGGTACCCAAATGCTAAGATAGAAGGTGTTAATTATAAACCATACTTAATGGTACTCATTTGACAGACCTTGGGAGGCAAGAAGGCTAAATAGCCATTCGTAGGGTGCGAATATCCCTTCAGGATGCACATTAAACAACTGAACTATTTAATCACGGGCAAATAATAAAAAAAGAAACCGAAAAACACATTGCTCAGGGTCCATGACTTGGTGAATTTGTCCTGGGACGAATCCCTGCCTCAGTGAGTGTGACGTTAGCCAAATCACGACCTCCTGTGGTCGCTGTAAATGTTTTGTAAATTGGTCAAGACCCCACACAGCTGAGTAGCATAAAAAGCACAACAAGGCCCTCAAAACACCACTATCCCGCCTGGTCCACCCTTGGTGCTCTGTACACGAGCAGGGTCTCTATGGAGGGGGGGGGGGGGGGGCTGCCAGCAGGCTCCTCCGACGGACGGCTTATGGATAGTGTGCCGCTTTCCACTTTAAAACCTCTGACCTAAATGTACACCTGTTCTTTAAAAACCATTTACTATCCCATTTAGCTTCCATTATGCTCTAAAGAGGTAATTAAGGCTGCAGCTCGGCTTGGTGACTCCCGGGCAGAGGCTTGATTTCACTTTGATTGGGAGAACACAAAGCGATTAATATCCGTGTGAAAAGAACAAGGCAGGCGGGGAGGGAGGGGGCGCGCGGCGCGGAGGGGCGGGGGCTTTAGAACACAAACCCTCCAGGACCCCTTCGCAGTTCCAGGAAGGCCTCACGGGCTCGGAGCCGCGCACCTCCCCGGCGCTGAGGAGGGGGCGACACCCTGGGGTGCCCACTCCTATTCATCGATAAAGGTTAAGGAGGGCTTTATTTCGCTGCCATTCTCCACCGTCGCGCGACGCGGAGCGCTCGGGCCTCCGGCACGCGGCGAGGGAGCCCGCCATTCATCGCCCTTCCATCCCCTCACCGCCCAGGCCTAATCAATGTAATTGCTACCTTTGATGAAAATACTATTATCCCCGGCGCGCATTACACGAGGAAACAGTTTTTCTTGAGGCGGCGGCGGAGGCCTCTAATTACGCTTGCAGTGAGGGACCGGTGAACAAAGGAGCCCCGCTGCCTACAAATACCAGGGATCAGGGAGCAAGGCGGGCCCGCCTCGTGTGCCAGCCCCCCCCCCCTCCCCCCCCCGCGCCATGATGCCCTCCATTGCGCCGCCCCCCTCGTTAGTTTCCTGCAAGAAAACCCAGCGGAGCTCCCCTCTAGGAGTTGCTTGATGACTGACTTGAAGCGTGGCTGCTAGATCAGGCCTGACGTGTAATCTTGGGATCATAACTTTGCCTCGCTGCTTGAGTTGTACATTATTTTTCGGTTTATTGAGTTTTGAGTTGTCAAAAAGGGGTTAAATTATAGGTATAGATTGACTGCCAGGGCTTCTTTGTTTTGCAGAGCCTGGGGCAAGAAGAAAATCTCTTGCACATATTGTGGACTTGGGGAGAAGGGAAGCAGTACAGACCACTGACACGAGGTTTGTGTGAAAAAGGCGCTTTATTGAAACAGGTGCACATTACCAAATAACCTGGGGCTTTGCCGTACAAAACTATAACTACACCATACATATTTATTCACCAATTATAAGCTCCCCCCCAAAAAATATCCCCCCCCCTAACAATTTAAATCATCAATAAAATACTTTCACCAGATCTGGCCAACTGTAACCGGGACCTCTAAAATCCCTTCCCTTTTTCTACCTCTATTAACCTTTGAACCCATTCAACTTCCTACCTAACCTTGAACTTCCTAGGTCGTCCAGTCGTGAACTTCCCTACCCTTTACCTTTCAGCCTGAACTGCCGATGACAACAACAATAAACTTCTGTAAATCATGGCAACTTCTCAGCCAACTGTCACCCAGAAAAAAAGGGGGGTGGGTGGAATAGAGGAAGGAGACTCCACCCACACTTTTTCTGCCCCTCCACCTCTAGGCCCCGTGTGTCCTAAGGGGAATGTCCCCAACTACTGAATATCCAGCACCTTTGCCAAAACCAACTTTATCTGCAACAGGTATAACTCCATACCCATGAATGACAAATGGACTCCATCCCCTCTGACAAATTCAACATCCTCGTAACGGAGATGCGAGCGAACTACTCGACCAATCCAGGTGTCCCTTCAGAAAGAATGCATCTCTTTAGTTTTCTCATATCCTTATCTAGGGCTGAGGGCTTGACTGTCCCCGCCAAACCCTCCTGGGCATGAATTTGGTCCAAAGTATGTGGCAGCCTGCAATAACCTATTGTTCTCCCTCAGATCCTCCTTCATGGCTTTAATAAGCGCCAGACCTTTCTGTGCCACCAGGTCGTTTTACCCTAGATGAAGCAGAAGTGTATCAGGACATTTCCCACCCACTAGAAGACTATTCAGACAGAGAAGAAGCTCCCTCCATCTCACCCCCCCCCTTTTCCCACCCAAGTGATGGAATATAAAACCTTGTTAAAACCCAAATTTGCCCCGTGGCTGCTGGCCCTCGCATGACACTCTGCCCACTTAACGAAGGAGTGGCCCACAATCCAGCTGTACAGCCCTGCCGCCTGGGGTCCAGGAATAGAACTTGAAACAGAAACAAAGTTGAAAACCTGTACACTTACTTCCTCTCATCTACCTCCCCCTGACATATCCATGAAAGCAATTTGATGACCATCTGCCCCGCTCCACGATGTTCCCATGACCCCAGCCCCACCCTCCCCCTTCCCTAGCTGCCCCTATCCCAAAAGAATGAGTTTGAAACCTGCTCGGGTACAAGCCAATCAGCGCCAGTGCCTTGCACAAAACAGTTGGAAAGTTGTAACTGGTTTACCATCTTTGTGCTTAAATACCATAGCCTCAATGACTGCCCCTGGTCACAGGGCAGTAACCCAATGTACTGGACAAATGCCTGTTAAAGGATAAAATCTCAGGACAACACTTTTGCCCTCTTTCATCTGGTAGGTCTTAGACTTGGTCAACCAAACATGTAAGCCTTCCTCACAGCAATACACCTCTTCCCACAGCAAGCCCCTATCCCCCCTACCTCCCAGTAGCTTTGACAACTTGAAGGCCCCAAAAACATCCATGACATAAGGGTTGAAAATAAAACTGTCTCACTGTTGTCCATGCAAACTCTGGGAAGGGACTTAGAGGAAGGCGGGGCCGGCATCGGCCCCGCCGCCATTATGGCGGTCGGCCGTGCCCCCGTCTCTAGCCCGTCCCGTGGCCCCCGCATTGGTCAGGGGACCGTGCCCCGGAAGTGATTGGATCACTTCCGGGTCATGGTAGGCTCCTCCACGCCCCGGAAGTGATCCAATCGCTTCCGGGGCGCGGGTGACCCTTTGGCAAGAACCAGTTCCAGCTGGTAATTGGGTAACCCCCTTTAAAGCCAGGCGGAGCGCGAAGTGCGTTCTCTTGCACTCCGCTCCCCTCGGCAGCACACCCGTCGCGTGTGCCTCCTCCCTCGGGAGGACCTTTAACCTTTTTCCTCTTTGTTTTACAGGAATTCTGCTCGGCGCTGCTCCGGAATCGTGGGATCGACGGTGCGGGCGTGGAGAACACAGGAGGTCTCGCCGGCGGTCTTTCGCTCCAGCGGGAGGTTTCCTTTAACCTTACGGGCATATGCTGCGACGGCCCGGTGCCTGGAGGAGGCCTCGGTTAGGCACGTCCGGCAATGTGACGTCCAAGGTGTCCGAAAAATTGTGCCCCAACCGGTGAGCAAGCAGGAATGACTAAAAGCCCCATCCATGTAGAAGCGCAAGCTTGTGGTTTCTATTCGTTCAGGTATTAGCCGCGCATGGCGCCCTGGCTTTTTCCTTTTTGTGCTCCACGGACTGGGTTGTAGTCCGTGAAGTACTAGTTATGCTACTGCTATGCTCAAACCTTTCTAAGCGTCTGAGCGCGGACCTACCTGTTGTAAATTGTCTTGTTCGGGCTCTAAAGCTCTCCTATATTATACCTGGTCTGTGGGTGCATTGCACTGTCTTACAGAATCCCAGTATCCTGTGTCCTGGGGCCCACGTATAGGATATCAGACTGGGAGTGATGCTGCAATAGTGGAACATTGAATGCACCACCATTTTAATAGCCACGTGATATGTCCACGCTTCACTGATGGAGATAGTTTTCCCTTCAATCACAAACCTTCTTAAAGGTTTTATGGATTTTGGGTAGAGAGCATGGGTTTGTTTCTGGGGTTTCATTTATAATAGTTTAACTTTTGATCTGCTGCCACAATGGCTTCTGTCTACCTGGTATTTACGGCGGCCATGTTGTGCGTGACGGAACCACAAAGAGAGTAGAAGAGTGGTGCGGGTTAGTTTTCTGAGAGGGTGCACAGTTCATGAAGATAAGGGGGAGCTACTGACAAGCTATCTCTCAAAAACTACCTGCGACTTGTGCCGCTTCCCGATTGGGATCGTCTATTGCTTTAAAAAAAAAAAAAAAAAAGTTTATGCAGCAACGCAGATGAACTCCATAGAAGGATGCTGCAGTGGCTGATGGGTATCCATCAGGCATTTGGAGTCTACCAGTCTCTTAGAAAACACGTCATTCTTTTAACTGATATTTGGTTTTTATATGTTTGCTATCTGAATACATGTAAAGCTACCACCACTGGTAGCCAGTGACTGCTGCAAGGGTATTTTAGGTATTTTGTTTATCTTTGACTGTTCCTGTATGTTGACTTTTATTCTGATGCATCGTTGCTAAAATGGTGCTTGTTCTGGGTTCTGGCTTGTTACTGATGCATATTTGTTTTGATAACAGCAGTCTGCAGAATATGTGCATGCTGTTTCCTTAGCCACCAAACTGCATACTTTGCTACTAGAGCCTTATGGTTGAGATGGGAAAGTTGATCACACAGTCCACATTTGGCACTTGGAACTACAGGGGTTTCTTGCTAGAGTGGTCCTCTCCGCACAGAGGGCGGACGCACTTGAAAGGGTCCTGATGTACAAAGCCCAGGCTCGGGTGAAGCCCAGGAGTCTGCTAAATTTCTCTGGCAGCTTGTGAAGTTTCTGTAACTTGGCTTCAGTTCAGCATTAGAAAGTCAACACAGCACATCCTCCCTCTGCAGGAAGGCCATTATTATTTATCGGGGAGGTTTTTTGGTAAAACACAGATCACACCCAAGGCTTGGTACAGTAGGTCTGTCAATACATCTGAAGGCGAAGCATATAAACTCATAAATATTAAACATTGGTGAGTTAGAATTGGAACCTTGGAGGGGTGTCCATCTCACTGGAATATATGCATGCATATTCCTTGACACGGCTGTGACTAGATGCTGTGTTGCCATGGTAGATAGGTTCCTTTTAGTCTACCCTAAACAGACTTTCAAGTAGGTGGAACAAGGGTTGAGATCACTGGTGCCTACAGGCGTTACTTGCAGGAAGTGGCATCTGGCAGCAGTGGGTCGAGTGGAGGCGGTCTCCAGGTGCAGAAGGCACATAGTTGGCTGCGCTCTTCCATGCATGGCCAAACTAGTCTATGAGTAGACTAACGCTGAACTGCCCAGTTCTTTCCATCTGGGTGGCTCCACTCTGTGGACATAGGACTGAAGCAAATGGTCATGTTCCAGACTCTGTTTCGAAGGGTTAGAACCATTCAGCATGCAGTGTTTGACAGGGTCCACTAAGGTACAATGAGGAGCACCCTTTCTTTCCAAACCTATATTTAAGTGATTTTTTCCCTGCCGCTGGGCAGCAGTGGTGGTGTGCTCTTAAAACGAATTAGCTATTGTCAACAATGCACTTGCACCATCGGAAGCGTTTTTTGGGATCTATAGCTCGTGGGTGCGGGTTATTATGGCACTAGATTACATGGGCATTGATGCTGGGGGTATTACTTAAATGGGATTATAAAATGTAAAGTATCTGCAGCTATGCTGTTCACTTACTATTGGCTATGGTGGGCATGGCTGATTTTTCCTTCATGATTTTAGCCACAACTTGTTTTTAAATATTACTTCACAGTGAACTTTGAGCACCTCGAACAAAGGGTGATCTTTCCACCAATATTTCACGCATTTGATTCAAAGGATATGTACAATTTATCTCCGGGGGGTGCGTCGTGAGACCTACTGACTTTCGCCGTAACATGTAAACAATTGTGGGGAGGTTCCTCGCCAGACTGTTTTGTTATTCAGGCCTGTTTTTCTGGTCACTGTTGCCTTTTGTCATAAATGGCAGGGCTTTGGCATCCTTTTAGTCTATATATGTTCGGGTATTAAGCTATCCATACAAGGAGGGTCTTGTTCAGCGGGCTGACCGATGTTAGATCTGGGGGTCTCTGGTTGGCAGGGTAGGTACTGCTGTCCAAGTTGGGACGCTTGCCTCTAGTCAGGGAAAGGGGGATACACAGTTAAGTTAACCCCTGCTCACCCTCTAGGTAGCTTGGCCTGAGCAGTCTAGGCTATCAAAGGCAATGTGTAAAGTATTTGTACCAACACTCACAGTAACACAGGGAAAAGGCCACAGATTTACTCCACACCAGTTTTAGGAAAATAAGGTATCTTTACTAGATTGTAAGAAGGATTTTGAGCTGCTTAATAGTGTAGCTTTTCAATTAAGAGAAAGCCTGATGTTAATAATTTAAACGTTTAAAAGAGCTGCCTACACCTCCTTCCTACATGAATGAACTGTCTTTTGAATGCGGTTATTGCACCTACGCATTCGCATGCATCACATAGTGGAAATAAGGTTTTCACCTGGTTTGCCACAAGTGTTTTCTCTAGGGTCCATCGTTCCTCATGTTATTGAACTGGCGCTATGCTGAGTGCTCCCATTTTGCATACCAATTAGATTTGTTCAGTGTGTACAACAAAGGGTGCCATTAAGTGTTGAAAATGGTAGAGTGGGGCCTGGTGTTTTAGGGGACTATAGTGTCCTGTGTTTGACCTCATGGCCACAGTTTCAGATCCCTGTGAGCCCATCCAGCCATGTCTCATTCAGAGATGGATAAAATGAGTACCATTGAGTTGGGTAGCAATCAATAACTACGATAAACAATAATGTTATATGGTTGATCAAGTGAGGCAGCCACGAATAAATCTCACGCCGCCTGGTGCGAGAAGCCCACATTCAGCCAGCGATCACACTTCCTACCTCTGAGAAATTCTCTGGTCTGTGCCTTAGCTGTATTCCATGGGATTACAAACACAGTGATAGGATTTGATCCATCACTTTATCATGTTACTGTTACGCTTCAGAGAGAATGCGTTTTGACGCAATTATTGGATTTAGGTTTCCCAGATGGTCCTAATTATTTAGCAGCATTATGCGCAGATTCTGGCATTCCATGAGCTGTAGTCATACAAAACTTTAACTGAGCACGTCCTTTAATACAACTGGCGCTAGGCTGAGCACTCTCAGCGGACAGTCCTATGTTATTGCACTTGGGGCTATGCTAGGCCTCATTGCAAAGTCGGATTTCAAGGTTCTGCACATTACTTGATTTTCGGAATAGGAAACTAGGAGCCAAAGGTTGGCGCTCCCATGATGGCTTGTGACATCACGCAAGAAAAAGGTGCTTTGGCCGCTTCACAGGGAATGCAAGTAGGGATGCGGCGTGGGTAGGTAACAATTGTGTTGGGCCGCTTTGCAAAAAGACAAGTGAGAGATGCCGCCACATAGTATGTATTATATGTACGTCCCATGCCTTGCTGTCACGCATTTTTGAGTACTTAAGCACGCCGGTGCAGTTACACATACAAAGTGGGGGACGGCCCAAAAGCTCAGACACCCATTACAACGACACCTATAATTTAGAAACCTGTTAGGTCACAAGGAGGGTGCAGCAAAATATGCTGTTGGTTGTAACATGGTACCGGTGCACCCATGTGCTCTACCGGTAGGTAGGCATACTGCTAGGTTATGGTGTTTTACACTAGCTCTGCGCCCAGGTGCCAGCACACTGGTTCATGGGATATTGGTGTTGTGCCAATCGCTACCGGTCCGCCCTATATACCAGATCAAGCATTAGAGGCTCATTGTTTGTCACGCGGTATCTCTGCACTCGGTTTTCTGCGATGCACTGTACCTACCGCTCAGGGCCTGTGCATGTGTGTGCACTTATAGTGCGTTGGGTGCATATGATATCTTGCATTTCGTTTTGTGTCACATATACTATCACGCTGGGTCTTTGACCCAAAGACAAAAGCACTAATCATCCGTTTTGATTCTCATTTATGTATGGCTGGATCCATGACTGTTACATGGGAGGCGCTCCACACCACGAGGTCTGCAAGATGTGGGCAGGCAAGGGGACCGGTGGGTCCAGGACGGCAATGGTAAGCAGCGGAGTCAAGGCTGTTGGGCGATCAAAGGAAAAGTTCAAGAGTTCCCTCGGCCTGTCACGCAGGAAGAGACAGCGACACCTCACCAAGAAGAAGACACAACCGCGATGAAAGTCAATTCTCTGTACGCCAAGTTGGAGCGTCATGCGTGTATCTGCGGCCATTCGTATGTCTCCTGTCTAAGTAACTTTTATGGCAGGAAATGGGGCAGCGCGCGCAAAGCGGTTAGGTTGCAGGGTCTCCTTTTTTGGGTGCGGGGGGTGACGTTTCGACAAGTTCAGGGAGCGGATCGGTCACACGCTTGCTTCCATTGACACCCCACCCCGACGCTATCATGTTACATCTTGGTGGTATCAACTTGGTGCACCTAAATAGGAGGATCCTGAGTGGACCAGTGCTGTTAGAGTCAGCATGGCTGGCCAGGCGCTGCCCAGGTGTGGTTATTGTGCGGTTGCACATGCTGCCAAAGGGTTCAGTGGCAGGGAGGGGAATCAGTGAGGGCTCGCAGTCACTCGGTTCAGAGGATTAATAGTAAGATAGACAGGTTGTTTAGGACTCCCCAGATTAAGGGATATTGCTCATGGGTGCATAAAAGGGGATGTCTGCTACTTGCGGGACGGGGTTCACCTCTCTAGGTGGGGGAACAAGATATTCCTGGGCGACATTTTAGCTTGGCTGGACCAATTTTCAATGGTGAGTATGACCTTGGGTTTTGGGGGAGGCCTGATAGTCGGTCAACTATGCAGGCCTGTGCGGTAAGGTCATCGGTTGGACCGACTAAATTTACTAATCTTTTGGGGCGCCCTATTAAGTGGGGCGCCCAGAGGGGAGGGACATGTGGCTCTCACCAGACTCCAGGGGCAGTTACAACCGGTTGGTTGCAACGGGGCGGGGCCAAAGGGGGGTTACGCTTTCCATTGGCTGGTTGGCCACCCCGCCGCGGGCGTAAGTAAGCTGCGCTGTCTGCATGGCCCCTTTATGGAGTAAGTCTTGAACGTATGGGGGTTGCCTGGAAGGATGTACTTCCGGGTCAGCTGGGCCCCCTGCGCATGCGCACTCTGGTTAGGGTGCGCGGGATGATTTGGATTAAAGGGGGAGGGGCCAGCGTTTTGACCTTGCCGTAGGCCCAAAGGAATACGCAGAAATGTGATCCGCAATATGCTTAGACTAGGATAGGAACATTATGTATTAGAGTCTTGTTCAAGCTAGGAATGAATCAAATGTACCGAATCCTGTCTTGTCATTTCTGCGTAATTATATATTTGTTTGCAAATATGTGTGTTTGTTAATAAATACGATCGGGGGTCGACGACCCTCTATTCCAAACAAATGTCTAAATTGGCTTCTGTCACAGCAGAGGGGAGGAGGGGGCGGTAGGCCGTACTCGACCATAGTTACGTCACTCAAACTATCCAGGGACAGAGGCCTCCGAATTTAGCCGCCTTGCCCCACTTTCCTTACCCAGCCTTCCAAAATCCTTTTCCCAAGTTCGACCAGCCAAGGGGGCGTAGCCCCACAAGAGCTTGTCAATAAATGCAATACCCACCACTTGCCTGAAATAGTTACCCTCGTCTGGGCTTTTTCTATGAGTGAGAGTATAAATTGCACGACATCCTCTCCCAGTCCTCGATCTCCACGTGGCCCCCCGCTAAAAATTCAGACCATGGCATCCGTGTCCTCACTTGATCTGCCTCAATGGACAGCCAATGTCACTGCCAACACCGGGCACGTGTCAGGCTCTATAAATGATGGTGAGTCTCAAACAGTGCAATACGAAAACTATCAGCAGCTGCCACAACTATGGCTTTCTGGTGGACTGCCTATTAACTAGATGCACAACCAACATATTGTCTACTCTGAAAAGAACTCTCCTATGTGCCAGTTGTCCCCCCATAGTACCCGTGCCACTTCCAAGGGAAACAATTCTAGGAATGCAATACTACGGCAACCCTCTTTCCATGTCTCATGTCTTGCAAATCTTCTGCATACCAATGACCTCGCCAATAAAGGCCATGGCTGCAACTTCCGGCTAAGTCTGAAAAAATGTGGTCATCCCAAACCATGTCAATCGGAGCTGCTAGTTGAATCCCAATGAAGGATTGTAAGAACGCTCCCCACATTCTCAAGTCCTCTTTAATGTCTGCTCACAACCTAATATAATGATGAGGTAATGGCAGTCCAGAGAGAGACAAACCAAGTCATTTATAGAAAGTTCTCCATGCTCTTACTTCCTTGCAGGGGAAGTTTCGATGACCTAAAAAGACCTGCACCTTTTGTTTACCTAGCAATGTGTTCAGCATGTTCTGCATGGTAAGTTTTTTCTCCTCCAGCAGCCAGGCCTCCAGAGCAGTTGAATCAGTCTCAATACCCAGAAAAGACAAGATTGCAGGCGCTGGCAGTCTCCAGAACCGGGAGTACCTACAAAGAAGAAATCGTCCAGGTAATGTGTCACATGGTCGTGCTCTGTGTACCAAATGAATAGCCACTGCAGAAATGTGCTACAGCACTCAAATAAAGCACAGGAAATGGAGCAACCCATTTCGAGTGCTTTATCCTCGTACCATCGTCCTTCGCATTGGATGCCCAGCAGTTGAAAGTTGGCAGGCTGTGTAGGCAACAAATATAAGGCAGACTTGATGTCGCTCTTAGCCATCAGTGCCCCTCATCCCATCTTTTCTACTAATGCCAAGGCCATATCTACAGAAGAAAATGTCACTGAAACCTATTTGGATGGAATAAAACCATTATCTGACTGAATTAACCTAAACTGTCCATGTTCCTTTTTGGGTACCACTCCGATCGGAAATACAATGAGGAGATCCATAGGCCAAATCTCAAAGGGACCTGCCATCTTACCTCCCTGAATCTCTTTATTTAGTTTCTCCCTCACCACTTGCGCATTTTCGCTTGCTGACTTCAAGTTATCTGCCCAGTGGCACACCCTCGGGCCATTGTAATACATCTGAAACAGTCTCTAAAACCTCATAGCAGTAAACTTGTGTAGTCAGTCCTGTCACAGTGAGAAAGCCGAAATGCAAGCCTCTGCAAGTTAATGGGCGTATGAGCCCTTCCCTCCAGATCCCTGACTACCCCAACCTGACTTATAGCCCCAGGCCTGACCATGTTGCTGCCCTGGCGGGACTCCCTGTTGGCTACTGGGGCCCCTTGCTGCTGTCCCTAACCTGGTGTATAACCGGCCGGCCCGCCCCAAATCAGGTGACCAATGGGTGTCCATGCAATTCAAACATTCATGTCGGAACTTACAAAGTTCCCTTGGGTAGAGTCCTTTATTGTAGTCTGTATCAGGCCCAACCCCGGCTACCCTAGCCTTTGCTCAAACCTCCACCCCTCCCTAGGTGGGGCGCCTTGAAAGGGCTTATAAATGATTGGCAAACCACTGGCAGTAAAAATGGTTTTGCCAAATTTTGCCGGGTCTATGTTGTGTTGTCATAAGCCAGTGTCCAGTTCTCCCCACTGTGCATCTGTGTCTACTCTCATACATGCATGGAATTCTGTGACTCCATGGGCGGCTCCCCCGTTATGGCGGAGGTGCGTCACCCCACTAGGTGGCAGCAGAGGTAAACACTCAAAAAATAAAATGGTACTAAACCAATTTTATTATCATTTTATTTTTCTTCTTACCTGTGGCTGCCAACAGCATGTCATAGGGCGGGGCCATGCATTCTACAACAGCAGTGGGGAGGCAGGGTGATGGGCACTACTAAGTGTGCATGACTGTTTGGCCGGCCACAGGTTCCCAGGCACAGTCTGAGCGCCGAACCAAGGCACTTAGACCAATCCCAGCGCAGCTCTCATGCTGGGAATAGCATTCCCAGCATGATATCAGCGTCAGGAATTACCATCTGAGAGCCTGCGCAGTGTGTTCAGCCTGGGACCGGATCGGCGAGAGGAGCAATGCGGCAGGTAAGTTCTCTATTTTATTTTTTATTTTGTCCCTAAACCCCCTGCCGCCCCACTGCTTCGGATCCTGTGCAGCCGCCACTGTGTGCCTCCCTAATTACATCTATGTAGTTAAAAAGTGCTACCGACCTCTCTGGGTTCTTTTCACAGTACACACTCTCATATATGAGAAATGCTGCTGTCCATTCCTCTTTTGTCACCAGCACCTTTGACTGTTTTGACAACTCTGATTCTTCAATCAATCAATCAGTCAGGATTTATAAAGCATGGTTAATCACCCGATACGGTATCCTGGCGCTTGCATGTCCCAGAGGCTTATTCAGCCAAGTCTTAAGGGTCATTTGGAATTCCGGAAGTGAGGTGATGGTCCGGAGGTGCGTGGGGAGGCTGTTCCAGGTCTTTGCTGTGATGTGGGAGATGGAGCATCCTCCACTTCTGCTTCAGTAGATGCGGGGAGTATGGGCAAGTGAAAGAGAGGCATAGCGTAGTCTTCTCGACGGTTGGTTAAAGTTCAGGCGGTGGTTAATGTAGGTGGGTCCTTGGTTCTGTAGAGCCTTGAGTGCGTGGGTAAGCAGCTTGAATTGGCATCTTTTCTGTATGGGGAGCCAGTGGAGTTGCATGTGATAGGGTGTGACGTGGGTTCATCGGGGAAGGCAGAGTATGAGTCTGGCTGTGGTGCTCAGTATGGTCTGAAGTCACTGTAGGAGGAGTGTGGCGATTCATACATAAAGGGCATTCCCGTAGTACAGTCGGCTGGTGATGATGGCCTGTATCACATTCTGTCCTGTGTGTAGGGGAAGCCACTTGAAGAACTTGCGTAGCATGTGCAGAATGAGGAAGGAGGGGGAGGAGATGGCTTTAATCCGTGATTTCATGGTGAGATTCTTGTCGGAGATGGTTCAGAGGTTTCTGGCATAGTCGGAGGGAGTGGATTCTTCCTCCTGAGAGCCTTCTTTGGACCTCAGTTCCCTATAGGAGAAATTACAGTATTTCAGCGTACTCCCCCCTTCCAAATCCTCTCCTTAGAGGACTGCATAAGATGGGTTCCCAATGGCTTGGACATCCTCATATAAGGCAACTTCACCTCTTTGCTCTGCAGTTTATTACCTGAGTCTGTCGATTAACTGACCTAACCCAGAGCCTGCACCTACCCTTGTGTCAGTGCCCCTGCCAGATGCTCTGCCCTGGTCTAAATTTCCATTCCCATGCCCTTCGCCCTCCTGTTTACTATTGCCTTGCTTCAATACGGCATGGTCTGCGCACACTGTGTGATCCTCCGTGGGTAAACAGACATAATATAGAATTAAAAATATAGACAGGACAGAATATCGAGTTTTTAATATAGAATATCGAATTGCCAAAATATAGTGGTGAAGAATATCGAAAATCAGGTAAGAAATATCGTTTTAAATAATATCGAAGTAAGTAATATCGAAAGTCATAATATAGTTGTTAAAAATATCTAATTTTTTATAGTGTTTTAAGTGTTAGTATATGTGTTAAAAGTATGTATTAATTTTGTAATGTGTGTTTGAATATTTTTAAAGTAATGAATTTTATGTTATTTAATTTTTGTGTAATTTAATTCTGTAGCGGGTGGTGGGTTTATAGGGGATTAGGGTGGGAAGTAATTTAATTATAGTACATAAAATAATAATTTTTAGGAATTATTAATTATTTTTAATGTAATTTGGCGTTTAACTTCTGTAGCGGGTTGTGGGTTTATAGGGGAATAGGGTGGGAAGTAATGTAATTATTATGAGGTAATTATTAATTTGTATAGAAAATTAATTGGTTGTTGATTAATTATTAATTGTTAAATAATTTGGATTAATTGGTAATTAATTTGTATTAATTGTTTAATTGAAAATTATGTTAATTATATTAAATTATTATTTGTAGCGGGTTGTGGGTTTATAGGGGAATATGGTGGGAAGTAATTTAATTGTAAATAATTAATTATAGAAATAATTTTTGTATATTGATAATTAAATTATTATCAATTGTTATTTATTGTATTTCATAAATTAATGATTGAAAATTAATTGGTTGTTAATTAATTATTAATAGGTAATTAATTTTAAAAAAATATTTGTATTTATAAATAAATAATTATTAAATATTGTGTAATTGGTAATTACATTTAATACTTATTTTTTGGTATTAGTAATTAATTTAATTTTAAATAAAATATTAAAATATTATTTTCCCTACTATTGCACTCACTGGAGTGGGAATAGTAATTTTTACCCCTACGCTATCTAACGCTTTCCCTACTATTGCACTCACTGGAGTGGGAATAGTAATTTTTACCCTCCCGCTATCCAACGCTTTCCCAACTGTTGCACTCTCTGGAGTTGGAATAGTAATTTTTACCCTCCCGCTATCCAACGCTTTCCCTACTATTACACTTACTGGAGTGGTAATAGTAAATTTTACCCGCCCGCTATCCTACACAAAAAATATTGAATATTTTTAAATAATATTACGTTAATATATGTATTAATTTCTTTTTTTACTTACATTAATTATTTATTAATGTTAAAGTTGTTTAAGTTTTTTTAAGTATGTTTCAGTTAATTATATGTATTATTTCATTAATTTTACATTACTTTTAAGACATTAAAAAAAATCGATATTTTGGCTAACTATATTTTTTACAACGATATTTTGGATTCGATATTTTTGTACTTACCTGTTTGGAGATAGGCATTCGATATTTTGGCATTCTATATTTCTCCATCTATATTTTGGTAGTTCGATATTCTTCTTCTCGATATTATGTCAGTGATCCCCTCCGTGCCAACACCAGTGTCCTGCACATATAGACCTTTCCTTAATCGGGCCTCCCCATTGTCTTGAGACTCCATAGCCTCAACCAAAATGGACACCATCCACAGGCGGGCCTCCCTGCTTTTTTGAGGCTCCCTAGCCTCGACACCAATGTACACCATCCTTGGACGGCCTCCCGGCTTTCTTGAGGCTCCATAGCCTCGACCCCGTGGACACTATGCGAGGCGTGTGCAACCCATATTTTGGTATCCTACCTGGTGCCAAGGTTGGTGCCCGCTCAAGGGCCTGCCGCATCGCCATCGACTGTTGCCGACAGATCCTGTCCCATCCTCCTGGGTGCTGCTGGGCACGCGGATCTTGAAAAACACTAGTCACAAATGGATTAGAGGACCCCTCCCATATACCTTCCTGCCACCAATGGAGAACTTCTGCCTGCACCTCATTATCATACCTCAGCTCCCCTTCCTCCAGACTTTCTTTTTCATAATCGGGCATTGAATGCTCAGTCTTTCCCCCTTGTTCTCTGAGTGCACCGCTGTCTACCCGCTTCTGAAGGGGCTAACTCACGTGAAAGATATGCTCATAGGGTAACCTACCAAGGGGGGCTATACCTTGCCCTCCCCACCTTTTTTAGAGATACAGGTCACATTGTTCTGTAGCCTGTCCTGCCGGCGGATGCTCCAAATCCTTCCGCCCATTGCACTAACAAGGCCACACCAGGCCAACATATGGCTGTGATCTTGACGTTCACTGACAGATTCCATCTAGCTGCATGGGGCTGCCCTGTCTCTTCTAATATAGCATGTTACTACGCGTGCCATTACCATGTAGTAGGTTACAATGCGGTTGTTACAATGACCGCGTTGTTACCACGCGTGGCTTTACATCGCAAGTCATTTAAACAACTTGCGCTAGGTGGCGCGCTGGACTTAGGAATAGTATAAATTACTATTCCTACTCCAGTTAGCGCAACAGCAGGGAATGAGTTGGATGTAAAATCCAACACATTCCCTGGTGTTGCACGCCACTTAGTGCAAGTCGTAGAAACGACTTGCGATGTAAAGCCACATGTGGTAACAACGTGGTCGTTGTAACAACCGCGTTGTTACCTACCTGCGTGGTAACAGCAGCGTTGTAAACGCTGTTTCCCGTCTCTTCTCCTTGGGCCATTGAGCAGCATGTGGCTGTCTCAAGTCTGGGCCGCCAGCCAATGTGCCGACCTTAAAAATAGAAACATGGTCCGGTGCGCTGGAAAATTACTCCCCACGTTTAAACTCCTCACCTGTCTTCCTCCCCAACCCTACACTCATCCTTCTGATCTCTGGGCCCCCTACCCGCAGAGATTGGACTAACCTAGATGGCAACCTGGTGTCCCTGCCACTGTTCCCCCTCTTCTGACCCCTGCCATGCCCACACTTCAACTGCCCTCCCATACATCTTGCTCGGGGGCGTCACTGCTAGGTCGCTGGCTGCGCTCCCCAAGCTAGACCTCTGAGACTCAGGCAAATCCTCCTCCTGTCCCACCTCATTCCCCCTTACTCCATTCCAGGCTAGCTTCTGCCACTAAGGGAGATGGCGAGCTGAAAACCCGCTCCTGTAGTCTCCCCGTTAGCCCCCGGGAGCTCACAATTACCCCCTCTTTTACCTCGCTGCCCATGACTTCCCTGACTCTCATAGGTGCCTCGTCCAAACATGTATCATTGCCCCAATCATTCATGTTGAAATTTCAATCCCGTGGTGAGTCTAGCTCTTCTACCTGCCCCCAATCCACTGCCTCAGCTTCCTCCATCATTAATTGCCCATACAACTCCCTAAAATCCACCTGCATCTGATCCTGACCAGCCTAAGCACTCCTATGCAGTTACCTGATCTTCTCCTACAGTCACCCCTCCCTCCTCCCCATCACGGTGTCCTCAGGCGAGCGTGGCTGGCCAAAATCATTCCCTCTCAATGCCCCCACTCATCCCCTCTCTCTACGTGAGGTCGCGTGTGCGGTGGCCGCGCCCACATTCTTTAACTGCGAGGCCTCGAAAGAGATCAAGGAGACCTCTCATCGCCCGGCATGATCGTCCTGCACCCAGTAGTCTAACCGTTTGCATGTTGCCGCCTCCACATGGTGCCCCGCATGCCTCCTGATCGTCCCTTTGCCAGCCCCACTGGCCGGGGCAGCTCTCTGTGTGCGAGAGCAGCCCCATTTGCTTTTCTGCTGTCCCTCAGTATACTGGGGCAGGCGCGGCGATGCACATGCCAACACCTCGGCCTGCGACCGCATGCGGGGCCTTACGGGTGGGACGTCCGCTGTGCTGCCGGGCCCCGTTGACCAGCAATTCCAGGCACCTGGCCTCGGACAATAGCCTCACCGCCTGGGCCATCTTGTCTTCTTGAGCCACACAGAACTCCATCACAGTAAGTAATCAATAGCACTCTACTAAAATAACCTAGAAACTAACTAATCCTCACACCAAAGCCTCCCTGACAAAAACGTTCCTGCACAGGTACCAGCCACCATGTCACCAAGACAAAATTATGTCTGGTACCTAAAAATGCTAGGTTATATGCTAGGTTATATATAACTTGGGCTACAAAAGTAGCCCAAAGAGAGCACAACCCCGCCGAGCAGTCGCTGGACTGCTCCACTTCCCCAAAATACCCATGGGCTGACCTCCCTGGTTTCGGCTGCCCCCAAATCCCCCATGTCCAGCTTTGCAAACAGAATGTAGAAAGCTCTTATGTAACATCTTTAACAAAAATAGAATCAGGACATGTTGTCACGCTCTTCTCTTCTGCAAGCAAGGCTTGAGAACCGAGGAAAAAGTCTGTCTGGTAAAGTTATCTCTATGGCGGAGAATTATCTCAAAGCTGGGTCCACAATGCCTTGAGGAATGCATCGACATGCACAGATGCCTCGAGCAAAAGTCAAGATGAATCCTAAGCCCTACTGAACACGGTAGTAAAACCAAAACGGAGAAAAGGGGGATAAAAACTTGGGGGGATATTCTCAAGAACATGTGATAACCATCACAAAAGTAACTTAACGCAACACTCAACATTGCAGTCTATTGCGGGAAAATTACGCCGTGTTAACTAAGTAGTCATAACACAGCGGTACCATGCGATAGTCTCCAGATAACGCTTCAAATGACCATGATACAATCAACGCCACGCCGCAAAAATGCGAAACACAAATGCAAATAAAGTTGCGATGAGGCCAAACGCGATACAAAAAGCAGCGAAAACCACAGAAAGGCCTGAAAATCCCATGCGGCTGGCGGGAAAATGCACTATAAAAGCTACAAAAACAACACACCAGAAACAATCCAATGTACGTAGCAATATGGATGCACCCTGACCGTGCGCAGAGGCCAACGCAAACCCCACAAACCCCACAGACCACCAGCAAGGAACAACGGGGTCAGGGAAGGCCAAGGAGTAGAGGGAGTGGAAGACGGGGTGTAGTCCGCAGGAAAACTAGATCATTGTCACTGAGGTGACAGAACACTACCATCAACTGACCCACAATTAGACTACCTTGAATGCAGTCGGAGTGTCGAGGAGGCCAATGGAGGAGGCCAAGAGGCGCTGGCATGATTTCAAAACCTAACCAGGCACAAAGATGCTGCCAATAGGAAGGCAGCAACGGCGACAGGAGGTGGGAGTCCTGCACCACAGGAGGAGCCAGAGGAAATGGAGGCCACAGTCATATGTGTGGAAACGGTGCAAGGAGTCAGGAGTCCGGACACAGCTCGGGAGGACCTGACACAACAACAACAGTGTGAGTAACGACCAGGGACTGGGGGGACAAGGGGAGATGGGCAAAATGGCACACATGCACAACAATGTGTAGCACACTGCACACCCACAATTACCCAGGATCATGTCCCTGATCCCCGTGGCACACTGCAGCACACAAACATAGCAATCACAGCACATCCCACGACTATGTGGCACAAAGTGCAACACCTACACTGCAGAACAGGGGACACAACTGGGTCCGCTCATGCGCAGAAACAGGCCAATCACATTGGACAGAGCAGGGAACTGTGAGATGCAAATGTACATGTACAACCTCACATCCGTCACGTAGTCCAAATGTCCACTGTCCCCCCTCAAATTGCCAGCACAGCCCAAACAGTCACAATGTACATTGTCACACAGTCTGCATGTCAAAAAGAAGAATGTGCCAACATAAATGTCAACACAATGTCAACATGCATCTCCCCTTCACATTGCAGAGGGACAAACAACTCCAGCAGGGCAGACCAGACAACCCATCAGTGATGGTGGAGACGACCGCCACACCTTCAACACCGACGCCCTACAACAGCTCATGGACATCTCAGGCAACCCACCCCCAGGAGCAGGGCAGCCAAGCTACATAGAGGAGACCCCAGCCCCTGCACAGACCACACAGCAGGAAGTACCCGCCACCACGGCTGGCTCCCAAAACTTCACCGAGGCACAGTTCGCATTCCAATGCCAGGTGTCAGATGCCAAAAGGAGGTGTCTGAACAGGTGCGGGTGGGCTCAGAGGTCATGGAAGCCGAACTACATCACATACGGGGTGTCGAAGTCCCATTAGGGACCACCTACACCCCACAAAGGAGACCCACACTGCGACAGAGACACATGCATGTGCACATTTCCTGTACTGAACCACGCCCAGAGCCCTGGAATTACCATCCACACACCCACGCTGGTCCTCCGTACGATGGCCCAGTACACCCCTCTTACGTATCGAGTGGCTGACGACAAAGCTACATCTCCAAGCTCTAACCCGCTGCCTGCGATGACATGGTTTGTGTCCGCTGTACACAGCACAATGTAATGTTGTAGGGCCCATGGCCATCATGCACACATCATGACAACACGGACACATGCAGATAGTTTTTGCAACTGGCTACGGGCACGTGAGCCCGGCCCCTTTATTGGCAGGGTCACATGTACAGTGACGCCTGTGCTGGATGTGTGTGAGGTGAGTGTAAGCCAGCCCTCAGGGAGTTGCTGGTGCTGGCAACAAATACAACATTGAACACTATGAATACGGAAACAGACGACACCAGCATTACAGAGACAACTGCGGAGCATCATGGAGGTAGCCGGAGCAAGTCCAGAGCTCACACAATGAGCAAACAGAAGTGTCTGTGAGTTGCAGTGCACTAAGATTAGGGCACTAGAGCGAAGCGTGCTCTTGTGAACAAATTGTCTAGGATTGTGTCCCTTCAGGACATTCCTGATACAGCTACAGTGGGGGGGTGTCACACCTGCATCATCTTCCTCATCATCGTCCCAGGTCTCCCGCACTGCCTGAGATGACATTGCTGCGTGAGCTCTCCACAGCACATAACCAAAACAGGAATGAACGATGATCTGTGGTGCACTGAGTTAGTGGCACCTGGAGTGCTGAGCACAGTGGGGGGGTGTCACACCTGCATCATCTTCCTCATCATCGTCCCAGGTCTCCCGCACTGCCTGAGATGACATTGCTGCGTGAGCTCTCCACAGCACATAACCAAAACAGGAATGAACGATGATCTGTGGTGCACTGAGTTAGTGGCACCTGGAGTGCTGAGCAGGAGATCAGGCAGAAGATGGCATCCACGACAGGTGTGAGCAACTCCTTCAGTCTGCCAGTACGACCGTTTCGACACTGGCAGTTGTCGGTTGGAGTTGGTCCTGTCGGTGGTGGCGTGTGCTTCCTGTGATGATGCGACGTCCGGGCCGGTCAGGACTTGATTTGATGTGTGAGCCCTGGTGGGACACAGTTGAGGCCGGAGGCAGCAGACAGCGCAGGGCGACAGACACATGGAGTGGATGACCCCAAGGCCATCGTCACAGAGGCCATCCAATATTCTATCAGACAGGGTCCATGACTTGAGCTGCACAGAGTTAGTGGCCCCGGATGCACAGCGGCCGATACAGACACTCCGCCACAGGACGGTGACTTGCGGTGCACTGAGGTAGGGCCACGCTGACTGAGCGGGTCCTCATCGATGTCTGTGGTGAATGTGGCAGAGGGCTGTGGAGGACAGTGGAGGTTGTCCTCCAGGGCAATGCTGCAGCCTTGTTTTCACCACCACTTAGGTATCAGCTACATGAGGATGTAGACAACCACCAGTCCATAGACTCAGTCGCCACCAAAGTTCAAACAGAGAGTGCCCATGAATGACGGTGAACAGACTTCGAGGCACCGGGGCAGAGAGGGGTTGCAGTCTGCGATGATGCCGGTACAATGTTATGAACTCGGCCATTGCTAAATCAAGACTCAGTTCCAACTGTGTGACCTACTCGACCGCAGTGTAGGTCGGAGGCAGCTGTCAGCAGTGGCCCCCAGCCACGAGTCATTGGCTCGCTATGCACAGTGTTAGTGACACCAGGGCAGTTGTCGGTAGTGTTTGATTACCTCCATAACGATAATCCATTCTCCCTCCTGACTCCAACGCGTCATCCTCTTTCACCTCTCCTTGCGTGCAATGATATGTACTCTGCCATTGAAAAATCGATGCTCAGTTCCAATTGTGTGACCTACTCGGGCGCAGAGTAGGCCGAGGGCAGTAGTCCGGGTGGGCCCACAGAATCTTGTGGTTGTGATGCAATACTAAGACTTGGCGGCACCACATCGAAGGGAGTATAGTGACATCAAATCTACTATAAAGTTCTCTGCCATAGGGTAATCAAGACTCAGTTCCAAATGTGTGACCTACTAGTCCGCTGTGTATGCCGGTAGAGTATGACAACGAGAAAGGAGTACTGCAGGCCTTGCTCGCGGAGGCCATGATGGTCGTAGTAGGTTGCCCGGTTCGCGTGCCTGGGTCTTGGAGCTTGCACCGGCACGTGGTGGACCCTCTTTGACACAGCCGGTGTCGGCAGGTGAGCAGTGAGGCCTGGGTGCGCAGGGGCGGGCAATTCGAGTCCAGAAAACAGTGGCCAGGGGTGCAGCAGGCGCACAGGATCGCATGCCACACCACTCATGGCGACGGCGTCAGCCTCGTGGCGGGGTGAGAGGCGCCGCCCTGGCAGAGACATTGGGCATTCCGGAAGAGAACCACACCCAGGGCTACGTGCTTTTTATTCACACCCCTACGCTTACCTGGCATATGCCGGGCCATCCCACTCCGCTCACGCTTACGGCGGGGACGTCACAGGCAACATTTCCGCAAACTAACCCACTGGCTAGGGTGACATGGTTGCGTCCACTGTCCACTACACTTCATGCACCATCTGTGTATGTCGCCTTGGATATGGGCATGTTCTGCATACTGCGGTCTGTCCAGCACATCTCCGCCACACTTGGCATTGTGTAATTTCCCATCCATTGGTCACTTGCCTCCTTCACACATGCCTGGTACCCACCTCTCCCCACATTCCGCTGTTGTGTGGCTGGGGTGCCATGACGTTGATGGCTCATGTTCACGGCTAGCCCAGGTTACCATAGTAAGTTCTGTCGTGTCTGGTGGGTGGGCATGTTGTTTTGCATGTTGTATGTTATTTTGTGACGTGTGCATTGCCAGATTTTGTGGTTGCATGGTTGTGGAGTTGAGTTGTGTGGGGTGTTCATTTGGTACTTGCACAGGGGCTGTGCATTTCCCTTTGTGCCATCCTGGGAGCGCTGGTTGATGATGGACTGTCTGAGAATGAAGGAATCATGCACACTGGCTGGGTAGTGTGCAACGACGTTGGAGGAGATTCCATGGTGTTCGGATGTTGCCTGCACATTGATGTTATGCGTGTGCTTTCTGCTGCGGTAATTGTGTGCTGTGTCACCAGGGGGCACAAGTGGGACATGTGTGCTGTCGATTACCCCGACACGTGTGTGCATCCAGCTATGGCGTATGGTCCTTGCTTGGTCTCCAGCTGTTTCTGCGCATTGTGTTGGACGTATAGTTACAAGGGTACCAGGCTGATGATGGCATCCAGAACAGGTGTGTGGGACTTGGATGTGGCTGGCTGTGAGACTCCTCCGACTCTGGCGGTAGTTGGTTGGGTGGTACCGGTGCAGCACAGCCAGCAGCTTTATCTTGGCTGGCATGTTGGTTATCCGCTGTGTTGGTGCTGTGAGCCTGTTGGGCGATGATGGTCAGGATGCATAGGATGGTTGTCCTTTTGGGCCTGTAGTGGGCAATGACATTGTCAGGTTTTGTTTCTGTGAGGCCGGTGTGTTTCCTGGGGGTCTGCTGTCTTTGTCTGTGGTGGTCTGGGGGGGTTGCGATCCTGGGGGTGGTGGCGGTGGGTGTTGGGGCCATGTTGGGGCTCCGAGCTGCATGATCAGTGGCTCCATGGCGTCTGTTGGTCTTCATGTGTGGCTGTGGTCTGGGCTCCCTTTTCTGTTGTAGGTTGTCGTCCGACTTTGCACCAGGTCAGAGCAGGTGTTCATTTCCTGCTGCTAATGCGCCTTATCGCATGTTTTGTGATATTATCGCCGATGTGACTGGCCGTTGAGAATGTTGGGGTGTGGGGTTGTCGCGGCTTTTTGCTCGGGAACGTCTACTCTGCATCTCATTAGAAATAGTTGCCGTGGTCATCCGTGGAGATGTTTTTTGAGGGTACTATTGATAGAATTCTGGTGGTATGGGCTGTTTGCACCAGCTTGTGAATGGGGCGGTAATTTTATCGTGACATTGGCTGCGATAAAGTGCCGATAACTCGACGATAGCTCCTTGAGAATAAGCCCCTCGAAGTTTTAGTGTACAGCCATTGTCCCACAGTCTGAATGGAATATAATACTGCAAGCCAATTTCTTGCTGAGGGCAAACAAATAAAATATTCTTATGATACTTGAGCACACTTTATGACTCAAACCAAGAGCTACAGCTGGGCCATCATGCACGCTCTGTTGCACTTTCCAAGCACTGACACTTTAACTTTGTGCGGCATCGCACTACTATGAACAATTGCAGAAATAGTACAATGGCATTGGCGCCCACTTCTTGAATGGACAATCAACCAGCACAGCAGTTATTGCTAACTGACGTTTTCTTGTTCTTAAGACTACTACTTCAATCATTTTGCACAATTTGAAGAGTTTTAATTAGAGGCATTCCAGGCACTAGACGGCATTGATAGCATACGCTTTTAAACATGGTTTTAAAAGGGCTTTTGACTATTGACATATTTTCTTCATTCTTTTAATTAACTGTATCATGATCAATAAAATTCAATCATTCATGGTGAAGCTTCTTTTAGCACGTCGTCCCTCATATCTGCAGCTATTAAAACGTCCTTAGAGTCTTATGTCAGATCATGAACAGTAACCATTTTAGAGTCAGAATCAAGGGGCCTCTTAGACTGAGAATAGTTTGATCCTCAATCACCTAAAATTACTCTGAAATAATACTCACCTATCACCTGCTGACAAAATGGTCGCACCTCAGACCATAGCCATGCCTAAGTGCAGTCATATTTATAAGATAGCCCTCAGCCTGAGGCTCAATGCTATATTGAGAACCTGCATCTTGAAGTCAGAGAAAAGATCAATACCATGATACTTTATTATGGAGAGAACTTGGTGCATGCAATATTAATTATGGCTTGTTGGTTAGTGGTGTTTTCTGTACAAGAAGATCATTCAGTTCATGGGAGAGACTCAGAGTTGACACCCTCATACTTGTAAATTGGGCAAATCTGCCTTGAGAATGAAAGGTCACTGGTGATTTAGCCAAACAGAGAACCCAGCGTTGGCTGCTACTCAGTTCAAATCAGAGTTTTTTCACCTGCTCTCAAAATGGTAGAGATGGGCGAGCCAACAAATTACAAGGATGGCCCGAGTCAGAACTGAGCCAAGGGTCTGGCTTGGCTCATTGAGCCGGTGCACCAGCCGAGCTCTGAAAATTTTATTTTATGCACACAAAACAAAAGGGTATATTTCTTTCACTTGTGGAATCTTTGACATTAATACTTCACATTATAGCACTGCACTGAGAAGTACTTATTAAAAGTGATAGCTTTTATACCTGAACTTAAAACCAGGAGACAGTGCCCTTAGTGAGCTACGAGCCAAGATGGTTGTCATGTGAACCCTGTTTCATTTAGACAGAGCAACATTTAGTCTGTTTAATCAAATAAAATATGTTTTTGTACACCAGGTATTCTGAACGCTAGTATTTAAAAGTGCTTTCATTTGGAATATTGAAGGAAAAACAGGATCAGTGAAATAAAATAGTTGCCTAAGATCACACAATTTGGTTAAGAGGAAAGTCCATGATCAGTGCAGATTTTATGGTTCCAGTTTGCACCAGTAAGCCACTAAATGGGTATCTATTTTCTCTACCTTTTACATCAAATGTTAATGCTTTGCTTTTACCTGTTTGTGCCGGAGGATAGTTCAAGGTTGGCAGGCACAAGCACGGCTAGTTATGGACTCGACTTTCCAACAGGACCATGAACTGAGCTAGTGCCAGACTTCAGGCTTCAGCCTGGCTCAAACGTACAGCAGCTTGCCCCACTCTACAAAACTGTACAGCTTCACCATTGCAAATCTGATTTACAAACATCTCAAACGCGTCTGAGGTGGATGGAGTTTCCCCTCCTTGATTTGTCAGTAGTCACCCCATTTGTCATAGTTCAACCCTCCCTACCTTTTCACATTTGGTAATTTCTTACATTACAGTGATGATGATGCTGACCTACACTCGCCTAGATGTTGGGCTCAGAGTTCCCCAAAGTAAAGGGAAAGAGTCAGCAGGTGCTTCTGGGAGTAGCGGTTTATCACCTGCAATAATGGAATTTTTGGCAGACTGCACACGTCCAAAGAAGTCAGCTGGATTTGACTGCCTTTATTGTGCGCAACCCTGTCCAGAGGAAAAAAAAAAAAAATATATATATATATATATATATATATATATATATATATATATATATATATATATATATATATTACCTACTGGCGGTCGCCAGTAGGTAGTTATAGTTAGGACCACGTTTCCATAGGAAATCTGCAACATTCTATTTTGAATAACTTTGGCGCCGGTCGACGAATCCTCGCGAATTTTTCAAAATAGGTGGGGCGCTACGCTCCGCTCCTACCCTGAAAGTCTCGGGGGGATTCGTCAAGCGGGGGCTGAGATAAAAGGGGGGTCCCAAAACGCGTTTTTCCCATGCATTTTTCCATAGGACCTTTAGACAGGGCTACAGCCCGAACGGCTGAACAGAATTTAATGAAATTTGGCAGAGAGGTAGTCCCCAGGTCAAGGAAGTGCCTTTTGTAGGTTTGGAGTAAATCTGTTCAGTAGATTCTGAGGAAATAGACTTTAAATCAATATATATATCTGAGCCAGCTTACGGTGCGCTTACGGTGCGCTTACCGTACGCGTACGGTGACGTGCGCGAGCGCGATTCTGATTGGCCGTTAGATCTTAGTAAACATTCGAATTGGTCGAAACCAGGAAGCGGCGGCCGCCATTTTCTCTCTCGCACTCTGAGGGTGGGAGGATAAACAAAGTGTAAAAACATGTAAAGGGGCTGTTTAGACAGCTCCCAAGCACCTAGCCATGTTGGGGGTGTCCCCAACGATCCCCCAAATGAAAAAAGGCAATTTTTATTTTTTTATAAATTTCGCCGATTACGCTTACCGTACGCGTACGGTAGCAAATAATTAAAAAAAAAGGAAAATTTCCAAATTCTCCCCACCCCGTGTGCAAATGGTGCCCGCAGGGCACCATTTGAGCATGGCTTATATATAACAAACAAAACATATATTTTACCAGTCACAACAATGCTCATCATATGTTTCCTCCATGTGCGCACGGTGCGCGAAGCGCATCGTGCGTTCATGGCCCATCTAGCGTAACGTGGACACGCGGTGCGCGAAGCGCACCGCGTGCTCACTGTGCGCGCACGGTGCGCGAAGCGCACCGTGCGCGCACGGAACGAACTGCGTTAAGTGGGCGCGCACGCCACAAATGGCGTAAAGTAACTTAGCATTTAAAAAAACGTACAAATTCACTGAAAAAACCATAGGTTTCACACACGTTATAGTTAGGAATTAGCATTTAAAAAACCTTGCAAATTCACTGAAAAAACCATAGGTTTCACACATGTTATAGTTAGCTGGACATTTTACTGATAAAAAACCAATGAAATTCCCCCGTTATAGTTCCTGTAGGCAACTATAACTCACGCGACCGTAATCCTCTGCTGATGACATATGTGTCTTTATGAAAAAAAAATATTTGTAATATATGTATAGCTAAAATTTAATGGAAGAAGACATGGGCAAATAAGTGTCTAAATACAGTATTAGCATCAGCAGAGGATTGCGGTCGCGTGAGTTATAGTTGCCTACAGTAACTATAACGGGGGAATTTCATTGGTTTTTTATCAGTAAAATGTCCAGCTAACTATAACATGTGTGAAACCTATGGTTTTTTCAGTGAATATATATATAATATATATATATATATATATATATATATATATATATATATATATATATATATATATATATATATCTCCAAACAGAGAAGATTCCCATTTAGGAGAGCCCACGCAGTTAGCTAAAAAATGTTGTTTTTAATCAGGAAGCTGCAGCACACTGGGTGGAGGTCAGTTCCAAAATCACACAGCCTGACACGTTTCATGCTTCACACAGCATTTCTTCAGAGGCATAAGTCCTTGACACGTGAAGCACATCAGCATTACTAATATACTCACACCAGCTGCCCCATATATATATACACACACACACACACATATATATTACCTACTGGCGGTCGCCAGTAGGTAGTTCTAGTTAGGACCCTGTTTCCAAGGAAAACCGCAACATTCTATTTTGAATAACTTTGGCGCCGGTCGACGAATCCTCGCAAAATTTTCAAAATAGGTGGGGCGCTGCGCTCCGCTCCTACCCTGAAAGTCTCGGGGGGATTCGTCAAGCGGGGGCTGAGATAAAAGGGGGGTCCCAAAACGCGTTTTTCCCATGCATTTTTCCATAGGACCTTTAGACACAGCTACAGCCCGAACGGCTGAACAGAGTTCCTTGAAATTTGGCAGAGAGGTAGTCTACAGGTCAAGGAAGTGCCTTTTGTAGGTTTGGTGTAAATCTGTTCAGTAGATTCTGAGAAAATAGCCTTTAAATCAATATATATATCTGAGCCAGCTTACGGTGCGCTTACGGTGCGCTTACCGTACGCGTACGGTGACGTGCGCGAGCGCGATTCTGATTGGCTGTTAGATCTTAGTAAACATTCGAATCGGTCGAAACCAGGAAGCGGCGGCCGCCATTTTCTCTCTCGCACTCTGAGTGGGGATTAAAAAACAAAGGACCAAAACATGTAAAGGGGCTGTTTAGACAGCTCCTAAGCACCTAGCCATGTTGGGGGAGTCCCCAAAGATCCCCCAAGGCCAAAAACGGAATTCTAATTTTTTCGATAATTTTGCCGATTACGCTTACCGTACGCGTACGGTAAAAAAATAAAAAATAAAAAAATTATCCATACTCTCCCCACCCCATGTGCAAATGGTGCCCGAAGTGCACCATTTGTGCATGGCATATCACAGATGTGAAAAATTAAAATATTACCTTTCACAACGAAGCGCATCATATGTCCTCCATGTGCGCACGGCACTAACTGCGTAAAGTGGGCGCGCGTGCTCACTGTGCGCGCACGGTGCGCGAAGCGCACCTTGCGCGCACGGAACGAACTGCGTTAAGTGGGCGCGCACGCCACGAATGGCGTAAAGTAACTTAGCATTTAAAAAACCGTACAAATTCACTGAAAAAACCATAGGTTTCACACACGTTATAGTTAGGAATTAGCATTTAAAAAACCTTGCAAATTCACTGAAAAAACCATAGGTTTCACACATGTTATAGTTAGCGGAAATTTTACTGATAAAAAACCAATGAAATTCCCCGTTATAGTTAGTGCAGGCAACTATAACGCACGCGACCGCAATCTTCTGCTGATGACATATGTGTCTATATGAAAAAAAAATATTTGTAATATATGTATAGCTAAAAATTTATGGAAGAAGACATGGGCAAATAAGTGTCTAAATACAGTATTAGCATCAGCAGAGGATTGCGGTCGCGTGAGTTATAGTTGCCTGCACTAACTATAACGGGGGAATTTCATTGGTTTTTTATCAGTAAAATTTCCGCTAACTATAACATGTGTGAAACCTATGGTTTTTTCAGTGAATATATATATATATATATATATATATATATCACAAACTCCATTGTAAACTCTTCAAAGGAGCACGCCGCACACCAGACCTCCAACAATAAGGTGCTCTACTTCCGCATACCAATGAGGACAGCTTGTTTTAAGTTCTGATGTGTTTCGGTCTCCATTCAAGCTTGATCACAGGTGAGTTGTCATGTGACTGCGGTGTAACTTATTGCTTTTATACACTCATTGAGACTACTGAATCTGTATGCAATTCATATTCCAAATATTTTCTTTTCAATGGTACATTGCATACACATTTTCTTACGTACTTCACAAGGCGCTGCTGTTTAAAACCTTTTAACAAAAGACTCGCTGCCTCCCTAACAAATGTTTCTTGCCGCATCCTACGATCGAACGTCCATGTGAAGGACACAGTCTCTTCACTCTTCCTTGCCACGCTTGCACCTCCAATTCTGTGGTTGGGGCAATCCCTTACCTATTCCTGGTGCAGTGCTGGCGGGTCGAGCTCTCCCAGCAAAACATCCAACACTAGGAACTCCGTTTAGAGACTATCAACCCCATCAGGGCGGCCTGGGCGTGTGGGGATGGAGCACCCCACCCAAATCAATCACAAACTCCCTTGCAAACTCATCAAAGGAGTACGCTGCACACCAGACCTCTAACAATAAGATGCTTTATTATCGCATACCAACGAGAACAGCTTGTTTTAAGTCCTGATGCGTTTAGGCCTCCATTCAGCCTTGATCACAGGTGAGTTGTCATGTGACTACGGTGTAACTCTTGCTTTTATACACCCTTTGAGACTACTGAATCTCCATGTGGTCTCATTAGTACTACAGTCACCAGAATGCACCTGGACAGTCTCTTTGTTTTCTTGCCGTCCGTATGCAATTTGTTTTCCAAATATTTTCTTTTCACTGGGACATTGCATACATAGCTATTTTCTTATGTACTTCACAAGGCGCTGCTGTTCACAAACTTTTAACAAAAGAGTCGCTGCCTCCCTAACACATTTTTCTTGCAGCATTCTACGATTGAAAGTTCATGTGAAGTGAAGGACACAGTCTCTTCACTCTCCCTTGCCACGCTTACACCTCCAATAATGTGGTTGGGGCAATCCCGTAACTATTCCAGGTACAGTGCGGGCGGTGGTGAAACGTTTGTGAAGGAAATCATGGGATACCATTTTCCAAAAATATAAAAAATAGCAATGCCAGTAGTCAAGGAGACTCCCAACCCAGAGGGGGTCACCACCAAGAAATTAGCCATGATACTGAGGCACCAAATATGGGCAAAAGAAAGACACAGTTCAAAAGAAAATCTACTTTCAATCTGATAGCAGCTAGAGATGCGATTGACATTTTCAGCGAACAAGTGACAGGTGAGAGGAAGAAGTTAAACTACCAAGTACAAAATGCCAAATATAAAATAAAAGAAATCTACAGTACAACCAATTGATGACAAAACTGTGAAAAAAACTATCAAATCGTCATCAGAAACTCAGATAAGGGAGTAAATATAGTCTTATGGGCAAGAAAAGACTATATCAAAGAAGCTTTGTCCCAACTAAATGATCGAACTTGCTACAGAACAAGCAATGTATTGGCACTAAGAACGATCTGCAAATAATTCTACAGGAAACTATTGGCATGGAAATGTGCAGGACTTATCACCACGGACGAATATAAATTCATCAAAAAAGAAAATCCCACAGTCCCCAATATATACTTCATACCCAAGATTCACAAAAATGTGCAACCACCACCAGGCAGGTCTATTATATCGGCACAAAACAGTCTTTTGGAAAATGCCTCTCAATATATTGACTACTATTTACAGGATTATGTACAGATGTTGCCATCTTATATAAGAGATACTAGTGACTTCATTTCCAAATTAAAAGATTTCGTGTGGAAAAAAGACTATTTACTATTGGCACTAGATGTGGTGTTTTTGTACACCAGCATAAACCACAAGGATGGAATACGAGCACTTGAATATTATTTGGAAAAAATACAACAACATTGACCCCACATAGTGTGATGCTAGTCAACATGGTCAACTTCTGCTTCAACAATAACATTTTCATGTTTGACAAAGCATATTTTCAGCAAATGCGTGGTGTTGCCATGGGGGCCAGCTCCTCCCCCAGCTACGCGTGTTTACACATGGGTTGGTGGGAGGAGTTGGTCTTGGGCAACACACTCAAAATCTATATGGGAAAGAATGTCAAGCTGTTATTACGCTTCATTGATGATTTGTTCATTGTGTGGGATGGGACTCTCCCGGAAGCCACAGATTTTATTTCAGCTATTAACAGCAACAATATCAATTTAAGCTTCACATCAGTCATCAGTGATAGAAGGGTAAATTTTTTAGATGTAGAAGTATATGTAGAGGACAACAAAATAGAAACAAGAATATACCGCAAGGAAACATCAGGCAACTCAGTGCTCCACTCGTCTAGCTTCCACCCAGACACTTAATTGAAAGCATTCCCTACTGGTAACTGCTTAGATTACAAGAGTGTGCAGTAACCCTAAAGATTTACAAACAGTGCAGCAAGCGAGCAAAAGGAATTTCTTGGCTCAAGGATACTCCACAAAGACAATTGATGCTGCCATAAACAAATCTATTGTCCTGGATAGATCCAATCTTCTAATAGCCAAAGACAAAAACAGTAGTCAAAAAGAAAACCCCATGAAGTTGAGACTAATTTTGGCATACAATAAACAAGACAAAACAATCAGAAACGTCATGAGACACAATTGGCCTATTGTACAAAGTGATCCAGTCATAGGGGCGACACTACCACATAATTTGGGGATCACTTACAGACGTGCCCCGTCTATGAGCTCATGCTTGGCCAAGAGCAGTCCTGAAACAACAGACCATCATACAAGGGTGATGCAACGCAATGGCTTTGTTAAATGCAAGAGCTGTAAGGTGTGCCAGTATGGAATGCCATATATGTGCTGGAATGCTCCTGCAACTTAAAATATGTAGGAAGCACCAAGTTGCCGGCAAACAAAAGAATCTTGCAGCACATTCGTACCATTTCAAATCACATCCAACGTATCCAGTGGCACACCACTTTAAAGAAATACACAAAAATAATCTGGATCATCTAACATACTACCTAATAGATGCTGTACCAATATAGACGGGGAGGGGACAGAGAGGAAACACTCAGGAAATTGGAGACCAGATACATCTTAAATATTGATAGTAAGTTTCCAGGGGGCCTCAATACAACAGAGTGCATCTGCCTCCATTAGAAAAAGGATTAATCACCTTCCTCTAACCATTTTAGATATCTCATGATTAAAGGATGCAGTCCGTGACAGCAACCAGGCAGTGAAATATCCTTGTGTCATCATCTCTTTAGAAAGACATCCCATGTTTTATATATAGAGAGTTAAAACATACTAATACTCCTATGCAAGTTGCTCATTGGGGGGTTTAGGAGAACTAGTTTGGAAGGTTTACACATACAAAGAGAATCTAATTTGAGACTCACATAGATAGAACATACTTAAAATTCTTATTTTTACAGTAGGAAGCTGCCAATCCGACCTGAACCATGAATATTGTGTTTTTTAAATACATTTTAGTACATTTGCACTTTATGAATAATACGGGTCACCACCTTTATCTTTGTTTTTTTTTAATAGTAGACAGGATTGAAAAACAACAACTAGAGAGGTACGACAAACTAATGATATGTATTAATAGTGGCTGGATACTAGCGGTATGAGCTACAGGGGTGCAATAACGCATTATGCAATGATTTACAAAAATGCACACTACAAAAAAGCAAAGGAAACTGTTTTTACAATATTTATTGTTCTTACAGTATTTAGTGCTTGAATATATATTTATTAGTGTGATGGATATGTCTATATATTTACATATGGATATTGCTTGTACTCACTGAAATGATCAAATTCTTATTTCAAATTGCTGCTGACCGTCAACCATTGAGCGTATGGTCAAAAAACACAGACACTTTTGTGGTATTTTTTCAATGTCTATGCCTAGTCACTGTTTACTGTATGCACACGTCACTTTAAAAGGGGAAAAGACTATGGTGGCGTTGTCATGTGATCAAAGTCCGGCTGGACCGAAACACGTTATGGCCGACAATTAAAGTAGGAACTTTTGCACTAACCTAGTGGTCTGCGCCTGCTTCCAACAAAGGAGTTAAAGTTAAAGCGAGTGGAGAATTTGGATATATATATATATATATATATCTCTATATATATATATCTCTATATATACAACCCCTTCCATGCATATGCATCATATTCCATGCTACATGTTAATTTTAGTTGTGTGTATATTTATTTATTTATTTATCCACTT
Organism: Triturus cristatus; assembly: GCF_964204655.1. Taxonomy (NCBI): domain Eukaryota; kingdom Metazoa; phylum Chordata; class Amphibia; order Caudata; family Salamandridae; genus Triturus; species Triturus cristatus. Next base: position 74,615,390 of record NC_140580.1, on the reverse strand, counting down.
ATTTATGGACTATCTATAGGTCTTTTGTGGATGAAAGGATGTTGACGTTCATTCTACTCAACTTAATTACTTTTGCATTTAGCGTAGGAATGCTGCATATGTCAATATATTGGACATAGGATTGGTATATATGATATATTTAGAATCATTTTTTCTCACAAACTTGGTATATCTGATTAGTTTCCATTTAACCGTACAAATGTATCCTTAATGTGACTTTGTTGAGACTGCATCATATTATGGGAGATTTTTTATGAGAATTTTAGTTAATTTATTGACATTTTAGGTAGAAATTATTTTATAACTTGCATTTTATATATCATTTTGTGGGAATCAACCTATTATTTTGTTCATAGATTATCTATGGGTCCTTTTCTCTCTCCCTTACAACATATACTGTTTGGATTAATTACATGATATAATTGACATCCTAGTCCTTTTTTATGGTATTAATAATTCAAATACCTATAATTAAGTCGTATTTCGACTATAACATATTATCTGCACTTCCTTTGCACATAAGCACTTTATTGCACTATTTTTTGCACATTTGCACATTTATATACAGCACAGAAAAAATATATATAAAAATAGTTTTGAATAGGGTCTCGGTTTTTAGAATAGGTAGGGGAATGGGGGTATTTCTCTTTTATGCACTTAGACACTTTATTTACAGCAATTTAACATGGTTGAGTTACAAATCTTGGATGGTTGTAATAGGATTATTGAGAGGGGTCAAGTTGTATTTATACTGTGATATACCTGTCTATTATCGTAATCAAGTTTGTGAAAAATAACGTTTACAAAATTTGGTTTGATTATCAATATTAGGAATCCAATAGTTTCAATGCAATTTACTTGAATTTATTCTATGGATTGTATGTTTATTGAAATTGCATTTTATGATATTGTTTTTGACTTGCTATATTTACAAAACATCCTAATGCATTAAGCTAATTACTTCAGCATTTTATGCTATATATATTTGTAACTTTATCATATGTAGTATATCTTTTATGTCTACATATTGCTGATCTTTTGCACTATTTAAAGAGGTATGCCGCCCATGCGCTGTTGTGTGATCAAGGCCGGTGTATCCGGCCGAAACGCGTCATGGCGACATGGTGGTGAACTAATAAACATCATTCATAGACGTATCTGGGTCTGCTCTTGCTTTCCGGCACACAGAAGGAGTTAAGGCAAGGACTATTGATATATATATATATATATATATATATATATATATTTTTTTTTTCACTGAAAAAACCATAGGTTTCAGGCACGTTACAGTTAGGAATTAGCATTTAAAAAAACCTTAGAAATTCACTGAAAAAAAAATAGGTTTCAGGGGCGTTATAGTTAGCTGGACTTTTCACTCGTACAAAACTATTGAAATTCCCCCGTTATAGTTAGTTCAGCTAACTATAACTCGCGTGCCCGCAATGCACTGCTGATGACATCACATATTACATCACTCATGACATGGTCAGTTACATCACTGATGACTCTAGCCCACTAGGTACCTCCAGTAAGTGCCACAGAGCTGCGTTGCAGAGAGGTGTAAAAAGAAGCGTGGCCTCAGAACACCTGTCTGCAACGCAGCTCCCTGGCGCATACTGGAGATACCTGTTGGGCTAGTTGGCCCTCAGGGACCCTCAGTATTGAATTAATTCCCCAACTTACAACTGGCCAGGGGGCACGTTTTTTAAGAAGGAGGGCTGTGTGCCCCCCCTTCTGTTTCTGATTTATTGGCCCCATCCCCCAGGGTGCTGCCCCCTACATTTTTTTTTTGAAAAACATTTTTTGGGAAGGGGCCGTGTGGCCCCCCTCCCAAGGCCTTAATCGGTCCCGGGGACCCCAACCCCAGGGGCATGGGCTTTTTTTTTTTTATTCTTTAGGAGGGGGGCTGCGTTGCCCCCCTCCTCAGGCCACTTATGGTCCCAGGGACCCCATCCCCCGGGGCCAGCCTTTTTTTTTTTTATTATTATTTTTTTAAATATATTTATAGAAACACCTAGGACATGCTGGACAAACCGTATGTACCTATCACCATGACGATTTACGTGATATTTATTAAAAGGCGACTATGCATACAATTAATCCACGTGGAATGTATTTACACCGCTAGTGAAGCTCTGACGTGTCTGACGCCCTACCGTGCCTAATCCCGGCTCCCCCGCCGGTGGGTACTCTCCAAGTAGACACCCTTGTTGTTTATTTATACAAACATGGGTAGCTATTGACATGCACATTTAATACACACGCACACCAAGCCATTTAAAGGGGATTCGACAAAAATTCGACAAAAACGATGCAAGAAACCCTCCTCACGGTTAATAAAACACACATCCACCGCCGGATGTGTAATCCTTTTTATTTTACTCTCTGGAAAGGAGACAAACCTCACTTGAGAGTCACAGCGCGCTCCTGGCTGAGCCCAATGCTGTGTTACACCCACCAGTGCCCGCCGAGTGCCACACACCTCTGTGTTGTATTCCACCAGCTAGTGTGTATGCTATGACACTCTCTAGCCCATGTGCACTGTAACACCACCCTGTGAATATGTCATGCCACACTTGCCTTCGCACAGGTTATATTGCCCCATCTAATGTGCCTTCCTCGATGCCTATGTTATAATGCACAGCGCTATGCCATACATATTACAATCTGGGATCCATATCTTTGTCACAGTGTATATGCAACGTTACACTCCCCAGCACATATTTTATATTACAACTTTAGAGACTAGTTAGGTTACACAACACTGCCCTGTGCATATTACACTCCAAGGCACATATCGCATAGCATGCGCTAGTGCCTGTGCTATCTCACGCTCTCCAATTAATCTGTCATGGCGCACAATGTATTGCATATTATATTTCACGCCCCGGTTCATCTTATATCACAATTTTTGGTGCATAGTTTATACCATACACTATATCTAGTTTTCATTTTCAATTGTGCTCTCAGGACTATGTTCTATATAACACTGCGTTCACCTACCCTTTTCACGGGCATTACATTTTGCGATGGGGGGTGGAGGGTCGGGGGGGTTTCTGCCAAGTGAGCCCGGAGTCACAGTCACAAACGTCCTCTTCTTCCTGAATAAAAGTGAGATTATGCTGCATACTTGTTCATATTTTAAGTAGTTCGCACAGACACACATTTTAAAAACAATAAAGTTCCTAATACCCACCTTCCCTGAACAGTTAGCTTGCTGCCCCATCCACCTCCTCCCTATCCTCTGTTGTCTGAATCCATGGACAAGCCTCCTCCCTCCTGCCATGCATGGTCTGATGTGCTGCCACTGCCCTCCATTTAGCATGATGTACCAGTCCACTCCTCCTGCCCTCCATTGCCCAATTCTATGCCCCATCATTGACCTCCTGCTTAGCCTCTGTGCTTAGCTTGCTGCCCTATTCTCCTTCCCCCTGCCCTCCGATGTCTTTGTGCATGCCCCTGCTCCATCCTTTTTGCCCACCATGTTCCATGGACCTGCCACTCCTATCTACTCTGAGTGTTCTGTTGAGCTGCCACTCCCCTCCCACCTGCCTAGCATTGTCAGATGACTGAAACCTGTCCCTGTCACCTCCCCCTGCCTGTCCACATGCCATGTCCCTATCCCCTTCCTCCTATCCTCCATGGTCCATTTTACTGCCACACCCTTCTGCCCTCCCTGGTCTGTTGTCCTGCAACTGCTCCTCCTGCCTGCCCCGCGCGGTCTGTTGTGAGGCCCCTTCCCCTGAACTCTCTTGTCTGTGCCCAGGTCCTGACCCTCCCTTCTATCCTCCATGGTCCTTTGTGCATGCCCCTGCACCCTCCTTCTTGCCCATCATAGCCATTGTGCTGCCACTAACCCTCCTGCTTGCCATGGATGGTCTTCTGTGCAGCCACGGCCCCTCCCAACTTTTCTGTGTGGTCAGCTAGCTGCCCCTGACCCCCTCCCACGTTCTCTCCATGGTCTGTGTGTATGCCATCATAATCTCACTGTTGCTCTCCATGGTGTGTCTTGTTTCTAGTGCCCATCCTGCCTGACCTCCATGGTCATCTTGCAGCTCCTGCCCTGACCACTTTCCTCCAGCCCTCTGTTTCCATTTGCAGACCCCTATTCCCTGGCTTGTCTGTTCCATTGTAATGCCCCTGATCCATTCCTCCTGCCCTTTATGGTCTGTTATGCTGCAGCTTTCTCTCCTGTCTGTCCATTATGGTCAGCTAGCTACTATTGCCTCTTTCCCCTCTGTTCTCTGTTGTCCATGTGCATGGTCCTGTCCCCTCCCTATTGCTTTCTATGGATTGTTGTGCTGCACTCCCGTCCCGCATGCCCTGTGTGGTGTATTGTGCTGCTGCAAACCCTGATGCCTGCCCTGTAGGGTCAGTTTGGTGCACCTCTCCATGTCCCTCCTGTCCTCTGTTATCCGAGTCCATGTCCCTACCCCAATTCCTCCTGCCTTCCATGATCCAATGTACCATACTTGCGAACATTTTGAACATGGTAAGAGGGAGATTTTGAAAATAAACTGGGGTATTGATTTTCCCCTTTGAGTTACATTGAAAAAGATGAGATTGTAGACAGATCAAATAAAGCCCATTTGAGCTTAAAAACATTGGACGTTTCCTGGCTGAATCGGGTCTGTTGGCATGTATGGTTGTACTACCACTGCCTCTTCCTTCTGCCCCCCTTTCCACTGCCCTCCATAGTCTGTTGTGCTGCCACTGCCCTTCCTGCCCGCCCAGTGTGGTCAAATTGTTGCCTCTGCACCCTCCTACCTGTCTTCAATTTTCAGAGTCCGTGCCCCTGGCCTCTGCCTCTCAACAGTATCCTAATGAACAACTAGATTGCTAACATTCTATATTTATTACAAAAGTGTGGAACGCCTGACGTCATCTTGATGTAATCAAAACTGTACTACCTAGAGCATTGCCTTTAGAAATTACATATATGAGAGGGTCTTATTTGCATCAAAATTATGGTTAGTGCTCTAAAAATCTAAAATGAGGACATATTTTCCGAGTTTTCAAATAGCGACAAAGCACTTTTAAATGATTTGTTATCTTTATGTTTTTTTATCCAGTTGACCACTTGATTAAATGTTGCACTTAGGGGAGAGGATGCGGTGTTACTTCCAGAGCTGCAGACTTTGCAACTGGGGAACCAGGTTGGAGTTTCTGCTTCAGCTCAACATTCTGTGATTCCGGTCAAATCACTTAATCTCCCCATGTCTACAACCAAAATGAATTTGATCTTGTGTGATGTAACCAATGCTCATGTAAAGCACTCCAATAAATGAAAGTCTGCACTATATAAAACTGGAAAAACACAAAAAATAAGTGTTTTGCACACTTCTGTCATTGTGCTACATGTGGGCTACATCTAGGTCAGGGTTACTCATAGTACGGCCCGCGGGCCGCCAGCGGCCTGGCAAGCCTTCCTCAGCGGCCCGCGGACCTTGCAGACATCCTACATGTGTTTTAAAAAATAAATTAAATAGTGTTAGCAAACACTGTCGGAGTGTCGAGTGCAGCAGCCCGGACTCTGAGACTCCGCTCTGTGGGGGCCGGGGGATTCCAGTGATTGTCAAAGTGGAGATGCAGGGGCCTAAGAGGTGAAATACAACAAAGCTTTAACATGTAAATGGTCTTTTAAAGACCTGTGAAGTACTCGGGTGGGGCTGTGTATGAGCGCTGGGAAGCTGTCTCAGTGCGGCTGTGTGTGTGCGCGCTGGGAAGCTGTCTCAGCCCGGGCTGAGGGCTGACACACACACATGGTGAGATGACAGAGGGTGACGGAGGGAGGGAGAGGGAGGGTGACGGAGGGAGGGAGAGGGAGGGTGACGGAGGGAGGGAGAGGGAGGGAGGCAGAGGGAGGGAGAGGAAGGGAGACAGAGAGAGGCAGAGAGGGAGGAAGGGAGAGGGAGGGAGAGGGAGGGAGGGAGACGGAGGGTGACAGAGGAAGGGAGGGAGAGGGAGACAGAGGGAGAGAGACAGAGGGAGAGGGAGGGAGACAGAGGGAGAGAGACAGGGAGAGATAGAGGGAGGGAGACAGAGAGAGAGACGGAGGGAGGGAGACAGAGGGAGGGAGACGGAGGGTGGGAGACGGAGGGTGGGAGACGGAGGGAGATGGAGGGAGAGGGAGGGAGGGAGAGGGAGATGGAGGGAGACAAAGGGAGGGAGGGAGGGAGATGGAGGGAGGGAGAGGGAGGGAGGGAGAAGGAGGGAGGGAGAGGGAGGGAGACAGAGGGAGGGAGACAGAGGGAGACAGGGAGGGAGGGAGGGAGACGGAGGGAGACGGAGGGAGATGGAGGGAGGGAGATGGAGGGAGGGAGACGGAGGGAGACAGAGGGAGGGAGGGAGACAGAGGGAGGGAGACGGAGGGAGACAGGGAGGGAGGGAGACGGAGGGAGATGGAGGGAGAGAGGGAGATGGAGGGAGACAGAGGGAGGGAGGGAGACGGAGAGGGAAGGAGAGGGAGACAGAGGGAGAGACTCCCCCAATGACCCCGCCCCCAAGGTGCGGCCCTCGGCCACAAACCACACTATAAAGTTGGCCCCCAAGAGAAAGTTTGTGAGTACCCCTGATCTAGGTGATATTTGTGCTGCATTTGGGCTCTTTTGTCTCTGGTGGCCATCTTGGGATATTTATTTGTTTCCTAATTTCCTCATTTACTGCAGTCTCCTCAGTAGGAAATGCTTTCAGTTTTTTACTTTGATTCCATCAAGAAGGTATTCAGATATGTAACACATTTTCCATAAATTCTGAATGTTAGCACTCTAGTTGCTCATTAGATCACTGTAGTAAAGCTACTGCTCACCACGGAAGTCTGCTGCTGGTATTAAAAGTGCATGTTTCAGTCTGCATGTCACAATTTTTTAATGAAATAGAAGAGGATTTGAGAAGTCACTCAAAATGTGCCCTAATTTTTCATTCTTCAGCACTAATCATAATTTCTATGGCAAAATGTACCCCCTCGTTGTGTTCCTTTTTAAATTAAGAGGGAAACTACCTATCAGAAAATGACCAATCAGGTTACAGGTTTTAAATGCATGCCAAGTGTTGATTTGAGGCTACAACGATTCAGGCAACGCCCATGAAGAAGGAGCGGAAGGCTCCGAAACCGGTCGGCGTGTCAATACTATGCCCGCAAGTTGTGTCATCCTCCGACTAAAAGCTCTTCTGAACAGCTGCTGTGGAGTGCGTTCCAATTTCTTTTGGGAACTCTTGGTTGAGATATATATATATATATATATATATATATATATATATATCTTCCAGAGTTTCCCAATGTTGACGCCGGCGCTCACTTTTAGGGCGGTGCAGTCCTTCCGACAGGGAACAGTCGGTTTAAATATTTATAAAGAACAAAGGCGCAGCTCTTGCCGCGCTTGCAAAATTGCAAAGAATACCACTAGTTATACCACAAAGGCGCCTTTGAATTTAAAGCACACGAGTGAGTGCATTCCTATACTACGAAGGGTGCTGTCGACCGGCAGCGCCTTTGTTCTTTATAAATATATATATATATATATATATATATATATATATATATATATATATATATATATATATATATATATTCGAAAACTCTCCAAAAGTGCAATCACGCACAACAACAGGAACGCACAACTTGAATCGCCTCTGCTCAAAATTCGTATTTATTTAATCAACGATATGTGCACAGCTCATGACGCGTTCGGGCCACTCGGCCCTTGCTCACATGACCGCGTTACGTGCATGACGGTGAATTTAAAGGGAAACACCAACCTTCACCTGACCGAAGGAATACGGCATTACTATAAAGACTGAAAAAATACTCACATTTGCTATTTTGTGTCATAAATGCAATTACATTGTAGAACCAGCCTTAGACATCATAAATAGCATAATGCTAATTCATGTACTCAGAATTGCAGGAATATATGGACCAAAACGAAGCCTCATCGATTAAAAAAACACACAGATCATACAGTTTGTATCATAGTTGGTAGCATGTAACACTCTACATATAGGCAACTGGCTTGTGATAGAGGATAACAATAATCATAACTTGTAATTTGTTAATTGGGCCACATTTTCAGTGCTAATTAAAGGGTGCTCCCTATTGAGCCAGCCACAATTAGTCATGATGACCTGATTCACATTTGTAAACACAGATATACGTGCAATCTGCCAACGTGTATTTAAAAAGTGAGATGTCCAACATGATTTATCGATAATTCAGGTAAAACAGTAATGCAGTGCACTACCGGACAGAACAAAATTTAAAACACCAGTAAAACATTTTTTGCGGATTTCATAGACAAACTTAACATTTAGTTGAAAGAAAAAAGTCATAAACAAAGCTATAATGACTCAAATAGTCATACTTGCTACTAGGTACAAATACCTGTCGAAAAACGTCTATCCTGACTCCACAAATTGCTATACTGGTAAAATTATTAGTATATCTGTCACAATGATAGATAGTGAATTTGTAATATCTGCATGAATACCATTCTTACATGAGATAAACATATTGATTGGCCTTGAAAAGACTTGACCTGCATTGAAAAGAGTAATATAGTTAAAGTGCCGTATAGTTAAAGTGCTAAGTGCTAAAGTGCAATAAAAATTGAATTGAAGGTGCAAATTTGTTAAAAAATATTACAACATATCAGCCTGTTGGATCACCTGCTCCAAAATGGAGAGGGACTGCCTACTACATGGCAATAATGATAAGAAAATAAACCAAAGACTGATACTAACATGAGGGATCCCCCTTAAAAGAAGAAGGTATTTACTACTTTGTGCAAAGGTCATTAAGTATGCTTATAATGATGTGAATATGAAGCAAAGATTTATCACCAAAATGAAACTGCACATAAATGTGCTCAGTCAGAGTTTCTAGGGAGTTTGAAATGTTGGTTGTTCTATAACATATAGACATATGACTCTTACAGAGGATAAAGCCCAACAGAAGGAGTCTATAATGTTATTGCTACCACAGATTAAATGCTCTGCCAGTGACATAAGAAAATAGGCATTTACAACACCCTGCAAATGGAAAGTGGCCAGAGACTTATTAGAGAAAATTATGCATATCTTCACCTGTGTTCAGACCTTGAGGGTATTTAGTATCAAGATCGATGATATAACGTGATTCCAGTTGTCGCAATCGTTTTTCAAGATGTCCTCCTCTCTTGTTGTTAGGTACGGAATCAAGAACACAGCAATGTAGACAGTTAAGATTGTTAGCATGCTCAGTTTTAAAGTGTCTGGCAACTGGATATGCGGGATCGGAATTGACTATGGCTCGCAAGTGCTGAAGAATTCGAGCATGCACTGGCAACTTGGTGCTGCCAATGTATTTAAGTCCACAGGTGCATTGCAACATGTAGACTGCATACTCGGTTCGGCGGGTAAAATGCCCTTTTATTGGGTAACTTTCCGAAGAGAAAGCAGTGGTATAACTAGTGGTATTCTTCGCAATTTTGCAAGCGCGGCAAGAGCTGCACCTGTAAAATCCCATTTTTGGGGATAACCAACTGCTTTTAGATGTTAATTCAGGACTAGTTCTAACTAAGTCATTATACATAGAGTGAGCATTACGGAAAGTAATGGTGGGCCTGATGGGAAGTACCTGCTTCAATGCTACATCGGTCAAAACAATGGGCCATTGTTTGTTGATAATGATGGACTTGATGTCATTAGCCTGTTTTCTATGTGTGGTAATTAATCTGCATGTAACTCTGTTAGATTCCAAGTCGTCTGTCGGGGTTTCAAGAGATGTACTCAATGACTGTACAGTGCTACTTAATAGTGATAATCTCTCTTTACTGTCAGCCTTGTCTCTTGCTGATTTTAATTTCCCTGGATTGTAACCTCTTTCTAGAAACCTTAAAGTGGCTTCATCCTGGTGATGAGTTAGATCCAAAGAATTGCTACATGCTCGGCGTATACGTAAGTATTCGCCATAGGGGAGACTAGTGATAGTATGGGCAGGATGGAAACTGTTGGCATGCAGAATACTATTGCCGGCTGAGGGCTTGCGATATAAGCATGTTTCAATATGATTTTGATCAATGTAAACTTTGATATCCAGAAAATTGCAAACAGAATTATCAATGTTAGCAGTAAATTGCAAATTTCTAGTATTAACATTGAGTTTGTTAACAAAATCCTCAGCCTCCACTTGGGTACCATGCCAGATGACAAAAATGTCATCGATGTAACGCCACCATCGAATTATATGTTTGCTCCAAATTTCCCCATGTTCTTTCCGTAGGACATGCTCCTCCCCCCAGCCCACGTGAAGACACGCGTAACTAGGGGAGAAGCATGCTCCCATCGCTACTCCTTGTAGTTGTTGGAATAGTCCACCATCAAATGTAAAAACATTATTAAAAAGGCACCAACGTATCATAGATATTACCATCTTATTGTGTGAATAAAATTCAACAGGTTTCTTGTTAAGGTAGTATTCTATGGCTTGAATTCCATCTGTGTGCCTAATACTGGAATACAAAGCAGCAATGTCCAAAGTTATGAACCGATATTCCGATGACCAAACTTGATTATTTAATTTACATAAAAAGTCTTTACTATCATGTAAATAAGTGGGCAATTTGATGACAAAGTCCTGTAAATAATAATCAATGTAACGTGAAGTATTTTCAAAAGTACTTTTGATGGTCGAGATAATTGGTCTGCCCTGTACAGGATTTATGCCTTTGTGTACTTTAGGTAAAAAGTAGATGGTTGGAAGAACAGGGTATGCATTATAAAGGAAATTGAATTCATCTTTACTGATCATGTTATCTCTTTTCCACATCGTAAGATCGTCTTTATAGTTTTTGTTGATTTTCATAAACTCAGTTGCACTGATTCTTCGATAACAGTCTTTGTCATTTAAATGGCGGTAGGCTTCCAGTTTGTATTCTTTTTTGCCCCATAGCACTATATTGCCCCCTTTGTCACTTTTATTTATGATGACCTCATGATTGTTGTTAAGTTTTTTCATAAGTTGAAAATATGACCGTGGTTGATATTTGGAATTAGCTCTATTTATCATCTGTTTATTTCGTGTTCTATGAATTTTCTTGAATTCTTCCGTAATTCGGTCATGAAAAATATCAACCGCGTCACGGGGCATGATGGGAACAAAAGTAGAAGTAGGTTTGAATGGACTTTGACCTGGAAGAGAAATATTGATACTTTCTGCCTCTGGCAATTCTTGAGTATTGATTTGCACATCATTGTGGTCATCATAATTGGTGCTCAATAAATGAAGAGTTTTCATAACTTGCACATCACCTGCCGTAAGATCCCCAGTATTACTATTGGATAGACTGGATTGTCCAAGGTTCGTTAATGGATCTAGTTAATTTGCTTCTCTTTGACTTGTCACTGGAACATTTTTTTCTTTTTAATTTTCTTTTGTGTCATCATTTTTATTAGATTGTTTTTTGATGGTATAGTATTTGATTAATTTCAGCTTCCTGATAAATTTGAAAACATCGACTCTAGTTTCACCATAGTTGAAATTACTTTCGGGACAGTAGCTGAGACCGAGAGCTAGTAGTTGTTTTTCCGCACTACTGAGCTCAACATCAGTTAAATTAACAATAGTTTGTTCAGCTGATGCTAACGTTGTTGCCATCTCTTTTTCTGCCGCCCCCTTCCTCTGCCTCTTGTTGCATTTGCGCCTCTCTCTTCTGCGGCAGTTTCTTTTCTGTTTATTTGTGTATTGACATTCCGTGATCTCAGTGATTTTTTCCGGTCTTCTGCAAAAAAATCAATCTCTTCGGCATATGTTAAATGTCCTAAGTCTTCTCTATTGGTTGTTGTGGAATCGCCGCTGAGGTTGGAATCGGAATCACTCAGGTAAGTACTAAGGTCAGATGTAGAGACATTGGTGTTTCCTACTGAAACCTGAGGCGCTTTGTTATTGGACTCCTTACTGCTTATTTTTGATTTTCTCAAATAATCATACTTGTGCGCGAACGTGAACACTTGTCCAAGTTCATAATCTCTCTTGTCGCGCGCAAATTTGAAAGCTTTTCTATTTTTAATGACTTCTTCTTGTTTGGAGAGGCGATTTTTCATTTCTTCAATACCTTTGTCGATGATATCTTTATTAGAAGTATTTTGAATTTTAGTTAATTCTGAATTAAGACGTTCTATTTCCTTAAAATTAGCGTCCCGATCTATGCGGGCATATTTAATAAGTAAACATACCAGGCGCATGGAAGCCTCCAAATTGCTCTCTGTCCATTCCTTTAGTAATAGTGGGTTGGGACTATCGAAACTTGGGGCAAGCATTATTCGTAACCCACGTGGGACCCTGTCTGCTTCATGATATTTCTCCAATGACTTTACTTCCCACCATTTTGTTAATTCACTTTTACTATTGTTTTCCAGCGCTTTAAGTAAAGTTTTCACATCATCGTTACTTTGATTTTTATCTTTGTTTGGATAAGAGTTAGTTTAATCAGGAACTTTGGGTAAGTTAGTAAATAATTCCTCAGCTGCTTTTTCACGCTCACGTAGCGCGTCTTCAGACATGGCACTTGAGTTATATCGTTATGAACAATACAGTTCGTTAGTGTGGTGGGTTCCTTCCTCCAACACTGTGTTAGCAGTCGTGGCACCTCCCCACCTGCTGTAAAATACCTCGTGAACTTACTGCGAGTACCATGGAGTCTCGATCGGTCCTCCGACTTTCCGACACTCTCTTCGATACGGCATGCATGATATGGCGGTTAAGCAGGGGGCTGGTCCGTAGAGCTCATACAGGAGCGGAATACTTCGTAGCTTGTGGATACGACCAGCCAACTTCCGTGTGAGGGGTCCGTTACTAGGAAGCAAGCCAACTTCCTACGGAAATCTTCGAAAACTCTCTAAATGTGCAATCACGCACAACAACAGGAATGGACAACTTGAATCGCCACTGCTCAAAATTCGTATTTATTTAATCAACGATATGTGCACAGCTCATGATGCGTTTTGGGCCACTCGGCCCTTGCTCACATGACCGCGTTACATGCATGACGGTGAATTTAAAGGGAAACACCAACCTTCACCTGACCGAATGAATACAGCATTACTATAAAGACTGGAAAAATACTCACATTTGCTATTTTGTGTCATAAATGCAATTACATTGTAGAACCAGCCTTAGACATCATAAATAGCATAATGCTAATTCATGTACTCAGAATTGCAGGAATATATGGACCAAAACGAAGCCTCATCGATTAAAAAAATACACAGATCATACAGTTTGTATCATAATTGGTAGCATGTAACACTCTACATATAGGCAACTGGATTGTGATACAGGATAACAATAATCATAACTTGTAATTTGTTAATTGGGCCACATTTTCAGTGCTAATTAAAGGGTACTCCCTATTGAGCCAGCCACAATTAGTCATGATGAACTGATTCACATTTGTAAAGACAGATATACGTGCAATCTGCCAATGTGTATTTAAAAAGTGAGATGTCCAACATGATTTATCGATCATTCAGGTAAAACAGTTATGCAGTGCACTACCGGACAGAACAAAATGTAAAACACCAGTAAAAAATTTTGGGGGGATTTCATAGACAAACTTAACATATATATATGCAGGTACACAAAAGGATACTCCAGCACATGAGAGCAATAATCAATGGTGATCAGGCTTACCCCATTGCCAGGCACTTTGGAGAGTCTCACGATAAAGATGTTAGTGTCTTAAAATATTTTGTGGTAGACACAGTCCCCCCTTTAAGGAGAGGTGGAGACCGTGAGGCTCTTCTTAGACAGTTAGAAACCAGGTATATATTAGAGTTAGACTGCAAGACACCACAGGGTCTTAACTCCGGAGAAGATTTTTTTACCTGTTTATAATTTGTGAATATATAGTATTCAATCATATCTGCTTGTAAATAATCAAAAGAAATATTTGGCCGTTTCCCCTGGAATTTATTAACTTTTTCTCTTTTTTAACTTATTTGTATACTTTCTGCACATTTTCACATATGGTGGTACTGATATCAATAGTAGTTGCACTTGACTTTAATAGAGCTGATGGTTCCATAAGGCCCACTTGGGCGTAATAGCCTTAGCAGCTAGCTTGGCGAATAGATTGTTATAGTTATACACTTATGGGTATTTGATTACAAATATTCAGTGATAAAAAGATGACTTCATATTTTATGAATTTACTTCTTTTTAATGTATATCTACCCTTTTTAGCTATAAATCTGCTGTTTATGGGCATATTTGAGCAACCTTTCAACTATTTAAATATTTATTTATTTATTTATAATGATGTTGTTCTATATGATATTTTATCATTATATATGCATTTGCATTTGACATCTCTTTGCACTTATCATCATTTGTCTGGTGATGCCTTGCTGCTTCGAATCATTCTTCTATGTCTATTATGTTTGAAGTTTCTTTGCACTGTCACTTTAAAAAACACTCAGGATAAAGAATGCGCGTCATGTGATCAAGGTCTGTGTGTGACCGAAACACGTAATGGCGGTTGGTGCGGGACACTAAAACAAAAATAAATTACTAGCACCACGAATTTGGGTCCGCATCGTCTGTTCTCCACAAAAGGAATGGTGTACAGGATGAGGAATTGGAATATATATATATATATGCTAATCTGTATTTGAAGAATAAGTGGGTGTATGAGGGTTTGTATGGATGATTTGTTGGGTACGTGGCTGAATGTATGACAGTGATTAATGTGCCTCAGTGAATGTATGAGTGAGTAACTACTCTGTGTGAATGTGTGTATCAGTCTGTCAGTTGGTGTATAAGTGGTGGCATGGGTTGGTTAGTAAGTGCATGAGTGTTTATATGGGTTATTCATTGCTTGTTTGACTACATGTATAGGTACCTGAGTGTCTGTGTGGGTAGGTGAGAGGCTGTGTGACTCCATGAATGGATGTATGAGTGAGTGAATCCCTGGGTGTATGGGCTTATGAGTGCATTTGTGAGGGGTGGTATGGTTGAGTGAGTGTATATATGGCGGTGTTGATGAGTGTATGGATGTCTCAGTGGTATATGGGTGAGTAACTGCTCATGTGAAAGGCAGTATATGTGAGTGTTGGAGTGTATAGGTGACTGTGTGTGTGTGTGAGTGAGTGAGAGTGGCTGTATGGATAGGTGTGTGCTTGTGTCAGTGATTGTAGAAGCGAGTAAGTATGTGTTACTATCTGTATGAATAAGGGAGGTGGTCAGTGTATAACTGTAAAGGTGAGTAAATGGCAGTGTGATTGATTCTTTGGGTGACTGACTAAGTGTGTGAGAAATTCTATGGGTGAGTGGTGGTGTGTGAGTGTCTGTATGGGTGTATGAGGGCATATATCAGTGGCTGTATTGATGACTGCATGTATGAGTGACTGTATAGGTGAATGAGTGGATGTTTGTGTAGACCTCTGAATCAGTAGTAGGTATTTACCAAGTGGTATTGGTGTGTCTATGGTTTCAAAAATGCTAGTCTGTATTTTAGACTAGATGTAAGAATGGTTATATTAGAGTGTGAGGACGTGCATGAAATATTAAGTGGATGATGTTATCAGTGATGTCATGAGTGATGTCACTGACCATGTCATGAGTGATGTAATGTGTGACGTCATTGGCAGTGCATTGAGGGGGCACGAGTTATAGTTAGTCCAGCTAACTATAACAGCTGAATTTCTCTGCTTTTGTATGAGTGAAATGTAAGCCTAACTATAACGTCCCTGAAACTTTCATGATTATCCCGCATTGAGCGTGCAAAAGACAGATGATCCGGTGTCGTACCGGTTTGCAGAGATCTCTACCCTACGGTAAAAGATACCCAGAAGCGAATACAACTCAAACTACAGGACCCATGATCCTTCCTGATCCGACACGCAGCGTAGGCGGAAACGTCCATATCTAAGGAAACGGACCGCCTGCATTGTCGGAAATTTTGATTTTTGGAGTTTGAGCGGAAGGGTTGAAGTCCGGTGGTCTGGTAAGGGTGCTCTGTACCACCTGCCTTCTCGGATATTGTTCATAGCAAGCGACTTGGGGAAATCCGGCCTTTCTTCCGTTGGCGAGCGGTTCTGCTCTTGCGGCAAGAAAGGCATTCTCCGACCTCGATTTAATAGCTGCAGGTTTTTGTATTAGGAGAATTCCACCGTTGGCGAGCTTCAAACCTGTGGCTCTTGCTGTGGTAATTCTTCTTTCCTTGTGTGACTTCTTGCGATTAAAGAGGTCGATTACTTTCTGCTCTAATTATAAACCATGGAGGGGCTATCCTAACTGTGATTCCGGTGGCATATTGTTGGACTTCACTACTACCTTTGAAAGACTTATCACTCTACTTATATAACTGGAAAGCCGTATTTCCACTATCTGGAGTATTTGTTCATATGTTCTTTTTCTGTGGCTCTATTTAACAGGGGTGTTTACGTGAGCGGTATAGGACTACGCTCAGCCCCTGTGAAGTCTAGTGGAGTCTAGTCATGGTATGTTTCGGATGTAATTACAATCTGGTCTTGTTTAGTATCAATGAAGGAGAATATTGTGCAATATATTTAAATGTTCTATGAATGTTCATTTATCTATTTCATCACAGCGTCCTCATCCACATACTGGTGTATCTACTTTGGAGCAACAGATTTCATAGAATACTTCGGACTATTTATATATGTTTCTTTACAGATAGATGATCTTTTGTTTGCATTTGAATAATATATGTTTTAAGAGAAGATATGTTCTATGATTCACAGGATTCAAGTTATTTATGATCCACTGGTGTCTTTACAGGTCTCCCCCCCTGATGTTCCCTTCCTATTTTCTGTTACTTGATCATCCTCTTGACCTGTGCCATAACAGCAATCTGGCACGGGAGTATCAAGAGGTGCACCCTTCTATGCAACAAACCAGCCCTAAAGATTATCTGTCCTGACAGAAACCTGTAGTTTTTTCAGTGAATTTCTAAGGTTTTAAAAATTCTAATTCTTAACTATAACGTACCTGAAACCTGCGGGTTTTTTCAGTGAATTTCCAAGGTTTTTCAAATGCTAATTACTAACTATAAAGTCCCTGAAGCCTGTGTTTTTTCAGTTAATTTCAAAGGTTTTTTATGCTAGTTTCTTACTATAACGTCCCTGAAACCTGTGGTTTTTTCAGTGAATTTCTAAGGTTTTTTTAATGCTAATTTCTAACTATAACATCCCTGAAACCTGTGCTTTTTTCAGTGAATTATTATGTGTTTTTGAACTAGCAATCATGTTTGCAGAATGGTGGAGAAAGGGGCTGGGCCCCGAACCAGCGCACAGGAATTCCGCTGCGTAGGATTTACAGGAGGTATCAGGAGGGCTTCTTGGCCCCCATACTCCCTCAGGAGTAAAGTGGACTTCGTCCCCCAACCTGTAGTGTGCCAGGAGGCGTGTTTGCAGAGTGGTGGAGAAAGGGGGGGATGGCCTCCGAAGACCTCTGAGCAATCCTACTGTGTGGGACTTATTGGCGGTAACAGGAGTGGTAGTTGGCCCCCAAGGACAGCCTTGGGGCCAACCACCCCTCCTATTACCTCCAGTAAATCCCACACAGCAGCATTGGTAAGTTCTCATAGCAGGCCATACCACTTTGCCCACCAGTCTGCAAACGCGCTCCCTGGCAATCCCTCCTCTTGGATGGGGATTGAAGTCCCCTTGCCTCCTGAGGGTCCTTAGGGGCCAACTAGCCCACCTGATACCTCCAGTAAGCCCCAGATAGTGGAATTGCTAAGAGGTGGACACAGGCCATGCCCCCTTTCTCCACCACTCTGCAAACGTGCCTCCTGGTGCGCTCTTGGTTGGGAGATGAAGTTCCCTTGCCTCCTGCGTGAGTTTGGGGGCCTAGAAACCCTCCTGGTACCTCCTGTAAGTCCTACGCAGCAGATACTTTTGGTCCTGGGGACCCCATCCCCCATGGTCCCAGCCAGCTTTCCCCCTCCTGCGGGAGCCGGCATTGCTTTTGGGCAAAGGGAGCTGCAAACATGCAGTTCCCTTTGTCCAAAAGCAATTCTGATTCGCTTCATGGAAGCAAGAGCGGTTTTTCTGCTCTCGCTTCCATAAAGCGAAGCAGAAGTTTGCAATGACAGGGCGGGCTCCCGCCCTGTCATTGTAAACTGCAATTTCCCGGGGGTGGGCACCCCGGGACATTGTTGGAGCCGGCCCGCGGGGGGTGGCGGTCCCCAGGGCCATCGAAGGCTCCTGGAGGGGAGCCGAGTGGCCCACTCCCTTAGTGTTTAAAGCCCCAGGGAGGTGGTGGTCCCCGGGGCGGGGGTCCACAATGGACTCCCGTATCTTTATTATTCAATGCCCCGTGGAGGTGGTGGTCTCTGTGGCAGTGTGGGGGGACTCGAGGCCCCCCACACTTAGTTTTTAAAAGTAGCCCAGGGGAGGTGGCTGTCCCTGGGGCTTGGGGGGCCCGCGAGGCCCCCCGCCCCTAATAAATTGAAGCCCCGGGGAGGTGCCGGTCCCCAGGGCAGCGTGGGGGGGAAGGAGCCCACTACGCACTTTTATGTATAAGCCCCTGGGAGGTGGTGGCCCCCGGGGCTGCAGGGGCCCCCGCAGGCCCCCACTACATATTAAAGCATTGCCCCCGGGACCTGGCCCACCCGTGGGCTTATAACAAACATAGCAGGGGAGCCTGCGCTTTGTGTTGTTTTTTCTGGACGGATTCGCGGACCCTACGGGAATCGCACCAAAAAGATTTAAAAATGCTTTTTTAGTCCCTTGGGATCAGGGTGTTTCTACCCTGCCCCCTTATCTTGTGTTTTTTATACATCTATATTCGTGTCACTCAGTTCAACCGAGTCACAAGATGGCTCTCAACACTTTCTGGTTTGGAGTGTTGGCAGCCAATCAAAATAAAGCTTGTGAACGGGAGGGTTTGCGGATCCACCGCAGCAGCCAGATATCGTTCGCTTTTTATTTTTGAATTTCTCAAAAACTACTGAACGGATTTACACCATTCAACAAAAAGAACGCTTTCTGAACTAAGATCTACCTTTTTGCCAAATGTGGTATAATTCCGTTTAGCAGTTCGGGCTGCAGCTTTGTCTATTTTCCTATGGAGATTAACAGGAGAAAACACGTTTTGGGAACCCTCTTTTTCTTGACACCCGCTTGACGAATCACCCCGAAACTTTCCAGACAGGAGCTGACCACGGCGCCCCATTAGTTTTGAAAATCATCCATACAGGTAAAGAGGTGAAAAGGATGGAAGAGTACTCCTAAACCACACATTGTTATTTTCCATTACACCTAATAGGCGAGCATAAATGACATATAAAGGACATCTTCTAGCAGATAAAAGCAGTGGTTTCAGTTCAGCATCTTGTTTCGAGCACTGATGATGCAGATCTACTGAGTGTACCCAAGAAATGCCTGCCATAATCACCTTATTTGATTAATCAGTTTATTGATATTAGCAGTACATAAAAGAGGTTTCTAGATACCATGTCTCTTCCAATACACTGAAACAGCTGGTCTTTGTAAGCAACACATGGTTGTTGTCCCCCAACTCATGCCCCTTGGGTTCCACAGAACTCTGTTCTCTGTTGCAGAGGTACCAGAAATCATGCCCCATCCTGCTGTCTGCCACTCTGTAGTTAGCAAGTGGCATTTGTCTTACAACTTGAAATTACTCTTACCAGATTCCTTGTTCTGCATGCTTTGTATTCAGTTTGACAGATGTACAAGATCTCCCTTCCTGCTCCCTGGTACAGTAGTCCAGCATGAGCTGATAGTGCTGATGGTTATTTGTTGATTATACGAACATCTGCTCTGGGCGGATGTACCTAAGTGTGGAAGAGAAATGGCCTGGTTTTGAAAAGCTCAAAGAGTGGATGGTTTTGTGTCTGTTTATGTTCAGTGCAGCCAAGATTAAATTCATACATTTAGGGTACACTAAACTTAAAGACCAGGACAGTGTGCAAAGTGGGATCTTAAAGGAACTTAACAGGAAATGGGTCTCAGAGTGGTATGGTAGGAGAATATTGCAGACAGAATATGGTCTAACGTAAATATTGTGTCTTAAATATTGTTTGCAACAATATCACCCTGTTGGAGTTAATAATAGAAAAGCTACACCCAATGGGACAAACAATACTTTTGTAAACAATATCTAGGGCACAGTTTTTTTTGTCAGACAATATTTCTGTAGATGATTTTCTGATAACCCACATATAATGCCCCGCTATAATGGTTTATCTAAGATTAAGGAAATATTATGGGGTGGTCGTAATGCACGCATTTCCATGTGAAATTAACTAAATATTGTGTGGAATTTGGGGAGGAGGGAATTCTGCATTTAGCATTATTTTCATAGCACAAAAATGCCCCCTCGTGTCCAAAATGGCACTAAATGCAAGGGAGCATGAACAGCAGTCCGAGCAGCCGCTTGCGCTCACTAAACGTGCACTTGGGGAAGGATTTTCCCCCAACTTCCTCCTGGAATTTAGCACTAATTGTTTAAAGCAACATCCACCCTCTCTTCCAAAGTGCCTGCGAGGATGAATTTTGTTGTACGAAAATAGTTCTAAATGCAGCAGATCATAAACGGCAGCACGAGCAATCGCTCAAGCTCACTAAATGTGCTCTAGCTGTGGGATTCCCCCCCAAAATCACGGGCACTCCCCTCCCTCCATCCCTGGCCCTTTGTCGGTGTCACTGGACTGGCTCTGCTTTCTGGCCTTAAATCCCTTTGTGCAAAGAAGACTTATGGGTCAGTTTAGCCGTATTTTCAGTGCAAGTGGCAGCTGCTGGCCATTAGAGCAGTATTTATTTGATTCCTGAAGAGCACCAAAAGCTGGGGCCACAAATAAAAATGATGGAGCGGCGCTGGCTGACTGGACGGCCGGCGCTAAACTGGGAATGAAGTGTCCACTCTTGAATTAGTGTGTCCGAATGCTATTTGTACAGTGTGCAAAGTGGGGTATTTCTCGCAGCTTGTCACTGTGAGCTGCAGCTCATTGCGGTGAATGATGGCGGCGAGGCCGCGCGACGCACCGGGAACTACTTCACTCCTGACGGTGGCGCGGCCAATGTATTAATCTGCGCCCGCGCGGATAATTCAGGAAAGCCCCGGCTCTGACGCGTCCGAGTGCATCCCTGCTGTATAAGACACGTTCTCGTGCAGAACCGTGAGATCTGCGGCGAAAAGATGCGTGTCTGTATGTGGTGAATTTAAAAGAGCCTTCAATGTGAAGGTAAGCACGTGGGCTAGAAAGGGCTTCATGCTCTTTGGCACAACAAGAGGGGTGGGACAGAAGCAGCACATGGTTCCATCCATCCTTTTCCATCCATGCAAAGTGCATTCATTGATTTTTCATACCCCTGCAACCTTGCCCTTAAAGTCCTTCTGGCTCTGGTGATGCATAGATCGATCTAACTTACCCAGGGTGTTTTTTTTTTTTAAGTTTTGTACAGCACAAACTCGACCCGAAAGTATCATGAGCACCAGTTGCCTTACACATTCATATTTTTGTTGTTGTTTTGTTAGGCACAGGAGATTAACTGATTTACCCAGAATAACAGGATGTTGAGAGTCACTTCCAAGACTCGAACCCGGTTCCCCAGCTTCGAGGTCGACTGCTCTAACCATTAGGGCACATCTTCTCCCCTCCAGATATGGTGCTACAAGGACGTTTAGCCCATGGTCCTCGGCTGAGTGAGAACAGGGCCTAACACACTGGCAAACTGGGTTAGGGTGCCCAGTCCAATCAAACCATTGAGCTTCTTGATAATGGGCTTTCTGCTCCGTTGTACCTGCTGGAGTGGGGCTTTCTGACAATGTAAATGACAGAATACAACTTCAAGCGAGAGTCTGGGTGTGTTGCAGGTTTTCTAGGATGGGTGATACAGGTAGATGAAAACACCGATGCTAGGGCTGGCAGACATGGATTTGGGGACAGGGAGACAGGTAGGGTAAACATGGGTATGAGAAAAAGCACACACAAATCCAGGCACAGTGGCTCAGGGACATCAAAATATGCTGGGCACAAGTCAATGTTGGACGTGGGTGGAGAGACCCCCCATTATTGGACATGGCCTTCTTAGGGGAATTTACCCCAAAACTTTTTGCTTTTTCCTCCTAGTCTTTGCTGACTCTCTCCGCATGACCATCACAATCTGGGCACTTTCCCCCTGTACTGAAGAGGGAAGGTGCACGCGCTATCCTTGGCCGCACTAGGCCAGAGGTGCGTACGCGATGGTTTAGGTGCCGTATCTCTGTGTGCCCCGTAAGCAGATGCACCACATACCCAGGGCGGATACGGCACTGGGTAGTAGTCAGTCAGGTTTCTTGTAAAGCGCAACTACTCACCCGTTAGGGTCTCAAGGCGCTGAGGGGGGGATCTGTGGTTTAGTCAAAGAGCCAGGTCTTGAGGTCCTTCCTGAATTAGGGCAATGACGGTGACGTGTGGGACGTAGCACTAAGTGTGCCAGCCACTGGAAAGCCTGTCAACCATGTATTGGGCCTGCCATCACAGGCCTGTCGGAAGCCATTGTGCCCCATCCAAGTTTGGCATCACTTATGACTCAGCCAACCCTGAGTAGGTCGCCCCAGACCACGAGGGCACGATGCTGGTAGGCTGAAGGTCGGGCGGGTACATATGGATGTTCCCTGCCCAGGTGGTGAGGAACCACCCACGGAGGCTTCCCCTGCCTTGGACTTTGTCTCGTTCCAAGAGGATACTCCTGGGATGTTGCCAATTCTCTTGTGGGGCCACAAGCCTCTGAGCGCATCCTCACTGTCAAGGCAGTGTGGAAGTGTGCGCACAATTCTACACAAGCTAGGAAGAGGCACTGACACAGCATTCTGGAATTTGGGCTGGTCTGCCAATGCAGTCTGGGATTGCGCCCTTGCCCATGTGGGGTGTTAAGTATGCGCCCAGCCTGCAATTACCGGCCTGGGTGTACACACCGGCCCTTATGCTGGTTCGAATGCATGTCCAGCCTGTCATTGCAGGCTTGAGGTCACGCCCTGTCACCTATGGTATTTTGGATAGGTGTCCGGCCTGCCATCTTGAGCCTGTGAGTGCATACCTGCATCCCAGTGTTCTAACACCTGGGTTGGGCCTGCCGTTGCAGGCCCGTGTCCCCCACTTGTCCCCATGGTGCTAGTTGCAAGGTGCCCGGGTTGCTGTTGCTGGCCGGGTGTGCGCAATCACACCCATACGGGGTCAACCCATGTCCAGCTGGCCTGGGCAGCGGTGTGTGCGCACCGTCGCACCTAAGGTGCAAGGGCCTAGGAGACCTTGCCCAGCTTGCCATTGCAGTGTGTGCACACTGGCATCTAATGTGATTAACCTCATCAGCAGCCTGCCATTACAGAACGCTGTGTGTGCTCACCCACACCCATAGTGCCTATGATTGCAGGTGCAGCCTGCCATCGCAGGCCTGTGCGTACCATGTTAAACCCATGTCCAGCCTGCCATTTCAGTCTGGTGTAGGTGCACATGCACCTCTGGTCCCAGGGACAATGTGTCCAACCTGCCACTACAGGTAAGTGTGCACTAGCGCACGTGCCCCCATGTAGTGAGGAATACCTTTGTGTGTTTTCACTGACTATGAGGCTTGTTCTTCCCTAAGTTAACATAGGGAATTGGTTGACACTACTTCAGGCGGCAATATTGGATTGCAGGGGAGCAGCCTCATGATGTTTCATATCAATGGGTTCGCCAAACCCTTTCAGTGGTAAAGGTGGTTTTTACATCACATGCTTAGAAATGCCACTTATAGAATATGAGCATCTCTATGCTCTCAGAGTCTCATGTGCCATGGTCCCCAACTCCAGTGGACACCAGGGGTCAGGGGAGCACATCTGTGCATTCCCTAGCAACAGCCATAAACCATGGACATACAATGGTAACAACAGACCTCTGCCATTTGGGAGTCAGATGGAATAGATAGGAGATCTAGGTTTCTGACACAAGGCCTCTCGGGCCGGATCATGGCCCTACTAAAGATTAAAATCTGCATTCCATTGTCCCATGACAGACAGGCCTACCATTTTGGGGAGGCATCTGTGGTTCCAAGGAAAACCCCTAGACCGCCCCTAACTTCAAAGGCACACAGTAGTGTAACTATGGGTGACATCCTTCAGCAAAGGGTGAGATACACTTGTGGGGATGCATGACAGGAGAACCGGACTGCGTCGTGCACATTGCCAGAGCACTCTGTTGTGCACATGGAGGATTACTGCCATTGAACAGGACAGTGTGCCCTCTCTGAATAGTAGATGGCCTGGACGGAAGACTTGCTGAAGTGGCGCCATGAAGTGTGCTCTCCAAGGGCCCGTCAGCGGGATTCCTGTTCTCTTGGTGATCTCAGGGATATCATAGATCTCCAGTGAGGGACCTACACCATCGACCTACACCATCTACATGACTTCTGGCGAGCAGTGCCTTCTCACATCAGCTACTAAATCCCAACATGTATCGCGGTATGAGGGTGGAGCTAAGACTTGTGCCTGGAGACCAGATTGTCTAGTGAAGAGCCCTGGACATCTTGCCCACATCTAAGGCATGTGGTTCCCGTATTGCAGGAACCCTGACACTTATAAGCGTCTTGTTGGTGGTGAGCGAATTTACCAGTTGCAGTCTCCAAGTTGACCATCTTTATCGATCGTGCTGCATCTCTCGTATGACACGCCCGACTGCATGCTCATTGTGTGCGGTGTCCAATTAACAGGGTGTGACCCTTGAAGATGGGGTTGTACCCATACTAGTGATTCATTCTAACTCATGTGGAGCAACCTGGTCATTATGCACTGGATGTGGTGCCTCCTTTCCAGGGAGGTATGGAATTTGCAACTCTTCGTTGTGTGTGACCGGAATTGCCTGGTGCAACCCATATCAACGTGCATTGGTCATAGTGCCTCATTTCCAGGGAGGATTGGAATTTGCAACTCGTCATGCTTGAGACCTGAAGTGTCTGGTGTGACTCATACCAATGCACACCAGACGCTGTGTCCGGATTGCCTGGGCTCGACCCTGATAATTGTGTACCTGTCGGGGTGCATCCTCCCACGAGAGGCTCCCCTGTGTTACTCCTGGTTCATCAGTTGTTCTCTTTTTGACCCTCATCACGGCGGACCAATGGCCCTCTCTACACCTGGCCCCTCCTGAAGACATATGGGCACCAGGTAGCAGTGAGAGAGATTGACTTGACTTCAGAGACAGTTCGGAAGCGGGTCAAGAGACTGCGTGACGACACTCTGTTTTG